>NC_137157.1:10231719-10831719 GCF_951394435.1 Stenella coeruleoalba
TTGAAAAAAACAACCTAAAACCCAAACCCTTGCCATATTAAATAAATGAATATTTAGTTCTAGATGGACCCTGATACCAAAAATATTAAAAATGGGCTTCCCTGAAGGCGCAGTGGTTAAGAATCCGCCGGCCAATGCAAGGGACACGGGTATGAGCCCTGGTCCAGGAGGATCCCACATGCCGCGGAGCAACTAAGCCCATGAGCCACAACTACTGAGCCTGCGCTCTAGAGCCCACGAGCCACAACTAATGAGCCCACACGCCACAACTACTGAAGCCCATGTGCCTAGAGCCCGTGCTCTGCAACAAGAGAAACCACCGTCATGAGAAGCAATGGAGAGTAGCCCCGCTCGCTGCAACTAGAGAAAGCCCGCGCATAGCAACAAAGACCCAACACGGCCAAAAATTAATACATAAAAAAAAAAAGAATTAAAAAATTTTAGAAATCTATAAAAAAAAATTAAAAAGAAGTAAAACACCACCTCTCAGGAGTGAGGAAAGTCAGTTTTTCCCTGCAAGAGCCCCAAAAAGTCTGGGGGGCAGCTGGTCTGGGAGCAGGCACTGGGAGTGTCCCACAGCAAGCTGGCCAGCACTCCGAGGCCCGGAGGGGCCAGGGGTGGGGGGATCACCCCAAATCTCCAGAAACAAGAGCCTGGCCAAACCCCCGGGCCTCTCCTGGGTTGGCCTGGCCCGCCTGGTACCCCTGGCAGACCCAGCCCGTTCTTGGTGCACCCCGAGCCTTTCCAATAGCACAGCCACGCCCCCTCCCCCCGTGGCACTCACAATGCAGCTGTATTCCTCGTCGTCCATCTCCTTCACCTTCAAGCAGTACGACTGTGGGACAGGTGAGGCCAGGTTGTCAGAGGGGCTGCACCACCTGGGTGCCCACCCTGATGTCCCCAGTTCCTCCCATGCCACGCTGTACCCCTCGGCCACCCAGAGGAGCCGGTGTGCCAGGCCTCATGGGCCCTGTGCACCCTCAGCTGGGATGAGCCGAGACGTGTCAGGGAGAGGCGGGCCCCTCAGTCAGACTGGCCTTGCTCGGGAGGCTCAGGACAGGGCACTCATCTAGGAGGGCGGAAAGGGCCTGAGAGGCAGCCCAGCATTTACCACACTCAAGTCCCAAGAGGTGCTCTGGGGAAAAAGGCTCCATGGTCCAAAGAGCTTGGGAAGGCCCCTGAAGACCCTTGGTACATCTGGGTCTACCAAAGGCTCTGACAAGTCCTCAAGCAAAGGACCTTGGCCTCTTTGATGGAGTATTTTCCCTCACCTCCTTTCACCACAGAATTATTATTTGAACATAAAACTCATTGACATCCCTTGGTACCCACTTTATAACCACTAACCTAGTCTAATCCATTGTTAAAAGTGACCAAAAGGATTCCCATGGGGTCAGAGTGCTCCAGAGTGAGGGCTCTACCCACCCCAGGCTCCCAGGGGCTCCTCTGAACAGCTGAAGCAGGGCCTAGGCTGCTGCCTGATTCCCCAGCACCTCCTAGGCCCCTGGTCCCACCTCCTCAATCAGATGTGACCGAGGCTCTGGCCCTGCCCTGCTGGCCACCGTGTAGCCGACCGAGGGGGGGCAAATCTCCAGGTGGGCTCTGACCCCAGCAGGCCAGGCCCACACCCCCGCAGAGGCTGGAGACCACTTACCAGGTACTCAAACTTCACGTCCAGGTACTTCTTGATGGTGAGGCGAGTGTCTGGGATGGCTTTGTTGAGGTACGTGTTCAGGTCCGTCAGCATCTGGAAGGGGAGGATGGGGCGGACGCTTAAGCCCCCACGGGCAGAGGGGTCAGGCTGGCCAGGGTGGCAAGGAATGGCACTGATGTGTCAATGCTTCTAGTGGACTCAGATGTCACAGCCAAAGGCTCCTAGACAGCCTTGTCCGTTTCAAGGACAAGAAGACAGACCAGGTCACGGGCAAGCTGTAACTCCGGTGGAGCCAAGGCCAGAAAAGAGCCTGGAGGTCGATGCTGAGGCCGCGGAGGAGGAGTGCCTCACGCATGGTCAGCTGTGTAGGACACCAAGCCAGAGCCGGCCCCCCGGTGCTCCGAGTCCAGAACGGGACCCCTTCCGCTCGCCACACCGCCCCTCCCCCATCGCGTGCTGACACACACACGCTCCACGGGACCCACCGGCTTGATGGTCTTCAGCAGCCGGATGCCGAACTTCTCAATGCTGCGGTGGGCGTCGGCGAACTTCACGAAAGCCTCGCTCGCAGCTGGCTGGGGCTCCCGCACCCCAATCACGGAGAACACGTCCCCAAAGGCTGCGTGACAAGTTTGTCCTGAAGGCTGCCCCTACTTGACCCCTTAACGGAGAAGCCAGGGATTTGTTGGGGAGAAGCAAGGCGGGGGGTGTGGCAGGCTGGAGGCCAAGGTCTGCCCGAGGTCCACGTCCCAAGGGAGATGGTCTACACCTCAAGAAAGGTGAATCTATACCCCCAAGGGAGTCGGACCTACACCCCCAAGGAACGCAGACTCCGGGGCAGACACCCGAGTCTACACCTTGAGGAAGCTGGGCCTACCTCCAAGGGAGCCGGCCCTCACTCCCCACAGCGACCAGACGGTGCAGAAGGCTGGGTCAAGGTTGAAGGAGGGGAAGTTGTCTGGGGGCAGACTACTAGTCTGGGAATCTGGGCCTTAGGTCAACTCCGCCCCTAAGGAGCTGCACGACCACTTTTTCTATCTGGGCTTTGTTTTCCCAACTGCAAAACGGGGTTAACTGTAGCTGCCCTGCCCAACTAATAACAAACTTGTAGGAAACGAGATCACGAATAAGGAAGGGCCTCGTACATTGTAAGTGGCAGTACAGATAGATGGGACAGGGCCCGGAGGAGTAACTGTGCCCCACACAAGACAAGCTGGTCTAGGGGACTTCCCTAGTGGTCTAGTGGCTGGGACTCTGCGCTTCCACTGCAGGGGGCCCAGGTTCAATCCCCGGCCGGGGAACTAAGATCCCACAAGCCGTGCGGTGCGGCCAAAAAAAAAAAGACTAGCTGGTCTACATGCTCCCCGCTGGCCCCATTATTGCTACACCCCAGCATCTAGACAGTGCCCAGCCCAAACCTGGCCCGAGGTCAGATGCTGCGGTGTCTGCCTGAGCATGGGCACGAGAAAGGCCCCAGGGAGGAGCTTGGCCGCACCCTCACTGTATGGGTGTAGGGGAGGTGCTGAGCCCAGAGGGTAACAAGGGTTTTTCCAGGGTCACGCAGCAGGTTTGGGGCATCCTTACCCCGGTGCGTCTGCGACAGCTCATAAAAGGCCCGTAGGAGGTTCTTGGTGTGTTCTGTCATCCCTGTGGGAGAGACCCAACCAAGGGGCTGGGGGCACATGGTGGGGACCACACTGGCCGAGGACACGGCCTCCAAACGCCCACCCCACCCCACCACGAGGCCCTCACTGTTCCTGGGTTTCAGACTCTTCTCGCTAGGTTTACATGTGCCATTATTTGATTTTTATGGGCATGTATTACTTTTACAATCAGAAAAAGTATGTCTTGGGCTTCCCTGGTGGCACAGTGGTTAAGAATCCGCCTGCCAATGCAGGGGACACGGGTTCAAGCCCTGGTCTGGGAAGATCCCACATGCTGAGGAGCAACTGAGCCCGTGCGCCACAACTACTGAGCCTGTGCTCTAGAGCCCACGAGCCACAACTACTGAGCCCGCGTGCTACAACTACTGAAGCCCGCAAGCCTAGAGCCTGTGCTCCACAACAAGAGAAGCCACGGTGACAAGCCCGCGCACCGCAACAAAGAGTAGCCCCCGCTCGCTGCAACTAGAGAAAGCCTGCGAGCAGCAACGAAGACCCAACACAGCCAAAAATAAATTTATTTAAAAAAAAAGAAGTATGTCTTAAGATTTTTTTCCTTAAGAATATTTAATGGCCATGGTCCTAGAATTGCACAGGCTCGCACTCTGCCCCCACTGCCATCATCCTTAGAGCAGGGCTCCAGAGCTCCACCCCAGGGCAGAGCCAGTGCCAGGCACTTTCCAGACTGGGATACCCACCCACCATGGGGCTGCCAGCCGGAGGGTGCGCCTGCCCACCTTTATACAGCTCGGCGGTCCGCTCCAGCTCCTCAAGCCTCTTGACAAGCCCATCTGTGGGGATCAGAGAGCCACAGGGTCAGGGGAGAGACCCACAGGTCACCTGAGCCAGGCTTGGGAGGGGCAAGGTCGCCCCCAGAGGAGCAGCACAGGACGTGGTCCCAGGGAGGGGGACTTGGCACCTCAGGGTCAGCTGGGCTCACTGGTGTTTTGCAGAGAGCCTGGCACACCCAGACAAGTGGAGGTAGGCAGGGCAGCCCTCAGGATGCTCCTGAGATAAGCGCCACCCCAGCAGGCTGGGACACAGCAAAGGGGCAGAAAGGTGAAGAGGATGCGGGTACTTCCGGAAATCAAGAGTGAAAACCAGTTGGGCCGTTCCCAAGGCCAAGCCCGCGGGTGGCTCCCCATGGCCGGCAGAAGGCAGGCCCATGGCTGGCAGTCAAGGCCCTGGGACTTCTAACAACTCCCTGCTGATGGCCGAGGAGCAAGGCAGTCAGAGACAAGCAGCAGAGACAGGACGCCTCGACAATAACTCTAAGGTAGGCTCCAAGGCAGCCCCCCCCCCCTCCACCGGCCAGCTCAGAGGCGAGAGCAATCGGGGAGGGGAGAGAAACTCAGCGAGGGCTTCGAGGAGGACCTTGCACGGGAGCGGGCCCTGGTGATCATCTTCGCTGGCTTCACAGGTAGTTTACTGAGCACCTGCTGTGCGCCGGACCCCGTCAGGCCCAGGAATGACCGTGGTGAATGAAATCTGAGTTGTGCCCTCAAGGCTTATAGTCCAGCAGCGACAGTGGCCAGGCCACGACGGGCAGGGGCAGTAAGGGCTGTAAGCTGAGGGGCAGGGGCAGTTGCCTCACCTCAAGGGCTCAAAACGAGAGCACGTGGATTGCCAGGGAGGGGGCCGCATTCCAGATCGGGGTGGGTGGGACTCCCACCAGCAGCGAGTGGCACCCTCCTCCACTCCAACAGGGCTGAGGTCCACCCCCAACTCCCCACCGGGGGCACCGGCAGCAAATGCAGGGCAGGGCCCATGTCGGTGGCTTCCTTGCCCGGCACCTCCTAGACGGGGCCTGGCCTTACTGAGTGCCCTCCCCGCAGCTCAGTCCTTCCACATGAGCCTTGGAGGCAGAGACTACTTTGCTCATCTTATAGAGAAAATCGAGGGACAGAGAGGTAAAGCAACTTGCCTAAAGGCACACAGCGAGGGCTGTGCAGGCTGGGGTGCCCTCTGACCCCCAGGCTCCTGTGCTGACCTGGGCCAGGGTTTTCAGAGTGGCAGGAGAGAAGGGGAGTAGCAGAAGCCGGGCCTGGGCCTTTCTCTGGGCAGAGAAGGCGGCTGTGTGTTGGGCTGTCAGGGAGGAAGGCCCGGGCTCTGGGGGCTGGAAGGGAGCGCCTCGGAGGTCTTCAGGAGGCTTCGGCCACTGGGCTGGCCTCCAGGCCCTGGCTCCCCAGAGCCTTGGCCCCTGGCCAGCCTGGCAGGGAAGGAGCCACGTAAGCGCCATGCTGTTGTTTTTAGCTGGGTCATGGGACATCATGACAGCTTCAATTTTAGAAACCCTATTTAAGGCTCGGGAAATTGCAAGGTCTGGGGGGAAAAACACAACAACCAGTTCTAATTTCATCCCAACGCATGGTAACTACAGTAACAGGGATTTATAGACACCAAGAAGCTGGAAATAGCAGCCGCCACTTTTGTACCCCATTTGGAACAAGCTCAGACCCCCCTCCCCTGCATCCCCGCCAATAAAGCCCAGTGCGCCCAGCTGAGCCTACAATGTACGCAGGTATTTATATCTGTCCCCGCACGTACACAGCAGAGCTGCTGCTATTTATAAACTCAGGCTGGTGACAGCAGGAGCAGGACCGAGTGCTTCGCTGGCCCCCTGGGGAGAGAGCGCGTGTGTGTGTTTGTGTGTGTGTGTGTGCGCGCGCGCGCGCATGTGCGTGTACGCGGTTTTCCCCCAGCCCTAGGCGGGCAGCCACCTCCAGCCCTGGGATGCGGGCAGCAGCGCCACCTCCTGGAGAGAGGTGGGGCAGAGCGGGCAGTGTGGGAGCAGCGCAGTGCATGCTGGGGTGACAAGAGGGCACAGGGTGGAACTGGGCTGGCGTGGGGCGGTGGGGGGAGGCCTTGGCTGCGTGAGAGCAGCTGGGGGCAGTGGCGAAGGCACCAGCTTGGGGAGCTGGAGGGAGGCACCTCCCCACCATGAATTTGTCTCATCTGTGACCTGGGCCTGTGAACCCTTGCTGGGGAATGGAAGACACTGGCTGTAAGATGCCTACGCTGACTACTGTGAATGCTCTGGGAGCGGGAGAGGCCTCCAAGGACGCAGCCTGGTGGGCAGCCATGGTGCCCCCGCCCCTGAGGCCTGGGCCTGAGTCCCCTGGGACCGAGGGTCAGGGGGTGGAAGGAGGGGACTCACCATTGCACAGGATGGCCCGGCTCAGGCCCAGGGCATCTGCGGTCCCCGAACTCATGTTCTCAACCAGCCGATGCTTCACCTTCTTCAACACTGGGACCAGGTGAGAAAGGGACTCAGTGAGGTAGAGTCTGGGCCCCCAGGCCATCCCCGCCCCATCGCGACTCACTGGGAGCGACACTAGGGGCAGAAGGGGCTGAACCGGGGTTTGGTGTGTGCGTGACTGTGAAGTAGGGAGGGTCCCAGTGAGGGGTTCTGGGCCCCCGCCCTGTTCACTCTCTACCTGAGGGAGGCGCTGGGAGCCTGGAAGGGTAAATATGTAAAGCACTTAACCAAGGGCCTGGCACTCAAAGTGGCTACTGGCTACCACTGAGAGCCCAGAGCTGCCCAGGCTTGATACCAGCTGACAGGCCGACCGCGGAGAACCTCTCCTCCGCCTCTCCTCCACTTCCGGGAGCAGAGGCACCATCAGTGACAACTGGCCTCAGGCCCCAGACTCGGTTGCTGCACATGTGGTCACATACTCGGTCCCTGGAAGGGGACTAGGATGATATGTGGTCACATACTCGGTCCCTGGAAGGGGACTAGGATGGGACCAGAGGGTTTTAGAGGAAGAACCTCCAGGACAGACTTGATCTGCCCTTAGCCTCTTTCCTTAAAAACCAGGAGGAGGCTGTGGCCCAAGGGTGTAGGAAAAGGGTGCTGGACCCCAGAGCCAGGAGATCTGGGTGTGCCTTCACCCAGGGACACAGCGTCTCTCTGGATCTCGGGCCTTGATCTGGAATGAAGTGTCTGGCCCAGAGGACCCTGAAGCTTCTGTCCAGCTCTTGAGCCTTGAAGCTTCCACAGAACCAAGGCCCAGAACCCCTAGCAGGAGGCGACATGTCCCAGGGCATGCTATGGGCAGAAGGGCTGGCTTCTGCCCCAAAGCTGAGGTCCAGTTCAGACCCTGAGCCTTTCTGGGAGCAGGTGCGTAGATGGGGCCAGGGCTGAGGAGGGGCATGCAAGTGGGCATGAGATGCCAGGCCAGGGCTGGGCTGCCCTCCCTTCCAGAAGGGCGAGGGCCTGGGCCTGCTGAGCTGGAGGGCTGCCCTACGAAGGACAGCCCTAGGGCAGCAAGGTCCTCGAGGAGGCGGCTGGGGGAAGGGGGGCAAAACACAGGGCAGGGAGGAACCAGGGACAGGCTCCTGGGACCAGCTGCAGGGGGAGCACCCCTGGGTCCTCCCAGGCCCTTTGCATCGGCTTGGTCAGAAGAGTCAGAGACCACATCCATGTGAGTGCTGATGCATGGTCGTCAGAAGGCAGGACAGGGGCTTATGGGGCCACTGGACGCCACTGCCCCAGCTCAGCTTACCAATGTCCAGGGACATGCCCTGCTTGGGGTCCGCCTGCAGCTTGTTGTAGTGGATAGTCACCTCCCCCTGGAAAAGCAGGACGAGCAGAGTGGTGACGGAGTCCCCCGGACCCCAAGCCCCTTCCCGGGAGAGGCCTGTTTTCACTGGAGTTTGTGGTCATGAAAAAATCCTGAGGTCCCTCCTTCTCTCACCACCCGCCAGGCCCTGGAGAATCAGCAGGGACAGGGGCAGACAAGGTCCCTGTTGACACTGAGCTCGCAGCCTGGCGATCTCTGATGTCCTGTGCCCCTGCCACCCCCATGCCACGGCCACACTCCAAAGCTCTGCGACATCATTCTTCCTGACACGCAGAGGATCTTCTCCCGCGCTCTAAACCATCCCCATCCTCCCTCCATTCGCTCCACAAACTGTCCCAGCACATTCTCTGTGCCTGGTGCGGGGATGGAGGAAGCAGGTGCAGGGGCAGCCCCAGCCCCCAAGGGCCTGAGGCCAGCAAGGGAGGCCGATGCAATTCAGGGAAATTACATGAATTGCAGTCTAGTGACTGGAAGAGAGGTGGCGCTCCTCCTGAGAAGCCTCCCCTGACCACGTCACTCTCTCTCGTTCTCGAAATCCTAAGACCTCTGAACTTGGGACAGAATCCATTCAAATGCAAAATGCACAGGATTTCAAGATTGCCTCCTAAGTGACCCCGTGCAGTGAATCAGGCGTAGATGCAAAAGGCTCTCGGGCTGCAGCACAGTGTGTGGAGAGCAGCTGTGGGGAAAGGAAGGAGCGCTGCGGCAGCAGTCAGACCTGGGCTCTGGTCCAGCTGTGCGACCACGAGCAAATCCTTCCCCCCGCTCTGGGCACCAGTAAAGTAGGGGCCGTATCTCTGCGTGGCACCCAGACGTGGGAGCTGCGGAGTCCCTGCGCAATGGCAAGGCTGTGCTCACACACCGAAAGCTGTTCTCGTGGGCAACGTGAGGGGCTGGCGCGACACAGGCCTGGGAGGACGAGGAGGGTTCTGCTGAGTAGGGATGAGGGAGGGGATCCAGAGGGGGCACATGCACCCCACTTCTGTACCAGAATGAAACACGGTACAGAGGACACGGAGGACGGATGGGAGGTGAGGAGAGGTTTGGATGGATGGGGTGAGGGAGCTCAAACTCTCGGCCAAGCTCAACACACAGCTGGGACGCTTGACTCTCAGACTTTTAAGTCATCCTGTGGCTTTGCACCTCCTTCACTGTTTTGGTTTCCCAAGAGCTACTAGCAGCAAAAATCTCTAGGAAATGACAAAAGGGCTGCATGCTTCCAGGACTGGCCAGAATGCTCCCTGCCACTCAGGGAGAGAGGGGCCCTGTGGGGAGAGGCCTTGGCCTGGAGCAGCGGGGGCAGGGAGGGGGAAGCCGGGAACAGGCAGAGTGCAGTGTGGTCTGCAGAACAGGAGACCATCCGCTGGACCAGGAGCTGCCCCAGGGCCCAGGGGACTGAAAGTTCCTACAGGGACGGGGGTTGTAGGGAGGGGCCCCTCTTTCCCTCTTACAACTTCCTGGGCCCAGCATGGCCCAGTGGACATTTACTGGATGTCTACTGCCCCAGGGAGCTTCACCTCAGACTTCCAGCTTCGGCTCCAGCCCTGACTGGGGACACACTGGCCCGCCCTGAGGAGTGATTCCGTCTGACAGCTCCCCTGGGAGCTCGAGGACGGGGACCTTTCAGTCCTGGTGCCCACTCTCTCACCAAGGCTCAGCACAAGTCCTGGACCATAAATAGTATCTACTGAATGAACACGGAGCCAGGATGTGACCCAGACCCTGCTGCACTGAGAAGGGAGCTGTGAAAGGGCCGGTCCCCCCTTCCAGGCCCTCTGGCAGGCTGCAGGTCCCACAGCAGCCCTTACCTTCACCTCCTGAATCATCTTGGCCACCTCCACCTTAGTTTTTCCTTTGATTGACCTGCCATTGACCCCGGTGATCTCATCGCCAGCTGCCACGGTGCCGTCCAGCGCGGCTGGGGTGTTGTCAAACACCTGTGGGTGCATAAGGGGGGGCGGGTGGGGGAGAAAAGGAAAGCTGGGAAGAAACCTGGTGGGGGACAGTCATTCCCTCCACTCCAACCGGCACCCGGCTCCATCCTGGTCTCTGCCCTCTATCCCTTAAGTGGTGCTGGAGAAGGGCAAGGGGAGACAGCACCCTAACAGCCAGAAACGAGTGACCCACATTCTTGGGGGAGGGGAAGGGGGACTGGAGGTAAATGCGACTGATGAGACTTTCCTCTTCTGGTATCAAATACACAAAACCTTACACGACCACAGGAGTGTTTGCTCCTCCCAAGCCATTTCTTGAGATTTTTTTCCAACAACACTGCACTGAGCTGACTCAGAGCCTCAACGCACCACTTATCAGTTCCTGCACTTCATCTCTGTCTCCAAGGAGCAAGGGCCCCGCCACACGTGTGAGCCCCTTCTCCCAAGATGACCCCTAACACAGGGTCTGCACTCACTGGCTGAGTGCAGCTGAATGTGTCTGTTAAAGGACAGATGTATGGGGGACGCTCAGGGCGAGGGGCGAGCAGGCTACACAAGTGTATGCAGAGACGGACCCAAGAATACAAAAGTCACATCAGGCAAAAACCACCAGGAGAGACGCCAAAATTATTAGCTGTCTCCCCTATAACTTATCTTTAGTTTCCAAGTTTTCTATGCAAAGCACGTAGAAAGAATATTTCATGATGTTTCATATACGTTAATATTATAAGAAAAAAATGAAATAATTAAGACAAATGTTTCTTTCTGCTACCTTCTAGAATCACAATAAAAACATCACAATTATTTGAAAAAGAATGGTAAAGGAGATCACAACAATAAAAGATATACAGCCATTTCCGGAAGATGCAACAGCGGGGATCCAAGGGCCTGCACAGGGGGTTGATGAAAGAGAGCTAGTCTTTGCTGGAAAGTGCCGGCAGGCCAGGAAACAGACCTCTGGAAACATCCGTAGGTGGGTGGAAGGCAAGGCAGAAAGTAGGGGGACAGACTCAACTCCAGGCTCCCTCCCCACCGACACAACCCTCCACGACCCCTTCTCTAGGGAACACGGAGGACATGGAACGCCACCACCTCAGCGCCAGCCACTGGCCTCCCTGCCCACATCCTGCTGGAGCTTCAGCAGCAGAAGTTTCCCAGACCGTTGCGGGTTTTGGCAGACAATCTGCAATGAAGCCTCTGGGCCCCCCGAAGCAGCCGCAGGGATTAAGGTGGGCGGGGGCGGGGGGGGCGGGCAGGGACCAGCATTTCTAGAGTCTTCAGGCAGTGCCATCTGGTACAGCAGGAGAGCACGCGGATGCTTTGCAGCCTGTCAGATCTGCTTTCTAACTTGGCCTCTACCACTCAGCCGGCTAGGGACCTGGGCCAGGAGCCTGGGTCTGCTCACCTATAAAACCACACGAGGGCTTCCCTCGTGGCGCAGTGGTTAAGAATCCCCCTGCCAATGCAGGGCACAAGGGTTCGAGCCCTGGTCCGGGAAGAGCCCACATGCTGCAGAGCAACAAAGCCCGTGTGCCACAACTACTGAGCCCACGTGCCACAACTACTGAAGCTGGCGCGCCTAGAGCCCGTGCTCCGCAACAAGAGAAGTCACCGCAATGAGAGGCCCGTGCACCACAAGGAAGAGTAGCCCCCGCTCGCTGCAACTAGAGAAAGCCTGTGTGCAGCAGCGAAGACCAAACAGAGCTAAAAATAAATAAGTAAATAAATTTATTTTAAAAATAATAATAATAATAAACTATACGGGAGGATGTGCAGAGGTCATATGCAAACACTATGCCATTTAAAAAGAAAGACAAAAAAACAGCATGTTACTATGCTCCGAGCTCTCTGAGGGCAGGGTCTCCGTTTTCTTGCTTTCTTATCTCTAGTGGCTACGAAAGAGCCTGGCCAGGCCCTCAGAAAATATTTCCCGAACATAATATCTGTTGTACTGATACTGATTTAACCAAAATTGACACGATAACTATGTTGGGAAGATAGATAGATAGGTTTTGGAAGAAAGCTAAATTTTTAGCTCCTGGACTGAGAGAAGCTGACAGATGTTTATAAGCAATAGACCAAAAACTAACAGGCTAAGCATCTTACTGAGAAAAATGGGACCTCATACCTGAATCAACAGCTAAAAGGGTGGGAAGCGGCGTTGCTTCCGGGATTGGGGTGGGGGAAGGGCGGTGAGAAGGCGGCGAGCAGAGGGCATTGCTTATTTGACACTAGCCTTTTAGTACTCTTGACTTGTTCAAAGCAAGTCAGAGAGCCTTTGATTAAAAATAAAATTGACTTTTGAAAAAAATCAATTCTATTATTTTATAATCACAGTTCATATTAAGAACAAACCTGGCCCCCCACAGGTGGTGAGGGGGAGGTGGCAGGGGAGGCTGAGCAGGGAGATGGCAAGGAGGCCAGGCCTGGGGGAGGCCTCCCTAACACCTCCTGGGCCAGAGGAAGCCAAAGCGCTCGTAAAGGCCACACCCTAAGCAGGCAAGACCAGATCCAGGGAATCTCCATCTTCTAGGCCTTAGGAGTGACTCTTTTCAAGATCCTCAGAGAAACTGCAGTTTCCCATCTGCCACCAATGGCTACCTAGTTGAGAAGGTTAAAACATAGCTGGAATCCAGGTCAAGTTTATGTCTGAGGGGGGCAAGCTTCCTTCCAAGGCTACAGAAAGATCACTGACTCTGACCAGCCACATAATAAACGAGGCCTGTCCCCATTCCTGCGTCACAGCTGACAGAATATCACCAGGGCAGCCCTTCTTATAAGGACCACAGAATTGTTCAGTATCACTGGCAGATCATCTGGGAAAGTGAACTGTCATAAAAATAATCGCAGCTGCTATCGAGGGAGTGCTGCTTAAGGGCCGGACATTGTGTGATGTCATTTTGTTTAATCTTCACAACAACCCAGATGCCCAGATCTACATATTTTATATCCCCATTTTCCAGGTGAGGAAACTGAGGCCCAGAGAGCTTAAGTAACTAGTTAATAAGCAGGGAAGCTTGCACTTGGACTCAGGCCATTATTATTTCATAGTCTTAGTCTTTCCATTATGCTGCACTTGTGTTAGTACCAAAGGCTGATGATTTTATTGATTCACTGATGACATTTTTATTGAAGGTCCGCTATTTGCCAGGCATTGTACAAGGTGCTGACTGCAGTGAAAAAGCAAACTGGGATCCTGACCTCATAGTGCAAAGAGTCTGGAAAAGAAGTTAGATACAGAACTAATGAGCAAATCCATGAGTACAGATGGTGATAAGTGCTGAGACGGAAAAGAACAGACTGAAATGATAGAGGAAAACAAGGGCGGACCTACTGACAGTGGGTGTTCGGGGAAGCCCCTCTGAAGAGAATGAGGAGTCAGCTGTGCAGAGGGGAGAAATGAACCTTTGTCACGCCCAAGTAGGGAGGTGGCTCGCCCCCTCCAGCACCTCCCTTCCACCTCCAAAGCACTCAATACCTGGACAATATACAGGCAGGGACAGTACTGGGCTCCTCCTCCAATGCTGATCCCAATCAGGTTCTGAGCATCCTTCTGCAAGGTCACCTTCCCAGGTACGGTAGGGATTCCGCTGGAGAGAGAAGCACGTGCAGCTGAGTCCCCTGGAGAAAGGATGACTGGAGGGGACGGGGACAGACAGACCTTCTAAAACTCCCAAGAGCCTCCAAGTGCTGCACAGCCTTTTCTCTTTCTCACTTGGCCCAAAAGAGCATTTTGTGCTGGAACGTCACAGAGCTCTTGGAGCCATGCTGATGGGGGCTCAAATCCCAATGCAGCCATTTATCAGCTGTGGGACTTGGGTAAGTAAGTCACCCTCTCTGCATCTCAGTTTCCTCATCCATAAAATGGTATGGATTAAAAATGGCCACTTGACCAAAGTTCTTGGAAGAAAGTACATGGAAGGCACTTAAGTACCACCCCAGCCCAGAGCAGGCACTCCGTAAAAATAGGTCCCCCTTCCCTTTCCTTCATTCTCTCTCTAAGATTTGAGTCAGACTCTATCCTTGTCACCTTCTCAGGCACATATGGAACATAACAGCCACCTCCTCCAGGAAGCCTTCTCCTGTTAAGCTATCCATCACCCATCTGTCAATTGCTGTACTCAATTACCTCTCAGTTTTCACTGTACATTAGCACTTATTTATGTTTTGTGGTAAATATTCTCATTTATTCTCTTATTCACTTGATAAACATTTGCTAACAACCTATTGATGCTGAGCACCATACTAAGTGCTGAGGACACAGAAAGGCATTGGACCCAGTCCCTGCTCTGCGGGAGTATATATTCTATTAAAGAAACTAACTTAATTTTTGAAAATCTGCCCCACTGATCATCTACGCTGGGGAGGAAAGTATGTTTATGATATTCCTGTTCATCCTTCAAAATGTGGCTCAACTGTCACCTCCTCTATGAAGCCTTTCCTGAACACCCCAGAAAAGGCACTGCTTGGCCTGCTCGGTTCTCCTCGTGTAGCCAGGTCACTCTCCATTAGCACCCTTATGGCCCTGAACTGTATTTATCCATCAATGTGTCCACAGCCCCCTACAGATGGTGAGCTCCTGGAAGGGCAGAATTCATTTCTGCTACAGTACGAGACCTAATCTTCTGCTGAGAAGCAAGGGTCTGTGGAACTGGTAAGTCCAGGCACCCGAGAGACCTGGGGCTCCTGCACTAGTGGGACTTGGGGTAACAACATACTCACAGTTTATCCTCCTCGATGTCATAATCCAAGTCTGCAAACATGGTTCCGAGAGTTTCAGTGTGCTGGCTAACTGCCCAGCTCGGCAGGGGAATGGGGAACTGGATCCGGGAAAGAAAAGAGCTTAGAGCTTAGGGAACCAGTGCCTAAATGCCAACCCCAACCCCGGCGATCTGGGAGAGTCGGGCCCTCCCACTCCCCTCCGGACGATGGGGGTAGTTCCCGGGGTGGGGGGTGGGTAGGTGATTCTTACTAGGTACAGGGGGGGACTCCAGGCCAGGGCGGGGCCTCAGATTCCAGAGCCCGCCCCACGGGTCTCCAGGCCCTTGGGAGCTCGCCTCTGTCGCTCACCGGAAGCGTCAGTACCACAGCCGGGTCCGGGCCAGGCTGGCACCTGAACCCACCTGCCGTTCCACCTGTCGGCGGCCGCGACTGTCGCGTCACTTCCGGGGGGACGCGGAAGTCCCGTCTTCCCGCACTGGGTATTTGCCTGGGTCCCTACAGGCAACCCTTCCCTCCCTGCCTCCCGGGGTTCCCAGAACGAGGAAGGAGAACAAGTATTGACGGAAGGTCCCCTTTAGCATGAAAAAGCGGAAAGAGAGGAAACGTCCGGACAGGCCGACGGCGCTCAACCCCGCCCCTTGCCCTGTGGCCGCCGCCATCTTGGTAAGGTCAGGGTTCTTCCCAGCTTCCTCAGCGGGACGCCGGGGGACCAAGCCGCCTGGTTGGTTGCCGTGGCAACGGAAGCATCCGTAGGCGGGGAGACCTCCAGAGAAGTTCAGTGGACTACAAACCCCGACACTTTCCCTTTCACATTTTCAGCACCCCGTCCTAGGGTGCCGTCACTCCTCTACTAGAATGACAGGGTCCGAGCTGGAAGGATACTTCGAGATGCCAGCCTAATAGGAGTTTTGCAGGCCAGGAAACTAAGCGCCGGAGAGGGGAAGAGAGTCCAGAGCCACTCACAGTTAATATAAGATCCAGATCTCGACCCTGAGACTCCTGCCACCTAGTTCAGTGCCCGTCTTAACACCTGCACACCTGTGGTCAGCGGCTCTGCTATTGACAGGTTGGATTCCCTTCCCTTTCCTTTACGAGCCTCCTTTCTCCAAATGCAAACTAAGAGCACTGAGGCAGATGCTTTCTGTGATATTTAGTGAAAGACTCCTCACACCCCCGCTCCTTCCTTAGTCTTGAGCAGCTCCCCTGGGGTCCCCTTGAGAGTAACAGCCCCTGTGTACTTGAGGCTCAGGGAACGCCATCAGTGCTTCCCAGCCGAAGGGTCCAAACCTCATCTCCCCAACAACCTCTGCTGCCACTGGTATTGTGTAAAGTAAGTTCCCCGGAGCGGGTTGGTACTCCCAGAGACCCAGCGCTGGCATCTGCCTCATCCAGGCAGCATGGGCCCAGGCCTGTCCAGCTTCCCCTCCCAGGGGCAGCAGAGGAAGGAGAAATGCAGAAGGATGATTATCCACATATCCCATGGCCTGATGGGAGCTGCACCCCACCCCCTCCTTAGGGAACTATCTGAGTTTCAGCAGTTGTGCGGAACGCCACAACAGCGACGACTTTCCCATATACCCACTGCTCCGCTGTTCAGATCACTTTCACAGGATTTCAAAGTTCACCTCGACCCTGTGAGAGAAGAACAAGTATTGTCAGACACATTGTGCAGGTAAGGAAACTGAGGCTCAGAGAGGCACTTCCCCTTGTCTCTCACGTGCTCAGCGGCAGAGCTAGGGCTGGAACCTCCAAGCCCTGTTTGTAGGCCAGAATTTCGACTCTAAAAAATCAGCAGTCTCCAAACCCAGATAATTTAACATGGACTGTGGTTCTTCCACCTCACAGTAGCCCTAGATCAAGCCCAGATGCTGCCATCTTGTAGCTAGGGGATCTTGGACAAGTCACTACCTGACTCTGAGCTTCAGATATCTGTAGACTGGGGAAAATGACTCTCCCAAAGATCAAGATAAAAAGGAGAAACAGGTATGAGTGCTTTGTAAACAATTGACATGACACAGATGTCCCTCAAGCCTCCTGACCACCCCCCACCCAGCCCACTCCAGTCCCTCTCCCCAGGTGAGGGCAAGATGCCCAGCCTCCTCTTTTCTTCCTTGTTCTCCCCATCTCCCAGGCCCGGCTCTAATCCACCTCTCGCAGGCAGAAGTAGTGCTGCTATGAACATAGGGGTACATGTATCTTTTTGGATTATAGTTTTGTCTGGATATATGCCCAGGAGTGGGATTGCTGGATCATATGGTAATTCTATTTTTAGTTTTCTGAGGAACCTCCATACTGTTCTCCATAGTGGCTGCACCAACTTACATTCCCACCAAGAGTGCAGGAGCGTTCCCTTTACTCCACACCCTCTCCAGCATTTGTTATTTGTAGACTTTTTAATGACATCAGAGGTTTTTATTGTCATTCCTCATTATAGTCATTTTGCCCAACCACTTCAGAGGGCAGGGCTGATGGCACACTTCGGGGGCCTTAGGATGCTCGGGCCGCTGCTTCAGACTCGCCTGGGAAGTAGCTCACATGGAGGCTCCTGGGCTCTGTCTCAGACCTATTGGATCAGAGTCTCCGGGGAAAGGGGGAATCTTGGAGGCTGCGTTTTCACAAAGCTCCATGGGTGGCTTCAATGTCTCCTGCAGTTTGAGGACCACTGTGTCGCAGGCTCAGAATGTACAGTGTCTGTGCATCCTCAGGGTGGGCCTGTTCAGCTACACCAACGATCCCTGCCCTGGGGGCCTCACCACCTAGGAAGAGCCCAGGATGTTTTGTGGGCCCATAGGAGGGGCTTCTGCCCAGGACAAAGGCCAGGGAAGGGTTCCTGGAGGAACTGACATCTTAGCTGAGTCTTGAAGGAGGTGCTGGTGGGACCCGGGTCAAGAAGAGGGGCAGGGTGACCCAGGCAGAGGACATAGCTGGTGCAGGCGACAGTGGGTACAAAGCACAGTCCCCTGTCCTCAGAGAATCACAGTGTGGCAGGAGAGACAGACAGTGGGGCCAGTGACAGGCATGATCAGGCTACCAAGTCCTGGCCAGAGCACAGGGAGAACTACCCCTCCCCCTCCTGCTGCTCCAGAGTCCATCCAGGCAGGAGGGTGACCCCTGGCCTGGCCTGGCCACTGAAAGCTGTGTGACCCCAGGCAAGTCCTCTCTGGGCCTAGGTCTCCTCCAAGATTCTAACCTTTGGGTTCTGAGCCTCAGATTCAATCAGGAAAAGCTTGTGCCCCCCACAATCCCATATTCCTGGGGAAGTGCTGCCACCCAGTGGCCATTGGGAGAAAAACCTCCTGGGGCACCGGAGTCCCCCCCTCCCCATTCCTGTCACTATTACTGCCCCGCCTATCTCAGGGCTGGCTGGGGAGTCTTTGGAGTCTGTGGGCAATGGGTGCTGAGCTGTGCCTGACGTGCCCACCCCTCAGTGTTGCCATGGCCCCAGAACAAGGCCTGACTCCTTACTGACTCACCCCTGGCCTCATGGGCCCTTGTAAAGGTCAAGGAACCAGGGGTGGGTGGGTGGAATTCAGTTCAATTCATCATCAGCGTAGAGATTTAGAGCATGGGTTGTTTTTTAATTTTTTTAATTTATTTATTTTATTTATTTATTTTTGGTTGTGTTGGGTCTTCCTTGCTGCATGCGTGCTTTCTCTAGTTGCGGCAAGCGGGGACTACTCTTCGTTGCGGAGCACGGGCTCTAGGCACGCGGGCTTCTGTAGTTGTGGCTCGTGGGCTCTAGAGCACAGGCTCAGTAGTTGTGGCACACGGGCTTCGCTGCTCCACGGCATGTGGGAACTTTCCGGACCAGGGCTTGAACCCTTGTGCCCTGCATTGGCAGGTGGATTCTTAACCACTGCGCCACCAGGGAAGCCCAGAGCATGGGGTTTTTAAAGCAAACAGATAATAGCAGTAATACTAGAAGCTAACACGTATTGGCCATTTCCACATCAGGGGGCAAGAAAAGCAAGGTCCTGCCCTGCCAGAGGTCACATGAGTGGGAGTGGCAGGCATTGACCCAGGTAACATTCCCCACTTCAGAGCACTGGGCAAGACCCCAAAATAAAAGGGGAGCCCAATGGGAAAGGGTGTAACTGGACTCGTGGGAGCTGGTGGATGGGCTGGACAGAGCACTGGCTCCATGGCAGCTGTGTGACCCCGGAAATGTCCCTTGACCTCTCTGAGCCTTAGTCTCCATGGGTAAAATGGGTATCATAAGAGCCTGAGTGCTGATTTTAAATTTAAGTCAGACCATGACACCCCCTGCCCAAACCCCACTAATGTCTTTCCATCACAGGCACAATAAAGTTCAGGTCCTTAGCTAGAGATCTGGGCCTGGCTGCTTCTCCCTGTTCATTCTGTTCAGGGCCTCTGGCGGCTTGCTGTTCGTGGAACATGCTGGAATGTTTCCACCTGAGGGCCTTTACTGTTGTAGCTTCCTCTCCCTGGAACATTCTTCCCCCGGGTATGCTACTCCCTCACTTCATCCTCATCTCTACTTCCGCGTTACCTTGTCGCTTTCTCCAGGAAGCCCTCGATGAGCACCAGCTAAAGCACAGCCCTTGGCTAGTCTCTTTCAGAACATCCATCTCCCACCTGACATGGAGCACAGTTTGGGTTATGCATTTGTTTGCTGGTTACCTGGCTTCTTGTCTTTCTTTCCAAATTGCAAGTTCCCTGAGGGCAGGAACCTGGCCTGTTGCGGTCACACCTCTATCGCCAACACTCAGCATGGCGCCTGGCAAGTAGTACGTTCAATGCATACCTGATGGATGAATGAATGAATGAAAAACTGTGTCACTAGGATCCCAGAGACTAGGC
This sequence comes from Stenella coeruleoalba, assembly GCF_951394435.1. Lineage (NCBI taxonomy): Eukaryota > Metazoa > Chordata > Mammalia > Artiodactyla > Delphinidae > Stenella > Stenella coeruleoalba. Next base: position 10,251,098 of record NC_137157.1, read on the forward strand.
AGTGGTCAGAGGTGGAGGTCTCCAATTTCAAAATCAGAACCCCAGACCCTATCAGCCTGGCACTGAGGTGCCGCAGGAGACTAGCAGAGGAGGGATAGAACAGTCAGATCTGTGCGTTGGCTGGAGTGCACAGGCCACTAGCGGCAGCTTGAGGGAGCCAGAGACGCCTGTCGTGGAGGCGGGGGCATCACCTCCCCCTCCTGGAGTCTGAAGTGAGGTGGGGAATCAGACTGCAGGGGTGGCCTGACTGGGAAGCTGGGCTGGGGAGGCAGAAGGGAGCCCTGGTCTGGTGGGGGCCTGATCCCCTTAGGGACAAGGAAACCTCTCCCACAAGGGCAGCAGTGGGTGGAAAGGGGGTTAGATTGCATCCTTCCAGAGGCCCGTTCCCAGCTTTGAGGGAGCCATGGCCCTCACTCCATGGGCAGCTCTCACCTTTCTTCTCGACCTGCCTCCTCCAATCGGCTGCCTCTGGCCAGAGGTGGGATGTGGGCTCCCGTGGGGCCCCGAGTTCCCCCAGCCACCCCCAAAGCAGCTCTATTCCTAGTTCTGCTTGGCATGTAATGGGCTGACCCCTGACCTTCCCCTCTCGCCCCCGCCTAGTGCTCTGCCCCCCGGGTTAGGTCAGTGATGAAAGCCAGTGGGAGCCCGGGGGGCAGAGGGAGGCGGACAGTGCCTGATTGTTCCCCACCCCTGGCAGCGCAGCCATGCTGGCTGTTGAGGGACTGACTTTTGCTCTCTCACTCTTTCTCTCCCCCTCTCTCCCCCTCTCTGTCTCTCCCTCTCTCTGTCATTCTCTCTCTTTCTTTCTCCAGGTCAGGGATTCTCAGTCTCAAGTGGGAAGTTAATACCTACGTAGTTCCAGGAACACCCCCCAGAGATTATATGAATCATCAGGTTCAGCACGGGGGCCCATGATTCAGACACGGGGCTGGGAGGTCTGGTAGGACCCCACTTTGGAAAGAGACTGGGACCAGAGCCAGAAGACCTTGGGCATCCCTGGCCCTCTTTGAGTTCCACCAAGTGTGAAATGGCATCTTGGGATGCTAAGAGCAAAGCCAGCCCCACAGGAAGGTGTGGGGCTTTCCTGACCTGCCCTCTTTCCCCTCTGACCTGCCCCCCACCCCGCCCTCAGGATCCATACGTGTCAGGTCTGTGTCAGGCTCTCTGTTCTGTCCCATTGGTCTAGCTGTCCATCTTTCTCCAATAAATACCACACTGGCCAAATTACTAGAGCTTTATAATAAGCCTGGCTAGCTGGCAAGCACCCCTACCTCATTCTTCAGGAGTATCTCAGCTATTCTTTTTTTTTTTTTTTTTGCGGTACGCGGGCCTCTCACTGTTGTGGCCTCTCCTGTTGCGGAGCACAGGCTCCGGACGCGCAGGCTCAGCGGCCATGGCTCACGGGCCCAGCCGCTCCGCGACATGTGGGATTTTCCCGAACCGGGGTGCGAACCCGTGTCCCCTGCATCGGCAGGCGGACTCTCAACCACTGCGCCACCAGGGAAGCCCCTCTCAGCTATTCTTAGTGCTCTGCCCTTTCTTACTGCTTTTAGAATCAGCTTGACAAGCACTACCAAAACCCTGTTGGGGTTTGATCAGGACTGAACTGAATCTAGACATTAATTTGGGAAGAGCTGACATCCTTAATATATTGAATCTCCTTATGCAAGTTAGTGGCTGTCTCTCTGCATTTATTTTAGTTTCTTTATTTTACTTCTTATTAAGGAAAATTTCAAATGCACAAGATTAGACAAAAAAAAGGATAACGAAGCTCTTTTTACCCAGCACCAAGCTTTACCAATTAAACCTCTCAACCACTGCATCTTCAGCCATAATCCTGCCCACTCCCATCCCAGCATTCATTTTTTTTCCAGCCAATCTTTGAGGTCTTCATTAATGTCTGCCAGTAATTTTTTTGTCTCACTTTTTGTTTTCAAAGAATTATAGATTGACAGGAAGTTGCAAAAATAGTACAGTTTCCCCCAATGGTGGCATCTTACATAACCATGGCACTCTACCCAAACCAGGAAATTGACATTGGTACCATCCACAGACCTTGTTCAGATTTCACTAGTTTTCCATGCATTCCTCTGTGTGTGTGAGTGTGTGTGTGTGCGTGTAGGTCCATATGCAATTTCATCAACTGCGTGAATTCATATAATCACCCCCAAAATCAAGACACAGAACTCTGTCCCACAAGACCCCTCGTGTTACTCATTTATAGCAACACCCATCCCCCCTTCCCCTCCCCAACTCCTCCAGTCGCTAATCTGTGCTCCACCTCTACAGTGTTGTTTTGAGAACGTCACCCCACAGCATGCAACCTTTCGAGATAGTTTCTTTCACTCAGCGTAATTCCCTTGAGCTCCGTCCAGATCCTCACATGTATTGATTGTTAATTCTTTTTTATTGCCAAGTAGTATTCTGTGGTCTGGAGGTACCAGTTTGTTTAATCATTCACTCACTGAAAGGCATTTAGTTTGCTTCCAGTTTTTAACTATTACCAATAAAGCTGCCGTGTACAATCATGTACATATGTCATCGTGGATATGAGCTTCTGTTTCTCTATAATAAAAGCCCAGAAGTGGGTCATATGGTTAGAAGATATTTTCTTTTTTAAGAAACTACCAAACTATTTTCCAGCGTGGCTATACGTCAGTAATATTTTACGCTTTTCTCTGTAAATATTTTCTTATATTTAATTTCTGTTATTATCGTAAGTGGAGGACTTTTTAAAATTATATTTTGTTTGCTCTGTTGTTTATAAATGCAATTACTTTCTATTGATATGATTTACACACTAGAAAATTCACCAAGTGTACAATTCCGTTTATATTCACAAGGCTGTTCAACCGCCACCTCTATCTAATTTCAGAATATTTTCATCACCCCCAAAAAGAAACACATCCGTTAGCGGCCACTCCCCCTCTCCCCCCTCTCCCCTGCCCCTGGCAACTATTACGCTACTTTCCGTTGCTTGGATGTGCCGATTCTAGGTGTTTCATAGCGATGGAATCATAACACGTGGCCTTTTGTGTCTGGCTTCTCTCACTTAGCGTCGTGTTTGCAGGGTTCATCCATCCACATGTTGTAGCTGCAATTTTTTAAAAAGTAATTAAGGTATTTATTTTGGCTGTGCCAGGTCTTAGTTGTGGCACGTGGGATCTTTGCTGCGACATGTTTAGTTGTGGCGTGTGGGATCTAGTCCCCCGACCTGGGTTTGAACTCGGCCCCCTGCATTGGGAGCGCGGAGTCTTACCCACTGGACCGCCAGGGAAGTCCCTGCAGTTGGTTTTTGCTATTGATTTGATGTAGGAAGATCCTGTCTCCAGCTCTGTGACATTTCCTTCATAGTTCTAATAATTTGCCCGTAGATTATTTCGGATTCTCTACGTAGTCAATCTTATCACCTGCAAATAATGCCAGTTTTACTTTTTCTTTTCCAATCCTTATACTTTGTTGTTATTGTTTATTTTTTTTTCATGTCTTACTGCCCCAGATAGAGCCTCAGGTACAATGTTGAATAGATGCATGGATGAGGGCAGACTTATCCCTGATTTAAGGAATGTATCTTTTGGCCCTTTAAGAACTATGTTTGTGCTGGTTTCTGTAGGTAATCTTTATCAGTTGAAGGAATTCCTTTCGACCCCAAGTTTGCTAAAACATTTTTATCAGAAGTAGATGTTGAGATTTATTGCCGGTGCCTAGATGACCATGTGAGTTTTCTCCCTTAATTTATTAACGTGATGAATGGCATTATAGACTTTCGAATGTAAAGCCACGGTTCCCTTTCTAGGATAAACAAAATTCCGTTATGAGGTAAATATACCTTTTATTCATTGCAGATTTGTTTCGCTAATATCTTGCTTAGGGTTCTCGCATTGAATTTCACAAGCGGGACTTGTCTGTAACGGCCCTTTGAATGTTCTGTGTAAATGGAAAGGAGCCGTCCGAGTCTCAAGTGTGTCTCGCAGAAACTCTCCATCCCTATCCCTGTCTCTCTCAGGGTCCCTCTCTGTCCCTCCTCATATACACTGCTTTGGCTCGCGGGTACTCCCGTGGGTGGCAGAGGGAGGAGGTACCACCTGACCCCCCAGGTGGCTGCAGAAGGTGGAGCTGGAAACCTGGGACCTTGAGCTTTGGGAGGGACACAGAGCTGCGACTCCCCAAACCAGCCAAGGGACCATAGCTCCTGGGCCCCTCATTGAAGAGGGAGGCTTAACAGAAATCCTCCCCTCCCTTCTCTGTGGGGAGGGGGAAAGCCCTCCAGAGGAAGTGGCTAAAAAGGGGCAGGGGGCAGGGGTTAATGGCCGCATTGTGCTGCAGGCTGACGGATGGCCGGCTTGTCAGTGGCAGTGGCCCAGCCTTAGCAGCCCCAGGGAGATCCCCTCCCCCTCCCAGCCATCCTCCGAGGGAGGGGGCCCTGCTGGCCTTTGATAAGTGCTGGGGGCCGCCCTCCCTGATGCGGGGACACAGGGCCAGCCTCTTTGGTGGAGTCTGGTCTGCTGAGGCCCAGAATGCAGCCCTCCACCCCAACCCGTCCCTACCATTAAGCAGGGCAGGTGGCCACAGGGGACGTCCATCCTGACCGAGGGCCCCTTGCCTCACTGGATCTCGGGCACCACCAACAGCCCTGCCTTCTTAAGGATGACTGGGTCTCAGAAGGGACCTGGTGAAGCCCAACTCCCCCACATTTGGGGCAGGGAAACGGGGCTATGACTTGTCAAGTCTCCTGCAGGAGCAGAGGGAGAGCCAGTCCTATGACTTCCTGCTCAAAGGTGCCCAGACTGGGGCCAGGCCGATGCTGAGATGAATCAGACACAGTCCTCCCTCAAGGGGCTAGAGGCTGGTGGGGAGCGGAGCCAGCACGTGAACAGAAAAGTATAACCAAGTGCGGTAGAAGCAGCAACCACAGTGCACTGTGAGTGCCGGGAAAGTGCCACTAGCCCAGCCAGGAGGTCAGGAGGGCTGCCGGGAGTTAGACCAGAGAGGGTGGGGGCAGTAGGGAAAGGCATTCCAGGCAGAAGGAACAGTATAAGCAAAGGCTCAGAGTAAAACCGGTGAGGTGTCTGTGAGCCACAGCAGTTCAGTGCTGAGTAAGTAGGTCCGCAGGGCCTGGTTTTCCAGGTCCTCATGTGCCACGTCAAATGGTTTGACTTGGCAGTTTCGGGAAGAGCCATGTTCTAATCCGGCCTCCATGTGACCATCCATCCTTTGGTCATTCAGCTCACTGAGCAGCAGTGTGACCTTGGACAGGTCACTTCCTCAGGAACAGCCTCCCACAAGCATACCCTGACCTGGGCTGCCTGGTCCACCTGAGGTTCTCTAACATCCTAATGTCACTGGGCTGGGGTGGGGCAGCACGTGCATAAGCTGTTCTTAGTTACAGAATATTGAGAAACGGCATGGGGGACAGAAGCTTGAAAGAGATGATTTCTGGGTGGAAAACATCTGCTTCCACAGCGGCATCGCCGAGCACACCAGCCCTGGCTGGCCTAACAGGGACCTCCTGTTATTGGGAAGAACCAACCTGCTCTCTGTTACTTGTAGTCAAATGCATTCCTAAACTGATTCAAGCTCCTCACCTCAAGCTGAAAACTACAGAGTATTAAATACACTCCAAGATCTTTCACATCCACATAAAAAGATTTTCTAGAGAAATAAGACTCTTTCTTAAATACAGGACACACTCTTTGCCTTTATTTCAAATAACTTTCAAACTTGAAAGTGTTTATTGTAGAAATTTGGAAATACAATAAAAGACAAAGTACTAAAAATTCAAAAATCACTCTAAATCCCACCACCCAGAAATAAATAAGGTGAGCGTTTTTGTGTTTTCTGTTTTTTCCTTCTATGTTGTGAAATGAAGTCGAGCTCACAGCAGTTAGTTTTTCCTTTTCTCTTTTTATTGATGTAATATATATGCAAATACCATTTTGTATCCTGGTTTTATACCAGAAGCGTTTCCTATGTTATTACAATTTTTCATAAGCATCATTTTTAGTGGCTGCACCACATTCTGTCATAGGAAGGTGCTGTGATTCATGTCGCCAAGCCCCAAGCCCCCAGTGCTGAACACTGAGGCAGTGGCCAGGTTTTCACTATTCTGTGAGTTGCAGTGGGCATCTGTGGGCATAAGTCTTTATTTATACCTAGCCTGCTTTAACAAAATGTCCTACAAATGCAGCCTCCACTTGTATCAAGGCATTCAGCAGTGACAGCCAGGACAGCGTCCATGGGTCCTGTGACCAGCCGCCTGGCAGTGCCCACAGGTGGCCTGTGGTTATACAGTGGCTCTGGGTCCTCCCTTAGAGTGCGCTACAAATGTTGTTAAAGCCAAGTCAGCAACTGTGGTTTGCGTTTGTTTTACGATAAGAATAATTAAATATAAGACAGACCCTCTCGGCAAATGTTTTGAGTTTTAGCAACTATTTCCCTCTTTCTGGACCCTCCCTCCCTCCCTCCGTGCACGTTTCTAATGATCTTCTTCTATTCTGCTCTGATCTAGGAAATCGAAGCACCACAACTGCATCAAAAAGTAGACGGGCTTCTCTGGTGGCGCAGTGGTTGAGAGTCCGCCTGCCGATGCAGGGGACGCGGGTTTGTGCCCCGGTCCGGGAGGGTCCCACGTGCCGCGGAGCGGCTGGGCCCTGTGAGCCATGGCCGCTGAGCCTGCGCGTCCGGAACCTGTGCTCCGCAACGGGAGAGGCCACAGCAGTGAGAGGCCCGCGTAACACAAAAAATAAAAATAGAAATAAAGGAGAAGAAATGGGCTCTGAGTGGGGCCGTGCGGGGCTCCCCAGGGAGAAGTGCCTGATGGGGGTGTAGGGACTCCAGCAAGACCCTCTGAGCCTCAGCCTCCTGAGAGAATCACGCATGCTCCGCCCCCCTCTCGGGATCCTGGCCCCATGGAGGTCCTGAGCGCAGGCCCAGCCCAGTCTCCCCGCCAGCCTCCTGCATCACGGAGACAAGTCCTGAGGCATGGGGCGGGGGTGCAGGGGGCTAAATGAACCCTGAACAAAAGGGACACGGCGGCTGTGGCCACAGAAGGCCTGGGGAGCTGCCCAGAGCTGCCTCATCTCCTGCTCTTCACACGCCCCATGCCTGGCTCACGCCCAGGGGGCCCCTCGAGCCTCTCCGCGCAGCCCCATCCTTGGCTGGGACCATGGGTCGGTCGCAGCCATTCTCAGTCGGGAGGCCTGGATGTGCTCCTGGCAGTGACCAGCATCAGTGCCGGGAGGAAGGGGGACCGCCATACCCCAGCCTTCCCTTCACACCCTCCCGTCCTCCTGGACCCCCAGCAGACTCCGGGGCCCTCCTGTGGGAGAAGCTGAGGTGCGAAGCTTCTGGGTGAGCTGTTGACTGGGGGTCTCGCTCTTTCAGGAAGAGCAACTGAGGCATTTTCCTACCGTCATTCCTCCCCAGCCTCCACCCAAAGTGAGGGGCGGCAAGCCTCCAAAACTTCCTGGTTGGGGGTTTACTGCTTCCTGAGGTGGAGAGATCTCCATCCAGGGCAAGGATGTCCAGGTCCCAAAGGATGACGCACTCCTCTTGCGATCTCCACTGCCAGAAGGGCCCGTCCACCCACAGGCCGGGTCCCCAACCAGTGTGGACCAGGTCACCAGGGAACCTGGACTGACAAACTCCAAGGAACGTCCAGGTCTCACACCCTGGACCAGTCGGGAGCAGCTAATGCTGCAGACAGCATCCTCCCCCAGCTTCTCACCCAAACCGCCCTCCTTCCCGCTCCCGAGGCTCCCCTGCCCCTCCAAGCCCTGCTTCCGTCTACTGGCTGGGCGCCTCTCTCTCTCTCCTGGCTTTATTGACATGTAATTCACGCGTCTGAAGTACACAGTTCAATGTTTTTAGTATATTTATAGAGTTGTACAGCCATCACCACAATCATTTTAGGACATTTTCATCACCCCCCAAAATGAACCCTGTATCCTTTAGACATCATCCCTTAACTCCCCAGCCCTAGGGAACCACCACTCTACTCTCTGTCTCTACAGATGTACCTATTCTGACATTCCAAACGGAATGTCTCTTGCCTGAGTTTCCCCGTCTATAAAATGGGGATGGTAATGGTGTTCCCTCGCAGTGTTTGTTGGGAGAATTGAAATACTACCAGGGCTTAGGATCATGTCTGGCCCAGAGTCAATGCTGTGTAACGTCTGCTGTCGACATCACCTCCAGGGCTGGGGCTCCTCCACCCACCCACATGCCTTCCACTTGCCCTATGAGCTCATTTCGCCCTCATCCAGACCACCCCGCCTAGACTCCAGACCTCCCGGGCATCCCCACCCAGACACCCTAACAGCCCCTCAGACTCAGCGTGTCCTTCCTCCCCAAGCCTGCCTATCCTGCTGTGTCCCTCACTCAGGAAATGGAATGACCTTCCACCTGGTCATCCAGGCCAGAACCTAGGGGCATCCTTGATACCTCCCTCTCCCAGGCCTGCCCCCACCATCTGGTCCATCAGTCTGACTCTGTCCCCCCACCTCTCCCTGCCCTGGTGGCTGCCCTGACCTGTCTCCATCATCAGCTTAGTGGTCACAAGCTGGGCTCTGGTGTCCAGTGCAGTTCTGTCCACCACTCACTGGCCTCAGGGCCTCGGGCCAGTCACCTCACCTGTCTGATCCTCAGTTTCCTGGACAATAAAATTGGGATGACCTATAAAATACTGCCTTCTCCATTCACTTGTCTTGAAGATTATATGAATAAAATATGTAAAGAACTTAAGCCCCTTTTTTTTTTTTTTTTTTTTTTTTTTTGTGGCCACACCACACAGCATGTAGGATCTTAGTTCATCGACCAGGGATCGAACCCACGCCCCCTGCAATGGAAGCACAGAATCTTAACCACTGGACCACTAAGGGAGTCCCAGAACTTAAGCCCTTAATAAACATTATTGTTGTTGTTAATATTATTCTCTCACCTGGGTGACTCCACCGCTTCTGACCCGGGTCCCTGCCTCTGTCTTGCCCACAGCACATGCTGCTCGGGTCGTGGCGGGCTGACCACGTGCAGGACACCGAGGGAGGCCTTACACGTGCTACTTCCTTTCACCTCCCAAGAGGCAGGTGTTGTTACCCTCGTTTTACAAGCAAGGAAACTGAGGGCCCAAGGTCCCAGTACTGGAGTCAACCACAGCCTCAGGGTACACTGTTGGCATTCATGTATTGATTGAAAACATTTATCGAGCCCCTACTGTGTGCCCGTTACTGAGCTGGGTGCTGGGAAAACAGTCATAAACCAGACTGGCATAGATCCAGCCCATAAGATCTTTCTAGAACACAAATCCGACCCCTTTAAAATCCGTCAGTGACCACCCCACTGCCCTCAGGATCCAGTGCAGTCTTCAGGAGCCCTTCTTCCCTGCCCTCTGCATCCCACACGGCTCTTTCCCTCTGCCCAGCTCTCCCACCTTCCCTGCTCCCGCTCTGCTCCAGCACGCGGGCCTAGTGGGGCCTCCCCACACCAACACATACCGCTCGACGTCTTCCCAGCCTCACCCCCGACACCAGCTCCGTCCCCACCTTCTCTCTCAATTTCTTTGCCTGGTGAACTTTCACTCATCTTTTGAGGCTCCATGCACAGTCACCTCCTCCAGGAAGCCCTCCTTCCCCCACCTCCCAGCCTGGTGATGAGCTCCCAGGCTGCCTGTCTTGCAACATGCTGGCTCTTTACTGATACGTCACTCCTCCTGGACTGTGGCTCCTTGAGGGCAGGACTAGGGGCTTCCTTCTCCCTCTGGCCCCCTTGCCCCCCATCCCATCCATCACCATGTCAACAGATTTTACCTCTTCTTGCCATGACCGAAGGCCCCAGCCCAGCACTGAGGTTACAGGTGACTGCACGCTGCCAGCACCGTGCGGGTGCTCCACGAGCGGTCACTTCGCTGTTTCACGTCACTGTAAATTCGGGGACAGCATGAGATGGAGGAATTGGTGACTATTTGGAGCATCTGAGCACAACCTCCTCAGGCCTCTGGCTTCTGCGATTCCAGACAAGGGAACCAGGGTTGCTGGGATCTGCCTAAGTCCCCTCCCCAAGGCCCCAGACCTCTCAAGGGGTGGGTGGGCATTAGCGCTGGAGAGAGATGCCCAGGGCAGGAGTCACCTGGGTGAGCCCCAAGTCCTCGCTGGGCAGCCTCTCTGTGCCTCAGTTTCCTCATCTGAAAAATGCGTCGTCAGCCCATCCTCACCTGCCTTGCAGGGCTGTCAGGAGGGGAAAGGGAGGGGACAGTAGACAGAGACCATCTTCTCTGAGAGCAGGTACTTCAATACCGACTGGCTTCCTGACACTCCCATCTTGGACACATTCTGTTTCATTTTCAAAAAAATTCCAGAAAACTTGCTTTTAGGTTTTCGTTGGAGGCTCAGCCCCATCCCGGTGTTTCCCGTGGGACGGGGTGCATCCTGAGGGCTCTTTCTCAGGGAGGTTTTGGGGGGCAGGGGCACACGGCTGGGTCCAGCTGCAGCACCTGGTTAGGACACTCCCCCTCCGAGCCTCAGCCTCCACCTTGGGGGATAGATGGGTCGTCACTCCCACCCCAAGGCTGCTGTGCCGTTGGAGTGGGATGGTGGATGGGAGGGGCAGCTTGTCTCGAGGCAGGGAAGAGGCCTGGGGTGGGGGGCGGAGGGTCCCCTCCCTGGGACAGGAGGTGCACCACAAGAACTCACATGGTGCCCCAGGCACCCCGTACCCTGCCCCCCGTGGCCTCCCAGAAGCCACCTGGCCGCCCGCAACGCGGTCGCCTCGGCCACCAGGCCCTGCGCCCGCTCGCGGGGCGCCAGGGGACGGAGGGCGCCACGGCCAGGCCACGGTCACTCCTGGCGGCCCGGGGGTGCCGTGCAGGGCGGGAGGCGCGGGCAGGAGGGAGTCGGAGCGGGTGGGTGTGTGGGGGGCCGGGGAAGAGCCAGAGAGAGGGGCAGGGAGGGGAACAAAAGGTCCCTTTGTGGAGCGGCCGGGAGAAGAGGCGCACATTACCCAATGCCCAGAAGCCATGTTGGTAACAAGAGAACCATTCTCTGCCTCGCTTGGAAAACAACTTGGAGAGAGAGAGACAGGGAGCGAGTTAACCCCATGGGCGCGGGGCGCAGGAGCCCGAGGCCACTCTGGGAGGCGGGAGGGAGCGAGGGCCCACTGGGGGGCTTTCCGGCCCCGAGCCCGCAATTTCCTGTCTCCCAGGCCTGGTCTGCGGTCGGAGGGCCCAGAGCCCCAAGATGGCCGCTTGGCCGGGGCCCAGCTACCTTTAGACGGGGGACTGGAGCCGTGGCTTCCGCTGCCTGGGCCCGGCCAGACGTGTGACCCCTGCCTGCTTCCAGCCTCAGGGCCGGCCCACCCCACCCCGAGGGCACCCCTCCACTCCGAGTCCTGGCAGCTCGGCCGCAGGTCCTAGGGCTGGTCCCGGCTCCAGGGCTGCCCAGCCTCCACCAGCCTCCCTCTGCTGACAGGCGGTGTATTTCCTCCTGAGGAAGTCCCTTCCATCTTTGCAGAGTTTTGCTGTAAGTTTTTTCCAAACTTTAATTAAATCTCTTTCAGCCCCACGCAGCTTTCTCCCCTTCCCACCTCGACCCACGAGCCCGGGTTCTCAGGCCTCTAGAGACCGCATCTGTTATGAGGCACAGGATACCGGAAGAAGCCACTGTGCTCTGGGCTCGTCACGTGTACCTCGCGGCCAGCCTGGCTGAGGTGAGCTGTGGTCCCTTCTGCTGATGCCCGTCGTTCTAAAAGCACCTGACACTGGGCCACGTGTGGGAGGCACCCCATGAATAAGCAGGAGAAAGAGATCCTTCCTTCCTTCCTTCCTTCCTCCACAAATACACATGGAGCCCTGTGCCCAGCGCTGACCCGGCTCTGGGACTCAGCAGTGGACCAAACAGACCACCCTGCCCTCAGGGGGCAGATGAGGAACAGGTAAACAGGCTAATGGCAGGTGGCTACAAGCTCGATGATGACAAAGCAGGGCAAAGGGAGAGAGTGACAGGAGGGGTCACATTAGAAATGGTGGTCAGGGAAGGCCCCTGCAAGGTGTGCTATTCGACAAAGATCTGAATGGAGAGAGGAGGAACATCTGGGCAGAGAATGTTCCAGTCAGTTGGTGCAGCGCTTGCAAAGGCCCTGAGGGGGACTGCGCTGTGAGTCTCAGAAGAGCTAGGAGACCAGAGTGGCTGGAGTGAGCCGGGGGTCAGATCACCGGGAAGGCTGGAGGGGCCCAGGTGTGAAGGGCCCACGGGAGCTTGGAGCAGGGCTCAAGTCGTCTGAGTTCCATTTCAACAAGGACTCTCTGGCTGCCGTGTGCGAGATAGACGGCAGAGGTCAAGGGCGAGAGCTGGAGACCCAGCAGGACTTTTGCCACAGCCCCTAACCCTGCGTGCTCCCCTCTCGCACTCCTCCTCCCCGGCTTCCCACCCTCCCATCACAGGTGCAGCCATTCTCTGAGTAAGTGTTGGCCCAGCACTTTCTAGGTGCTAAGAATGGGTCACATGGTCCTTGGGCCAGGCAGGGCCCTAAAGAGAGCAAGGCTTCCCCCACCTCCGGGGTGGGGGGCGGCTCACAGATGGTGGGGTCCCAGGCGTCCGAAGGGGACCCGCTGGAGCACGATCCTTGCCTGTGGACCCCTGGTTGAAGAACGAAGCCTCTTCTTCGGGCAGTTTTTCGAGCTTCACAAAGGGCTCTCGGGAGCCCCCACCCCCCCCCCCAGCCCCACTGTGTTGTGACATCAGCAAACAGCCCAGAAAAGCAGGGCTCAGCACCCTGCCTTCCACCTCAGGCAGGTCCCTGGCCTCCCAGAGCCTCAGATTCCTCATCTGTAACACCACATGCGCCTCGCAGGTCTGGTGGGTACAGATCAATCCTCGGGGGGTGGAAATAGGCTGTAAGAGGTGAGAGATGGCAGATGGTCACCAGCCGAAGGGGCAGTGCCTCCCGACCCCTAATGCTAGGCCCTTCCCTGCACCTCTGTGTGTCCCGATGCACCTGTGGCCCCAGCTCAGCCCTGTCAAGCGCCTGGAGCTGTGAGGTGGGGCGGGGCAGTTGCTACAGAAAGTAGTGACAGTATGAGGGGGCTTCAGACAACAGAGGGGCCAGTGGGTAGGAGAGGGAGGCTGTGAGGCCCAGAGGGACAAAACAGGACAGATTTGGGGGTTCCAACTGAACAGAAAGCACCCCAGCCATGGTAGGCACCGTGGGCCAGGCGAGAGAGAGACCCCTGTGATCCTGTCTGCCCCCCCTGACTTGCTGTAGGCAGCCCAGGCCTCTCTCAAGCCTCTGCATCCTCATTTGCCCAATGGACCTCATCCTTTCTGGCCCCAGAGGGTGGTGGTGAGGATCAGATGAGGTGAGAGCTGTGGGCGCGCTGGGGTGGGTGTAAAGCCGGCAGGGAGGCACTGTTGATGGTGGTTAATGGTCACGGGGTCCTGCTGGGCTCCAGGCCTGTGCACCACTTACAAGATGGTCAACACGGTGGATTTGTGCAACAGGCAGGGCTGCAGAGGAGTGAGAGAAAACAGGAGCAGGAGAGAGAGGGAGTGGGGGAGGGAGAGGGGCACGGCCATGGCAGGGGGCCCAGAGGCTTCCTGGAGGAAGCAAGGTGTAGTTGTACATATCATGGGGGATGGGTAGGGTTTGCATAGGCCCGGAGGCACCGGAGGGCTTGTGGAAGGACCAGCATAATAAAGGCACGGAGCAGGGAGCCAGCTGGGAGAGCAGCAAAGGTGAGGGCTGCGCCCTGGCTGGCAAGGTGGGGTGGGGAGGCTGGGGTGGGATCCTGGGTAGCCCCAGCCCCTCCTAGGCCAGAGCTCCGAGTCTCACCTCCACCCCTTCCAGCGTCGGGCTTAAAGCTCCCGGTTTCCATGTCCAGCCTCTGCTCAAGCCCTGCCCTCCCTGTGGAGCACCCACCCCCCTTGTCTCTGGCTGATTCTGACCCACTGTTCAGAGCTGTAGGGCACAACTCCCTCTAGGAAGCCTTCCCTAGCCAGGTTGAGAATCCCGCCTGTGGGAGTAGTTCGTTCCGTCCCAATGGGAAGGAACTATTATTATACCCATTTTACAGAGGAGGAAACTGAGGCTCAGGGAGCTGTCATCATCATTGCTGAGGGGTGCACAGCTGGTGTCAGAGCTGGGATTCTAACGCTGGGAGAAGCCTGGCTCCTTTGAACTCTTGCGTTACCTCCCCCACCCCGCCCTGTGCCAAGCACCTCTGTCTCCTTAGATCCAGCACGGAAGCACAGAGAAGGGCTGCAATTCAACTGTTGCCACTCAGCCAGGAGGTGGCGGAGCGGATCCTGAAGCCAGGAGCAGCTGACCCCACCCCTCGCCACCAGTCTGAGAAGGTGCAAATAGGCCCAGGACGCAGCGGGGAGTGAAAGGGGAGAGGCCAGGCCTGAGGCCAGGGACCGGAGCGAGGGCAGCCCCGGAAGGCAGGGAAGACAACCAGTGGGGACGTGAGCCCAGGGTGGCCCGGCTGGGGCAGTCGGGGACCGATGGCCCGTGGCAAGGCAGCTGGAGGAGGGGGAACTGGCCATGGAGCTGAGAGGGGCAGCTGGAGAGGTCGGAGGGGAACTGGGAGAACTGGGGTCCTGGGTGCCCGGCTATGGGGTTCTGCTGCAAGCGGGGTCAGGTGGCTGTCGCAGGCACTCACAGTCTAAGGTTTGGGCCCAGTGGAAAGAGCACTGGAGATGCTGCGGGTCACGCGGGAAGTCACCAAGCGCGGGCCCAGTGCCCTGGCCCACGTCACACCCTCGCCAGGACGGAAGCCTCGAGGCGCTTCCACGCGGTACTGTCGTCAGTCAGGGGAGTCACGTGGGGGGCGGGCAGCAGGGCCGTGGTGCCTTCCGGTGGCCTCCCCGCCTCCACCCCGCCCCTGGGGATCCTGCCACCGCTCTTGGAAAACAACTGAGGAAATCAAGTGGAAACACAAATCCGCCACCCAGTCCCTCCCGCTTCCTCGGGCCAGACCCCTGCCCCCAGCGCACCCCAGAAGGGGGCTCCGTGGCAGAGGCTGAGCCAGACCAGCATGGTTTGCCCTGGCGAGACCCAGTGGGCACGATCCTCGGTCCGGGGCTCCCAGCAGCTGGACCTATCGGCCCATCTAGTCCCACAGAGGCTGCCCCTCCCCAGGAGGACCTGGGGTACCAGGCTTGAGCCCCCTCCCTTCCCAGTGACCTCTAGACTCTGGGATCCAGGACCAGGGAGCTTCCAGGCCTGACTCTGCCCAAGACCAGCTGGTCACCCTGGGCAAGCTCCTACCCCTCTGTGGGCCTCAGCTTCCTCATCTGTAAAATGCAAGCAACAAGCCCTGTCCAGTCCCACCTCACGGGAAAGAAAGACAAGGGCCTAGGGAAGGACAGCATTGTGTAAACTGTCAAGTGTCAGGCCCACAGACTGTCACTTTGATTTTTTTTACAGAGGAGTTGCCTCCGTGGCTGGGGGAGTCAGCTCCGCTCAGGGGACATGAATTCCAGATGGCGATAAGGGGTCCCTGCCGTTGCTCACCCCTGAGCAGCGGGGAGCCCGTCCCTGGCCCACCCGGTCCCTCTCAGCACTGGCCATGCCAAGTGCCTTCCAGCCCCTCTACGCACGCCATGGACAGGCTGCCTGCCCCACCGGAAGCATTGTTGCTCAGCCGAACTACGCCCCGTCCTCCAAGACCCAGCTGAACGGCCCCTCCTCTGCGAAGCCCACGTCTTAACCATCCTGGAGCCCCTGCACACGCTCAACACTACGCCTAACGAAGAGCAGAGTCAACAGGTGTGACTGAACCAACGTGTGCGTGGACATGCGTGTGCGCACCAGGAGGGCTGTCTCGGGAGGTGACCCACTCGGGACATGACGGGGAAGGGTCGGCGTTTACTATGTGCACCCCCAGACTCCACCCGGGGCTCCCTCTACCCCCAAGACCGAGACCCCAGCCTCCCCCGGGCCCTCGCTGACAGTCAGGGCAGCTCATCCCATGCCGGCTCACAGGGGTGCGTTCCTAGGAGGAGCGCACTTGTGGCATTTCCAGAGCTCTGCTGGGTGTGATGGAAGGTGAGGGGACACTGGCCCGTTAGAAAGCGGACGAAATCATCCAGACTTCAGACGGAGGGGACTCGACTACCAGGGAGGGACAACGGATGTGAGCAGCGTTTTGAAGGAAAAGCTGTCGTGGCTGCTGATTAGCTGCGGGGGGATGAAGGGGGCGGATGAGTCGAAAATGACTCTGAAGTTTCACGCCGGGGTCGCTGGAGAACAGTGGAGCCATTGATGGGGCGGGGAAGCGGGGTGGGGGCTGGTGTGGGGGCAGGGTGGTGACTTGGGTTTGGGACATAGACTCACAGCATTTGGGGCTGGACGCAACCTCAGAGATCATCCAGGTCACAGGTGAGGAAACGGAGGCTCCGGGAGGAGCAGCCACTTGGCCGGGACACTGCATGGGTCGATGTCACGGCCAAGGCCGGGGACCTGGCCAGGATTAGTCCCGGAGGCAAATCAGACCCAGTCCCCACCTTCAGGGGTTCGGTGTCCCCTGGAAGAGACAGACATGGCCATAATTGCAACCTGATCGAAGGGGTATCCACGAGGCAACGTGGGGATGCAGAGGGCATGGGGGAAGGGGGAGTAACAAGGAATAATAATATCACGGTTATCAGAAGTGGGGCCCCTGTGCCAGGTGCATCTCATGTAACCCTTGCAACCATCCTACAAGCTACTAGCCTCGTTGTCCCCATTTTACAGGTGAGGTTGAGAAAACTAAGCAGATGGTCCAGGGCCTCACAGGTCTGATGATGCCCAGACTCGTGCTCTTAAGCTCTGCTTCTTGGTAGAGGTGTTCCGGAGCTGAGGCCTGATGGGTGAGTGGTTTTCCAAGTGACAGAAAGGGACGGGGCGGCATCAGGCAGAGGCACCAACATGTATCAAGGCCCAGGAGCCCACCCTTCCATTGTCAGGGTTTGAGGTGTTGTTCTGTAAGTCCACCTTCATACCTCTCGCCCAGGGCCTCCTACCCTGCTCCCCACCCCCCTTCCCAAGCCCCTAACTTCACAGGACCTCACCTGTGCCAACCCCTACTGGTGATCTGATGGATTTGTCAGGAAAATGAGCTGGGGGTAGAGGGGTTGGGGGTGGGCCTGTCCCCTATCCCCAGGGAACCGTTGCCCCTGCTCCCATGGCCTTCACAGCCCAATCCTGCCCCATCCCCTCTTCCCCACTGCGCCATCTTCTCATCCCAGGAGTGATCCTGCAAAAGTGAGTCAGCACAGAGGAGGGAGGGGTTGGCCTGAGTCACCCAGCATGTGAGCAGCTGAGCTAAGGCTCAGACCCACAGGGCCTGGGGTGTCAGACTGTGGCGGAGCCCCTGAGCTTGGACAAACCACGGCGTGGTCCCTTTCTGTACTTCTCCATCCTTGGGCTCCTTATGGTCACCTTGGGAGTGAACCAGGAGAGAAGGAGGGCTGAGCACTGGAACTGCAGCTTAAAACTCAGGGTGCAGTAGTGTGCTGGCGTCAGCCCCTACCAGCTCGTGAGAGCCAATTGCTAAATCTTCTGGAATTTTCCAAGCCTGTTGATGTCACCTTGGAAGCTTGAAGTCGGCCCCGGTGGGAGTTTTTACAGTGTGAACACTGGCAATTCACCCCTCTATGGCCACCCCCTCCCTGACCGAGCTGATTGTTAAGCACTTACCAGCACACCACCGTCCAGGAGTCCCACCTCCTGGCTTCCCTGGAGGCTTCTGGGTCCTCTCAGCCCAGTCTTGGGCTCTTGGGGGAGTTGCTCTTGTGCTAAATCTTGTGGGATCTCCTTCCTGCCACAGGGCATCCAGTGCCAGCATCAGCCGATCTTTCATGTTGTATCTTGGACGGCTCCCTTCCTGCCCCTGTGCTCCAGCTACAGAGAAACAGATGATCCTCGCTGAAGAGGCATTTGCTTATGTTGTTCCCTTCTTTTGGAATGCCCTTCCCTCATCTCTGCTTCTTGAAGTCCTCCTTACTCTGTCAGAACCTGGGGCTCTGGGAAACGCTGAATCCATTCCCCTGCCTCAGGACAGAAACACACCAATCCCCTCCTGCCACCCCCAGCCTGCTTGTGGTCTCTAGCGGAGTGGGGTGTTAACGGAGGACAGACTGGTTGCTGCCCTCAGGGGTGGCAAAAGCAAGAATCAACTTAAACCACCCAGGTTACCTAGAAACGAATCCCTTCATTCCCTGTTCAGCCTTTTGAACTCCTCTTCATCCTTCAAAGCCCAACTCAGATGTTACCTCTGCCAAGAGGTCTTGCCCAGATCATAGTCTTCCATCACCCCCTCACCCCTCTGCCTTGTACATTCTTTGATGGTCACGCTCATGGCTCTGGGCAGTGCTTATCTGTCTGTGTGTCCAGTGTTCCACTGAACCACGGCCAACTGAGGCATGACAGGCCCTTATTTAAGGCTGAGCTCTCAGCCTGGTGCCCCACAGGCTTAGGAACTGCTTGTTGAATTGGGTCTGTCGCTGTCTTGGGCAAGTCCCTCTTCTCCCTGGGCCTCAGTTTCCCCCCTGTATGAACTAGACTTGAACGAGGTAATCTCCAAGGACCCACCTCTCACGTTCTAAGGGTCTGTGACTATATCCCCCTCCTGCCCCCCATCAGCCTCTCACCTTCTAGTTTCCTTCCCTAGTTCCCCCGTGGGTGACACCCCTTCCTCTGCTGCCTTCGCCTCTCCCCGCAAACACCCTGCAGCCGACACACGGCTCGGGCTCAGGCCCCTGGACTCCATCCTCCTGGGTGCTCTTTTCCTGCGGACCAGGGGTTTCTCTGAAAGGGCAGGGGCCTTGCGCACCCACCCCGGGCCCTGCCCACAGGCCAGGCATGCAGTCAGCATCCAGGAGCGCCAGTCAGCGGGCCGTGATGGAGCTGCCAGGACTTGCGAGGCCTGTGGCTAGTTTCAGCGCCCCTGTTCAGACAGGCCCGGAGCTGCATGCCCCTCACAGCCGGGCTTCCCCTGGAGCCCCCGGGGGTCCACAGCCACATCCCGCTCTCTGCCTGTTTTGCTCCAACCTTCATAGGGTGCGTGCGTCCGGGAGTGCATGTGTTGGCGGGGTGGGGTACATGCCAGCCCCTTCCTCCCCAGCCCGCACAGAGCACTCAGGTGGCTGTGGAGCCAGTGTCCCTCTCACTCTCTGCCCTCTCCTCACCTCCCGAGAGCGCGCGTGCGCACACACACTCAGAGTCCTGAAGCGACAGAGCGGTCAACCTGCGCCGGCGTTTGGAGCACAGAGTGGTGCCATTGGGCACGTTGAGCAAGAGAGGACCAGATGGGATTGTTAGAAGGGACTCTGAATCCCTTGTTGGTTCTGAAATCCAAGGACCAAAGGCTATCCCTGCCCCTAAGGCAGCCAAGCCTCCCCCCCTGGCCCTGCCTCTTTGCCCCTCACGGCTCTCGTGGGGCGACGCCCTGCAGCTCAACGCAGCATCTCACAGTCTCTCACAGGCATACGGGGCAGAGTCAGGGCCCAGGGATGAAGCGAACAGAGCAAACCGCAGGACGTGGGAAGGAGAACGCAGTGTGGGCCAGTCCATCCCAGAAGGCTCCAGGGAGCGGTGGCCCTTGGGCGATGCTGATGTAAGGGTCTACAGCCCAGACTCTGATGCCTCCTGTCTTGGGAGTAGGATGATCTTTAGCATAATCCTAACCTCTCCGTATCTCAGTTTCCCCATCTGTAGAGCCGTGGCAGGTCACAGCGCCTACCTTATGTAGCTGTCACAGCTGAGTGAATTGACAGGTGTGCCTGCATCTGGTGTCTGGCGTGCAGTAAGTGCTCAGGAAACAGCGCTGCTGATAGAAGCACAGAAGAGGGCCGCCCAGCCCTCCTTGCTCCATTCCTGAGCACGGCCCCCGTGCTGGGTGCTGGGAAGACACCCGAGGCCGTGCCCTCCGTGAGCTTCTGAAGATGGGGGAGGGTGCAGACAGGGAAAGGGCAGCTCTCAGGCTGTCTCTGGGCGTGCCAGGGAGACAGACCGGGACAGCTGAGGGGCCAGCCCTGATGGCGGAGGGTCAGGGACCAGGAGGAGAGGTGTGGGCTCAGAACAGAGGGGAGTGAGAGGAAGGGGTTCCAGGTGGAGGAACAGCCTGAGCAAAGGTGCAGATGGTGACCTCTGGTCAGGGAGGGCGTGCTGCAGAATCCCGTGGCTCTAGGACCATCACCACCAGCACAGGAGGCTGCTCCTGACCCCCTAGTGCACGAGGGCCCCATCCCCACGCAGGACGACACACCTATTTTCATGCCTCTGCACCTGCGATCACGAAGCCCCCTCCCACAGGTGTCACCTCCTCCAGGCAGCATGTGAAGTTAGTGCGCTTCAGTGTAATCGTCGGGGCCTCTCTATCCCTCTGGGACAGGCGCACCCGAGACCTGCCCGTGGTGGGGACTCAAGAGTGATTAGCTGAATGAATGAACCAACGAATGAACGACTGAACAAAGGCAGTGATGCCGTGTCCCCCTACACACTGGCGAGTCACCCGATGACGGACACCATCATGCACCCTGTAACCATAGGGCATAAGCCGCAGGAACTCTGACACACACCCCGCCAGGCCATCACCACGCCAGCAAGCCACGTGGAAAGCTGCTCTCTCCCCGCGTGCCCCCTCCCCATCTATCCTCCCACCCTAGCACACTTTCCCTCTCGCCTGGGGCAGCTGGTGGGAGGGTGGGGGCGGGGGAGGGGCAGGGCCAGAGGGGCCTCAGAGGCAGTGGGGGCAGGGGGCTGGGGGAGGCTGGGAAAGTCCAGGCTGTCTCTCCTGGGGGGCGGTGGGCGGCATGGCGGGGCGCTCGCAGTGATGAGGGAGGGAGGAGGGTCTCGGCCCGGTACAGCTGCGGTCCCCTCCCCAGCAGCCTGCCCGGGTGCAGAAAGGCCTCTTTGTTCTCCGCCTTTAAAGGGTAAGAGAAACACTTATGCATGGCAAATTAGCCCAAAAATGTATTTCTCTAAAACACCCAATTGTCTCACCAGGCCTGCAGCTGCAGGGAAGTTCCAGGGAGCCGGGGGAGGGGGCGTCTTTGGGGTGACCCTGAGGGACAGGGAGAGGTGGTGGGGAGAGAGGGGCCATCGCTCCTTCCCGCCTCTGCTCTCAGAATCTCACAGTCGAAGAAGGGCACAGCTGGGGAGGGCCCGAGGGTCAGGGAAACCCCCTCCAGTGGTAGAGAGGGAAACTGAGGCCCAGAGAGGTGGCTGGTGGCAGAGAAAGGGCTGATCCCAAGTCCCTTGGACTCTTGCATCTGTACCCACTGCCTTGTCCATGCTGGAAGGGAAAGGGACCCAGGTCCCCAAGGTGAACCAAGCCGGCTGCCCTAGGCGTGAAGGAGAGAGGAAGAAACTGGGTGGCTCTGCTCGTAAGCTGACCACTCGGGGCTTCAGTGCCCAGGAGGATGGCCAAGGGCACCCACCACGCCCGCCTCCTCCCCAACCTGGTGCATCTGAAGGCAGCATGCCTGGGGCGATGGGGGATTCAGGCAGTGGCACCTGTAGGGAGGCCTCCACCAAAGCCGTCCCAAGAGCAGGCAGGAGAAGCCCCCTTCGTCTGGACCTGAACCACATGCATGTTCAGAGAAGGTTCGGGATCCTGCCTTGTTCTCCCACTTGAGGCACGTTCCCGAGGAGCCTGCTCTGTGTGGTCCACAGGAGCATCCGGGCTCCCAAAGGTGAATCCGAGACAGCTCTGTCCCCAGGGAGCTCCTTGTCCCATGGGGGAGACAGATGAATAAACAAACCACTAGCATGAAAGAGTCCCATGGGGAGGTGAGGCCCAAACCGAACGATGCAAACGTGGAGGACAAGGATAGGGACGGGCGTCTCCCGACGATGGCCCCAGGGCCGGGCCCTGAAAGGGAGTCTGAGAGTGGGATGGGGGGACATTCCAGGCAGTGGGGGCAGCACAAGGACACAGCTGAGGCTCCTGAGACCACCCCTTGACATCAGAATTCAGAATCATCGATTTAAGAGAATTTGTTTGTTTGTTTGTTTGTTTTTGGCCACGTTGGGTCTTCGTTGCATCATGTGGGCTTTCTCTAGTTGCGGCGAGTGGGGGCTACTCTTCGTTGCGGTGCGTGGGCTTCTCGCTGCAGTGGCTTCTCTTGTTGCGGAGCACGGGCTCTAGGCGCGCAGGCTTCAGTAGTTGTGGCTCGAGGGCTCTAGAGCGCAGGCTTCAGTAGTTGTGGCGCACGGCCTTAGTTGCTCTGCGGCATGTGGGATCTTCCCGGACCACGGCTCGAACCCGCGTCCCCTGCAGTGGCAAGGCGGATTCTTAACCACTGCACCACCAGAGAAGTCCTAAGAGAATTTATTGAGCATCTTCAGAGTTCCAGCCCACGTAGGAGACACAAGAGGAGAGAACATGGCTCTGACCCTGGGGTCAACTTGACGAGGTGAGTCTATGACAGGGAAAAGCCCTGAGCTGGCCGTGAAAAGTGCCGCGGGGGTCTGCAGAGTTCGGATCCGGCAGCTCCTGGGGGACCGTCAGCTCCCCAGGTGTTCGTGCACCTGTACGACGCGGGG
The DNA here is from genome assembly GCF_951394435.1 of Stenella coeruleoalba. Lineage (NCBI taxonomy): Eukaryota > Metazoa > Chordata > Mammalia > Artiodactyla > Delphinidae > Stenella > Stenella coeruleoalba. The sequence goes on from NC_137157.1 coordinate 10,273,616, forward strand.
ATGGTAACAACCCAGGAAGACCGTCGTGAGGAGACATGGGAAGAGCCAAACCCAGTGACTGACACCCCGTGGTTTCTCAGTAAATGTTGGTTCTGCCCCCTCACCCCCCCAGAAGTCTGGAAACAAGAGAGATGGGAGGAAGTGGGAGAGGAGAGACTGTGTGTGTGTGAGTGTTGCGGTCATGTGTGCACGCACATGAGAGTGTGTTTATGTGTGAGTGTGTGTGTGTGTGCACGTGTGCATGTAGGAGTGAGGGGTGTCGTGAGTGTGTGCACACACGTGTGCGCGTGGTGCTGTTGTGTGCAAGTGCACAGTGAGTGTGCGTGCACAAGTGTCTGCAGAGACAGAATCACATCCAGGATGCTTGTTGGGGAAGGGGACTGAGGCAAGACTGAAATGTCAAATGCGTGAAGAGATCAAGCAGCCGGAGAATGTCTTCTCAAGGCGGTTGGAGAGACCAGAAAGGAGACCAGGCCCCGTGGGTGGGCAAGAGGCCGGGAGACACCAAGAAGGGAGAAACCTACTGCGGGGCAGAGGCCTCCCCTCCACCCGGCCTCCCCTGGTTCAGGGAGGCACATGCAGTTGAGCCTGACCTTGGGGTGGAACAGTCTTACTTAGGTCCCTCTCCCAAGCTTATCCAAGAATCTTCCTAGCTTTCTCTTCCATCCAGGAGAAACCCGGGTTCTTCGAAGGGTCGACGACACCCTCCATGGCCTGGTCCCTGCCCCGCTCTCCCCACTCCTCAGCCAGGTCGATTCACGTGCCCTGCGTAGAGGCACCACCTTCCAGCCACCCTCCGAGCTTCGCCCTCCCCACACCGTCGGCCTGGGGAATCCTGAGTCAGCCACCAAGCGCCCATACCCCCCACTTGTCCCTTCGTCTGCCTTCCTGCGCCCTCATAACGTCTTGTGCTCCCACATACAACTGTGACCAGCCTCACGGCATGCTGTAATTTACAAAACTGTGATCACTGGACCCAGAACCACGGGAAAACTTGTCAAAGAATCCTCTCTGTAAAAGGCACCGGGAATTGAAAGCAGGGATTCGAACAGGTCTTTGTACCCCTGTGTTCATAGCATCATTATTGACAATAGCCAAAAGATGAAAACAACGCAAGTGGCCACTGACAGACGAATGGATAAACAAAATGTGGCCATACATACAACGGAGTATCATTCAGTCTTAAAAAGGAAGGAAATTCTGACACATGCTACAACGTGGTGAACCTTGAAGACGTGATGCTAAGTGAAAGAAGTCAGACGCAAAAGGAAAAATAGTGTTAGCTTCCACTCATATAAGATACGTAGAGTAGTTAAACTCATAGAGATAGAAAATAGAACAGTAGTTATCAAGGGCTGTGGGGTGGGGGGAGAATGGGAAGTTATTGTCTAATGGGTAGAGTTTCTGTTTGGAAGATGAAAAAGTACTGGAGGTGGATGATGTGACGGTTGTGCAACATTGTACTTAATGGCATTGAATTGTACAGTTAAAAATCGTTAACATGGTAAATTTTATGTCATGTGTAGTTTACCACTGGGAAAAAAAAAAGGCACCAGGCACAGACAGTTTTTCAAGGAAGTTCTTTTTAGAGTTTAAGAAACCATTTTCTTAAAGGGAGCCCTCCTACGCTGTTGGTGGGAATGTAAATTGGCGCAGCCACTATGGAAAACAGTATGGAGGTTCCTGAAAAAACTAAAAATAGAGTTACCATATGATCTTGCAATCCCACTCTTGGGCATATATCCAGAGAAAACCATAATTCGAAAAGATACATGCACCCCAGTGTTCATTGCTGCACTATTTACAATAGCCAAGACATGGAAGCAACCTAAATGCCCATCAACAGATGAATGGATAAAGAAGATGTGGTGTGTATATATATATATATATATATATATATATATATATATATATATAGACAATGGATGGACCTAGAGATTATCATACTAAGTGAAGTAAGTCAGACAGAGAAAGACAAATATCGTATGATATCACTTACATGTGGAATCTAAAAAAAATGATACAAATGAACTTATTTACAAAACAGAAACAGACTCACAGACACAGAAAACAAATTTATGGTTACCAAAAGGGAAAGGTGGGAGGGAGGGATAAATTAGGAGTTTGGGGTTAACATATACACACTACTATATGTAAAATAAACAACAAGAACCTGCTGTATAGCACAGGGAACTGTACTCAATATTTTGTAATAACCTATATGCGAAAAGAATCTGAAAAAGAATTTATGTGTGTGTGTGTGTGTGTATATATATATATATATATATATAAAACGGAATCACTTTGCTGTACATCTGAAACTAACACAACATTGTAAATCAACTATACTTCAATTAAAAAATAAATAAAGTTTTAAAAAAGAGAAACAGTTTTCTTCCGGTGTAACCTGTTAAGAGCAATAGAAAAAGATGAAGAGACATCACCAACTCCCTTCAGGCAGATGTTGTGTCTCCTCCTTGACACCTCAGGCCCAGCACAGGGTGAGGGTGGCACAGAGGCACAGTGAAGTGTGTTGGTAACCAACGGCTTCTATGACTAGGTTTCCTCAGACCCTCTGGGATAACCACTCTGGATGCGTCCTTACCCCTCAAAACCCCTCATTTCAGCCTAGAAATCTTCCAAGAGGGGTAAGGCACCCCAGGGGAAATGCAAAATGACCCAGTGGGGTGCAGAAAGAAAATATTAGCATTTCTTTCCATTTAAATTTTGACTCTCTTGGGCTTCCCTGGTGGCACAGTGGTTAAGAATCCACCTGCCAATGAAGGGGACACTGGTTCGAGCCCTGGTCCGGGAAGATCCCACATGCAGCGGAGCAACTAAGCCCGTGTGCCACAACTACTGAGCCTGCGCTCTAGAGCCCTCGAGCCACAACTACTGAGCCCGCACGCCTGCAGCCCGTGCTCCGCAACAAGAGAAGCCACCGCAGTGAGAAGCCCGCACACTACAACCAAGAGTAGCCCCCGTTCACCGCAACTAGAGACAGCCTGCATGCAGCAACGAAGACCCAATGCAGCCAAAAATAAATAAATAAAATAAATTAATTAAAAAAAAATTTTGGCTCATTTTTTGGAAACTTCTACTTTGCATATGTTTAATATAGAGTACACGTATATAATTTGTAAATAAATAAACAAACAGGTACACCTTGAGATCTGACTTAGGAACTGAATAGATTCTGTTCTAATAGATTCTGTGATCTCTTTCATACCCCAAACTCAGGAACCAAACGTATTTCAATAATGGCCTCAGTAATCAAACTTGGCATTGGATTCTTGCCATTCAAACTCAGGAGCCAGACAGATTCTGATAGTGAGGAATATTTGTACACGTTTGGGACATTGTGCCCCCCACATTTTTACTGAGAAGGACACACAATCAAAAAAGTCAGAGACAGGGACTTCCCTGGCGGTCCAGTGGTTAAGTCTCTGCACTTCCACGGCAGGGGGCACATGTTCCATCCCTGCTCTGGGAACTAAGATCCTGCATGCCGTGCGGTGCGGCGTGGAAAAAAAAAAAAGTCAGAGACAGCTGCCTGGACCATTAGAGTAGTGAAGTCTGTGGCCCCATTTAAAGGATGGAAGAGGTGAGACTGTCATTTTCACACCTCTCACAGGAGACAGATGCCATTACGCCCTTTTATAGATAATGAAACTGAGGCTCAGAAAGGTTCATTAGCGGGACTTCTCCAGTGGTCCAGTGGTAAAGAATCTGCCTTACAATGCAGGGGACAAGCGTTCGATCCCTAGTCAGGGAACTAAGATCTCACATGTTGCAGGGCAACTAAGCCCGCGCTCTCTCAGCTAGAGCCCACGTGCCGCAAACTACAGAGCCCGCGCGCCACAACTCGAGAGAGAAAACCCGAACGCCACAACTAGAGAGAAGCCCGCACGCTGCAACGAAAGATCCCACGTGCCACAGCTAAGACCCGACACAGCCAAACATAAATAAAATAAGTAATAAATAAATCTTTTAAAAAAAGAAAAGAAAAAAAGGTTCGTTAGCTTCTCCAACGTTACAAGGCCAGAAAGCATCACCTGGGTCTAACCCTTGAACTATACTATTTCTTCTGGAGTTCCTCCCCACGAACCATGAGGAGGAGATCGGCAAAGCAGCCCCGAGGCCAAGCTCCCTCTTTATCAGCAAGCTCTGGGCCACTCCCCGACAACACACACACCCTGCCTGGACTTTCCTCCTTATCTGCACACCTGAATAAGGTTCAAGGATGCCTTTCCCCAGCTGGGCAGTCCCCCAGCCCAGCCCTCCCTTGCTGGCTGTTGTCCCCCAAGGTGGCAGTGGGCTCCCCGAGGATCCTCCTCTGTGCCCTGGATGCTTGGCCGGGGGCCTGGTACACGACAGGCCTCAGTGAGTGGTTGAGTGAAGGGGCAGGAGTGACATACACAGAGCAGCCCTCTTACTCGGGGCCGCACTTGTGGGTGTGGCACTCAAGTCCCTTCAGACAATGACACCCTATAATGACCCTAAGGTAAGTGAATGTGCAGCTGACCTTTGGATGAGAAAGAAACCCCAGAGATCTGGGGGTAGGGGGCTAAGAAAAAGGATACGGAGAACACAAGAGGACGAGGGCATAGAAACGTCCAGGGGCCATCTTCCACCTATTCGGCTACTGGACGGTGATGGCAAAAAAGAACCAAGAAAACAGTGGCAATGGAGGGGGGGTAAGCAGCAGACCTTCAGACCCCACCTGACCTTCTCAAAAGGAGCTGAAGATCCCGGCTGCGGTGAGCTGCCCCACCCACGTGATGAAGGGATGCCACCTTCCTCCCTGACGGTGGCCTGGCCTCAGCTGGTGCCCCCACTCTGTGCCCACCCTTGTCCTCCCATAGGACTCCCTCTGTTTGCCTTGGGCTGGTCTATTTCCCTTGACAGGTTCCTGTGAATTTAGGTTGTGCTTGGGTGATCTGGGAGGTGTGTGGTCCACAGGGTCATAACCAGGGCCCATAACCTGAGAGTCTCACTCCCCCACCGCCTCCTGAGGATGTTCTTGGCAAGGTCATGGACTGTTCCAGAGAGGGCTGCTCCTGGAGTGCTTCCTGCTACCAGACAGTGGGTCACGGGCTCTCAGCTGATGGGTTGTCAAGGGCTCAGATGCCAGTCATGTGGGATGGCCAGGACCCTCTGGGGATGCAGAGGCTGAGGGCTGAAGAAGGGGCACCAGCAGCTTGGGGATGGAGGGAATGTAGAGGGTGGAGGACAGTGTCACCCTACCCCCATGATGACACCACCCACAGCCATACACGTGCCCCCCCAAACACGTGCATTCTGTTACCATCACACTCCCAGACATAGGCACATCCACACACACAAGCCCACAGGCACAAGTATTTCCCCATCAACACACTCCCAGCCACATACCTGCACACATGTCTACACACACATTCACGATTCACCATGCAAGGCATGTCTGCACAGAAAGAAGGGCCAGATGCCCCTGAAATTGCTCTTTCTCTCCTGTTCCACCCTCTTCCACCCCGTCCCACCCTGGCCACTCTTCTCCACGTCAGCCATGTTTCCCAACCCCCAACCACCCCCAAGGATCTGTTGGAAACCCTGAGGGCAGTGGCTTGGTTCTCACACCTCTGGAGAGCCTGGGGAGGATTTCACCTGCCCAGGCCATCTTGACCCTGACCCGTGTCTGACCCCCAGCCTCCCCTGCTCACAGGTATCAATCGCACTCTGGTCTTCTCCCATGGGCTGCATGGAGAGATGTTGCCTCACTGGCAACCCTTGTGCTGTGCTCTCCTGGCGCACCCTGGTGCTGCCAGCTCTGGCGACGGTTTCTGGAGATTGGCGTCTGCCATGAAAAACCTTGGTGAGCTGAGCCATTAGAAAGCGAGATGCAAAAAAAAAAAAAAAAAAAGCATATTCAAGAGTTCAGCCCCAAACAATGTCACCTAATAGTAAAAACCACAGCCTCCGACTGAGTCCTGACCCACAGCCACAGACGGAACCTTGACTCCAGTTAGAGATTGTCCATCGAACCAGGGTGATAGTCTGAGCCTCGACCCCAGCCTGCGCCTGAGGCCTGACCCTGACCCTGACCACAACCAGAGGCCTGGCTCTAAACCCCAGATGGATGCTAGTAAAGCCTTCTTGGCCACAGATTGGAGCCTCATCCTGACACCAAAAACGAACACTTGCCCTGTTCACAGCCTGAGCCCTGACCCCAGACTGAGCCGTTACTCTAGCTCCAGGATAAACTAGCTCAGACATTATCTATAAACTGAGCCCTGTTCCAAGCCATAATGATCCTGGTCTTGACCCCAGAAGGAACCCTTATCCTGGGTCAAGCTTGAATCCTGACCTTGACCCCAGACGGAGCCCTTACCCTCTCGCAGAATGAACTCACCCCAGCTGCAGCCTGAGCCCTGACCCTGGCCCCGAACCGAGTGCTAATCCTGACTGACTGCAGCCTAGCCCGGATCCTGACCGAAGCCTGGGGCCTCACCCCGAGCTAGTCCTCTCAGAAGACTCTGCCTTTATTCACAGAAGCAACGGCCCCACCTTCCTTTCCCAAGGACAGGAAACCCTAGATGAAGCCTAGGAAAATCTGGAGAACTTTCCACAAGAGCCACATGACAGCCTTTGCCACGTGGCAGGAGGGCAGGGACGATCCTTCTCATTTTACAGGCAAGGAAACTGATTCTCAGGGAGGCTTAACTTGTTCCCTGTGGTTCCAATGAATAGAACTGGAACCAAAAGGCAGAAGCTATAGGGAGACACGTTTCAGAAAGAACTTCCCAAAATTCTGGGCTGGGCAAGGACAGAGCGAGCCAGTGCAGAGGCCTGAGCTCCGTGTCACTGGGGGTGTGCCAGCAGAGGTGGGCGACTTGTTGGCTGGTGCTACGGAGAGGCCTGCAGGAAGTGGAGGCCCCTCCAGCCCCGAGATGTCAAGGAGGCTTCACGCCTCATTCAGAGGCTCTGAACTCTTCCTCCCAACCCAGCAGCCCCCTAGATACAGCCCAGGTGGCCACACCTGGAAGGCCCAGAGTCCTACCATCTGAGGAGGGAGAGACCCAGCCCAACCAGGTGGAACCAGAGCTCCACCCTCCCCTGCTCAGGCTCCTCTCACCAGCCCTCTACAATGTCTGGACCAGGCGCAGATGGGAGATGAGGCCCACCTTGCCAAGCTGGCATCAGGCACTGTCACGCTCGGGCAGTGCCAGGCTCTCTGCCCCAGTGCGAGTCCCCACTCCGCCACAGGCTCAGAAGCACATACCCAGGACTGGGAGGACATGCCACCATTTTCAAAATGCCAGAGCAGTCTTTCTCCCCCATCATCCTCATTTTGTAGACCTTGGACACCAAGACCCAGAGAGGCTCAGTGGCCTGCCTTGGGTGGCACAGCGAGGCAGGCGCACATCAGGATGTGGACCCCAGACCCTGGCACCTCTCCCACTCACATGGCCCCACAGCTGCCCCAGGAGGATTGGAGGATGGTGGGGGGACCTGGTGCCAGGCGGCAGAGGCTGGCATGGGGGGCTGCATGGCCCCTTGCGCCACCGCCCCCCAGGCACCCCGGCCTGGCTCCATCCACCGGCCGCCCAGCTGCCGGCACATCCGCCCAAGCCCAGACATCAATCCACACCAGGGCCCTTGCTCCCTCTTTCTCTTCTGCCCTCCTCTTCCCTCCCCAACTCACGTCTTTTTTTCCCTCCTCTCTCTCTTCCAACATGTCATTACAGTAGAAACAAAAAGCGCGGGAACAATGCGGGCATTGACGAGGGCCCCCTCCCGGCCCCCTCCCCCCACGGTGCGTGCCAGCACTCTTTCCACCCGCCCAGGGCTGGAACCACTGCCAAAGGAGCCCTGCTAATAAACAAGAGGAACCAGATAAACCAGGAACACAATAGAGGGATTTGTTGCACTTAGAATGGTGGGAACAATGTCAACGTCGCGCGCAGCTGCTTCTAAGCCCCCACCCCACCAAGTCCTGCCAAGCAGCCCCCTCGTCCCCTAGCCCCTCTGATTTATGAAAGGTCAGAGGGCATCATGGCTAAAGGGCCCCTTCCTCCCATCCCTCGTTAACCCTTCGGACACAATGGTCCCTTCTCTGGGAGGTGGCGAGTGGGGGCGGGTGTCATGCACAGTACTTCCTGGAGCATCCTGGAGTTGGCTGGCGCAAAGGGAGGAGGAGCAGACTCCAAGATGCCTTCAGGCCAGGGGCTTCGTCTGGAGTCACGGCCTCATTGGTGGAGGCCTTCTTCTTAGTGACCCCCCAAGGCTGTGACCAGAGCCACAATTGGGTCTACAAGATGGCAACCTGTGCTGCTGCCTGAGTAGTGCATTCAGGGCAAAAGATTCATTCTCTGATGTCTTAGTGGGTGCTGAGATGTGAGGATAAGCCAGACATAGTCCCTAATTTGGGGAAGCACAGGTGATGAGTGTGTAGGAGCCCAGGGAAGTGGGCCTGAGACTGCTGGTGCACGGCAGGTAGTAAGGAGGACAGTCAAGGGAGAGTTCCAGGAGGAGGTGATGCGTGAGCTCCGGAGGCAGCACCGGCACGACAGGCAGCTCCCAGCGGGGCTCGGGAATCAGACACCCTCCTCCACCACTTTACCACAGCTTTTTTGTTAGCAACTTGGGGATAAGAAAAATACCCATCTCGCAGCGTACTTGGGAAGATGAATTAATCCAAATAAGGTACTTAGGAAACAGCCTGGCGCAAAGCAGTAAGTTTCAATAGCTGTGACCATTTTTATTACTGTTGGTGGTGGTGATGGTTGTGGTGCTCACAGCCACCCTGAGCCTCATAACATGGTCCCATAGATGGGGCAACTTAGGCTGGGACTCCCCTTGGACCACAGCTGGCATTTACAGAGCCAGGATTCCAACCCAAGTTTCCATACTCCAAATCCAGGAATCCTGCCTACTTAACTGCTTTGGGATGGACGCTCAAATTAGGAATCTGGGATTATGGGACAGAGGAGTACTAAACGACCTATTTGGGAGCTAATCCCACAATGAACTTCAGCCCGTCTTCCCTCAAAAAAAAAAAAAAAAAAAATCACATGGAATCCTCTTAGTCCCTTCACATTTAAGCCCAAACTGGAAGAAGTAAGATGCATAGGAAAGTCTCCTGTTCACCCACCTCTCACCTCTGCTAAGCAGGGACCTCCTGACAATGCCCTGACCATTCCTGCCCCCCACAAACCATCCCTACTACTCCTGCTGGGGCCTCAGGCTCCTTCTGTGGGCACTGACTATTCCTCCAGCAGAAGAAAGCCAGTGTTCATAATAATCACTAAATATCAATCCTTTAGGAAATCACCTTAGCTTTATCTTCAAAATATATCCAGAATGCCCAATCTCACTTCTATTCTACATTGTACTAGAAGTGCTAGCCCGTGCAATAAAGCAAGAAAATGAAATAAAAGCCATACAGAGTGGAAAGGAAGAAGAATTACTACCTTTATTCACAAGCAACATAATCATCTATATAGAAAATCCTAAATAATCTACCAAAAAAAACTACTATAAAAAAATGAGTGAGTTTAACAAGGTTGCAAAATACAACATCAATATACAAAAGAACAATTATATTTTTATATACTGGGAAAGCAGAAATTAAAATTTTTTACATATCATTTAAAATAAAACCATAAAATGTGAAATACTTAGGGATAAATTCATATTACAAATGCATGGGACTTCCCTCGTGGTCCAATGGGTAAGACTCCACACTCCCAATGCAGGGGGCCTGGGTTCGATCCCTGGTCAGGGAACTAGATCCCGCATGCGTGCCGCAACTAAGAGTCCGCATGCCAGAACTAAGAAGCCCAAATGCCGCAACGAAGATCCCACATGCCACAACTAATACCCAGCACAGGCTAAATAAATAATTTTAAAAGTTTTTAGAAAGAAAATGAGTACTCCATTAAAAAAATGCATGATATAGTAAGACTTAAGAGGCTAGAGAAGAAAAGACCTGACCTAAGTAACTTTGTACAATGGTATTTTCCCTAGATACTGTAAAGCAAGAAACAAAAGGAACTGTATACAAATATTATACGTTGGTAAATTAGTTTTTCACAAGGCCTGGGTTGGCAATTCTGAAGCAATTTTATATGTACACTAAGTTTGAACAAATAGGTAAGTATGCTACAGATAATGAGAGCCGTATTTCTCACTGTTAGAGAAAGAAATTACAAATAAGCAATGGGGAAAGCCTAGAATAAACCCTGTGGTGCTGGAAGAGGAGCTCAATTTCCCTCTCCTTGTCTGTGAGCTGGACTTAGTGACTCACTTCTAACAGATAGAGTACGAATAGGAAAAATAGTATCTTTACAGTGGAGGAACCTGGCAACCACAACCTTAACCAAATGGTCAAAGTTGACATCACCATTAATAAGGCCTATCCATGTCATGTTCCCCTTAATATGAGGTGATGAGAAGGAGACATCCCCTATGCAGTGGTTTTCCCCAAAATTCATACCCTCAGATTAATAATGAGAAAATATCAGAAAAACCCAAATTGAGGGACATTCTACAAAATGCCTGACCAGCACTTTTCAAAAATGTTGAGGTCATGAAACACAAGGAAAGACTCCTGAGGGACTGTCACAGATGGGAGGAGACTAAGGAGGCATGACAACTAAATGCAATGTAGGATCCTGGCTTGGATCCTGGAACAAAAAAGAGCATTAGAGGAAGCTGGATGAAGGATATACAAGGACTCTTTGTACTGTCTTTACAACTCTCTATAAGTCTAAAATTATTTCAAACTAAAAAATTTTTTAACCTTATCACTTAATATAGCATAAAAATACTTAGGGATAAACTGGACAAAAGGTGAAACCTGTAAGACACTGTTGACAGAAATTAAAGAAGGACTTCCCTGGTGGTGCAGTGGTTAAGAATCCGCCTGCCAGTGCAGGGGACGCGGGTTCGATCCCTGGACCAGGAAGATCCCACATGCTGCGAAGCAACAAAACCCATGAGCCACAGCTACTGAGCCTGCACTCTAGAGCCCACGAGCCACAACTACGGAGCCCGCATGCCACAGCTACTGAAGACCCCACGCCTAGAGCCCGTTCTCCACAACAAGAGAAGTCACTGCAATGAGAAGCCACTGCAGTGAGAAGCCCGCGCACCGCATCGAAGAGTAGCCCCTGCTCGCCGCAGCTAGAGAAAGCCTGCACGCAGCAACGATGACCCAATGCAGCCAAAAATAAAAATAAATAAATAAATTTATTTTAAAAGAAAAAGAAATTAAAGAAGACATAAATAGAGAGATATAACATGTTCGTGGATTAAGACTCAATATTGTTAAGATATCAATTCCCCCCCAAAATTGCTCTATCAGATTAATTGAATCCTAATAAAAATCCCAGCAAGCTATTTTGGAGAAATTAACAAGCTGATTCTAAAATTTATATGGAAATGCAAAGGATCTAGAATAGTGGAAACAATTTGAAAAAGAACAAAATCAGAGGAATTATACTGCCTGATCTTAGGACTTATTATAAGGCTACAATAATCAAGAGTGTGGTCTTAGCATAAAGAAAGACATATAGATGAATGGAAAAAAACAGAGAGCTCAATACTAGGCCCACACATATGGTCAACTGATTTTCAACAAAAGTGCAAAAGACACGTCATCAAGGAAAGGAGAGTCTTTTCCACAAATGGTACTCAAACAATTGAATAGCCACTTGCAAAAAAACCCCAAAAAACAAAAGGCAAAACAAAAAAAACAAAAATCTTGACACTTATCTCACACAATATGCAAAAAACAAAAAACATGAAAAACAACATCTCATCACCTCCAAACAGATCACTATAAAACTTCTAGAAGAAAATATAGGAGAAAATCCTGGGGACCCTGGCCAGGCAAAGATTTCCTAGATACAACATTAAATGCACAACCCGTCAAAGAAAAAATTTATAAATTGGACTTCTTCAAAATTTAAAAATTTTGCTCTTCTAAAGGCACCATTAAAATAATGAAAAGACAAGCCAAAAACTGGGAGAAAAATATTTGCAAGTTGGACACCTAACAAAAAACTCCGATCAGAATAATGAAGAATGCTCAAAACACAATAATAAGTAAATAAACAACCTCATTTTAAAAATGGGCAAAAGATTTGAAGACACGTCACCAAACAAGATATACAGATGGCAAATAAGTACATGAAAAGATGTTCAGGATGATTCGTCATTAGGGAAACGCAAATTAAAATCACTATACATTTATTAGATGGCCTAAAATTAAAAAGGCTGACCATACCAAGTCTGTGGAGGAAGTCGAACTCTCATACACTGCTGGTGGGAATGTAAAATGGTACAACTACCTTGGAAAATGGTTTGATAGTTTCTTTTTTTTTAATAATTCTTTATTTATTTATTTATTTTTGGCTGTGTTGGGTCTTCGTTTCTGTGCGAGGGCTTTCTCCAGTTGCGGCAAGTGGGGGCCACTCTTCATCGCGGCGCACTGGCCTCTCATTATCGCAGCCTCTCTTGTTGCAGAGCACAGGCTCCAGATGCGCAGGCTCAGTAGTTGTGGCTCACGGGCCTAGTTGCTCCGCGGCATGTGGGATCTTCCCAGACCAGGGCTCGAACCCCTGTCCCCTGCATTGGCAGGCAGATTCTCAACCGCTGCGCCACCAGGGAAGCCCTGATAGTTTCTTAAAAAGTTAAATATACACCTTGCATACAACCCAGACATTCCACTCTTAGGTATTTACCTTCTAGAAATGAAATCATATGTACACACCGACCTCACATGAAAGTTCACAGCAGCTTTATTCGTAGTAGACAAAATTTGGAAACAACCCAAGTGTCCATCAACAGGTGAACAGATAAACAAATTGTGGTCTATCCATACAATGGCATATTCTTCAGTAATAAAAAGGATAAACTGTTGATACACACAATGACATGGATAAACTCAAAACAATTATGCTGAGTGAAAGAAGCCAAGCCCCAAAAAAAAGAGTGCACACTGTATGATTCCATTTAGATATAACTCTAGAAAACATGAATAAATCTACAGCGAATGAAGCAGATCATGGCTGTTTGGGGATGGGGTGGGGGTGGCGGGAGGGATGACCAAGGGACAGGAGGAAAGTTTAGGAGGTGACGGATATGTTATTTTCTTGACTGTGGTGATGTTTCACACGTGTATGCAGATGTGTCAAAACTCATCAAAGTGTACATTCTAAATATGTGCAGTTTATTGTATGTCAACTATACCTCAATAAAGCTGTTAAAAATAGTAATTAAAAAAATTTTTTTTATAAACTTATTTTATTTATGTATTCATTTTTGGCTGCGTTGGGTCTTCGTTGCTGCGCACAGGCTTTTTCTAGTTGCAGCGAGTGGGGGCCACTCTTCGTTGCGGTGCATGGGCTTCTCATTGCAGTGGCTTCTCTTGTTGCGGAGCATGGGCTCTAGGCGCGTGGGCTTCAGTAGTTGCAGCACGTGGGCTCAGTAGTTGTGGCGCACGGGCTTAGTTGCTCCGCAGCATGTGGGATCTTCCCGGACCACGGCTCGAACCCGTGTCCCCTGCATTGGCAGGCGGATTCTTAACCACTGCACCACCAGGGAAGCCCCCAAAATAGTAATTTTTAAAAAGGAGAAAGAAACACAGCCAGGAATCAGCCTACCACTCACAGCCACACTGGTGCCACCCTGGCCATGGCTGCCACCACCTATCCTCTGAATTACCTCAGCTGCTTCCTCACTGGTCTCCCGGCTCCTGCCCGGCCCCTCAGGCGGTTCTCAGGCCCCCTCACTCACTGCTCTTGTCCCTCCAACACCCCAGACACACTCCCACCTTAGGGCCTGTGTCCTGACTGCTCCCTCCGTCTGGAATGTTCTTTCCAGACACCCCTATGCCCAACTACCCCAAAAACCTCAGGTCTTTACTCAGTGAGGCCTACCTTAATCACCCTGATTAAAGCTGTGAGCCACCCTTCCCTCCACTCCTGACACTGCTTTCCCTGCTTGACCTCCCCCCTTATTACATCATATACGATTAACTTATTTTGGGTTTTGTTTGTTCCCCTCAACTGGAGTTTGTATTTTTGTTATTGTTCACTGATGTAGCCTGAGGGCCCCTAGTAGGTGTTGCATAAATGTTTGTTAAAGGAATGTGTATTGTATTCCAAGTGTTCTAAGTGCTTTTCATAGATCAAAGTGAGCTCCAGAAGGAGCACTGTAATTCTCCCCACTTTACAGATGGGGAAACTGACGCACGGGGAGGTTGAGCATGCCCAGGGTTACTCTAGAGCCTTGTTCTTAACCAGTGTGCTCTGCCATCTCCTCCCCAGGGACTGGGTCACCAGGTCTCAGCTTCTGGTCGCACCTGACAGCTACACCCCGATTCCTCCCAACCACTGGAATCCAGGCCCCGCCCCTACCCCAATTCCAGAGGTTGAACCAGATCTTATAACAACAACAACGAGAACCTTCCTGGTTTCCTCTTGGTGTTCTCTCTGCCTTGGTCCAAGAGAGACAGTAGAAGGGTCCATAAAATACAAATGGCTTCATTAAAAAGGGGGCAGGGGGGACCTCCCTGGTGGTGCAGTGATTAAGACTCCGCACTTCCACTGCACGGGGTACAGGTTCAATCCCTGATTGGGAATCTAAGATCCCACATGCTGCGTGGTCTGGCCAAAACAAAAGAGGGGGGGCGGCAGGGAGTTAGAGAGAGAGAGACAAGGGGGAATGTGGTAACACGCAGACCACACTCTGAGTGGGGCGTGATCCTGCCAGCGGGTCGCAGGGAGCCGACAATACTGTAATTCACAATGTTCTCAGGACAGAAATCAGCCTCGGCTACAACTAGTTTTAGTTCCCTCTCTCCCTCACTCAGGCATTCACGTGTTCACTGTTCATTATTCGGCAAGTATTTACAGGGCCTGCTGCGTGTGCACGGCACCTGTAAGGAGCAGAGTGCCCCAGGCCCGCCTTCTTGGGAACCAGAGGCCCCATGGCCCCATGTTGTTTGCCCCCCACCAGAACCCCTGGGAGGCATCACTCCCACCCTCATCTAGCAGTTGTGGAAGCGGGGCTTGGAGGCACGGCCCAGCTTGATCCCCCGCCTCTGACCACCAGACGCTTCGGCTTCTCCACCAAGAAGGAGGAAGCTACCACGGCAACCATGGCTCCTGCCCCTCTCCCCACCTCCTCTGAGCCCAGGGCCTTCTTTTTTCTGGCTCATCCTCACAGGTTAAGACCCCGGTCCCTGCAGCTGGGTGCCCCCTCCTGCCCGGCAGCCACCCTGCCACCCCTCAGGGTCTGCTATGTCCCCGAGCATAGGTCTACCTGCTTCCCTCCGCCCCCTGCCCTCTCAGGAGGTGCCCCTACCCTGCAGTCTGGGGCAGGTGCTGTCAGAAGACCCAGTGAGGAAGGGGTGGGGGCCGGCCAAAGACACAGTCACTGCTGTCTTACTGCTCCCCGCAGGCTCCCAGGGTGCCCGGCACTGTGTGCTGGACCTCAAGTCAGGAGTCAGGTTCAAGTTCCCAAGCTGAGCTCACCACTGGTGACCTCAGGCTCGTCCCTGACCCTCACTGGACCTCTTGGTTTTATTCACTGAAAAATGGAGCTCTTGTTACTAGTAAAATCCAAGTTCCTTCCAGATTTTTTGAGCCTTCCCCAAAGACTTTTGGGCTTCTTGTCTCCATCCTCCAAGCTCCAGCAGCCCTTCTCCCAGCCACTTGTGCAGAAATCGGGTGCCCCACCTGGCACTGTTTTCAGTTCTGCATAGGAAAGTGCTCTCAACCCAGGAACACTGTAAGCGGCTACTCAGAAATCCTCGAATTCCCCACAGCACAAGGCCCTGCAGACAGCGGGTGCCCACTCGTAACAATCTTTTATTTTTTTATTTATTTATGTTTCCTTATTTTTTTCGCTGCATCAGGTCTTAGTTGCAGCACGCGGTCCCTTCGTTGAGGTGCTCGGGGTTTCCCTCTAGTTGTGACACGCGGGCTTCTTTCTAGTTGTGGCGTGTGGGTTTTCTCTCTCTAGTTGAGGCTCGAGAGCTCAGTAGTTGTGGTGCGTGGACTTCGGTGCCCCGTGGCATGTGGGATCTTAGTTCCCCGACCAAGGATCGAACCCGCGTCCCCCACATTGGAAGGTGGATTCTTTACTACTGGACCACAAGGGAAGTCCCTATTTTTTTATCGTATTTCTTTTTTAATTTTTTGGCCATGCTGCACAGCATGCCGGATCCTAGTTCCCTGACCGGGGACGGAGCCCGGCCCCCTTTAGTGGAAGCAGGGAGTCCTAACCACGAGGGAAGTCCCAACAACCTTTTATTTTTAATGCAAGACTTTTCTCCTCTAGTCACAATAACGCTGTGAAGTGGTTATTAGTCTCTTTCATTGAAAATGAAGATTCAAAATATTAAGGGACTCACCCCCAGCCACACACCCAGTGAATCTCAGAATCAGGATTCCAACTCAGTTCTGTTGGCCTCTGGAGTTCAAACGTTTAAATATCTACAGTGTGTATTTGTTTGCTGACGGTGAGGGCATACCAAGAAAACACCGATGACCAGGGCTTGCAACCTTATGATCTGACGAGGTTACATTTAGGTCAGAAAGCATTAACAATGATGAGAACGTGAAATTTATAAAGCTAAAACTGAACATAATAAGGATATAAAAATATAAATATTTATGCACCAAATAACATAGTGTCAACATCGATAAAGTGAAAACTAGAGAAGATTCAAGGAGAAACTGAAGCATGCTAAGAATAGGGGACTTCAGCCAGCTTCTCTCAGTCCCTGACAGATCCAGTGAGCAAAAATAAATAAGAACCCATGGGATTTCCCCAGTGACGTAGTGGCTAAGAATCCGCCTGCCAACGCAGGGGACACGGGTTCGATCCGGGAAGATCCCACATGCCGCAGAGCAGCTAAGCCCTTGCGCCACAACTACTGAGACTGCGCCTATGTGCCACAACTACTGAAGCCTGCGCACCTAGAGCCCACGCTCCACAACGAGAAGCCACCGCAATGAGAAGCCGCGTGCCCCAACGAAGAGTAGCCCCCGCTCGCGGCAACTAGAGAAAGCCCGCGCGGCGGCAAAGAACGAACACAGCCAAAAATAAATAAGTAAATAAATTTATTAAAAAAAATAAATAAGGACCAGAACAGCTTGCTGCCCGTGAAGCTGATGTAAACCCAAACTCTCAGATACGCACATGTACACAGATAAACCCCAAACATCTACTATGTCCTCCACCTAGAGACAAGCTCATCTAATGTGTGTTGAACTGCTCACGCAGACACACAGACACATTCAGATGTACACATAGCTGCACACACGCAGGGATAAAAGTGTGGAAACATTTACATCAAACTGTTACCACTCTCTGAACAATGGGATTAAGAGTGAGTTTTACTTTCTTCTTTTTGTTTCTCTATATTTTCTAAGTTGTCTATATCTCAGTTACATGTTTTTTTGACTTTTTTTTTTTTTGGCCATCCATGCAGCTTGCGGCATCTTAGTTCCCCAACCAGGGACTGAACTCTCTTCCTCAGCAATGAAAGCACAGAGTCCCAACCAGTGGACCGCCAGGGAATTCCCCAACATTTTTTTAAACGCAGGGCACCTAGGACTATGGTTAGTTGAAGGATCACACGATGCAGATTTCCGTTAAGTGAAGCCTGTCTCCTGTTATGAGGATTCAGCCAGGAGATACGTCACGAAAGCGCCAGGCCCACAGAGAGCACTCGGGGAATAGCAGGTGTTGGTATCACCACCTGTTTCCAGCAGCATCTGTCACTCCACCCACTGCCTGATTAGTTCTTAAATCTCTCCTCCCCTTCTCTCTCCATCTTGGCCCTGTTCCAGCACAGGTCCTCATCATCTTTCACTGGGATTAACACCTCAGCCTCTCAACTGGCCTCCCTGCCTCCAGTCTCTTCCAGCACCTCCCTCTCCTCCCCCGCAGCATGCATCTTCCATGATGCTCTGAGAGTGAACAAGTCTGACTGTGTCACCACCCCCCTCTCCTTCTTAAAATTTCTCCATGGCTCCCCACTGTCCTCAAGATAAAGTCCCCTGCCAACCTTTCTAGTGTCACTCTGGACCCTCCCCTGTTCTCCATACCCCAGGTCCAAAACACCTTGCTCTTCTCCCAAATTCTCCATGTGCTTCCCTTTCTCTGTGCCTTTGCTTCAGTTGCCACTAGGCTGCTTCTACTTCAATTGTCATCAGGCTGCTTTTCCCTCTGTTCAACCCCTTCTCTCTAAGGTTTGCCCCCAAATATCACCTCCACTGAGAAGCCTTCCTTGATTGCCACAGGCACAGCTCCCTTTGCTAAGCACTCTCAGTCCCTGGTGTGTAGAATCATTTCATAAGAGGGTACCAAACTGATCCTGCATCATATCAAACACATTAAAATGTATTCACATCACATAATATTGGGTTGGCCAAAAAGGTCATTCCGATTTTTCTGTAAGATGTTAGTTACGGAAAGACCCAAATGAACTTTTTGGCCAACCCAATAAATATAATCATTTAGCTTTAAACAAGTTTTAAAGGACTTTTGTGACTCTTCATTTGAAATTTTGATTAATTTCTATTTTGCCATTTTCTTCACATACTTTGAAGCTGGTGATTTTTTCTTTAGTTCTCAAACTTTTTTTGGGTCAATGAAAAGCCTTCCCTGCCAAAAGTTAAGAAGATACCCCCTGGTATTGTCACCCCCCAAGGCTGACCACTACTGGGTACAATGAATTAGGTGTTTATCTACCATCTCCTCCTCAGGACCATGAACCTCAAGGTCAAGGGGCAGTGCCTGATTCCCCTCTGCATCCCTGGTGGCCAGCAGACAGGCAGCACAGAGCAGGCACTCAGGCACTGTCCACAGAATGAGTAAATTCATGAATTCCCCTAAAAATCTATCTTTCATCTCTATGAATCTAAGACAAAGCAACTTGTATTTATTTCTGTATCTGTCAACTGTGTCTCTATAAAATGTTTCTGTAATTTATATCCGTTCTCTCCAAAGACCGCTGTTCATGTCACACCTTGTGAGTGCCCAGCGTGCACGCACTTGAGAACACGCATGTTTTACCTTTGCTGAGTCTCAGGACAACACCTTGAAATAGATCCTATTATCCCTATTTGACAGATAAAGAAACTGAGCCTCAGAGCAGGGAACTAGCTTGCAAGTAGGAGGTCACAGAGTGAGGACATAAACTCAGGACTGCCTGACTCCCTGTCCTCGACCTCCGTCACCACCCCGCCCTCCGTCACCACCACCCCCCACCGGCCGCAGGGCCCAGCCATCGCTCCTCACTTACTCCACGTCCATTGCTCTGCTTCCAGGCAGGACACGGACCTTGCCTCCATCTGTACACTTCATCTTGCCAGCAGCGGGGTTGTCTCAACCATCACCCCATTCAATCCCATAAACGTTTCCCTAGTACCACGTCCCAAGCGCTAGGCTGAGAACTAGAGCTAATATAACGAACGAGTGCCAAGGTCACCAGGCTATGAGCTCCTCAAGGGCAGGGACTGAGCCCAGAGCAGTGAGACAGTGGGACCTCATCAGCCTGCCCTTCACTTTGAGGATGTTGGCGAATGTCACCTTCCAACACGGGGCCCACCTCCCAGGCTGGGCAGGGAACTCCTGGGCTGCCTCCACCTCTCACCCAAGTTGAGTCTGTCCCTCTGGGAGGGGCCTCAGTCCAGCAGTCTCTGGACCTAGACCCCTAAACAGGGTTTGTAGAAGAGCACGGGGACAGGCCTGGCCAACTGCTGTCGTCCTCCCAGGGCCTCTAGGCCAGCGGGGTCCCAAAGGGGCCCTCCTGATAACCCCCCAGATAACAAGCACTTGACAGTTTGCCAAAGGCTCCCTCTCCTTTCTTTCAGTTGACCCTCTCTCCATCCCAGCTGGGGGTATGGAATTTTCCAGGCCCACTTGGCTGCTCGAGGCAGAGTTTGGACCAGGACCCAGGAGTCTAGACTCCAGCCAAGTGCAGAGGGGCTTGCAAGCTCTTCTCATCTCTCAGTACCTCAGAAAAGCCCCTCTTTTTTCTGGACCTCCGTTCCCCATCTCTACCATAAGGGGATCCGACTGGACAACCTCTAAATCCCTTCAGCTTCAACATGCCCAGAGTCTACCTGTTACAGAGGAGAAAACGGAGGCCTAGAGCTTTCCAGAGCTCCCAGAATGGCTGCACACTCTTTCCCTGCACCCGGCTATCGGGGGAGAAGCACCAAGTTCTAGAAGGACCAGCAGGATGGGTCACCAGGTGTGGAAATGATGCTGACACCAGGAGGTTTGGGGGCTGGGAATCTCACCCCCGCCAAAACCACAGCCCAGGAGCAGCAACCATGGGATTCCTACGAGTCGCCCAAGAGGACACAGCCTGCCCGGAGGGGATTCAGGCAAATGGTGCGCAGGTGTGCCTTTCAGTCCGAGGGCAGTAGACGCTGCCCAGACCTCCAATAATGACGATAATCGCCATACAAATCGCAACAGCGCTCCGCAGCCTACGTCCGTGCCAGGCACTGTACACCTGTTACCTTCTCTTACCTCACAACAAAGCTGCCAGTTGAGTGTTACATGACCTCATTTACAGACGAGACCCCCCCACCCCCCGCGGGCTCAAGAAACTAGCGAGCTCCACTCCCGTCACACAGGCAGGAGGCAGGAGCCCTGCTCCCATCGCCCTAAAGCCCCCAACCTTTGCCCAGTGGCCTGGGACGCCCTCAGTGGGGTGGAGTCAGGGCACTGGGCTGAGAGACAAATGACCCGGGGGCAGGCAGCGTCTTCCTGGGCCTCAGCCTGCAGGTCTGCAAAAACAGGAGTTTGACCTGGAGCTTCTCCAAGGCCCGTCCTTAGGCCGTGACATTCAAGAGGCCTCGGAGGCCTGCAGGACCTCACGCACGGGCTACAGCCGAGGCTGACACGGAGAGGGGCGGCTGAGGCCTCGTGGTGGCTGCAGCGTCCCAGTGCCTACCACGAGCACACAGCTGAAGGTGCCTGCTGTCACCAGACAGGAATGTGTCTGCGCTGGACCTGGAGCCAGGACACTGGACCCTGGGACAGAGGGTACACGTCAGGAGCCCAGGCTGGCAGTCCATGTTTCCAGAGGGAACACCAGGGACCCTTAGGCAAACACGGACTCGGACTGGGGGCGCCCAGGAGAGCAAACCCGATGGCCCGCCCTGACAGGCCCATAGCCCAGGCAGAGTTCCAGGCCTCAGGGAAGACAGTCACGTGGGGATGGAGGGCGCAGCCATTCTGGGAAAGAGGGAAGACAGAAGGAGGAGACCCTTGGTGAGGGAATGACGGGACGGGGTCTCCATCCCGAGTGGGGCAGGGGCACATGTGTGACGAAAAGCCAGACTATCATCTTAGGGCCATGGACCCACCCGCCAGGGCGGGCTCCTGTTCCCAGCGGACCCTGATGCCCTTCCTCTGACATCTCTGCCTCAGGCCCCTCCCCCCACCCCCACCCCAACTCTTTTACTCTCTCTCTCTCTCTTGCATTCCTCTGGGAGCCGATCAGGGCTTGAATGACACCCCAGATGACTCTTTGCTATTAATTCCCACACAGAGAATGGGCCCCTTGTTCTCCTCTCCCGGAGGAATAGCCGTGCCCAAAGCCATCCCAAGAGTTCCTGACTTAACCCTTCTCCTGGCCGCTCCTCTGCATGTCCCCACACCCGGGGCCATGGGGCCAGCAGGGGATGAGGTGCAGAGAGGGCATCTAGGAGAAACAGGGGCCCCTCCAGTCCAAGCTCCTGGAATGAAGTCCCCACGATGGGAGAGCAGGGCCACCCTCACCTTCCCGGGGGAGTCTGAGGCTCTCGCCAGACCCTGGTGGCCAGAAGGCCTCTCCCCCGAAGTGTGGGAGGCCCAGGACCTACAGCCTCCCCCCGGGCCAGCCTGATGTCTCTGGCCCCCTGAGACGCTCCTTCAAGGGGCAGCTGGGAGGCTTGGACCCTCGGCCCCACCCTGGCCCCGCCCTGGCCCCGAGGGGGTTAACAGGACCAGAGGCCCGACACCACCTGTCCCGGCAGGTCACTGAGGAGAGACAAGAGGTGCCCGTGGCCTCTTTTGATCCTCTGAGCCTGGAGGACAGGGAGGAACTGGCCTGTTGAGTCAAAACCCACCATCTCTTCACTCCCTGTCCTCACCCCCACCCCCACCAGTTTAGACAACGAGACTGCGCAGAGCTTCACGGGCCATCGAGGCCAGCCCCTCACTGCTCAGATGGGGAAACTGAGGCCCAGAAGGGCGAGAGCACAGCCCCCGTCCCTCCGCAAGTCTGTAGCACAGCCCCGTCCCCAGGTCCCTGGCTTCTGGACCGAGACACTGTCTCCTTCCCCATACCCCCTCCGTTTCCACGTTCCACCCTCCCCTGCTGCTGTCCAAGTCCTGCAGGCCTGCTGTGCGACCTTGAGCAAATCATCTTGGCTCTCTGGGCGCTGGAAAACTCACGCACAGAGGGAACCCAAAGACCTGCTCTGCCACCAATATCTGCAACCTTTGCCTCTTGCCCCAGAATACGGTACAGATCCTTGGGTCTGACTCCATGAGACCATCCCAGGGAGGCTTGAACTCATCCTCTGGCCTCATCTCCTGCCTGTCCCCAACTCAGACTCAGTGCTGTGGGAGCACGGGGCAGGGGGTAGGGGTGGGGCGGAGGGAAGGCCTCAGAGGCAGCGGCGGTGATGCTGGAAATAGAAAGAGGGAGACGAGGTGCTGGCACAGACCCGAGGGAGCAACAGGGGGACCAGGGCATGGCAGTGGACCGGGCAAGGTGGCCTGGGGTGAAACAAGCTGGAGAGGTGGGCTGGAGCCAGGCGGGGAGGACCCCGAAGGTCGGGGCAGGAAGCCCAGCACCCTCGGCCCCGAGAGCTGCTCTGCCGCGTTCGTTCGCACAAATCTCGGTCTCTCTAAGTCGCCTCTCCCCACCTTTCTCATTTTCCCAGGGCCCTCCACTCCCTGGCAGCCTCCCCAGACTTCCCGGTAGACAGCGATAGGGCAGGTGGGGGACGGTAGGGGGGTGAGCCAGAGATATAGAGAGAAACAGAGAGGTAGAGACAGACAGAAAGATGAGATTCTGAGAGCAGACCCAGAGGCTGGAGAGAGAGCATGAGGACAGAGACACCTCCAGCCAGGGGCAGAGAGGGCCGGAAAGGGAAGGATGCCAAGACAGAACCACCAAGTGCAGGTTCAAAATGACGGAGCTTCCCAGAGGGGGCGGGCTGCGGACATAAAGAAGAAAAGTGGAAGTGATGGAGGGAGAGAAGGAAGTCAAAGCAGAGAGAAAAACCAGGCCGTGGACAAGAGGCGGTGACAGAAGAGGAAAAGGGAGAAAGCGAAGGTCAGGAAGAAGAGGAGGGGCGGACGCAGTGGGGGCAGCCCTGGCTGCGCTGCTCAGGCCCCTCCCAGGCTCCTCTGCGTTTCCAGCAGGTCCACACAGCCCCCATGGGCCCCTGCAGCCTGCACACCTACCGTGCTCCCGCGCCACGCAGGAGGACTCGGCCATTGGCTTTGGAGGGCCTGAGCCGAGCCTCTCAGGACACAGCAGGCAGGAGGGCACCACGGAAGTCCAGAGGCGCGGCCTGCCCAAGAGGCTGGAGATTTGAGGCTGAGGATGGGGGCCTTAGAGACCATCTCTTCCAGTAGTTCCCCCACCAGCTGCAGCATAATCACTGTGGAACTTTCAAAAGGAAATCCCACCCAAATCTACGACTTGGAATAAGACCTAGGAATCAGTGTTTACAACAAGCTCTCCAATGAGCTTGCAGCAACACCAGGTTTGGACCACACTGACAGATGAGGAGGATGCTGGTGGCCAGAGAGGGGCTGTGCCCCACCCCAAGGTCACAGCACAGTTCCCTGCAGAGCCGGGCCTCACAGCAAGGCCTCCCCGGTCCCAGCCCGGGGTCACAGGGTGGTCCGCACAGTGCCAGGCACACAGGAAGGGCTGAAGTGGGCAGTGCCCTCTCCCTTTCCCTCTGTCCCTCTAGCCTCAAGGCTCTGGATCCAACTCTCCAGGGGTAGCCAGGGCAGTCGCCATCCTCAGACCCAGAAATCAAATAGGGGAGAGGAAGGCATTGGGCCAGAATGGGATTTCTATCCCCCATTTCCCTGCCCCCGTCCCCCTAGTGCCAAGGCCTGGGGCTGCCAGCTCTAGCCAGAGATGGGGGTGGAGGGTGGGGCAGGAGGGAGGGGGAGAAGACACGCGTGCTTCCTGCCCCCCAGCCCCCCCACACACACCCTCCGCTCTTTCCCTCAGCCTCCTTGGGCTCAGGGCTGGGTCCCCCGGAGCGGTGGTGTCTGAAGCTGACAGATCTGCCCTGTCCTTCCTGCCTGCTGGGGGAAGGGGTGGAGCTGGCTGGGAAACTGGCTCAGATGCCCCATCCCCTCCACCCCTTCCCTACGTCCTCAGGGGCTTTAGGTGTCCCACGAAACCCAGCCTGGCCCTCCAGGCGCCCCGCGTTCCAGAAGGAGGAAGAACACTGGCCTGGGAATCAAGACACTTGCCTCCATCACATGAGAGACCCTGGACAAGTCTCCTCCTCTGACCCACAGCCTCTCCCCTCTCATCACCTCTCCAGTCCTCTCCCCACCCATCCTCCCCATGAGGCTATGTTTGTTCACTCATTCATTCATTCATTTACTGGGCACCTCTGGTGTGCCAGGCGCTCAGCTGATCACCAGGGGTTCATGAAGCTGACATCCTTGTGAGAGGAGAGACAATGAATAAATCGTCTCGGGAATTCCCTGGAGGTCCAGTGGTTAGGACTCTGCGCTCTCACTGCCAAGGGCCCAGGTTTGATCCCTGGCCAGGGAACTAAAATCCCATAAGCCATGGCACAGACCAAAAAAAAAAAAAAAAAAGAAGAAGAAGAACTAATCTCACAATAAATATATGATCATAAGTTGCAGTGAGTGCCGTGCTCTCGCCCTTCTGGGCCTCAGTTTCCCCATCTGAGCAGTGGGGGGCTGGCCTTGATGGCCCGTGAAGCTCTCCCCAGTCTCATTGTCTAAACTGGTGGGGGTGGGGGTGAGGACAGGGAGTGAAGAGATGGTGGGTTTTGACTCAACAGGGGGCTGTCAGAAAGGATAACTGACACTGGAGGACTGGGGAGGCGACTCTGCAGACCTTTAGGCTGAGCCCAAAGGAGAAGCCAACGAGGTGATGGTGGAAGCGCATTCAGCGAGGGAGGGCATCCCTGGGGGCTCAGAGGCCTGAGTTTAGGGAGGTGGAGGGTGGCCACTCTGGCTGGAGTCTGGGGTTGAGAGTGGGGCCAGGTCATGCCAGACCAGGCTAAAGGTTTGGGATTTTGACCCTAGGAGCCGTGAGAAGGAAACATTTATTTGATCCATCTGCAATCTGAGGTTTTATTCCCCTACGTGCATGTGTGTCTGTGGCATCTATGTGCATTAGAACAAATGCGTGAATGGCTGACCACGGAGAGTGAACTGAGGGTCCTGCCCGCAAAGGGCTAACAGGATGCTGGGATGCAGGCCAGTGGACAGGCTCTCTGGGGAGAGGAGACGTGGGGCGGGGCTGTCAGTGAGTTCTCTCCCCGGTCAATGAGATTCAACTAGCTCTCACTGAGCACCTGCTATATGTTCACATGCCCAGACCTTAGCAGCTGCCTCAGGGAGACAAAACCAGATACGAGCATTTTCCTATAGAATCCCGAAACCCCTGACAGTAAATCTGAAAGCACCCCCAGATATCTCAGAGGCCAACTCCTGCATTGTACAGATGAAGGAATGAGAGGCCCCAGAGAGGGTGGCTGACCTGCCCAACGTCACACAGCAAGAGTGGAGACCTTGGCAGAGTCAGAAGCAGCTCCTCCCACTGCACCTGCCAAAGCTGAGGCACGGAGACTTCCGCTCAGGGTTGTAGCCCCAAACAGGAGATCTTCAAACTCTGACTTCTCAACCTGCCACCTGGATACAAAATCCCCGTGCCTGGCAGCCTCAAGGATATATTACACTTTCTGCTTGAATCAGAGCACCCCCAGGGCTGTGCCGAGTCCTGTGCTCTTATTGCAGTAAGTACAACTCTCGCCCCTAGAAAAGGAAGAGATTTTCCTGGGTGCATTATATCCACGGCATTATTTTACCTGACACGACCTGGAAAATGCTGGGCAGCAGGCAGCAGTTGAGATGAGTAGAGAAGGCAATGACCAAAAGGCCTGCCTTTCGTCCCAGGCACCATGCTAAGCACCCGCCCTTCCTTGTTTCTTTCACCTTTGCATTCCCATGAGGCAGGCAGTGTTATCCTCATTTTACAGATGAGCAAACTGAGGCACAGGAAGACTACAGGACTGGCGCGAGCCCGCTGCTGGTTAGTGGGGCAAGGACTGGATTTGAACCCTGGTCTCTCTGGCTCTGGGTCTCAGGCTTCTCATCACTCAGCTCTTTTCTTCATTATAAAGTGACATCGACAAAGGATAAAGTCATCTCACTGTGGGGAGGCTGTCCTCCAAGCTCACACAAACACTGAAATCCCACCGGATCACCCATTTTCACTTTCAGGGAACAGAGGTAACCTTGCGAGAGCAGGGATGCACTCACAGCACCAACCTCAAACGGGCATCCCTGGTTCCATGTACACCCAGCCCAGTCCCCTGCCATCTGGCATCCACAGCCTGGTCCTGGGCAATGCCCTGGAGGACAAAAAGGACAGGGAATCCAGAATGGGAAGACTCGGGTTTTTCCAGTCACCTCCTAAACTGGCAAACCTGGATAAGCCCCTCCCCACAAGCTGCCCAGTTGTTGCTCAGAGCAGCAGCCCCTCCAGGGACAACACCAGGAGTCCCATCTGATAAAGGCCACCCTCAGCCCTCCTCACCCATCCTTTCTTTCCTCCACCGTCTCCACTCTCTTCATCCTCACTCAAGTCTGCCTAATAGGTGTGTGGGAAAGTCTGAATGAATGAACCGACTCCCAGCTCGTCCACAAGCTCCCTGAACACAAGCTGAGCGCTCGCCTCTCTTTATTACCTCACAGACAGCCGAGGGTGGGTCTTCAGGAAACCTGGGGCAAAAAGTCCTGGCAGAGAGGTCAAGTTCCAAGACCAAACGGTCATGTGACCTCAGCCAATCACTTCCCTTTCTGCTTTTGTTTAGTGGGATGATGAACCTGCCGATGGGAGAACATCTAATAACAGCGCTTGGACGGGACAAGAAGCAGTGACTTCTATCAAACCCAAGGTCAACCGACAGCCACGCTTTGAGGCGGATCCCCGAGATGCTAATAACAATGCTGCCATTTACCGAGCCCCATAATGTGCCAGGCACTGTCCTAAGAGTTTACACACATGATCTGCCTTAATCCTCACCCTGACTTGGAAGGAAACTGAGATTCAGAGGCATTAAGGCATTTGCCAAGGACACACAGCTAGGGAGCGGGGCCGCCAGGATTCAGACCCTGAGCTGCCTGACTCGAGAGCCCCACACCTCGCTGCCTGTGTATGTTCATCGACCTGCAGGGCACTCGTTCATCTGCATCACTGTGCACCTTCTGTGTGCCAGGCGCCGTAGAGGAAGGTGAGAAAGACAGCTCACAGACCCACAGCCCCGCAGGCACAATGTCCTGCTGGAAAGGTGACGGAGTCAGGGCACAGGGGAGGCTCCATGCCTCGACCAACAGGCAAGGCGTCCTGTGGGCGGGGCTTGGCCTGCGGGGTTCGGGCCACACAGGGTGGCGGGGAGAGGAGACGTGGCTGCAGTTTCGGTCAAGGGCGGGGGTAAAGGGGGCATGGGGGTGGTGGAGCTCTGTGCTTGCACTGAGGGGAGTGAGTGTGGCAAGGGGGTCACCAGCATCCTTGGGGAAGGGTCAGGAATGAGGGGGAAAAGGACCCCTCCCACCCCGAGCAGGGAAGGGAGCAGAAGCGGGCGCTGACCAGAAGGTTGTTCTGGTAAGGGCAGAGGCACCGGTGTCCTCATCCAGGAGCCCTCCCCCTCTCCAAACTCCCTGCCCTCCAGGGAATTGAGGACCATGCCCTAGGGGACACCCAGGCTCCTCACGGGAGCACGCCACCTTCTTCTCGACTCTTAGGAGAAAGGAAGGAGGAGAGAAAAGGACCAGAGTCAGAGGAAAGGCGTTAGGAGAAGGATAAGGAGGAAGAGGAGTTGGGGTATTTTAAACAAAGATCCATTTCTTGGGGCTTCGCTGGTGGCGCAGTGGTTAAGGATCCGCCTGCCAATGCAGGGGACACGGGTTCGAGCCCTGGTCTGGGAAGATCCCACATGCCGTGGAGCAACTAAGCCCGTGCGCCACAAGAGAAGCCACCACGATGAGAAGCCCGCGCACCGCCACGAAGAGTAGCCCCCGCTCACCGCAACTAGAGAAAACCCGCAGGCAGCAACGAAGACCCCCCGCAGCCAAAAATAAACAAACAAACAAAGATCGTTTCTTATCTGCAGCACTTAGAACTTTCAACACCCTCAAAGGCCCTGCATCTTTAAGAGGACAAAGTGGAAAGCAGTATTTCCCAAACTTACTAGACCACAGAACTGTCTCTTCAAGAGATGCCGATCAACGTCTAAGGAACACCGAGGGCCCTGAGGCAGCACCTCGGAAACACTGCGTCAGGCATTGGCCTCTTGTTTTGAAATAAAATTCACAGGCTGTTGAATCTGGAAATGCCCTCGGAGATAACCTAGCCTGCCTCTCATTTTATAGATTGGGAAACTGAGGCCTAGAGAGGGAAGAAGGCGACAGAGGCAACACAGGACCCCCACAGCCCGGCTGGGACTTGACCTCCCTCTCCCCCGTTTGGCCATGGAGGACCTCGGCCGTGCCAGGGTTCTGGGTTTCCATGCAGGTCTCTCTCATCAAAGTCTGAGCTCCTCGAAGCAAGGTCTGGCCTCCAGCACCTCCCTACCCCAGCTCCTGGCTCAGTGCCCCGCACAGAGGGCACATTCACAAAAGTTCACTGCAGCGTGAGGTTTGGGGAGACACCAGGAAGGGCTTTCCGGCAGCTGGGTTCAGATGACAGGAACGAGCAGTCTCCGCTCAGGGCTTCTAAGAAGAGGGCAGAGGCCAACTGCCCTGAGGCAGCGCTGGGCACTGGCCCCGGCTTCCTTGTTCCCGGAGTGGGTGCGGTTGGGAGGGAAGGAAGACGCAGGCCCCAGGAGCTGCCTTCCTGGCGCAGGTCCTCAACCCTCAGCTTGGACCAGAAACAGGGACGGGAGAGAGCGCTTGTCAGGACAGGCCTGGAATGCTGTCCTCCCCCCTTCTCCCCCTGCCCCCCCCCCCCACTGCCACCAGCACTCAGGCCCTCCACCTCCAGGAAGCCACTCCTGCCCACCCCAACCTTCCTGATCTTTCTCCCCTTGGAACTCTGATGGCAACTCCACTCAGGAAGACTCCCTGAGGTTGTGCTGGGGCCTCGAGAGGCCGAGACCAAGAGGAAGGCGTGGCCCTGCCCTCGGGGAGCTCCCAGGAGGAAGGGGAGACGGGCCTGGATGCCCGGCTGGCTGCGCAGTGAGGAGGTGAGGCAGCTATGAAGCCATCATCCTCTCCTCCACGGGAAAGTAATACAGGAAAAGAATTCCAACCAGGGCGTGTCCTGGAGTGCGTCCCTGAAGAGAGGGCCTCTGAGTTGGGCTGCAAGCAGTGACGACGGGGAGGGGAAACGCAGAGCAAGTGCAAAGGCCTGGGGGGCGGTGGGGGGCCGTGCCTGGGGTCCAGAGGCAGTAGGGCAGCGTATGATCAGAGGCTGGGCTACGAGGGAAACTGCGGGCACCAGGCCGCGCCCTCCCATCATTAGCTGGGTGAGCCCAGGCTCACCACTGAACGTCTCTGTGCCTCAGTTTCCTTCCTAGAAGGAGAATAATGACAGCACCCACTGAGAGAGTTGTTGAGACTCCAGGGACAGAGGGGCCCGGAGCTGGGCCGGCCCACAGGGGGCTGTGGAAGTGCGGGCCTTCGCTGTTGAGGGGCACAGCAGGAGAGGCCTGCCCGTGAGGAGGTTATCACGCACCGCCCTGGTCTGATGCTGGGATTCGACAGGCAGATTACAAACTCCTGAGGTGAACACCTGTGCACTTGAACTGAAGTGAGCCTTCCCCACCTCTCAGTCCCTAAACTACTTCTTCTAACTAACTGCGGAGCACTTACTCCACACCAAATGTGTA
The DNA here is from genome assembly GCF_951394435.1 of Stenella coeruleoalba. NCBI lineage: Eukaryota > Metazoa > Chordata > Mammalia > Artiodactyla > Delphinidae > Stenella > Stenella coeruleoalba. The sequence continues at coordinate 10,303,747 of NC_137157.1, forward strand.
TGTGTGTGTGTTCTGTTCTTTTTTTTTTTAATTTCGCCTCCCTGCATGGGGTGGGATCTTACTTCCCCAAACAGGGATCAAAGCCAGGCCCCAGCAGTGAAAGGGCCGAGTCCTAACCACTGGACCACCAGGGAATTCCCTGTGTATTCTTATTTAATTCTCCCATCCACTTGGGATACGGTGATATATAAAATCATCAACATTTTATACATGCAAAAAGCAAGTCCTGAGAGGTTAACAGCATAATCCACCCAAGGCCATCTGGATACTAGGGGCAGGATTTCCTGATTCCAAGACCAATGCTCTTTCCACCGCACCCGAACCCAGAAGAACACACCTGTCCAGAGGTGGGGGAGCTCCCACCACCCCCCGACCGTACACTCACCCAGACTAAGCTTTTGTCTCAGTCAGTATTGTACCCTTGACCCTGACCTGTGCCCCTCAGCCCTCCCCCTTTCCAATGCACAGCCCCTCCCCTGCCACACCCCACAATTCCCTGCACACCCCAGGGTCACTGCAGTTCTGGTCTCCAGCTCTGGGGTCCAGAGCCCAGCACTCTCCCCTCTCCCTGGCGATTTTGGGGCTTGCAGAGGGTCACCGCCGCCGCATCGGGGTTCCAGAGACCCCAGTGAGGGAAAGCAAGGCCTCCCAGAGAGCTTCAAAAAGGAAACATGTCTGGACCCCATGCCCAGAAATTCAGAATTAGCCAGTCTGCAGGGGATCCGGGCTTCAATGTTTCTTTAAGACTCCACAGTGACCCTAACGTGGAGCGAGACTTAGAAGCGGAACTCAAGGCGATTGCTGGGAGCTGGTCAGAAACGGGGAGCTGGGCCCAGGCCTGAGGAACGAGTGAGGACAGCCTGGCCCACGCAGGTCTCACCCTCACAGTGCCTAGAGGTGGGAAAGTGCCTTCCCTGCTCGGCCCTGGCTCTGCTGAACAGGAGAGTTCACCATCTCACCTTGGGGTGTTCTGAGAGGCAGGCCAGGCAAGATGGTCATCACCCCAGGGGACAGATGAGCCGCTGGGACCCAGGACGGGGAGCCAAGGGTGGGCCTTCCACAAAGCAGGACCAGTGCCCCAAGAGGAGGACTCGGGGAGCTAAGGGGTTAAGGGTCACAGCGAACCGAAGCAGCTCCGCCAGGCAGGGGCATCAGCGGGCTTTGGGCTTTACGTTTGACTGACAGAATTTCATTAGCTCTCCTCCTCCAGGGGCCCATCTGAGGAGTAAATCTGGGACCAGCTTCACAGAGCCCAGGTTGGATCGCAGAAAAACCCTGATACTCCTGAAAGGCCTCTGCCCAGGGAAGGAAGCCTGAACCTCACCATTATACTCTCATGTTGGGCCCTCCCTGCTGGGGAGAGAGAACAGGCCAGAGAGTGCACCAGGCATCACACCTCACCCGGAATGGGCAGGTGGGATTCAGGGTGGGGCAAGGGGGTCACCAGCATCCTTGGGGAAGGGTCAGGAATGAGGGGGAAAAGGACCCCTCCCACCCCGAGCAGGGAAGGGAGCAGAAGCGGGCGCTGACCAGAAGGTTGTTCTGGTAAGGGCAGAGGCACCGGTGTCCTCACCCAGGAGCCCTCCCCCTCTCCAAACTCCCTGCTCTCCAGGGATGCACATGGACCCTTCACCCTCCCCTGCTGGAGAAAGCTGGGCCCCAGGGGCCTGCAACAGATGGAGGGGATCAGAGTTGCCCGCATGGTGGGCAGTGTGTTCACAGCACGGGGTACCCCACCCACGCACAGCCTTGGGCATCTCACGGCACTGTACCCCTGCCCCCCTGCAGGCCCACCTGCCTCATCCAGCACCTCTCAGCAGAGAGCCCACATAGCACTGTGGAAACAGGAAGAGAGGGACAGAGAGAGAGAGAGAGACAGAGGGAAGGGAAGAGAGAGGCCCCTTCTGTCCAGTGTGGCTTTTCTGCAAACCCAGAGCACCCACTGCCCCCCCACCCCCATCCTGGCACAGCTGGGCCAAGGAGGGTAGGGGAGGAGGCGGGGAGTCGAAAGGGGAGCTGTGGGACCCCACACCTGGCTTCCTACCCTCCACAGCCACCCCTCCCTGCCCCAGGCGGTCTCAGGCCGAGTCACAGACGCCACAGGCACCACACCTCCTCGAGAGGAGGAACCGAGGGGTGGAAGGATGAGCGGGGACCCACCGGGATCGAGAGATGCCACGCAGGCGGGCAGCGGGCGGGCAGCAGCGGGTGTCGGAGACTGCTGAGGGTAGCCAGACACGACCGGCTGGAGGCTCGTCCCTCTGTCCCTCTGTCCATCCAGGGCGGCTCCTCTCTGGGCGGTTCTGAGGCCAGGCGGGCGCTGTTAAAAAGCTTTTTATGTGTGTGTGTGTTAATCACATGATTGCCGTTCACCTGTATTTCGAACAAAGACAGCTCACTGTTTCAAGGCCCCGAACAAGAGTCTGGGCACAGGGAAGAGAAGGGAGGCGGGGGGGGGGGGGGGGGGGGGAACGGGGGGGGAGGAGGGTTGGCAGCGCCGGGGGTGGCGTCGAGGAAAACTGGGGGGAGATTGTCCAAGGCCGGCGAGCGACAGAAAGAGAAAACCCTTATCAAACTCCTAATTCACTGGGCTCCGAGGGCCCAGACACACTGGCCCGATTGTCTGGCTGGTTGTGTGTGTGCGAGCGTGTGTGTGTGTGTGTGTGTTCCAGTGTCCGCTCCTCCCACCCCCAACATGCCTTCGCCTCGTGTGACTACCTCATTGTGTCCCACTACCCACCCCTCCACCCCCTTGGCCTTTCCCAAGCATGAGGCCTTGCCTAGGCCCCCTTCCCAGCCCCACTCCACACAGGACTCCCTTGGGGTGGGCCTGGGGCCTCGCCCAGCTGCTGAGGAGCTCAGAGCCATCCATGGTCGCCAGTGCGGCCCAGGCTCCATCTGTCCTCCACACACACCCTCACCTCTGCGTCAACACCCACCTTCTGAGAAGAGAGAGGGGCTGCGATCTGTGGAGGAGAGGCCTGGGGAAGCCTGAGATGATGAGCAGGACAGAAAAATGGAGGGGTCACCCTGCTGGGGACGGGGCTGAGGGGAGAAGGGAGCAGAGAGGAGGAAGAGAGAGGCAGGGCAACTCCCCACTCTTTCTCGGGGTGTGGGGGGGACATCATGATAACCAGGATTGAGACTCACCCTACCAGGGTGGAGGGAGTTGGGTGCCAGGAAGTGGGGCCCCAGAAGCCTTTCAGACCTACTTGGAGAGGGACCCCAGCCCAGCTCACGCCCAGCCTCCTGCACGTTAGTCCTGTCCCTCTACCTTGCGGTGCTGGGTGTCCAGTGAGAGGGGACCAGGGGTCAAGCTGGGGCATCTGCACTGGGCAGGGGGTGCGCAGCTTCTCCCCGCCTCACCAGGTATGGACTGCAATCTTCCTCTCTTTCTGTTTAAGGTGAGAAAGAGAGGGCAGCCCGGGTGCGGGCAGGAGGTGGGGTGAGACAGGCTGGCACTCAACGAGAGGTCTTAGGTGAAGCGACACAGGCCAGCGCCCCACATGTGACAGAGGCTTCACCTGCCTTCTCCTCATTCCTCCCCAATCCTCTGCCAACTGCCCGTCCCTCCACCTGAGGCAGAGGTGGGGGGTCCCAGTTGAGCCCAATTTTCCTTCAAGCTACAGGTTGTGACCCTGCCCACCTTCATCCATTGGCTTTCCTGGCCTGACCACCCCACTCCTACACCTCCCAGGATGGGCCTGGGGCAGCAGCGCAGGGAGCGGGCGTGTGGGGGGGCTGGCGGAGGAGCCCTGAGTGTTGGGGATGAAGGAAAGCGCTGGAGGCTCCACCTTCTGCCCTTCCCTCCCTCCCCTCCCCCTCCCCCTCTCCCCCTCCTTCCTTCCCCAGCCCTCGGCAGCAGCTCAGCGCTCAGTCAGTCTCAGGCTGTCCGGCCAGGGTGGTTGGTGGTGAGGATTCAGGCTCCGTCCTGACAAGGCCGTGGCCTGAAGCTCAGGGCCCCCAGCCCCTCCCTCCCAGCCCACCAGCGTCCCCCACCCAGCCCCGAGCTGGACCGCACACCTTGGGACACGGTTTTCCACTTCCTAAGGACGAGCCCCAGACTGGAGGAGAGGTCCGAGGTGAGTAAGTGCGCAGCCCGCTCCTCCCTTCCGGGGCCCAGGCCTGGGACCCTGCGGTGGGGCGTGGGGTGGCGAGAGGCTGACACCCGCATCTGCCCCCCACCCAGCTCCTCCAGGCACCGTCGGGGCAGGCGGAAGGGAAGAAGGAAAGGTGAGAGAAAAGGTGGGAAATTCCAGGAGCCAGGATTAGAGCAGAATAAAGAGTCCGTTTTTCTTCCTTTCCATCAACAAACCTCCACCCAAGAGGAGGTTTTAAAAAAAAAAAACCCAAACCCACCCACACCAAGAGACGGTTGGGACCAGGTGGCGGGAAGACACGGAGGCGGGAGCTAGGAGGCCGAGCCAGGGTCTAGCATGTGCGCGGGGCCCAGGGTCTGTGGTGGGTTTAGGGGGAGCCGGGCAGACGCCACCTCGGGGCCGTGCCTGCATCGCGTCCCGCGCCGCGACGCCGTCGGGGCTGCGCGCACTCCTCCCATCGCACCCGCCTTCCCGTCCAGGTGGGCGTTGGACTCTTTGCGAGGACCCCGGCGGCGGGCCCCGGGGAGGCGGCCGAGGCGGCGGCGGCCGGGGGCGACATGGCGGAGGAGCAGGACCTGTCCGAGGTGGAGCTGAGCCCCGTGGGCTCCGAGGAGCCGCGCTGCCTGTCCCCGGGGAGCGCGCCCTCTCTGGGGCCCGACGGCGGCGGTGGAGGCGGCGGATCGGGCCTGCGAGCCAGCCCGGGGCCCGGCGAGCTGGGCAAGGTCAAGAAGGAGCAGCAGGACGGCGAGGCGGACGATGACAAGTTCCCTGTGTGCATCCGCGAGGCCGTCAGCCAGGTGCTCAGCGGCTACGACTGGACGCTGGTGCCCATGCCCGTGCGCGTCAACGGCGCCAGCAAGAGCAAACCGCACGTCAAGCGGCCCATGAACGCCTTCATGGTGTGGGCGCAGGCAGCGCGCAGGAAGCTGGCGGACCAGTACCCGCACCTGCACAACGCCGAGCTCAGCAAGACGCTGGGCAAGCTCTGGAGGTGAGCGCCCCCGACCCGCCTCCGGGGAGCTCCCGCGGGCCCCCTACCTGCGGGTGGATTCGGGCTAGACGGGCACTGCCTGAGCCTTTCTCCTGGGGCAGCCACCGCCTTGATGGTGGGACTGGAAGGCCAGCTGGGTGCATCGGACCCGCCCTTCCCCCAGTACCCCTTTGTGGTTGCGCTCGCTCGGATCTCCAGCGGCCTAGGCCCGGCTCCCCAGCCGGGGCAGCGGGCTGGAAGGCGCCCCCTCGCGGTTGGAATTCTGTCGGTGGCAGGCGCTCGGGCCTGGGTTTCTTGGGGCGAGAGTGAAGGCGGAAGGGAGGGAAGGCTGGTGGAGGACTCCACACCACGGGGCTCCACTAACCCCTTCCACAGGCAAGCCACTCAAGGGTGCCACTGCCGCCGGTCAGGGGGATTCGGGGGAAACGCTTGGGAAGGAACTGAAGGCCAGGCTGGAGAGGCAGGGAAACTGAGGCAGCCAGGTGGAGGGCTGGGGGAGTGAGATGGGGTGGGGTGGGGGGGTGCAGACAAGGAATTCAGATCCGGGTCTTTGAAAGGGTGAGGGATGGAGAACTGCTGAGGACAACTCGGCCACTGCAGGATCTTGTCCTACCCCAGCTGCCTTCTCTGTGCCCTTCTGACCACCCTTCCTTCAGGCCGGGGGCTTCTTCTTCCCCCAGGGAAGGGGACACATGGAAAGAAGCCTGCCCCTCCCACCCGGCCCCAGAGCTGCCAGGCCCGACTCTTCCCCTCCCTCCCTCTCCCAGTCCAGGCGCCATCTTCTTTTCCAGGGCCCCACCCAGCAGTAACCTCCTACTCCTCCAGCCCTAGACCGGAGAGCCCTGGCCAGGAGGAAACGTTGGTGCCTTGCCTACCCAGGGTCCCTCAGAGTTCCAGGTTCTCTGGAAGCAGCCCAAACCTCTGGGAAAAACAGCCCTCGAGGAGGCAGGCGGCCTCACCTCAGGTCTGGGGCTTAGGCTGGCCCCTTGGGAATATGTTGTTGACCAGGGCAACCCCGCCCCCCAAGAAGTCCTGGGCAGCTCAGATCGAGAGCAAGGGCTCCAGAAGATGTGCGTCTGCAGAGGTTACCTGATTCCCCACTGGACTGCCCAAGAGATAGGCCCAGAGAGGCACAGGGACCACCAAGGCCACGTAACAGCTTGGGGCAGAGCCAGGGCCAGAACCAAGGTCTCCTGGCTCTTCGTCCAGTGGTCTTCCCACACATCATCCTTGGTGACAGAAGTGGGTCACGCCTGCACTCTAAGACACGGTCAGGAGCTAGGGAGGGTGAGGGCAGAGGAGAGCAGGAGCGAGGAGCCTCTGAGCTGCAGAAAGTTTGGGCTTTGTCAGAGGGGCCTGCCACCCTCCTGCCACTGCCCTCCCCCTGCCGGCCCCAGCACAGTGCAGATTGGCCTAGAAGGCCAAAGGCTTAAGGTGGTGGAAGGCGCGGGAGGGCCCCCAAGAGACCTAGAGGAATTCCCATCCAGCCCCCTGGCCCCGTCCTTGGCCATGTGTCTGCTAAAGGCCTGGTGCTCCTTCCCGTCCCGCTCTCAGCGCTCTGCTCACCCCAGCAGGCGCTGGGCTCAGTGGCCAACCTGCTGCATGGACTCAGAGGGTCTAACCCTGCCCAGGAGCAGAGGTCAAAGCTAGCTCCTCTGCCCAAGGTCCATCCGCACTGTGGCAGGGCTCAGCCAGGCCAGTACCCTTGGTGCCATGGGACAGAGAAGAGCAAGTGAGAGACGGACAACCAGGAGGGAGACAGGCAGACAAAACAGGCCCTGGGACCACGAGCAGACCACAGTGAGGGCATCAAAGCAAGGATGGACACCCTGCTTCTCCCCCATGCCATTGCCAAGGATTTAAAATTGGATCCTCCAACGTCCCTGTCTGTCCCTGTTCCCTTAGCCCAGGCATGGGCTACCTCAGAAGGACTTGTTCCTGGCCGCCACTCAAGTTGTGCGCACAGGGGCGCAGGGTGCCCCCCAGGGGCCAACCTGGGGTGGGGCAATCAGGAAAGTAGGCACTGCTTACTCAGGACCCAACCCCAGACAATGGCAAGGATCAAAGGCTACGCCAACAGGGGGCGGGCTACCTAGAGCCTGGGTGGGGGCCCCAGGAGACATCTGTATATGCACTGGGCTGGCCAGTCTCTCCAGGGGCTCCTCCTGAAATCCCCCCCACCCCCGGCCCAGGCTCATGACTCCCAGGCTGTCAGGAAGGGGTATGGTTATCTGGGCAGAACTGGAAATCAGGGGCCCTATACCTGAGAAGAGAAAGACATGCATACAGACTGTGTGGGGTGCTGGAAGGGGGTTGGGGTCAGACACACCAGCGTCCGGGTCCTGGCTCCTAAATGGCTGGGGGAGCGCCGACGGTCACGCTAACCTTCGGTGCCCGCCTGGGAAAGGACTGTTAGATGTTGTTCACGTGGTGCTGGGGGTATACAGGTTGGCCTGCCTGGAGAGAATAATGACAGCAGGCTGGAGCCTCTCCCAACTCCCAGGTCCCTTCCCTGACAGGAGCAGGTGAAGTGGCAGCCAGTGCCCCACCGTGGAAGCCCCCCACATGGGGTTCCAGTTTGGGTGGGGAACCAGCCTAGCCCCTCCCCATCCCTATTCCAGACCTCGGAGACCCAGAGATGAAGCGAAGTGCAGATAGCATGAGGTTTGTAGTTAGAGCTGTGGTGACAGGGCTGGCGCTGGAGGCAAGATGAAGTTTGGGATTGGGTTTACGTGGTGGGGCAGGGCGGGTCTGGGGTCAGGAGAGAGCCTGAAAAGAGCCAAGATTGAAGGTCTGGGTGCGGCTGGGTGGTTTGGGGGTGAGGTTAGCATTGGGCTAAAGCTGGCCATCCCCCCACCCCGCCCCCGGGCTAGATGTCTATCGAGGTTAGGGTACTGCTGGGAACTAGCATGGGAGGTGCCAATGGGATGCAGTGTTGGAATCTTCCCTCTCTTCTGGCCTGTGCCCTGGCTCCGTGCCCCCTGCCATTTTCTTGCTGATTCACATCCGGTTGCCAGCTGGACAGAGGGCACAGGGAAGGTTTGGGGTGGAAGAGGGAGTGCAGTGTCCCCAGACATCCTGGGAGCCTCTGTGCCGGGGCCACAGCTGGCTGAGCGCCCTCACATGCAGCTTTCTCCCCTCACCACACACACACCATTGGGCCTGCCCCACCGACTCCCCTAGGCTGGCTGGGGTTGGGGGGTGGGCCAGCTGGGGTGAAAAAGGCCGCATCCCACTCCCTCACTCCTGAGGCCTTGGTCTGGGGTCTCCATCCCATCACTCAGCTAGAGGGACCCTTGGAAAGTGAAAGTTGCACTAGGGCTGGGCCGGGTGGCCTAGGGGGAGGGCAGCCAGGGGAGGCTAAGCTGCAGAGGAATGCCGCTGCCCGCTAGGAGGTGCCTGGTATGACCACCCCCTCCCATCCTGGGCAGGGAGGGCTCAGCCTTCTGCTGACTGGGTGAAGAGGGCGCCCACTGTGGGGGGGGGGGGCGGGCAGCTGGAGAGAGAGGCCCTTTGGGCCAAAGGACAGAGCTGCTCCCACAGAGTGCCTTATGTCTCGGAGTCTGAGTGTGTGTTCTTTCCCCTGAGCCCCTCTTTGAGGTACCCCATCCTGCCCTCCTCACCCTGAGCAGCCAAGCCCTGAACTCCCCCTGCCCCAGCCCTGGCCTGAGGCTGGAGTACCCCTGCTTGAAGTGGGCAGGGGTACTGTCTTCAGGGGCTGCCTTCCATTGGCTGGGCTTGGACTGGGGAGGAGGTCTGTCTGCCCCTGTCCAGGGTCTCAGAAGAGAGTCTAGCTTCCTTTACCCTCTGTCACCCCCCTGGACAAGGAGATCTGATCTCCCCCAGGAGGCAGTGGCTCCTACATAGTAAGGGACACTCACATCCTGCCCCCTAGGCCCCACCACACTGGGATTCACAAAAATCCAGATTCTAGAGTTGAGGGGTTCCACGCCAGGTCCTCCTGTCCACCCACCCCACAAGCAGCATTAGAATTGCACCTGTTACTCAAGGTGCCAGTCCCCCATCCCCAGGTCTCGTACACAGCGTTTCACAGCCATTATCTTGGCCAATCCCACACCTGGTGAAGTAGGTATTATCATCCCCGTTTTATAGGTGAAGAAACTAAGGCTCAGAGAAGTGACTTGCCCACGGTCACTCAGCTAGTAAGTAGCAGACACTGGACTCTTCCCCCTCACCATGCTGCTTCTGTTTGCACACCTCCAGTCCCAGGGAGCTCACCCCCTAACGAGGCAGCCAGCTCCACTTGCAGACAGCTTTGATGACGAGAAACATTTTCTCTTCCTTGAACTGAAGGAAGCTCTATGCCTCTTGTAAGCTCTATTCTAACTCCATGCTCAGGGGCTGCCAGGAGCAGCAGGCTGATTCCTCTCTCACACTCCAGCCCCCGAGAGATTTGGGGCAGCGATCACTGCCCCCTGAGGCTGTGGTGCCTTGGGCTCACATCCTCCAGTCCATAAATCAAACGGCACAGCCCCCTGCCCGCTGGGCTCCCCGTCCCGGGGCCTCATTTCTTCTAGGGCAGACACTTATGATGTCTCCCCCTCTGCTGCCTCCCCCAACCACCCCACCCCAGGCTGCTGAATGAGAGTGACAAGCGCCCCTTCATTGAGGAGGCCGAGCGGCTCCGGATGCAGCACAAGAAGGATCACCCAGATTACAAGTACCAGCCGCGGAGGCGGAAGAACGGGAAGGCGGCCCAGGGAGAGTCAGAGTGCCCAGGCGGGGAGGCCGAGCAGGGCAGTGCTGCTGCCATCCAGGCCCACTACAAGAGCGCCCACCTGGACCACCGGCACCCGGGCGAGGGCTCCCCGATGTCAGATGGAAACCCTGAGCACCCCTCGGGTGAGCACGGAGCTGGGAGCTTGGGTTGGGGGAGGCTGGGCGGTGGGGAGAGGCAAAGGCTGGCTGGCTTGAGACCCGAGGCTCTGGGAAGGGCTGGCCCGACTGGGTGGTTGCCCAGCTAGGGTGCAGGGGCCCAGAGGGAGCTCAGTGGGGACTCAGGTGTCAGGCGAGGCGGCTGGGCAAGAGGGCTCTGACCAGGACTGGTAGAAGGGGCACTGCTTTGGGGTGAAGAGAACATTTAAGGAGGCCATGGAGGCCAGTGGGGGAGTTACACCAAAGAAAAGTGGGACAGGACGATTTTGAGAAATGGGAGAGCAGATGAAGGGGAGATCACTGCCTCCTTCCCACCTCCCAGTCTGATGGGGGAGACACGGCATGTGACATTGAGCACGTGCCATGGATGAGCCAGACACAGGGTATCTATCCTGTTTCCTTCTCATGAATGATGACAGCAGCTAACATTAACTGAGTACCTACTGTGTGCCAGGCACACATGCAATCACTGTAAGCTGTGACGAGGCGGTCACACTGCCTGGGGTCAGACCTCAGCTCTGGCAAATCACTCTCATTTTACAGAGAGAAAACTCTACAGAAAACTGAGAGTAACTTGCCGTACAGCTGAGGTCTAAGCCCAGGTGGTCTGGCTCCGGGGCCTCTGCCCCACCACAGCGGCCTCACTTGTGTTCGTAGCATACAGAACACCGTGCTTGGGGTCAGGCACGTTGGCAAGTCTCAGTGAGCAGAGCTCTGCCTTCAGAAGACACGCTCCGAGTACTCCTTTGTGCCAGACCTGGAAGCAGACACCAGGCATACAAACGAGAAGCCACGGTCCCCGGCCTCAGAAGCCCACTCTAGAGGGATGGAAACAACTGAATTAAGTACAGGATGAAACAAGTGCACACAAAGCCCATGAGGGGGCATGACCTCTAGGGAGGAGGCATCGACCTGTCCACCCAGTCGGTCTCCAAAGATACCCAGCTACCCACCAGCCTCTGGTCAAGGAAAGCTTCCAGAAGGAGGCCATGTCTGAGATGCTTGCTATCACCTTTGTTTTACTAATAAGGAAAGTGATGAGAAGATAGGGGGTCTGCCCAGGGTCACACAGGAAGTGGCAGAGCCAGGATTCAAACTCAAAGTCTAGACACTCTGGCCAGCACAGGACTCAGCATTGCCTCTGGTCTGCTGGAGGTACAGGCCTGCCCTCGAGGAGCGTCTGGTTTCCGAGACCATGAACATGTTCTCTCTCCGATGGGGTCCTCAATCCAGCCATTCCGCCCTCACACTCCTTCGGAGATTCGGGGACACAGACTCACCAGAAGACCTTGGACCTTGTACAGAACAACCAGTTCACTATATTACTGTGGGCCTGGGCTTTCTCGTCCCCTTCAACAGCTCAGCTACTCCTCCTCAGTGAGACCTTCCCCACGTCCCCAGGGCAGGGTGAGCAGCTTCCTGCGCTGGTCCCCTGAGCCCTTCACACATCCCCTCATCACAGCACTTCGGATGCTGCCCTCTAGCCATGTGTGGGTCCCTGGATCTCCCCCAAGACTAGGAGCTGTGCAGACAAGGACCCATTTGATTTACATTTGTATCCCCTACGCCTGGCACAGTGCCTGGCACTTAGCAGTGCCCCCTAAGTGTTTGCTGAATGAATGTGTGAATGAGCAAATGGACAGACAAAGGAACGGGGTAGAGCAGGTCACTTATCTCATTGCTCTCCTGAACAGGCAGGGAGAAAGCTGGAGGAACAATGGGACAGCGCGGTGTGTGATGGGAGCTGAGAGCATGGTCGGGGGCACTGGGTCACAGGGAAGGTTTCCTTGAATAAGGGGCACTTGAGGTGGCCTTGGGAGGAAGGAGTGGGTTGGAGGTGACACATCGCTGTTCAGGGCCCAGGGCTGGAGGAGGCCCAGGCAAGCCAGCAAAAGCGATGAGGGCGGGAGAGGTCAGCAGAGGGAGCGGCCAGCAGAGGCTGAGTGTGCTTAAGAGAGAACAGGCGAGCCCAGACCCACAGGCCAGACCCCATCGGGCTCAACAGTTAAGGAACAATGGGAGCAGGCAGGGAAGCCGACTTCAGCTGGTGTGAGGAAGGGCTTTGCAGAATGAAGCAGGCTTCTCCAGGAGGTGGGTGACGCGGGAGTCCTATTTTGGTAGGAGACAGGACTCATTCCTAAGATTGGGGCACTTCATAAATAACTGGAGATCAACCCAAGATCATTACATAATTACATGCCACCTCGGGCTGCCCAAACGTGTAAAACTTGCAGGGTCACGCAGTGATCAGTCCTCAGCCTCTGGAGGCATCTTGTCTGAAAGTGAACCATCAGAATCCAGCAGCCTCTGACCTCAGTTCCTGCTTCCTTTCTCTCTGTCTCCCTCCCCTGCAGGCCAGAGCCATGGCCCGCCCACCCCTCCGACCACCCCAAAGACAGAGCTGCAGTCGGGCAAGGCAGACCCCAAGCGGGATGGGCGCTCCATGGGGGAGGGCGGGAAGCCTCACATCGACTTCGGCAACGTGGACATCGGTGAGATCAGCCACGAGGTAATGTCCAACATGGAGACCTTTGATGTGGCTGAGTTGGACCAGTACCTGCCGCCCAACGGGCACCCGGGCCATGTGGGCAGCTACTCGGCAGCTGGCTACGGGCTGGGCAGCGCCCTGGCTGTGGCCAGTGGACACTCTGCCTGGATCTCCAAGCCTCCAGGTGTGGCTCTGCCCACGGTCTCGCCACCTGGTGTGGATGCCAAAGCCCAGGTGAAGACGGAGACCGCGGGGCCCCAGGGGCCCCCGCACTACACTGACCAGCCGTCCACCTCGCAGATCGCCTACACCTCCCTCAGTCTGCCCCACTATGGCTCCGCCTTCCCCTCCATCTCCCGCCCCCAGTTTGACTACTCTGACCATCAGCCCTCAGGACCCTATTATGGCCATTCAGGCCAGACCTCTGGCCTCTACTCGGCCTTCTCCTACATGGGGCCCTCACAGCGGCCCCTCTACACGGCCATCTCTGACCCCAGCCCCTCAGGGCCCCAGTCCCACAGCCCCACACACTGGGAGCAGCCAGTATATACGACGCTGTCCCGGCCTTAAAGAAGGTCCTGTCACCACCACCCTCGCCCTGCCCCTTCCCCCAGCCCTCGCGCCCTGTTCCTCGCCCATCTCAGGCCCGGTGGCGGCTGTGGAGGCAGCTGCAGAGGCTGACAGCTGAGGGAAGGCCTTCTGTCTGGCCCACTGCCTTTGATGACCCCACCCCGTCCTATCCAGACTCCAGCCCAGGCACAGCCCTGGGCTACTCGGCTGGGCAGAGGAGAAGGAGGTTGCGTGTTGCCCCAGACTGAAAAACGAGGGGCTGCACCTTCCCCCCAGGAATGACCCTCGATCCCAGGATCTGAGCAGGCCCCGCTCACCCTCCTCTGGGAGGAGGGGAAGCATCCAGGGTCAGATGGGAATTGGAGGCCTTGCCACTCCTGTGCCCATGTTTCCTCTTTCGTGGGCAATAAGGGGACTGACATAACCCGTGCCACCTGCGCCACGTGCCTAAGAGCAAGGCCAGCCAGAGGCCTGCGTCAGCGCCTGCAGCAGGCTCCGTCTGCCCCGCAGGGGCCGAGGACAGTTCTGAATAGCCTCGAGGGAGAGGGGGTGGGGGGGAGCTCAGAGGGAGGTCTCCTCAACCCTTCAGTGCCCCCTCCCCTCCTGAACACAGGAAGGGATTGGCACAGAGGCCCCCAGATCCAATTTCATGCCAGTAACCTCATTCTTTGTCTAATGGAGAAAGAGGACCCAGGTCCTACTCCACTACAAGCTCCCAGATCTTGAGGCACATCCCAGGAGATGAGGAGGCAGGGACCCCAGGATTCGGAGACAATTCACAGAGCCTTCCTCCCGGCTCCCCGCCAACTCCCTCTCCCCTCACCAGGCTCTGTGGCCCCTGCTCTGTCAGCCCCAACTCCTTGGGCTTCCCAGAGTTATAGGCTGCTCAGGCCCAAACCCTCGGCTCCAGGGGGAGACCCAGGGCCCAGCACCCAGGTTGCTGGCAGCAGGCTGAAGACACTAAACTCCTGACATGTACATTCTGCCCTGGCCTTTTGCCCTTTGCCTCCCAATGGTATTTGAATAAAGTATGTAGCTCTGTTCTGCCCCTATCTTCCTGTTCTGCAGCCCCCCAATCCACATGTAACTCATTACTGCCCCCCTCTTATTTATCTCAGTAGCTCCCTCTCCCCCTTCCCCTCTGCTAGGTACTCTAGCCCCTATTAACTCTGCATTAAGCATTCTACATAATAAAATTAAAGGTTCCGGTTACCTGCTTGGTGGGCCTGACCTGGCCTGTCTCTTGGTCTCTTATCCCTGTACCTGTGCTTTTTCAAACACTTTCTGAAAGAAGCTAGGGGTAGAATGCAAAGAACAGACAATCCAAAGGTCTCCTCTCTCCCAGTGCAGCAGGTTAGGACAACTGGCATCACAGTGGGGTCAGTGTGTGCTCAGAACTGAGGCCTCAGATGCGAGCTCTGCCCCCAGCCCAGCTGTGCCCACACTGCAGGTGGGCCACTTGCTGACGCAGCTGGAACTCAGCGAGAGCGCCTTGCAAGCAGCCCTTTCTCGCCCAGCGGAGAGGGGCCTTGCACAGAATTCAAGGAACAAGTATTTGAAAGGGAGATCAGGCCTCAGGTCTTGCTGTCTGCAGTCAGCAGGCCTGGTCCTTTAGGATGGGTGGATGGGCCTTCTCTCACTGTGCCCTCCACTTGCCACCTCCCCCAACACACACACACACACACAACTTGTCCAACACCAGGATCTAGCCGAGTCCTCGTAGCAGGTGCCTGTGTCTACGTGTAAACCAGGATGGCAGACATGCCATCTAATCCTTCAGGGTTTCCTCCCCAAAAGCTCTTTCCTCAACGGAATTCCAACCTGCACTCTGGCGCCAGGAGCTCCTCCACCACAGGGACAGGGAAATCTCTTCCCCTCTTCCCCGTGCTCCATTGATAGACACCTCCAATGGTTGGAAGTCCTTCCTTACACTCAGCTCATAGTAACAGTAATAGCTACCACGTACTGGGTGCTCCCTGGCCAAGTGCTTTATATCCTTCAGGCCTATGAGGGAGTGGGTCCAGTCGTTATCCCCATTTCCCAGATGGGGACCTGACACTGCGAGGTGGGAGCTGAGAAGTGCTGGTGCAGATTTTGAAGCCAGCTGACTCCAAAGCTTGCGCCCTTAACCATCTCTTCCACCTGCCCTACTTCCGCTTGTAATCTAAAGCGATGATGCTTTCACGGCTCCAGGCCAGCATGCCCAGATCTTGCATCTATTTCTTCTGTCTGTGGGCTCCAGCCCCTCACCTCCTAGTCAGGACCTTGGGCGGGGTAGGGGGCACCAAGAACTAGCCCAGTCCTCCCGAGTGGCCAGACTGCCATCTGGAAGCTATGTCACGCAAGCTCTTCAGGCCACTTCGCCAAAACCGCTGGCTCCCATGAAGCGGAGTGGTAACTACAAACCCCTGCTCTTGTAGATAAAACCTGCGGCCAAGTCAGACCACCTGTATACAAGTGGTTTTCTAGTGTTTTGTTGATGTTGTGTGTTGTAGATAAATGCAGGATTTCATATTGATCTTTAACAGATTTCATCTTGTTGCATCTGACCATTTCCCCACCTATATTAAATCCTTCAGAATTCTGAATCCAACTTATAGTTTTCCTGAGCTTTATGTCTGAAACTTGAATATCCTCATTCAGGTCACTAATGAAAAAAGGTTGGAATGAAGAGGGACATGCCCTGTGTACACCACTAAAAACCTCTCCATCCATTGTTAACTATACTCTTAGGGAAAAGACTGTCCAATCAATTCTGAATCTAATTTTATCACCTTGAAGTACACGCTTCTCCATCACAGCTGCACAGAAAGACTGCCTGATGCCTCGTTAAAATCAAGGTTCACTGTACCTGTGGCATTCTTCCAACCTACCAGACCAGTAACCATTGAAAACAGAAAATTTGGTTCACTTGGTGATATTCTTAGAAACCCTATGCTAGCTCCAGGATCCTTTTATTATCCAAGTGTTTTCAAATATGCAATAGCCTATTCTAGAATTTTGTTAGGGATCAATCAGTACCAACCTTATGTGCTCATAATTCTTACAACCCACCCTTTCCCTCTACTGACAAGCAGGACATTAGTCCATTTCTGGTCTGTTCAGTATTTCCAGTCTTCTCCTGTGCTCAGTGGGATTGTGGACGTGGAGCTGGCAGGGCAGGTGGGAGGGGCTACATCAAGAAGATGAAATCACCACCTCCAGGACCTCGTGAGGCTCACTGGAAAGTCACTGGGGATACGGGAGAAGGGGAAATGGCCCAAAAGAACAAATAACCCGACAGAAGTCGGGAGACCTAGCTTGTGCTCATGCCTCAGACCTGAGCTTCTGGATGAGCTCAGGCCTCAGTAGCGGCTCCACATGTAAACAGAGAAGGGGCAGGTGTATCGGGAGAGGGCTGAGGGGACCATGCCCTGGCCTGGCCAGCTGAGCTGGAAGGGGCTGACTCCGTGAAAGAGCAGCAGAATGGGAAGGGGGAAATGGGAGGAAAAACACCCCTCTCTCCAACTCCTCTACACCCTATCCCCTAAGGGTTAACCCCCTCCCTCTCCCAGCCGCTTCTCTCCTCCTCCACCCAAGCCCCATCTCCCTTTAATCACATCTGATACTGAGCGGTCCAGCAGGAACAAAGAGACCATTTAGAGAAACGGGGCCAAGAAAGTGACCCCCGCACTCTGGGGCGGCCGCCTGGATGCCAGCACAAAGGCGGCATTTCAGAGCTGAAATTTCAGCACCCAACTTGATTAAAGGATTCCACAGGCTTGGAGGAGGGTGGAAGGGGGTGCGAAGTCCACTGCTCCCCCAAATTAACCCTTCTCCAGAGCAGCAAACACCCCTCCCGCTCCTGGGGATGCTCACCACTCCCACCCTGTCCAGGGGGCACCCACACCCAGGGTCCCTGCCTCTTGCAGAGGTCAGGCAAGCTCCTCCTCTTCGTGGAAGGGGAGCTGGCAGCAGAAGGGAGGTCAAGGCTGGAATATTCAGGAAGCCCGTTTTCCCTTCTATCCCTGTTGGTGTCAGTATACACCCTCTCCCTGTCATTTGTTCCCCCCACCCGCCAACCCCGAGAAAGGGAGGAACCAGCATGATTGATTGGGTAAGCAGAGTGAAGAGAACAGGACCCATTAGAACCTAGGGCAGAGAAAGGGGAGCTCCAGTCCTGATTTAATGTCACGCCTTGAACCCAGAAGCCCTGCTCCCCTGCCCACCATCATCCCAGCACCCATCCTAGTGAAGGCCTCGGAGGAGCAGGGGCCCCACACAGAAGGGGAAGGACATCTTCCAGAAGCTGGGAAGGAGAGGGTATGGGTGTGGCAGACCAGAGAGGTGGGTCATGAAGGATGGTGTGTGGGGAGTGGCCTGACGAGCGGGGATCGAGGGGGGGGCGGGGGAGGGGAGGCAGGGGTGGGCAGGTGCTCGGCCCTTGGTCCAGCTGCTGACTTGCCCGGCAGGGCTCTCTCGGGGAGGGCAGGAGATCACTGCATCCCCAAGCTTCCTGCTGGGGCACTGGCTCCTGAAAGGGGATCCGAGCCCACGATAAGAGGCTCGAGGCAGGTCCTTAGGAAACAATGGGTGGCTTGATGAGACCTGCTCTGTGATACTCCTGAGAAGGGAGAAGCCCCTGCAGCCAGTCCCCACTGGAAAGGAAATTGGGGGTTTCCGTGGCAACCAGCTCCCTGGGCACAAAGGCTTGTCTGTCTGCTGGGAAGGCAGCTGAGGTGTCTCCTGCAGCAGCCTCTGCTCTGGTGGACTACGAGATGGAGGGAGGGACGTGGGGGAGCCACAGGGGGTCAGGGCCCCTGGTGCTTCCTAAAGAGCTGACAGTCGCAGGGCCACTGGGATGGGTGCACCCTCCAGGCAGCAGGGCGGAAGAAGTGGGTAGGCCTCCCAGGCAGCTGGAGGCGGAGGGGTTGAAATGTTGAAGAATTTATTATTTACACGAATAAAGAATATGAGACTAGGAACTGGGGCTGAGGCACAGTCAGGAAGACGATTCCGGCTCAGTCGGTGATGATAAGCTCGTCTACCCCCCAGTCTTCATAGCTCCCGTCAGGCAGGTAGCGGCGAATGATGATGGGAATCTTTCGGGCCCTGTGGCAGGGGAGAAGTCAAGGTACGTGAGGGCTGGTGACCCCAGCCCTGCAGCAGAGGGACAGATGTGCAGAATGCAAGGCAAGAGAAGTCTCAGCAGCATCCTCTTGAGACTATGAATGCACTTTGTAGGAAAGGAATTACAACAAAAAAAGTTCCTGCATCTCTGAGTGTGGCACTTGAGTCTGGAAGGGCTCTGCCATCCCATGGCTGAAGGGAGGAGGGGGAAACGTAGAGGGATGTTGGTAAGGCCAACTGCAGGAGGAACAGGGAAATTCGGACAGACAGCAAAGGTCTCATCAATGTCCTCCCCTCCGCCTTTGCCTGCCCCCTCCTCCCCCTCCCTCCTCCTCCCTGCAGGGCTGACTCCCAAACAAACTAAGGGTCTACAGGAACAAGAACCACACTTCCCCATCAGGGAAGTGGGGGAAGGGTGAGCAGCAGAGAACCCAAGGGTTGCCTCCCAGGGCTCTGGAGCAGTGAACCATGATCTGGGCGACTTACTTGAGCTCTTTCATGGCGATGAGCAAGGGATCTGTCTCCCCCTCCAGCTCCACCATCACGGGGGCACACATCCTGTAGGTACAGGGACAGGTGTTGGGGGAGACTACAAACACAGGGAGAAAGGCCCAGCATGAAGTCGGGGGGGAGCTTCACAAACAGGATCAGATCAGCATCCCAGTCCTCACCCAGAAAGGGCACCTTCCAGGGAGGCGGGCACAGCGGATGCGGAGCGGCAGTTCCAGGGCACTGACAGCGAGGGTACGCGAGTGGGAGCCTGTACGCTAGACTTAAACTTTGCCTCCAAAGATACTGAGTTTCTTCCCCAAATCTCACTATCCTCATTTGAAAATGAAGACAAAAAGCCCTGCCGCGCCCACACAACAATGATGCTAAAGCACCACTGGAACAAGCAAAGAGCAGGTGGCATGGCTGCTCTCAGCCCTTCAGAGTACTGTATCTGAGGTGAGCACGCTTGTTACTTCCGTGTCACTGATGAAGAAACTGAGGCACAGACGGTCAGTAACTTGCCTAAGGACACACAGCCAGTAAGTGGTAGAACCAAGGTTTGAACCCCGAAGGCTCCTCCCTACTGTGCTCCACCACCTCCCATTATTTTTAAAAGCTGGTGATTCACAAACTGAAGCCCGGTACTGTGAACGGGACAAGTGTGGGCTTTCATCACTGGGCCGTGTGACGTGCGTCATGCCAGCTCCCCTGCCAAGGGCCTCCCCCAGGGCCCATCACAGACTCCTGAGCCTGCAGCCACAGCAGAGTGTTCCAGCACAAAGGACCCGCACGTGCAAAAGCTCGCCCTTCTGACCACTCTAACTCGACCCCCCAGCCCTGCCTCGGGGCCCAGCTCGCCTCATTTTCCTTCTCTGACTTGGCAATACCCCCAGGGTCCTGCTCCTCCAGCCTCTACACAGGGCCTGTGGTGGGGCGCTCACCTCCTTGCCACCCTTCCATGACACCCCACAGCCATCAGGCAGGCAGAACCTCACCTGGCCCCTGCTTACCTTTCTAGTACCTTCTCATGCTACCTGCCTATATTTACCCCACATTCCAGCCATACCAAATTACTACAGTTCCCTAGACATACCCTGTTGTTTCCTTTTTTGCATCCTCGTACAAGCTCTTCCTCTCCCTACAGGCCTGCAAGAGGCTCAGATGTCCCCACTCGGGAAAGCACTTGCTGAGGCCTCAGTGCCCTGACTCATTTTACATGCGCTTCTCTTGGCACCACTACCACTACACTGTGACTACTTGTTTGAAGTTTTCCAACGAGACCTGGTGGCCCAGGACCCCAAGCCCTAGCACAACACTTGGCCCGCAGCAGAGGCTCTAGAAACAAACAGGCCAGTTCTAGGCCCACCTCCTCTAGGAAGCCACACTTATTGATTCCAGCTCAAGTTTACACTAATGGATCCCAAACCTAATAATCATCAAAATTACTGGGAAAGTATGCTAAAAATACAGGTTCCCAGGTCCTTCCCCAGACCCTTCCCCCTCACTCTCTAGTGAAGGATCCTGAGAACCTGCATTAGCAAAGCTCCCCAGGTGCTTCTCATAACCAGCCAGTCTGACAGCCACCAGTTCACACTAAATAATCTACTAATTTCATTGCTAAATATTCTGATGTCTGTTACTCCCCAAAGCCTGAAAATTTCCCAAGGGCAGAGACCAAGTTCTTTAACTTTCTCTATATCCTCTCTCAATAATTATTTGAACTTCCCCAAAATGTAAACCTTTAAAGAATGGGGCAAAATGCTTTCCCTGATCTGCATATGCCTTATTTCTTTCAAGATACAGATAACTCAACAGCATTAATTCATCCAGCCCTACTATGTGCACAGGAAGTGGGAGAGTGTGCCCGGAACGTCTCCACCTGTGGCAACCATTCAGCCACCAGGTGGGGCTAGTGAACCAGAGAGAGGTTTCATCCACAAATATCCAAGAAACATCTGTTCAGCATCTACTAAGTACAGAATTGCAGGCCTCGTACTCAGGATAAGCTCCAGCCCTGGCTGTCCAAGGGCTTACAGCAGCCGGGGAACCACCAGACAGCACCCTAGCCCTCAGTCGGAAAGAGCACTATAGACTAGACTAAGCTAGACCGAGGCTTGCTCCCCGAGGAAAGCAGGACCTGGGCCTCGGTAGTGTTTGAAATGCCTGCTCCATACTGTCCACCAAATGCAAGCCCATCTTCTGAACTTGTCACTCAATGAACCAGTGACATCTTTTCCAGTCTTGTGCCCCAAGCTACTTGCCATTCCCCCACTACAATCCATACATGCCTGCCTCTACCTGGACCTTTCCTAGTGCTGTTTCTGGCACCTGGGATACGTTCAAAACCACCTCGCTTTAATTCTAATCTCTTCATGAGGCTTCCCCAGTCACCCCTGCCATTACTCCCTTCTCTCTTTTGTTTCTCTTGTAAAGCAGCAATCCCATCCGCCTTGGGTTCTGGGTATTTAGAACGGGTCCATCTCTCCCACCAGACTGTAAACACCTAGAGACCTGGGGAATTGTGATCATCTCTGCATCCCCGACAGGTGCAAGCACTATATCTTATTCGATGCTGACAGACTTTAACTTGCACACAGTCTGTTTGTTTGAAAAATAATTTATGAATTATTCTTTCTGCTTGATCATGTTTAGCAGACGTAAGCACTGCCCAGTCAGTGCTCTGCAATGATGGAAATGTCCTCTATCTGTACTACCCATTACGGTAGCCATAGGGAGCTACTGGGCACATGAAGTGTGGCTAATGAGACCGAAACACTGAATTTCTATTTAGTTTTACTTAAATTTAAATGACCAAATGTAGCCAGTGGCAACCATAACTGCGGTGCAGGCCTAGAGGATCCTGACCCCAGCGACACCAAAATCATCAAACTGAGTGCAGCTCTCATTTCACCCAGACCAGCAAGGAGCACAACCAGGCTGGCAGGACGCCTACTGCTGCCAAGTGGGTGAGGAACGACGCTGCCCGCCCATAAAGCCCTCTGTCGAGGTGAACACGGTGGCCACCTTCACTCCACGACTGGAGGAGATGAAGCCCAATGCTGTTTAAAAACCTGGGCGGGGCAGGGACGGACGGATGCATAGACTGAGCATCACCACGCCGCCAGCACGCGTCGTCCCACAACTCTGGCCCCAGCTTTTATTTCAAGCCTAGTTTCGACTACTCCCTACTTGAAGCACCCTCTCCTCTAGGTACCCACCATTTCCCACAGCAGCTTATAAGAGGTCTGGGGTAGGGCTCCTTTCCCCGGCATCACGTTTCCCCGGGGAGGATGTTCCACGAGAGCCACAGTAACATGCCCGTCCCCTCTGTCTTCCCACCTACTCTCGCCACAACGGAGGAGGAACTCATCTGACAAGGGAGCCTGGTGGGGAAAGCACGCATCTGTGGTCCAGCCTCTTCAAGAGTCCCTGCTTCCTCAAAGCCGCCTGACCTGTCCTCCATGATGCCCACAAGCTTAGCAGGCAGGCTGACACCTGCACACAGGGCCGCTGGCGACGGCAGTGCCCACGGCTGTTGGGGTGGACACGGAAGCGTCGCACGTTGCGATCCCCACCTGCCTACTGCTAGCTCCTGAATCCTGTTAGTCTTCAACTAGCTCCAAGCTTAGGAGACAAAGGAAAGGCTGCTAATTTCCAATCCCCAACCCCCGCCTCACTGCTCTGTGCTTTCACGTTTCCAGCGGGACCTCTACATGGAGGGCTCCCCCACTCCTCTGGGCTGGCCCTTGTCTATCGACTCAAGAACCACCTTAAGCCCAGGGGGGTACTGCCGCAGCACCCCCAACTAACCAGCCCACAACGGTCGAGGGCTGATCTTATTCTATTTATTTATTTCTGCTTCCCTAACTGACAGGCACTCGTTACACTCCGTATTCTTATCACTATTCTTCTACTGTACTGTTATCTGACTTCTCAGATGTTTATGTCCGGTTTCTCTACTGGATCACAAACTCTCTGCGGGCAGGGGGTCTAGCACAGTGCCTGGCACACAGGGACAGCACCACCCTTGTTCAGCGTGTGAGAAGAGGGAAGGTCTGTGGTCAGGTGCCAGGCTGAGCCGCACCAACAGCGTGCAGGTTCCCTGTAGCCTGTCTGATGGAAAAGATGGTGAGGAGGCTCATACTCACGCGATCTGAAGGGCTCGGGTGCCCAGCACACGGGCTCGCTCATACTTGGTCATATATGGTGTGGTGATTCGCTTCTGGTTGGCCTGCGGTCGCTCTCCAGAAGGGAGGATCTCAACATTCTCCTGGCCCTCCTGGACACCAAGGAAGAAAGAGGGAAAAATCTCAGGATGCATTATCGGGGGTGAGGGGCAGGATGACGACGACAGCGATTGTAACCACCGCTACGCTACTGCTTATTACGTGCCAGTGACCTGCAACTGCCTTATTAACACCTCATTTAATCCTCACAATAACCTGACGCGGTGGGGATTACAATGCCCATTCTAGAGGCTTGGAGGGTTAGCTAACTTGGCCAAAGTCTCAGACCTCGTAAAAAAGGACTCATGATGAGGGAGTCCAAAGCCAGCTGCCTCATCCAGAAGAGAAGTCCTTGAGCACAGACAACAAATCACCCTAAGAGGAAGAGGAACAATCACCCCATCTTTACATATTCATATATTTAACAATCACTTATTAAGCATCTGTCATGTGCCAGACATCATAATAGGTGCTGAGACAGAAAGCTAAGAGTTTCTGCTCTCAAAGAATACATAGTCTGGGGAAAAAGACAAGAGTAAACAAAACAACAAGTGCTATAAAAGTATGCAAGTGTGATGTAAAAGAATGAAATTAGAACACTCCCTAACACCATACACAAAAATAAACTCAAAATGGATTTGAGACCTAAATGTAAGACCGGACACTATAAAACTCTTAGAGGAAAACATAGGAAGCACACTCTTTGACATAAATCACAGCAAGATCTTTTTTGATCCACCTCCTACAGTAATGGAAATAAAAACAAAAATAAACAAATGGGACCTAATGAAACTTAAAAGCTTTTGCACAGCAAAGGAAACCACAAACAAGACGAAAAGACAACCCTCAGAATGGGACAAAATATTTGCAAACCAATCAACAGACAAAGGATTAATCTCCAAAATATATAAACAGCTCATACAGCTCAATATTAAAGAAACAAACAACCCAATCCAAAAATGGGCAGAAGACCTAAATAGACATTTCTCCAAAGAAGACATACAGATGGCCAGGAAGCACATGAAAAGCTGCTCAACAACACTAATTATTAGAGAAATGCAAATCAAAACTACAATGAGGTATCACCTCACACCAGTTAGAATGGGCATCATCAGAAAATCTACAAACAACAAATGCTGGAGAGGGTGTGAAGAAAAGGGAACCCTCTGGCACTGTTGGTGGGAATGTAAATTGATACAGCCACTATGGAGAACAGTATGGAGGTTCCTTAAAAAACTAAAAATACGGTTTCCCTGGTGGCGTAGTGGTTGAGAGTCCGCCTGCCGATGCAGGGGACACAGGTTCGTGCCCCAGTCCGGGAAGATCCCACATGCCGCGGAGCAGCTAGGCCCGTGAGCCATGGCCACTGAGCCTGTGTGTCCGGAGCCTGTGCTCTGCAACAGGAGAGGCCACAGCAGTGAGAGGCCCGCGTACCGCAAAAAAAAAAAAAAAAAACTAAAAATAGAATTACCATATGATCCAGCGATTCCACTACTGGGTATATACCCAGAGAAAACCGTAATTCAAAAGACACACGCACCCCAATGTTCACTGCAGCACTGTTTACAATAGCCAAGGTCATGGAAGCAACCTACATGCCCATCGACAGACGAATGGGTAAAGTTGTGGCACATATATACAATGGAACATTACTCAGCCATAAAAAGGAACAAAATTGAGTCATTTGCTGAGACATGGATGGATCTAGAGACTGTCATACAGAGTGAAGTAAGTCAGAAAGAGAAAAACAAATATCGTATATTAATGCACGTATGTGGACCTAGAAAAATGGTACAGATGAACCAGTTTGCAGGGCAGAAGTTGAGACACAGATGTAGAGAACAAACATATGGACACCAAGGGGGGAAAGCCGCGGGGGGGGGGGGGTGGGAATGGTGGTGTGCTGAATTGGGCGATTGGGATTGACATGTATACACTGATGTGTATAAAACTGATGAGTAATAAGAACCTGCTGTATAAAAAATAAAATAAAATTTAAAAATTTAAAAAAAAAAAAAAGAAGTTCCTGTGCATGTAATCACACCTTATGTACTGTTTTCTATGTAGCTTCTTCCACTCAATGGTATATTTGTAGATTTATCCATTCTGTTGTGTCTACCAGTACTTTGTTCATTTTCACAGCCATCTAGGATTTTATGGTTGGAATATACCACAATCCATATAATCGTTCAATTATAATGAGCATTTGGACTAGTTTGCTATTATGCTATGAATTTTCTTGTACATGTCTTTTGGTCAACATAAGTATGCATCTGTGTTGGGTATACACCCAGGAGCGGGATCACTGGTCCCTAAAAAATATACATCTATACTCCCCTTTAGTACATAACTCCACAGAGTTTTCCAGAGCGCTGGCCCAATTTACACTCGGACCAGAATAATATAAACGTTGCTCCAATTGCTCCACATCTTTCTTCTCACTTGGTGTTGTCACTGTGAGATGTCTGCTTTGTCTGGTTTAATCTGAGCCATCTCGGTGGGTGTGGAGTGGTGTCTTGTGGTTTACTTTCCAGTTTCCTGACGACTAATGATGTTAAGCATCTTTTTTATATATTTATTAGCTATTTGGATATTCTCTTTTGTGATGTACCTGTTCAAATCCCTTGCCCCTTTTTGTATTGGATTTTCTGCATTTTTATGATTGATTTGTAAGAATTCATTGTATAGATGTACTTTCTCAGTTATATGTTTTGCAAATATCTTCTTTAACTCTGTCTTTCCTGTTCACTCATTTACTGGTTGTAATTTAATTCATCCAATGAGTGCCATTTCACTAATTTACAGAGTTGTAATTGTGTGTGTGAGCGTGTGTATTTAAATAAATAAAATGGAATATCAAAGCACTTCAAAAAAAAATTAACCAAAAAAAAAGTATGCAAGTGTGCCACAAACTTAACAAGAAAGTGAGAGACATCTACCTCGTACTGGGGGTTACGAACACAGTCCAGAGATGAGACTCGGGCTGGTCCAGAAGGATGAGTAGGAGCTGCCAAGCTAACGAGGAAGGAAAGGGCCTCCCAGGCAGGCTGAAACGCGTGCGCAACAGGCACAGAGGAGGGAGAGGATGTACTAGGTCTGGACACCTAATTGTGGAGTGTGATTAGAGCAAAAGGTGTGTACAGGGTTATAGGCAGAAGAATAAATTCTATAATAAAGAATTAACAAATATTTACTGAGTGCTTACTACATGTCAGATAGTATTCTAAGCACTTGGGATAGTGCAGTAAGACAGATAAAAATTCTTTCTCCGGGCTTCCCTGGTGGCGCAGTGGTTGGGGGTCCGCCTGCCGATGCAGGGGACGCGGGTTTGTGCCCCGGTCCGGGAGGATCCCGCGTGCCGCGGAGCGGCTGGGCCCGTGAGCCAGGGCCCGTGAGCCATGGCCGCTGGGCCTGCGCGTCCGGAGCCTGTGCTCCGCAACGGGAGAGGCCACGACAGTGAGAGGCCCGCGTACCGCAAAAAAAAAAAAAAGAAAAAAAAAAATTCTTTCTCCTATAGAACTTACATTATAATGAGATGAGACAAACAGTAAACAAAATTAGTTAAGTACAATGTGTAGTATAAAAACAGAGAAAAGACAGGGAGTGCCAGGGTGTGATGCTGGAGAAAGGGGTTAATGTGGCAATTTTAAACAGGATGGTCAGGAAGGCCCCACTGAGGTGACATTTAACAAAGACCTGATGAGGCTGAGGAGCAGGTCGCGTGCATATCTAAGGAAAAGGAAGAGGGAACAGCACAGTCAAACGTTCTGAGCTGGGGTCTCCCTGGCATGACAGGGACAGCGAGAAGAGATAAGGTCCCAGAGGGAGCAGGTGGCCGGTCAGTGAGCTAACTGCCCCAGAAGCCATGCGCTGTGCTGTGCTCCAAGTGGACAAAAGCCTTCAGGCCCACCCTGAGGGGCTCCTCCACTACCCAGGACTAGATCTCTCCTCACTCTAACTGGCGGTGCCCTAACCACAGACGGGAGGCAGATGCATTCAGTCAGTCATCACTGGCTGGGCTATGCAGCAGCTTGGGCTGCAGAGAGGGGAGCCCAAGGCTAGATACTGACCTCCTCGGCATTCTCCAAGTCATCTAGCCCTTCATCCTCCTCCACGTCATCAAAGTCGTCGCCATCAAAACTGTACAAGAAGCAGCAGCCAGTTAGAGCACCACTTAGTAGAATCAAAGAGGGCAGAGATCTGTGTCTCATCTGAGTTACTAGCATAGGAGGCACTCAATAAATATCTACTTAATGAGTGAATCACTTAATAAATCATTAAGTCATTTGAGTTCCTCGTCTAAAAAAACAAACAGAGCTTACTTTTCTACTCCCTCCTCACAGAGCCCTATTTCCATGCTCCCCTTGGGAGCAAAATTCTTGCAAGAGTTGTCCATCTTCACTGTTTCCGATTCTTCTCTTCCCATTCTGTCATCATCTCACTCCAAAGCCTTTCACCTCCATGATTCCACCCAAACCATCCTTTCAAGTTTGTTCATGTTTTCCACATTGCTAAATGTGATGGACTATTCTCGTTCTCATTTAGCCTGATGTGTCAGTTGGCCCACAGGACCACTCGTCTCACTCAAAACACTCTCCTCACTTGACTGCAAGGACACCTCACACTCTTGGTGTCCTCCCACCTCACTGGCTACTCCTTCTCAGTCTCCTTTGCCGGTTTCTCCTCTCTTCCCCCGAAGCACTCCATGTTGGGATGCTCTGACACGCAGACATCTCCTCTTCTCTACTGACACCCGCCTGAGGATCTCCTCTGTTTCTCAGCTTTGACTAATATACTTATGCTGAGAACTCCCCTATTTTTATCTTCAGGATAGACCTCTCCTCCAACACCACACGTCAGGTAATCTCCTGGGCTCTAGCTTCAAAATAAATCCAGACTTCAAAACCACTTCTCACCACTTCTACTACTATCACCCTAGTGCAAGTCACTACCTTTTCTCACCTGGATTACTGCAAGCCTCCCAGACCTTTACGACCTCAAAGTCTCCCCAGACCCTCCTCGGGATTACTTCTATACTACAGACCTACTACGCAATTCACACGACCCGGCATTATGTCTATGGGCCTGTCCCCTCTTCTAGAAAGGGACCCCACCTGGAGAGCAGAGACTATACCTAATACACCTATTAGGTATTGACACAGAGCCCGACTCAGCGGAAGTTTGCTGAAAGATACCTTTTTCAGTGATCCTCTCTGGACCCTCGAGCCAGGGTCTTTCTGTGCCCAGTCTCTGGCCGGGTCTATGCTGCCGGCTCACCGCCCTACCCTTCTCCAGCTCCGCGGGCCCCCTCAGCACCCCCAGTGCCCTCAGACACTGCCCCCCGACACCTGGCTCCTCAACTTCCTTCGACCCAGGCTCCCGCTTCACCCGCCCCTTGCGAGGTTCCGCAAAAGTCACTTCGCTCCCGCACTCACTTGTCCTCGTTGTCTGACATGACACCCGCGCCACAGCTACCGGGTTCTGCGCCCCAGACCCGAGCGGAGACCAGCGAAGAGCACGCCTCCGCCTCGCTCGACGCCAAGCGTACTCTGCGCCCGCCTGCGCCGTGACCTAGAGGTAATCACTTCCGGGAGGCAGGCGCGGCGATAAATGTGCGCATGCGCCGAGCGGCGCGTGCGCGTTACCATGGTAGCCAGACAGGCTAGCTGCGGGCTCTAGTCGCTGAGATCTCAAAAGTATTTCTGCGGCGCCCCGGCGCGGGTGCTGCTTCAGAGCCCTGGTTACGATCTGCTGAGCGCAGCCTCCGCTCTCTGTGGGGAGGGACCACTCAGCCGGGGTCTTACTTTAGGGTGAGGTTTCCGTTTAGGCGTGTCACCCAGCGGGCACGGTTACCCTAACTCCCCTTTCCTCCCGAGGGGACTTCTCTGACACAGGCGCCAGGTCAGGTTGAGGTGTCTGTACGCGTGTGGATCTGCCAGTGGATCTGTTCTGGGTGGGAGGATCGGGCACTCTCGCGATGTTCACAGACGGCATCACGATTCTCTTGCGACCCGATCCCTGCTCCCAAACTATGGGTGGTGTTGGGGGTGTGGGAGCAGAGGTTGGATCTGGGAGACAGTGGGTGTGTCGTTGCGTTTTTCCCTCCTCAGAGCCCTCCATGGCTTCCCAGGAGAGGGTGGAGACAGTGACCAAAGGAGCAGGGTTCTGGCGCTGCCCCAAGCCGGCCACTTACACCCCAGAGACCTGCGAGCTGCTCAGAGGTCAGTGCGTTAAAGGACACAAGAAGAGCGGTGGTCACAGTTACTCTCTGTAACTCAGTTCTCCCCTGCATGACTTATGGTTTAGTAATTGCTGTTTCCATTTTACATATAAGAAGCCTGGAGTTCAGAAAGATTCAGGGGTCCTACAACTTGGAAGTGGCCAAAAGTCAAAGAACTAAGAATTTTAGAGTAGTTAACTCCCCTGCGTCCCTTAGATGACACGTTCAGTTTCCCCAGGGAAGCTTTATTTCCTCCCCACCCGCCACCACAGTGCAACCAACTGTTAGGCGCCAGCACTCTACCAAATACCTTTTCCTTTGTGGGCTTAGTAGTCAGATACTTAGTAGTCAATTTCCTTCATTGGCAACCTGTAGTCAGATACCTAGTGTGTCCCGTTGAATTAACATTGAATCAACATCCATCTGCCCCTCTAGTTCATGAACTCCATCAGGACAGGATGCCTGTTTTGGCTACATTTGTAGCTACAATTGTAGCTCCAGCCCCTGGCACATGCTTAATGAATTCTTGTTCATTCATTCCTTCATTCACTCAACAACAAAAAAAATTTAAGCCCACTATGTGCTTTAGACATTGTTCTAGGTGCTGAAAATACAGCAATAAAAAAAAAAAAAGAAAAGAAAAACAAGCAAAAATTCTTGGTCCCATGGAGCTAATATTCTAGTAGGAAGGTAACAAATAATAAGGTACATAGAACTTAGGTAGTGATGAGTGCTATAGAAAAAAAACAAAGCAGGAAAGGAAGGGAATTCCCTGGCGGTCCAGTGGTTAGGACCCGTCGCTTTCACTGCCAGGGGCCTGGCTTCAATCCCTGTTCCGGGAAACTAAGATCCCACAAGCCGCAGTGCGGGGGCGGGGGCGGCCAAGTACTCAAGTGCTGAATGGGGGCAGGAGGTGATACAATGTTAAATTTCAGTGGGGTGAGATAAAGGCATCTGCTTGCAGCTCAGGAAGCCTCACTGAAGTGCTTTGTCCTGCAGTGATGATGAAGGAATCCAAACTGACAAACTTCCAACGGCGCCACATCATGGACACCATGAAACGTAAGAGGCCATCTGCAGAAGCTTCCAGGGCAGAGGGATCCTATGCCACATTTTTCATGCTTCTCCATATTAAGGAGTAGGGGACCTCATTTTAAAAGAGAAAAAAAAATTGGGGCTTCCCTGGTGGCGCAGTGGTTGAGAGTCCGCCTGCCGATGCAGAGGACGCGGGTTCGTGCCCTGGTCCGGGAGGATCCCACATGCCGCGGAGCGGCTGGGCCCGTGAGCCATGGCCGCTGAGCTTGCGCTTCCGGAGCCTGTGCTCCGCAACGGGAGAGGCCACAGCAGTGAGAGGCCCGCGTACCGCAAAAAAAAAAAAAAAAAAAAAAAAAAAAAAAAAAAAATTGAATAGTATTTCTGACTCTTGCTCCCGGGGAACTGACTTTGCAGGGTCTTTGCTTCTTCCCCCGACGTGGGTCACAGCACATGAGCCCCTCCTGCAGTCTGGCTCCAGCCAACCTTCCCAACAGATCACAGCCCATTCGAGACTTCCTACCCAGCCAAATACTCTGAACGCTGTCAAGTCTACAAACTAATCCCGCCCTCTTACACACATACCATATGAGCTCGCCAGAGGAGAGGACTGTGTGTGTCTCATTCATAGATTTTTTCATTCATAGCTTAGCTGGCAGGAACAAGATTACTGGCAGGCTTCCAACTTAGGAAAAGTATGCAAAACCTTTCCACAGCTCACCTCTAACCACACATTGTATTATTTATTTTTAAGGAAAACAAAAAAGTGAATGTACATGGGCACAATAACAAGGTGCTCTCTAAGATCTTAAAAACAACCTTGCTTTCTGAGATTTAACTGAATCAACACGTAGTGGATCAGAACAGAGATCTGTAGAGTTACCTTTAAGAGGATGCCAGAAGGTCCAAACCTGCCAAATCTCACTTGAATCTACCAATAGCTATTGCCGTCTCTCCAGAAAGAAGGTACCTATCAGGAGGCATCTGGTCAACCACAGAGGCATAGGGATGGGAAAGTCAGAGAGACAAATATCGACAGTGCCTGCCCAGCACTGGCAGAGGGATGGAGGCTCCGTCAGACCAGTTCAGAAGTCAGATCTCCTTCCTCATTGTAGACAAGGACAACTCAGGCCGCCATTGCCTATCACCACAACACGGCTGAGTCACGTAACTCAATCTCCATACTCAGCAGTCTACTAATCACTGGGGTCCCCTATAACATGACTACAAAGAATATGCTAGAAATCCCACTAAAAGTAAATACCAGGAGACCAAGGACTGGGTCTGCCTTGTTCACCATGGTACCTTGGCTCCTAGGCGCTCAACATTAGTTGAAGGACTAATTGCATTAGTGGTTAGGGCAACACAAGTCACCAGTTTGCCTGGAAGTTTTGTTCTCCTTAAAAGTTTTTTCTTTAAAATATTGCCTCCAAGCATTGGTGTTGAGTCTGGTTTCTTCTCCTAGAATCATCTCTCTATTCCTCTCTTCTTTTTTTTTTTTTTAATTTATCTTATTTATTTATTTTTGTCTGCATTGGGTCTGCTGTGCGTGGGCTTTCTCTAGTCGCAGCGAGCAGGGGCAACTCTTCCTTGTGGTGCGCGGGCTTCTCACTGCGGTGGCTTCTCTTGTTGCAGAGCATGGGCTCTAGGTGCGCAGGCTTCAGTAGTTGTGGCTCACGGGCTCTAGAGCACAGGCTCAGTAGTTGTGATGCATGGGCTTAGTTGCTCTGCGGCATGTGGGATCTTCCCGGACCAGGGTTCGAACTGGTGTCCCCTGCATTGGCAGGAGGATTCTTAACCACTGTGCCACCAGAGAAGCCCTATTCCTCTCTTCTTAACCAAGTCCTACTTGTTGGTTTGAGGCTTAGTTCAAATTCTGTTGCAAGCCACAAATTCCTCTCCTTCACCTGAACTCCCAGAATTACTTGGGCCATAATTATTTACTGAGACTGAGCCAAAGGAAGAGGTAGCATTTGGTACTGGACAGGTAAAAATAGCAGAGAGAGTAGGAGGAACATTCTAGAAAGCACAGCATCTCTTCAGAGAAGAGAGATAAACCATGGTGTGGCCCTAGGTAGAGGGCGTGAGAAGGGAAGGGTAGTGGGGAATAATGGCAGCTCTATCCTTCCGGTTCCTCAGGGCAGACACCTCGGAGACATCCTGTCTCCTCTTTCTCTTTCTCCCAGACCCCACATCCAACCCATCAGCAGTCCTGTCTGCTTGACCTTCAAACCATATCCTGACTGTGACTACCTGTACCCTCGACCCCCAATGCTGTATTTTTTTTTTTTTTTCTTTTGGCCGTGCCACGCAGCTTGTGGGATCTTAGTTCCTGGACCAGGGATTGAACCCATGCCCCCTGCAGTGGAAGTGCAGAGTCCTAACCGCTGGGAAGCCAGGGAAGTCCCAACGCTGTATTTTCAAGGGCACCTAAAGGGCTCATGTCATTCCTCTGCTCAGAACCCTCCGATGGCTTCCCACCACACACACAGTAAAAGCCAGTCTTTCCAGAGGCCTACGAGGCCCGGTATGTCTCTTGCCCTCCGTGACCTCTGACCTCTAGTCCCACTACACCCCACCCCTTGCTCAGTCCGCTCCTGGCACCCTAACCTCCTGGCTGTTCCTCAGGCACTCCAGGCACATTCCCACCTCAGGTCCTTTACCCTTGCCGTTCCCTCTGCCTGGAATGCTCTTCCCTGAAATACCTGCAGGGCTGGCCTCTTACCACTTTGGGTAATGTCTCTGTCTCCGTGCGTCCTTCCCTGGCTACCCTATTTATAACTGTAAATCCTGCTCCGACACACCCTGTGCTCCATCGCTGTACTGTCACTAACGTACTATATATTTTACTTGTTTTATCATCATCTACACCCCAGATGCGCGTGCCACGAGGGCAGGGCTTCATCTTACTCACACTTTACCCCCAGTGCCTTGGGCCTGGCACAGAGTACACGCTCAATACGTATTTGCCAGATGGATGATAGAAGGCTGGAAATGTAAGGGAGGTAGACAGGGGCCAGATCAGAACAGTGGCTGGGGACTGTGCTGAGCTGGGCTTTAAGGCAATTGAGAGGAGGGGCCAGTCAACCAGGTAGGAGGTGACACATTTGGCTGGCCTGGGGGAGGAGCCCCAGGTCTGGGTGGGTCAAGGCAGTGGGGATGGACAGGAGGGACCATCCAAACCACCCCTCCCTGCCCATGGAGCAAGCAGGTTTTAGGAATCCATCTATAGAAACAAAAGCACCAGGACGAAGGCTAGATGTACAAGAATGTTTATTACATCATTGTTTGAAATAGTTTAAAAAAAAAAACAAACTGGAAATTGCCTGCATTTCTGAAACTAGGAGACTCATTGAATAAATAATGTTTCCACTCTAAGGACTAGTATACAGCTATAAAAAATAAGTTATATATAAATGGAGTGATCTGGAAAGATGTCCGTGATAGACTGTTAAGAGTCTATTACTGAATAGAATACAGTATGACCCAGTGTTTGAAACATGAATCTTACATATGCACACGTATCTTTGAACATGTTTATGTAAGCAACAAAAAGAATGGGCCGAGACCACCAACTTGTTACCATGGCTTCTCGTAGAGGGGGGCTCGGAGGGGAGAAGGGAAGACCCTTCTGTACTGTTTGACTTGTTATAACAGGTAGGGACCACTTTTATAAACTAAAAAAAAAAGCCAGGAGGGCCCCCCCACCCTGACCCTTCCTTCCGCAGGAGGAGACACTCTCCCCCTACAGTGCAGTCCAACTTCCTGCCAGAGGGTGTTGCCTTCCAAGCAGCCGGCCCCAGCCATCTACTTGCCTCCCATCCTGGCCGTCCGGTCCCACCTCCGGCCTGCCAGCATGTGCCAAGCCAACGGGGCCTACAGCCGGGAGCGGTTCAAGCCCCAAGCCACCCGTAAGTGAGGGGCCTCCACTAGAGCCCCTCTCCTACCGCCCTCCGAGGGGGTAGGGGGCAGGGAGACTTGCAGCCCGCAGAGCGCGGAGCGGGCAGCTAATCAAATTCTCACGTTGTTTATACCGATGCTCTTGAACCTCAGCACATGTTAGCTTGGGGGCATTCAGGGTGCACGGGAAACCAGTTAGGTGCTCGTTTTCATACATTTTTCCAGAACTCTCTTTAACCATTAACTGGTTTCCGCCCATCTCTGATGAATGTTCGGCGGTCAGGCATCACGGCCACTGCTCTCTGAAGCTCACACGGTGCCTGGAACCCAGGGCTCCTCTGCGCTGCAGCCTATTTCAGGGAGTCGTTCCCCCCCACCCGTTTCTACTTGGCACCTGACATGGCTCTTGGGCTAGCCCCTCCGACAGCTCCCAGGCAGCCTCCCCATCCCAGCTGCACTGCGGCAGTCACTGAGTTTTCTTAGCCTTGCTCTGCGCCCAGGCAACGTGTGGGTTTTGACGAAGTTCTCTTGTGGGTCCTTTCAACCCCTTCCTGCCTATCATGACTGACCAGCTCAGGGGCACCTAGGGTAGAAGGTGCTGGGTTTGCAGAAGCCCTACCCACGTTACCCTGGAGCGAGCCTGCCCAACTGGGAACACGGACCATGAATGGGGGTGCTCTTCACGCCTTAACTAGGCCATGTCCGGGCCCAACAGGAGATCTGGAGAAGGAGAAGCGAAGACTCCAAAATATTTTTGCCACCGGGAAGGAGCCAGTGGAACGGAAAAAAAAGCCCCCTCCTGTGCGACAGGAGAACCCAGCCCCTGAGCTGGACCGGTTTGAAGAACGTGAGCCCCTGATGGGCCAGTTACGCTGGGGAGGGGAGTGTGTGTGGAGGGGGGAATCCCTGAGGGGCAACCGCAGAACTGCTTCCTGTTCCCAAGAAAAGCAACCTGCCGTCCCTGCCATCCCTCCTGGGAGCCTGAGGGCCCCCGTTGCCCTGTACACTGACAGCCCTTTCCCTTTCCAGTGGTAAAGGAAATCCAGGAGAGGAAAGAATTCCTGGCTGACATGGAGGCCCTAGGGCAGGGCAGACAGTACCAAGCGATCATCCTTACTGAAATCTCGCAGGTAGGAGAAGCAACAGGGAAATGGAGCCGGCGGGGAGGGGGCGATGCACCCCTGTGAGTGTGGAGGACGAGATGTGAGCAGGAATAAAGGGTCAGCTGCGGCCATTTCGGGAGTCCGGCTCTAGCCTCCCATCTGCGATGGCTCCTGGAGTTCCTTCCCTGATCCCCAGCTTTCCCTGATGCCCTCTGCAGAAACTACAGGAAATGGAAGACCTTGACCACAAGAGGAGTGAGGAACTTAGGAAGGCTCTTGCCACCACTTAATCTGCCTCCGGAGGGGGGCGGGGGAGCCCAACCTCTACCATTGGAGCCCACCCCCTTGCCAAGCAGGGTCACCCCCAGGTCAGCCTACCCACCCCAGCCTTCAGCCATGTAAATGGTTGTATAGCATCTGCCCCCACCTAGGGCACCCTGCACATAGCACCCTAGAAAACGGACCACGTCTCAGAAAACGAGCTGATTCTCCTTGAGACTCTGCCCAGGGATCCTCAGTCAGCTGAGCCTCTGAGACCAGTCACAGGTACAGACACATACACACACACAGAGTCTTTTCTTGGGGAAAGCGCCACACACACAGTGAAAGCAAGGATCCAGGTCTCACCATCTTGGGTGTATGTCTAAGGGCATCCACTGGGCTCCCTTCCCACGGCCTCACCCACTGCATGTCCCTGTGTCTGGCACGTTAGGTTTTCAGAACTTAGTAATGAATATGATTCCTTTCTTCCTACCTGTCTTAGGACCTACTTATTTGACTTCTTACAGCTTTGGGCAAATATTTAACCACTGTGATTAACAGGCTAATAAAACACATTTAACGTAGGTCATTACACACACCATTTTGTTTTCAGAGGGATAAACCTTATTTGTTCAAGGGGTTAGAATTTTCCAAGCCCAGTTGGTTTCTAGCTGCTTTGCACATTTCAAGTGAAAATGGAACGAAGGCTCCTGGAGCACCCCATGGCCGGGCACGACGGCAGGTGCCGGTGTCACTCTCAGCTGATTCTCAATAAATGCCTGTGATGGTACATTATCCCTATGTGAAAACCGGGGCTCACCAAGATGCTATGCCCAGAGTCATTTAACTAGCAAGTAGCCTACTCAGGATTAAAAGTTAGCTTTCTGTCTTTCCACCAAACGCACAGCCCATAGAAAGAAACCCAAAGGGGTAGGAGGGACCCAGACGGAAGGGGTCCTGCGTTGGAAGTCCACTCCCAGCCTGTGCGGTCTGAGCCCAGCAGCCTCATCTCCGATGGCTCGCCTGTGCGGCCTGCCTCAAAGGGCTGCCGAGGAGACATCCGCCCCCAGGAGCAGCGCCCCAGGCCTGGCGCACGGCAGTATTCTGTCATTTTTCTGTCCCCATAAATCAAAGTATTTCAGAAATTTCAACCAACCATCCCACTTGGAGGGATTCATATAATCTTCTCAGGCCACATGACCCAAGTCTGGGTTTGCAGAATAAACACGGCCCTGCAGCCTCAAACAGACAAACAGAGAGGACCAGACCAAGGGCTGGGCTCTGTAACACTCCATGAGAAGCTGTATCCACACACCCTCCAGAACCTGAGGGCCAAGGGTGCAACATGACGAGGACAGCCGCCCTCCACCTCGAAGGCCCCAGCACGTGGCCCAGGGGCAGCGAACCAGAGAACCCAGGACAGCCCGGGACAAAGTCGGCCCCCCCCTGACACCACAGCAGCCTGCCCTCGATTTAAATTCGCATCGGTTGCCGACATTTACAAATCACACACACGCACCATCTGGATTTCCAGTTTCTCTTGAAAAATGGAAAGATCTGGCCCCACTGGGCCCACATCCCACAGGCTACAGTTGACTTAAATGAGGAAGAACTTCCCCTCTAGTTGTGGCGTATCCACCCCCATTCACCCCAGTCCCCACCACCCGGGTGTCGGGGCCGTCCCTCAGGACACACCCAGCCCGGTTCCCGTGCGTCACCTGCCGCTGGAGTTGGTGACCCCAGCTGCAGGTCAACAGGCATGTCAGGAAGGAGGCGGCCGCGGGCTGCACAGGCGCGGGAGCCACCTGTCCCTGCAGAGGAAGGGGTCCTGCTCGGGGGGCAGGCAGTGAGGGCCAGGGCCCCCAGCGGTGGACAGCCCCTCCACGCCCTCCTGGGCAAGCAGAGACGCCGGCCTCAAGGCCTGGCAGAGGCAGGGAAGAAGGCAGGCCTGGCGAGGGGAAGGCGCCTCGAGGCTGCAGGGCACTGGCGACTGAGGTGGTCTCCATTTATTGTCGGGGAGGAAAACCCTCTCAAATTAATACAGTACAACCTCTCCCCACAGGTGGGCTGAGGGAAGGGGGCCCTAGAGGGCACCCCGGAAATAGCTTACAGCAACAGTGCTTTGACCAAGAGCTGCTGGGCACACTCTGTGGGGGGAAGGTGGTGGCCCCCATCGGCTCCTCCGCTCCCACAGCCATCCCAGGGGCCGAGCGACCGTGAGTCCTTCGGCAGCAACAAGTCGGGAGAGAACAGACAACAGACGAGTGTGAGAAGACAGGCTGGCGATGACCACCCGGAGTGGGTCCACTGCGCCCCAGCCCTGGGGTGGCGGGGAGAGCCTAAAGGAGGGGCCGGGCCGCAGTGCGGTAAAGGACCAGGGTTAGCACCTACGGCAGCAGCCCCGCCTGCTGCTGACCTGGCCGAGGGGCGGGGC
Source organism: Stenella coeruleoalba (assembly GCF_951394435.1). Classification (NCBI taxonomy): domain Eukaryota; kingdom Metazoa; phylum Chordata; class Mammalia; order Artiodactyla; family Delphinidae; genus Stenella; species Stenella coeruleoalba. The sequence goes on from NC_137157.1 coordinate 10,341,569, forward strand.
CAGACCGCAGCTGGGGCCTGCGTCCCCGGGACCCTCCCTGCGGGGGCTCAGCACTTGGCTCCCACCCGCCCCGGCACGGTGTCCTGGACAGAGAGACCTCCTACAGAATGAGGGGAGACGAGGGAAGCTCCTAGAACTCCGAGCAACACAGGGAGGGATCTGTCCAGGCCCATTCGTGTCTGAGGACACAGTAACTACCTCGAACTTAATTAAGAGACTTCATAAATAGAGGTCCTGAGTGAGGAGAAAGAGAGTCAGGGCCGCCTGCACCGAAAGGAAGACAGAGACTCAGAACCAGGGCCGGGGCGGGAGACCCAGGCCAGAGGCCCACCCCGGGCCCACCTCGTGGGCAGAAAGACCCAGAGACTCTGACAGGTAAGGCTCCCCTCTGCACGTGGCACAGAAGGGAAGAGGGACCGAGGAGCTGCCCGGCACGGCAGGCCAGGTGCTGGGTGGGACGAGGGCGGGTGTGCTCGGCTGCGGCTGCTCCCCGGACCCAGGAGCCAGCTCGCTCCCTGGGTCAGTCCCAGCATCTGGGGTCATCACAGCCAGGCTGGGCAGGGCTGAGGCGCAGCTGCCGGTGGCTCAGAGGAGAGGGAAGAAAACTCTTTGGCCCAGACGAGCCAGAGGACCCTGAGGAGGGAGAGGCCATCACCCAGAGGCTCCCTCCCCTTAAGTCATCTTTCCCCTCGACTGATCCTGCAGGGAAGCTGGGCGTCCCTGGCAGAGCACAGCCCGGGGGCCGAGCCAGGAGCGGTGGAGTCCCCAGCTGGCAGCCCGCACTGTTAGCTCTTGTCTCCCGGGGACTTGCTCTTGGTATCACGCTTGTTTCCTAGCAGCTTCAGCACCTTCATGGTCTTGAACTTCCCCTTCTTCTTGCCCTCGGGTTCAGCCTCCTTCTGGAACTCTGCAGAAGGGAGAGGAGAGTCGATCGGGGCAGGCCGGGGGGTGGTGGTGATGGCCTAGGAGCGCCGGCCAACAGGCTCAGCCCACCGCTACCCCCTCTCCTGGAACCGTGCGCCCCTTCACCTTTCTGAGCTTCCAGTTCTTTGTCTCTAGGACGAGACCCTACCCCTTCCCAGTGTTTTGGCAGGATCGGGAGACGAGCGCCCGTGAAAGCAATGGGGGAGCCCTACAGCGTGGCAGACGTTCATCTCTAAAGGGCTTGGTTCCCCTAGGCTGGTGCTCACAGCTCTGTGGGTTACAACACGAACACTGACTGTCAGAGGTAGAGGAGACCTCAGAAATCATCTCGCCCAGCCCCTAGCTTATTATGGACGAGGAAAATGGGAGTTTTGAAACAGACTGGCACCAACCGAGCTTTATGCAGGGGCCAGGCCCTGGACTAAGTGCCTTATACACATTACCTCAGTCATCCTCAGCACATGCCCGGGAGGTGCGTGCCTTGTCCCCCATTCCACGGACAAGGAGAGCGAGGCCTAGAGGGGTGAAGCGGCTCAAAGCCACCCCGCTGGGAAGTGCCAGAGCTGGGACCGGAATCCAGTCTAACTGGAGCCCAGACTTAACCGCAAGGCCGCCAAATGAGTCACTGGTGGAACCAAGATTAGGCCCAGGGCTCATGCCTCCCAGTCCAGTGCTCTCTTAACCATGCTGGGCACTATCGTATCTGCGGGAGGGCCTGCTGTTTGGTCCCACAGACCCCTCCTAGACCAGCTGCAGATCTCAAGGAGGAACGCACAGTTTAAGGCAGACGCACCCTGGGAAATGCTCCCACATGCCACCGTCCTCCCTGTGGGCACCAGGGCATCCCACGCCCACTCTCCTGGCCGTAGGGTGACCTGCCTTGCTACACACGGCCTTCTTGGCAAAACAGGGGCTAGGAGTTTGCACACACCGTCCCTGTAGCGCCCACTCCAACCCTCTGTCCAACCTACCCCCCACCCTCCAGGAGTTCAAGTGGGCCAGAACCCCAGGAGGGGCCTCACCTTTCTTCTTGATCATGGCTTCCAACATCTTATCTTCCTCTTCCTCCCTGAAATGAGAAAGGGAAGCTGAGTGTCCCACGGGAGGAAGGACGAGGTAATCTCTCAGGCCCCTCCAGACTCCGAGTCCACGGCGGCGCTGGGATGACTGGCAGTGAGGGCCCCGCCCCCAGGAAGCCCCGGGGAACCCCTCCCCCAGCCACGTCACCTCTGCCGGTCCTCATCTAGGCAGTTGACGATGGCGTTGCGCTGCTCGATGAGGGTCACAAGCTCCTGCATCAGCACCTTCTCTCGGACCCGGTCCTCTTCTGTCCAGTCCTTTTCTGCCCAAGGAGAAAAGCTGGGGACATGAGTCCCAGGAAGCGAGGAACTAACGTCTAAGTGCTAAGGGTGGCTGCAGACCAGCCCCACGCTGGACACTCTGGGGAGGGGGGCCCAGAGGGGTGGGGATTACAAATTTTTGGAGAAATGAAGGTTGTCATAGGAGAGACCAAGGATACCAGTCTGCCTACCAAAAAAACTCTCCAAGGGGGCTCCGGGAGGTCCAGCACAATACGTGTTCTGAGAACAGAGAAGAGCACGTGCCAAAGAGTTTCCTGCTATGTTCATGCACTCATTCAACAAATGTTCACTAGATGGTTTCTTGGGGGAAGGATTCAGGCTGGGTCTGCTGAGAGCCTCCAATGGCGAGCTGGCCAAAGTGGGGCAGGGGTGGGGAGATAACAGGGAACCCCAGGGGTCCTCATGCAGGAGAAGCAATGTGACCCAAGGGGCATATTGGGACATTCATCTAATGCCATGAAGGAGGGTGGACTAGAGGGGTCCCTGGGGGCAGGGAGCCCTGCCAGGAGGTGTCCCTGATGTCTCAGACACCTGCTGCCCCTCCAGCCTCCTCTCAAGAACCTGAGCTATCCTACAGAACCACCCTCAGAGGCCCACCTGCACCCCGGTATTCCTCTCACCCAGCCCACAGGCTCCCAGGGGAGGGATGCCCACACTTGACCTTCCCTCCACAACATCTGCCCCTACCACCACCTCTTGCCAAAACTGGAACCGTTGACCCAGCATAGTTCTGGGGACAACATGGGTTTCAGTCACCACCCTAGTTCAAATCCTACTCTGCTGCTTCCCAAATCTGGGGCCTGGGTAAGTTATGTCCCCGACCTACGTGTGGGAAAACCAAGGCTTGCGGAAGTTAAGTCCTTGACCAGTGTCACACAGCAAGGGTGGAGCCAGTGCTTGTACCCGGCCAGCCTTGGAATGCTTTGATCCAAGCTACAGCCCTTACAGTGTCTTATGGATCTCCAGCCCACCTGGGGCCTTATAAGCCAGTCTCACCCTCCAAAGGCAACAACCAGGACAGGATGACAAGCCCCGATGTGTTGCCACCACACAGAGGACTGGAGAAGCAACACAAAAAGCCCAGGGCCAGGCTGGCCTGGGGTACAGAGGTGCTGTCCCCATTTCGACCACAAGGTGTCGCTGCGGCTTCCTCTGAGCGGCGGCCACGCCCCAGCCTCCAGAGATTTGGGAGTGATTCATAGGTGGCAGCAAAGAGCTGGGACATTCTGTGACTTCCTCAGGGACACTCCTGCCTCTGGGTCACATCCAGCCTCCCAAGCTCCCTGGTCAGTGGAAAAGCAGGGCCACTGTCCCAGCCGGCAGGAGGGGCTGGGTGTGCAGGGACATGCCCAAGTCAGAGACATGGCTAGAAGCCCAGCTCCACCACCAATGTGCGGGCTCTTCATTTCCTCCTCTGTTAAATGGGAACAATGATTCCTACCACCTGGGCCAGAGGAAGCGGTCAAAAGCCCTGGCTCCAGCCTCTGGACACTCCGCAGTCCTGTGCTCTCTCTCAGCCCACAGCTGTGCTCACCCCATGTCATGGCCAGACCCCAGCTCAGCCACATAAAAACCATCAGCCATCAGCCCCTCATAGGGCACAGAGTGTTTCCACATGCACCGGCTCCTGGGCCTTAGAATACCCTCCCAGGCGGGCACCTTCATCCCTGTCTTACACATGAAGCCGCTGAGGCTCGGTGGGGCTAAGGAAGCCGCCTAAGGGCCCCCAGCAAGTTAGCGGCAGAACGCAGGGCTGTGTGACTCCACACCCTATCCTCCCATGGCCCCGCTCCATTCTCAGCACATCCCATCCCTCCCTCCCAGAGTCACCCTGAGCCACGCTGTGCAGGGGCACTTCCACTGGCCCTCCCCCCGCCAGCAGAGCCCTGCCATGCTCTGGCCTAACGGCCATGAGCCCAGAGCTGCCTCTGGACAGGTACCTGCTCTGCCTTGCGCAGCAAGGCAGCCCTGGGCCCTGGAGCCTGACCCCTCCCCGCCAGGAGCCCACCCACACCTTCCAGGAGAGGAGGGTACCAAAACAAGCCAATCGAGACTTCCCTGGTGGCACAGTGGTTAAGAATCCGCCTGCCAATGCAGAGGACATGGGTTGGATCCCTGGTCCGGGAAGATCCCACATGCTTCAGAGCAACTAAGCCCGTCTGTGCACTACAACTACTGAGCCCGAGTGCTACAACTACTGAAGCCTGCACGCCTAGAGCCCTTGCTCCACAACAAGAGAAGCCACCGCAATGAGAAGCCCGTGCACCGCAACGAAGAGTAGCCCCCGCTCGCCACAAGTAGAGAAAGTCCACACGCAGCAACAAAGACCCAATGCAGTCAAAAATAAATAAAATTTTAAAAAATAAAAAAATATTTTAAAAAATTACTTTATTAAAAAAAAAGGGGGTTTCCCTGGTGGCGCAGTGGTTGAGAGTCTGCCTGCTAATGCAGGGGACATGGGTTCGAGCCCTGGTCTGGGAGGATCCCACATCCCGCAGAGCAACTGGGCCCGTGAGCCACAACTACTGAGCCTGTGGATCTGGAGCCTGTGCTCCGCAACAAGAGAGGCCGCGATAGTGAGAGACCCGCGCACCGCGATGAAGAGTGGCCCCCGCTTGCCACAACTAGAGAAAGCCCTCGCACAGAAACAAAGATGCAACCCAGCAAAAATAAATAAATTAATTAATAAACTCCTACCCCCCACATCTAAAAACAACAAGCCAGTCTGCTCCTGGTCTTGGTGTTCTCTGCAGGCCTGCCATCCCAACACCACAGACGTCACAGCCCCACGCTGGCCATGCCGTTCCCTCTCCCGTCGTGGCTTGAGCTTAGTTTTCACCTGTTATGACCCAGGCAGCACCCCCTGCCCTGTTCCCAGGCTCTGCCCGTGCATCCCCATCAGGGCCTGGTCTGTCCACTCCCCAGCCCACTCCTCCATGTCACCAGGCCCCAGCGCAGGTGTCTGGGGAGTGGGTGTGGCCACACTCACCTGGCTTGTTGAGAAGGCACCGGAGCTCATACTCCACGTCGGCCTGGCGTTGCTCCAGGTTCTGCTGCTTGAAGCTGGAAGGTGGGAATAAGGTGACTGTTAGTTCTGCGGCTGCCTGCCCTGTGCTGTCACTGATAAGGGAGGAAGGTGAAGATTCCCGGTCCTAAGCTCTCTGGATCCTGGGGGGAGGAGCCAGGAGCCAAGGGGAGCGAGGACTCACACATAGATGAGCTCGGACTCCCGTCGAACCAGCAGATGCTTCTCGTGGATGAGCCTGAACCAGTCCACCAGCATGTCATCCTCACGGCCCTCTGGAAACCAGATGCCCACTGAGGCCAGGGCTGGAGGCAGTCCCCACCCTCAAAGGGGCCACGGCGGCTCCTACCCTGGAAGAGAGGCTCCCCCTACCCGAGTCCCACCCGCCAGGCCCCCGGCAGCTCCCGCACCGTCCACTCCACCACGCAGCTTCTCCTCCAACAGGACCCCACGGTGTTCCAGGGTATCCAGCTGACGCTCGATGGTGTCCATCTCCCCATGGATGTCCTCCTCGGGGATGTACTGGTCAGCCTGAACCTGCCCGACAGCGCCCAGTTATCTGAAGGTCAGCCCGCCCTCCCACCTGTTGGCCGCCAGGAACAGGAGCTTCCCTCTTCTCTCCGGCCAGCACTGGCCTCCACAGGCCCTGCGCCCTGGCTCCGTCCCACACCCCGGTGTGGCAAGGGATGGGTGTAGGGACAGCCACGCCCCTGCCATGCCCCTGGTCCCAGCTCCAACAGGCATGCCCAGAGGGCGATACAACTTCCTGCTTCTCTCTGGCAACTTCCTCCCCTCCTCTGCCACTCGAGAAAATATATCACAACGTGCGAAAGTGACCCTATTAGACAGAGAAACCTGAGAACACTCTAAGCTGTTTGTCACGTGAACGCTTCAGATCCTTGAACTATTATTAGTAACGATTTAAATGCATCACCCAATGCTTTTGGTCAGAGCAGCTAATCTGCTCAGAATCCCCCTGGCTGCAAGTTCATAAATCTCCCAGCTGGGCCTCCCAAGCATGCCCCCCCTCCAGCATCTGAGGGAAGCTGCCCAGGCAGCCCATCCTGTGGCAGAGTCCCACGGGAAGCCTGAGGCGGCCAAGGGAGGGGGCCGGGGCCCAGGCAGCCAGTTGTCTGGGGCTCCCAGCTGTACCTTGCGTTTGATGAGCGGAAAGCCGTGTCCTGGGGCAGGCGGTCTCGCTGGCTTGGAGCCCTTGGTGGCCTTCTTTACGGTTGGGGACGCTGTGGGTGATGCCTTCCGGTTAAAAGGATTCTCCTTGCAGGAAGACTAAAGGCAGGGAGACGTGGCAGAAGATAAGTCAGGGAGGGGTCAGTAAGACCCAGGCAGCTTGATCACATGGGACCATGGAAAGCGGGGCGGTAGGAATCAGGCAGAGACAGAATCCCCCAGCAGCCAGTCTCTGAGGAACTCAGTCACTCAACAAACACTTCCACTTCCCAGCGCCTCCCGTGTGCTGCCGCCGCACTGGATACTTCTCTACATTCCTGTTCAATTCTCACAACCACTCACAAGGTGGGTAGTGTCGTGCCCATTTTACAGCTGAGTAAACTCGAGTTCAGAGAGGTTAAGTAACTGGCTCAAGGTCACGCTCTTCCCAAGGGCCCAAGCTGCAGTGAGACTCTATTTCGGGCTGGGGCAGCCCTCCGGCGCTGGGGGCAGTGGTCAGGACATGCAGTGTAGGGTGGGAAAGAGCTATAGCAGCTCATCCAGGCCTCACAACCACCCCTTTTCCAGCGGGGATGCCGGGGTTCAGCTCCTTGCCCAGGGTCCCCCAGCCAGGAAGAGCAAAAACAGGGAACCCACTATCAGTAGAGGGAGGAGGAAGGTAGCTCCCTTCCTGCCCAGCTCCCCCTGCCCATCCTCTGCTGCCCCCTAGCTCTGCATTTTTCTGTCCTTCTGGGGTAATCCCTGTCCTGAGGCCAGCACAGCCGGGCAGGCCCCCCACTGGGACGGGCCTTGCCTGCCACGTGGGCAGTGCCAGCACCTTCCAACCACCCTCCCCAGGCATCACTGGAGGCCATGGAGTGTTCCCAGGAGTATTTACCGGGCTTTCCAACAGCTGGGGGGAGGGAGGAGCCCGCTCACCTCACCTGTGCCAGCCTTCAGGTTGCCATCCTTCAGGCTGGCGGCTGCTCTGGGATCTGAAGCAAGGGAAGTCCCAGGCCACCGGCGCCGCAGGGTGATAGTCTGGGCCCCACAGGGCAGCACCCGCCCAACGGGCCTGCCTGTCTCCTGTCCCCAGTGTCTCGGGTTCTCCCCGAATCCTGGGGTTAGGGTAAGGGACGGAGCACCCCAGGAGGAAGTCCGCTTGGGCTCTGCCCACACCCTCCACAGTCACACCCAGAGGGGCCCAGCAGGGCCAAACAGCCCAAAGGCCCCTGAGTCCCTCAAGGGTTCTCAGCCACGGAACTCCTTCAGACCAACCTTTCACAGACCTCAGGACAGGAAACAGACTGAAAGGCAGCTGCCTGTAGGGGGAAAGGGAGGGGCGTCCAAAATCAACTCCCTCCCCCACCTCCCACAGCAAGGAGCCCTGGGGCTCCTCAGAGCATCCTGAGGCCCACAGATGGGCTGGGCCTTCTCCAGGTCACACAGCAGGTGGTGATAGAGTTGGACAGGAGGCAGTTGCCCAGGCCAGGGAAGGTTAAGTGGCATTTGAAAGGTGCACAGACCAACAGCTCAGGCTCCTCCCCAGACTTATCCTCTGTCAGGTAGGTCAGACCAGGACTACAGCCGGGCCCTCAGAGGGCTGCAGAGTACGGGAAAAAAGGTAGAATCAGAACCTGGTGGTGCAAAGGGACTCTGGTGGCAGGAGAGGCCCCCTCATGAACTAGGTGCCCAGAGGACTGTCCTGACCCCTGGTGACCCCTGGTTCTTGGCGTGACACTGAGAAACAAGTGCTTCACCAGCCACAGAGGTCAGGTGGAAAACGAGCTGCCAGGGATGGGTGTCCAGCAGACCCTCCTCGTGCCCACTGCAGCCCCCAGAGGGGATGGAGCGCGGGGCCAGCCTGGGAAGGGGCCTGGTAAGGGGAGCCCACAGCACGGGCTGTCCGCACCCCTGCAGTGGCACACAAGAGAAGCACCCAGGAAAGCTGTTTCCTCGGCCCTCTGCCTGTTGAGGGCCGACCCCTCCTCTACCCGTCCCCGCCCAAAACAAACTCTACACAAGGCGCAGTCATCCCAGTACCCTACCCCGACCTGCCTGTGAGCACCTGGGGGGCAGGGATCGCCACGGTCATCTCACCTCTGGAGCCCAGGCCAGCCCATACACACAGGAGGGACTCAATGAACACCATCTGCCCCATTCTATAGGAGGGGAGACTGAGGCCTCTGGAGAAGGAAAATGACCCCAAGAAGGGAGTCATCCCCTCCCCTCTGTGCTCTACCCCAGGCGGCCTTGTAGAACAATCATCTAGGCCTGTCTCCCTGAGCAGCTTGTGAGCCCCTAGAGGGCAAGGACAAGGTCTCAACGCCACTGTGCCAGGGTCTGGCACAAATAGGACCTCAGTGAATGGAAGGGTGAACGGAAGGATGTGTGGGTTAAGTGGTGGCTAGTGGATGCGTCCCAAATGGGCACGTGCATGTGCTAGGCAGGTAAATAAGGGCTAGACGCCTCAAGACATGGAAGGCCAGGCAAGTGGAGACATGCACAGATGGACAGGAGGTCTGGCTAATGGATGAAAGGATGGAGAGGGGGAGCCGTGCCTCAATGAATGCAGTGGTGAATGGGTAGATGGGCACAGCCAAGGTCACCCAACAAGTCAGGGCCAGCAACGATGGAAGGATCAGAGACCCTGCCCTGAGACCAGGCCCACGGCCACTAGACAGGACAGCAGCCTTTAGCGAGGATGAGGCACTCACCTTTACCTGGAGCTGTGGGGATGAGGTTCCAGGGGAAGGCGCAGGGCTCTTGTCTCCAACCAGCACGAGAGGGGTGGGAGCAGCGCCACTGCAGGGCTTGGCTGGAGGGGGACCTGGGCTGCCCCTAGTATTGGGGGCAAGGCCAGGGCTGGCTTGAGGTGTCCGGTCCACACTGGGCTGCACCAGCTCCCCAGAGGAGGACAGGGAGGAGTTGGCGGAGAGGCTGGCCGAGGTGCCAGGGCTGCCCGGGGCATGGACAGCAGGCTCTGAGGAGCTCTTGGGCACGACTGGTGGCTCCAGAGGCTCCCCACTTGGGGGCTGGCCGGAGCTCTCGGACGACAGGCTTTCCACGCTGAGGGCTGGCGACGGGGTGGCTGAGGGTGGCTCCGAGTGTGACAGGCGGGAGGTGTGGAGAGCTGTACAAACACACACACAAGTGGGTGCCACGTGAGGGGGCACAGTCAGGCTTTCCGGCCTCACCTAACACGCTCCACTCTCGACAGAGCTGCAGGCCCTGGCAACCCAAGTCCTCCACATCCAGACAGGCAAGAGCCCAGAGGACAGCAAAGCTGTGACTGGACCAAGGTCACCGGCAGACAAATCATCCCAAGTCACCCTGCGCTCCTCGGGCCCCGGCGTGCGCCTCGTGGCACGTCGCAGCCCTGGTTTCTTACGGCCCTCGCTTCCCCATCCAGCGGGGCTGCAGCCTCCACTTCCCCTCCCACGTCTGATGTGACCCAAAGCAAAGCCAGACTGAAAAGGCCAAAAAAAAGCCTTGCTTCTGTCTGCCTTCTCTGCCTCTGACCCGAGCAGAGGTGGGAGGGAGAAGCAGGCAGCCCTGGTGGTGGCCGGCGCCAGGCCAGGCACTGCCCCGTGCCAGGTTCATCCTCATGCATTGAGGGACACCATGCTTCAGAGTATCATCTGCGCTTTCCCAGGAGGCAACAGACTCAGAGAGGAGAAGGGCTGGGGTTGGACCAAGCTGTGTCCGACTCAGAGCTCATCCCATTGGCTGCATCTCCCACCCGGCAATCACCTCCAATCAACTGACCCACCACGCTCAGCTGGAGGGTCCCAGGGCACCAGCAGGGGCCGGAGAGGGGGGCCTGGGCCACCTGAACACCGGCCTCCGGTCATCTCTAATGTGCCCTCGGACCCACTGTCTGAGGGGCTCCCACTGAGGTCTCAGAGGCAGCTGGACCCCAGCCGTGGTGGAAGGTGGCCAGGCACAGGGCCCGAGAAGATTGCAAGACGGCGAGAGGGAGGGCTGGGCGGAGGGAGGCACAGCGCCTGGGAGCTGGCCCACCACCTCCATATCCCAGATGGGGAGACGGAGGACAGACACAGAGAAGGAACTGCTCAGAGCCACTAGCACCCGTGCCACGCAGCCAGGTCAGAGCCCGAGGCGCCTGGCAACTGGAGGAGAGTGACTAGATGGGCAGAGCTGGAGCTAACCCCTGCCCAGCGCTTTCCACGAGCCTAACTCGGTGTTATGCACACTGATGGATAACACGTTTAATTCTCACAAGAGCCCTGTGAGGTGGGTTACAAAGGGTTAAGAGTATAGTCAGGAGTCTGGGTTCAAATCCTGCCTCCACTGCTTAAGCGCTGTGAGGCTTTGGGCAAATCACTTACCCTCTCTGTGCCTCAGTTTCCTCACCTACAAAATGGGGTATGATACCTACGTCACAGGTTTGCTCAAGGATTGAGGACAGACATGACACACACGGCACCTGGCCTGGAGGGGATCCTGTGGCACCACGTGCCCTTCCCTGGCCCTGGGCTGACCCAGGTGCCCAACCCCAGAGTCCCAACTGTCAGGAGAGCTCCCGAGAACGGCACTCACCAAGGGGGGATGCACTGGGTGCTCGGGGGGCGGGGCGCTTCTTTGTCCTGGGGCTGCTCGTGGGGGTGATGCCGTACCAGGGGTGCAGGGACTTGGGTGTGGACTCCGGGTGAGTCGGGGCAGGGCCGGTGGCTGCACGGGGTGCAGCTGGGGGCTCTTCCTGCTCCTCCTCGAAGGGGTTGTAGGGCTTGGGCTCCGGGCCAGCCACCTCATGCACACCTCCGTTCTCCACCTGCCTGCTGTCCCGGCCCGGGGGCGGCGGCCCGGGGCTGCTGCTCGGGGGCAGGGGGGCTGGCTTCTTCTTCGGCTCTGCCTGCACCAGTGTGATCCATGGGGGGTCTTTCCTGGGGGCTGGTGTCCTGGACAGAGGCAGGAAGAAGCAGAAACCGTTAGGAGGCAAGGGGGGCGTGTCCTTCTCTCCCCAGACAGTCCTGAGTGCAGCCGCGGGCGGATGAGAAACCGCACCCTTCTCCTCTCCCACCCCAGCCCAGGGGGGCCAGTCTGGGCCCAGAGCTGAAACAGAAAGAAGGGGGCCTCTCCCTGCCCCTTCCTCTGTCTCTGGCTCTCTCTCCCCGGCCCTCTCTCTCATGGACCATACAGGGGGAAACACAGCTCCCAAACAAGAGCTGGCGACCGATGTCCTCGCCTGTGACACGGGGTCCCAGGGCTGGAGGATCTGAGCCAGGTGTGCAGCTGAGCTCTGCCGGGTCTTCTATACTCTGCTGCTGATTCACACAACGACTCTAGGAGCGAGGCCTAGGCCTCCCTCGTTCCACAGGCAGCGGAGGCTTGGAGGGGTGAAGGGACCCCAGAGGCAGCCGTCTCCACCAGGCATTGCTGCCCACAGGAGAGGGGGTCCCAGGGGAGCCACAGGGAAGGGGATGTGGGCACAGGCTCCTGCCCCCAGAGATGAGCCCCACCCCTTCTCGGGAGGGTGTGCTGGTGGGTCACATGGCCTTGTTACCCGCCCAGACCCCAGGGTGCTCCCCTTCCCCCTACCAGGGCCCTGAAACCCCTCAGGGCCAGCATACCTCTCTGACAGCTTGGGTGTCCCTCTGGGCTTGGGGATGGGGGGTTCATGCAGCTTCCCTAGATGGGAAAGGAGAATGAAACAGGTCTTCACGGGCAGCTGTGAGCCAGGCAGCACGGTGGGGCGCCAAGGGAGCCAGCCCAAGTGCCTGCCTTACCAAGGATGCCCTTCCGTCCCACCTGGCAGGTCATGGACTCCAGGTGGCCATGGCAACCTCACCTGCACCCTCCTACCTCCCCAGCCCAGCACTCAGGGAGATTAGATAAACACCAAAGGTGACAGGTAGAGAAGGTCGAAAGGGCAAGGCCAGGACACCTAGAGACCCCATTCGTATTTCAGTTAAGAAGGGGGAACCCTGGACTTCCCTGGTGGCGCAGTGGTCAAGAATCCACCTGCCAGTGCAGGGGACACGGGTTCGAGCCCTGGTCTGGGAAGATCCCACATGCCGCGGACCAACTAAGCCCGTGCGCCACAACTACTGAGCCTGCGCTCTAGAGCCCGCGAGCCACAACTACAGAAGCCTGCGCGCCTACAGCCCGTGCTCCGCAACAAGAGAAGCCACTGCAATGAGAAGCCCGCGCACCGCAACAAAGAGTGGCCCCCGCTCGCCACAACTAGAGAAAGCCCGTGCGCGGCAACCAAAAATAAATAAATTTATTTAAAAAAAAAGAAGGGGGAACCCAAGTGCCCCTCTGACACTTTCCCAAAGTGGACAGGAAATATTGTTTCAACTCAGCCCCAGGGTCACCTCCTCCTGCAAGCCTCCCCTGACTCCCAAGTGTCCTCCGTGAACCCCACCATAGCCTCTGCTCCCCCATCTTAACAGACATCTACATTCTACCAAAATCCTCATGTCTGTGTCCATCTCTCCCTCGAGACTGGCAGCACCTCAAAGGCACAAACAGGTCTGAACAGTTTTTCTATCCCCAGCGCCCAGCTCAGGAACGGGCCTCCACGAGTGCGGAACAGAACGAACAAGTCCCAGGGGGAGACCCTGGAAGTCTCCCTCCCCTGGGCCTCCTCTGGTAAGAGTTGCCCAGCACGTCTCAGGTTACAAGGAACCATGTTTCCATGAGCTCATGGAAGCCCAGGGAGGTCATGTGGGAAGGTCTGACAATGAGGGGTGAGGCAGGGGTCTCCACTACAGAACAGGCCAGCCTGGGGAGTGCCCCAGGGGCCCATCTGACCAGGGACACACCCTCCCCTACCCCCAGCCCCTGAGCTGTCCCCTGCCAGACATCCAGATGTCTGGGCCCCTGGGGCACTGGGAGGGGAGGTCACCTGAGTGTGGACACAGAACCAGACACACTCGGGACACAGGCACACATGATGTACACTCCCTACACCCCGAAACTGAAGCACACAAGATGGACACAAAAGGACACACATCCTGGGCACACAGAACGGGGCAGGGGTCTGTGTCCTTGCAGCATGGAGAACAGAGCGTGCACCGAGGGGCCTCAGTAACTGTTTGCTGCGTGAATTAATAACCTCAGCGCCACGGTCGTCCCCAGCACATCCCCAGCACACACGGGCAAGGACAGCACGGCCCCATGAATACTCCCAGGCACGTGTACGTTTAGACACCAGGCACCCCTCAGGAAGCACCCAGCCCCAGCCAGGCCCTTGCTCACCATTCACCAGGCCGCTGCCGCCTCCCTGCTCCACCAAGTTCTCCTGCTGCAGGCTGGACCGGGGCCGGGGCGTGGGGAGCGTCAGGGCTGTGCTCTCAGAGGCCTTCCTGGGGGCAGGTGTGGGGCGGCTGCCCGGGGTGCTGGCCAGCTCCTGTGGTTTGCCGGGAACCTGGGGCTTGGTGGGGATCTGGGGTCGGCCCTCAGGGCTGGCCTTGGGTACGTCCACCTCGGGCCCTGCAGCCGCATTAGGGCTGGGGCCACCTCTCTCCACATCCTTGGCTTCTTCTGTAAGTTGCTGCTGCTTTGGCTGTGGGGGGAGTGTGGGCCTGGCCCCTGACCGCCCACCAGGGCCCAGCCTGGCGCAGTGCTCCGCACACACGAAGGTGCCCTCCTCTGGCCCACTCCTGTAAGCTCCGGGGAGCAGGGTGCTGGAGCACCGCCGACACCTGCCAGGGAAAACAGGGGTGGGGTGGGATGGGGGGATCAACTTAGCCAGGCAGCCCGGCCCAGGGTGCTGGCTACCCCTCCTCCCAACTGCCAGTCTGGATCCCGTCTCAGTACCCAGAACTTCCCAGCGGAAAAGAAAAAGGGTAAATGTCAGAATCACACCAGAACAATAAAACCATGTGAAATCAGCAACATAAATTGTGAAACACGCCTTCAGTTTCTGCTGCAAGAGGAAGCAAAGGTTCCCCCGGCTCCTACGGAGGTTCCATCCAGTGTGCGGGCTGCCGCTCATTAGTGGCTCAAGAAATCAATTTAGTGGTTTTCAACCAACCGGGCGTTTTTGTTTTGTTTTGTTATGAAATAGAACAAAATAAGATATATCAGAATGTATCACACTTGTTTTATGAAACTCTAATTCCAGTTGTGCATCTATTCATACAAGTTTGATTTCAGGGATGTACTTACAATTGGTCACAGTGTCAAACGTATGTCACCATAAAAAGTATTTAAAACACTGCCCTGATGGCCAGATGTGACTGTGCAATGGTTTCCTTGCTCGAGATTTTTCCCCCATGACACCTCAGTTCTGCAATCAGGTGCCTGGGGTTCAAGGTCCAGCCACCACACACACACACACACACACACACACACACACACACACACACACACACACCACACACACACCACACACACCACACACAACCACACACCACACACAACACACACCACACACACACCACACACACACACCACACATACACACCACACACCACACACCACACACACACCACACCCACACACCACACACACCACACATACACCACACACACAAACACACAACACACACACAACACACACAACACCACACACACACAACACACACACACAACACACACACAACCACACACAACACACACCACACACACACCACACACACACCACACATACACACCACACACCACACACCACACACACACACACACACACACACACACACACACACATACTCTCAACCACAACTGAATACACACGATAACTCCCAGTCACTGGTTTCCATGGACTATTCAATTTTCTTTGCTGATTTTTTTTCTAACATATAAAACGTTTTCATACATTCTCTAAGCTATTTATATTTTCCCTGCCTCTTATTCCATTTTTCTTAAACCTGGCTTCCCCTGGGAACCACACACTGAAAGCAAGTTGTTACTATGATTTCTTTTTTTAACTGCTTTCTTTAGAAAAAAAAAAGGAAGAAAAAAATAAAATAAGATTTTGAAAATGCTTTCTTTTTTCAACAGCTTAGAGCACATTCTGCTCCTTAGTCATCATCAGGTACTTAGTCTCAAAGAGCTCTGGCCCCATTTCTGTCTCTAATTCTGTGACTGACCGAGTCTTCTCCCCTCACTAGGCCTTATGCTCCAGCATGACGAGCCTGCCAAGGGGCTTGGCACACCATGGTGCTGCATCTAGGGGAGCTCCCCGTCCCCCAGGGTCCCCACCACTCACCGGAAGCAGTGCCGGTGGTACAGCTTGCCGTCGGCCAGGTAACGCTGCACCAGGTGCACGTGCTGCTGGCAGGCCGCACACGTGCTGCTGGGGGTCCGGTGGGCGCCCTGCTCTGACAGGCTGCCCGAGGAGCACTCGTCGCCCTGCAGGGAATGGGGGGGGCAGACTGGGGGTGGGGCTGGGGTCACCAGCCTTCCTGTTCAAGAACACTCCCTGTTCCCCGCTCTAACGGTGGCCATCTCCCAAGAGTGCGCAGCGCTAACACACTCCGTCAGAGCCCCAGAAGGGCAGAGGGTGGGGACTGTCACTGCTCTGCACATGAGGAAACTGAAGTCCAGAAAGGGGGAAAGACCTGCTCAAGGTCACTGAGTCAGGATGGAAACACAAAAATCCAGACTTCCAGTTTCTGGGGCCCTGTCCGCCAGGAAGGCAGCTTCCGGCTGTATAACCCCTTCGCCTGAGCTGCTCTTGTCCCGCTCCCGTCCCCACAGGTGGGCCTTGCCTGACAGGTGGCTGCCCTCTTAGGCCCACCTCGTCTGCCTTCTCTGTCCCCCCAACTAGAACCAAGCAGATTTAAGGCCAAGTTTCGCAGCTTCTAAGCACTGTGACCTTGAGCAAGCTGTCTTCGTCTCTGAGCCTTGGGTTCCTACCTGCCAAATGGAATCCTATAACCCCTGCCTGTCTCAGCCCTGCACGTGCTCACTGGACACCCACCGTGGGCTGGGCTCCCTGTCCCTCAAGAGGTCCTCCAGCAAGGCGCAGTTGGGAGCAGGTGGGAAAAGCCCTCTGCACACTGTGAAGTGTTGTCCAGATGTGAAATGCTGGTGTCATCCCCTAAGCATCTTGGAGCAGGGGGCTGGCAGTGAGGCCCCCACTTCCCAGCTGAGAGATCTTGAACAAATGACCAAACCTCTCTGAGATTCAGTTTCCTCATCTGTACGTCAGGACACACAATACCCGCCTCCCAGTGTTGCTGAGAGGATTAAGCAGAATCACCCCAGGAAGTTTAAGCTCTGTCTCACGGGAACCAAGGGGAGAATTTGCCGTATTGCATGGGCGAGTCCTGTGAGTCCCATGATGGGGAGTCAGTGCTGTGGACGCCCTGGGCCCCTCCCAGGCCTGCCATCCCCTGCCCCTACCGCCCTGGCCTGGCCTGTGAGAATCTAGTCCCAAAGCCAACGGGAAAGGGACCAAGAACACCCGCGGAACGCGGCAGTGGCAGCTGTCCCCCACTCCACCTGCCCACACCCGGCATCTGCCTACCTGAGCCCTGTCTCCTGGTTCCGCGGGAGTGGGTGCTTTGGATGGCGGGGAGGATGCTGCCAGGCCCTTTCTGGGTGATGAGACCCCGGCTGCCAAGAGACCAGAAAGAGACTCTGAGGCAGCTGGAGACCCTGGAGGTCCAGGAGGCCCAACCTGGCCTGAGCTTTGAGCTCCACGGCTACCGCCTGAGGGCAGACCACCGACGCAGTGGGACCAGGCTCCCACTTCACACAGGCAGGGGATGCCTCCTTCCAAACTAAGTGCCAAGGGCAAGCTACCCAACCCTGCCAGGCCTCCGCAAAGCAGAACAGTGACTCCCACCGCACAGGGCAGCATGAAAAATAAGGCACCAGGGACTTCCCTGGTGGTGCAGTGCTTAAGAATCTGCCTGCCAATGCAGCGGACACGGGTTCAAGCCCTGGTCTGGGAAGATCCCACATGCCACGGAGCAACTAAGCCCATGTGCCACAACTACTGAGCCTGCACTCTAGAGCCCCCGAGGCACAGCTACTGAACCCCGTGTGCCTAGAGCCCATGCTCTGCAACAAGAGAAGCCACCGCAATGAGAAGCCCACGCACCACAACGAAGAGGAGCCCCCGCTCACCGCAACTAGAGAAAGCCCGTGTGCAGCAACGAAGACCCAACGCAGCCAAAAATAAATAAATAAATTTATTTTTAAAAAATAAAATAAAATAAGGCACCAGGACAAGCACAGAACCATCAGCACCCAACATGTGAAAGGACGGGTAGCTTCCTGCCCACGAGGCTGAACAGGTGAAGGGAAGGAAAGAAGAGGAACCACATGGCGCCGGCCTGAAGGTTCAGGAAGATGGGCTGGCTCCCTGGGGCCGAGGAGCTGCCCCACCCAAGCCCAAGTGGGCAGGTGCAGCCCGGAACCCTGCCTGCACGCCCTCAAACCAGAAGAAACCCACCGCCCAGCCCACCCGCCTCCTCCATGACTCTGCTCCTTCATTACTTCAGCAAATATCCACTAAGCACCTACTCTGTACCCAGTGATTAAAATAAAACCCCCAAATTCAGAGACCTGTATACCAAAAGATAAATCAATACTACTGTATGCTAATTCTTTTTTTTTTTTTTTTTTTGCGGTACGCGGGCCTCTCACTGTTGTGGCCTCTCCCGTTGCGGAGCACAGGCTCCGGACGCGCAGGCTCAGCGGCCATGGCTCACGGGCCCAGCCGCTCCGCGGCATGTGGGATCTTCCCGGACCGGGGCACGAACCCGTGTCCCCTGCATCGGCAGGCGGACTCTCAACCACTGCGCCATCAGGGAAGCCCTATGCTAATTCTTAAAAATAAAATCCAGGGAATTCCCTGGTGGTCCAGTGGTTAGGTGCCTCCAATTCAGGGGGCCCTGTGTTGGATCCCTGGTTGAGGAACTAAGATCCTGCAAGCTGTGAGGCCCGGCCAAAAAAAAAAAAAAAAAATCCGAATTCCTTACTGTGGTCTAAGGTAGCATTGCCAGCACCTCAGGTCACAATCCATTAACGGACCCTGAAATCGACTGAGTGCACTGCAACCAGCATACTGTAAAGATGGATTAGAAGGAAAGATCTGCGGGCATCTCACGTTTTAAGGGGAAGAATCGGTTCCTGAAACTTGTTTCAGTGACATATGTGTACATGAACATGGATTATAATGGGAAACATATTTCTTAGCATGAGTCATGGTCAAAAATTTTGGGCCCACTCCCTACCACCACCACTACCCCACCCCCCCCACCCCCTACCCCCACCCCAACCCTGGCCTCACCTCCTCCTTCCCCCTCACTCCCCTGGGGCACACAGGCCCCCTGCTGCCCCGTTGCCTGGAATATTCCTCCCCAGATCTTCACATGGCCTCCTTCTCCTCCTTGTTCAAGGCTTAGCTCAAATGTCACCTCCTCAGAGAAGCCCTCCATGACTACTCACCTGAAATAGCCACTTCCTCCTCTCGTTGCTTTTTTTTTTTTTTTTTTTTTGCGGTACGTGGGCCTCTCACTGCTGTGGCCTCTCCCGCTGTGGAGCACAGGCTCCGGACGCACAGGCCCAGCAGCCATGGCTCACGGGCCCAGCCGCTCCACGGCACGTGGGATCCTCCCGGACCGGGGCACGAAGCCGCGTCCCCTGCATCGGCAGGCGGACTCCCAACCACTGTGCCACCAGGGAAGCCCCTCTCGTTGCTTTTTATACCATTACCTTATTTTGTTTGCTTATCGGACTTACCTGCAATTATATTAATTACTTTGTTCTCTCTCTCCCTCCCCCATCCTTTAGACTGCAAGCTCTGTGAGTCTGTATCGTTCTCAGCTCTCTCCCTAGCACCTAGCACAGTGTCTGGCACACAGTAGAGGCGAAATAAATATTTGTTAAATGAATGAATAAGTGCCAGGTGCTGGAGTCATGTAGCAGGTCTACAGGGGAGAGGGAGTAATTGAGATACTATGACCAGAGTCTCATATGTTCACCACGGGGCAAGGGGCTATAAGAACACCTGGAGTATATCAGGGCAGGCTGCTTGGAGGAGGCAAAATGTGGGGTGAGAGGATGAGTAGGAAAGAATGTGCCAGAGCATGGGGGGTGAGGACAGGGACTGGAGGATCACCAAGAAGAAAGGCTTAGCAGTAAAGGAATGTGATACATTCAAAGCAGCACAAGAAATTCAGTATGACTACAGCAGGGGCAGTGAGTGGCTTAAGCTAAGTGGGGAGAGGCCCTCAGGGGCCCCGCTAAGAAACTGGGCTTCATCCTGATGACACCACCCCTGTCACCCTGGTAGGGGGGAGGTACCCCTCCTCTGAGTCCCTCAGCCACTGGGCTTCCTTCCGTCACACTCTGGTTCCAGACTAGGCTGTGGCTCCTGGAGGTCAGGGGTCAGCTGACATGCCCAGGGTCACCGGCCTCCACGGAGCCTGGCACGAGATGAAAGGAGAGCACGGCACGGTGTTGGCATGGTGTTGTCTCAGCCACAGCCAGCTTCCAAAGTTACCCAGTAGAGTGAAAGTCAAGCCTGGTCAAAATTACCCTTGAAATCCCTCCCCTCACCCAGAAAGTACAGAAGAGGACCATCTGGGGGAGCCTAAGAGCCAGCTTCGCCTCCAGCGTTGGAACACCTCGCTGCATTCCCTCTGGTTGAGCAGCAGGTGGGATAAAAATGGTTTGCATTTAGGGGCCAAGCCGTATGGTAGCACAAGCTGTGCCTTGAGCAACAGGAGTTCCCCACAGGCCCAGGGGGTGCTCTTGCCCCGGGCAGAACACGGGGAGCTGGGCCACCAGGGTGACCTCACTCCCAGGGTGCCTGGTGAGGACCGGGAACAAAGTGGGCACCACTGACAGTATTACCAAGGGCCCTGCCCCACCTGCCCAGCCCACAGGTCCCCGGAAGGAGGCCCTCCGGAGAAGAGCTTAGTAGAGGGAGATCGGGGTTTGGCCACAGGGCACCCTCCAGAAGATACGACTGAACTGTGATTCTAGGTGAGCAAGCTAAATTCTAACCAATGGAATAAAAAAGTAATAATAATAGTAACCTTGAGTCCTCAATAAGGACCAGACACAGGTCATCCTTCCTCATTTACTCCCATCAACCCTGCAAGACGGATGCTGTTCTTATCCTCACTGCAAAGGGGACCCTGAGCCGAGAGGTGACCCCGTGGCCCACTGTCCCCCAGACAGTAAACGGCAGCACAGAAACGTTCAGTCCACCTGCCTCTCACCAGACACTCGGCAGTTGAGAAATACTTTCATTTTTATTTCTAGTAAAATACATATAATGTTATTTGTTCAATTATAATATTAATGCCTAGCATTATGGGGGGGATGGGGAGTAACAGATTATTTTAATCTTTTAATTTTTATGTTTTCTATGTTCTAATTTTCTACAGTAAGCATGTTTTACTCCTAGTAAGAAAAAGAAAATCGGTACTTCCTAGAATACTTTTCTTTTAAGAGATGGGCTGAGATTGTCCAGATGGAGAGCAGAGGCTGGAGGAAGGACTGACATGGCAGTGGAGGGGCAAGGTGCCCACCCCCAGAGGACCCCTGACAGCAGTGACACAGCGCAGGAGTCGGGACACCTGAACTTGGTTTTCCTGCTGTGTGACCTTGAGCTCCTCCCTTCCCCTCTTTGAGCCCATTTCCTCTCTGCGGAAGACAAGGCCCAGGAGAGATTCCCACATGGGGACTCTCCAGGCAGGAGGCTCAGTAGCTACCCAGTGACCTGACTCAGGGCCGAGAAATACCCTTGCAGCCTCCCATCCCCCCACCCCCACCCCCCTATCCCGCCCCACACAATTCCCCAGCCTCTTAGTTCTCAGGCCTTGAAGGTCACTGCTGGGGAAGATGCTGCACAACAGCCCTACAGGACCACTTCCCCACTGGAGGAAAAACCCAGGGAGGTGTCTGCAAACAGGAAGTGAGGGTGGGTGCCAGAGAGGTGAACTCACAGACAGCGGATGAACTCGTCCTGCTTTGTCTCCTCTGACATTATTAATTTTTTTTTTTTTTTTCCCCTCACCAAGTGGCTTGTGGGATCTTAGTTCCCCGACCAGGGATTCAACCCGTGCTCCCTGCACTGGGAGCGCCGAGTCCTTAACACTGGACCACCAGGGAATTCCCTCCTCTGACATTATTTCACTCAGTTACTGGTTCACGCGTTTGTTGTCTGTCTACCCCGCCAGGCTATGAGCTCCCCGAAGGCAGCGATCTCCTTCACCGCTGTGCCCCCCGGGCCCAGCACAGTGTTATTTCACTCAATTAATATTTCAGTGAGTGAATGAATGATGAGCTGCCTCCCTGTGCCTGTTTGCACCTCAGAAGACAGTGTGACACATGCCCCGCCCCCAGGGCCAGCCTCCCTGAAGGGCTGCACCCCTCTCACCTTGGCCAGGGCTGGCGAAGTGGTTGTAATATTGGGATACGTAGGTCATGATGCTGAGGCAGTCAGGGACACTCATGGAGACCATGTCACTGGGGTCCAGGAGAGCAGGGATTCCCAGCTCCTTCTCAGCCACTTCAAAGGCCTGGGGGCGTGCAGATGCCAGGGTGGGGGAAGGTTTGAGGCGGGGGGGGGGGGGGGGGAACGTGTGGGGTGGGGGGCAGGTGCAGGGGTGGGAGAAGGATGGGGGGTGCACAGAAGCAGTCACAAGCAGGAAGAGGAAGATGAGGCAGGGTCAGTGGGCGCCACTCTGCACAGACCCAGCTTTGCTCAGTGGGATGAGGGCGATGAGGGCAGGGGTGACTGTGACCTGGAGAAGGGGAAGGTCTGGTGCTCCAGGCACAAGTGGGCCAGAGGGGAGCAGGGGGTGGGGAGAGGAGCGGCCAGGGCCCCAGTGCAAGGCAGCTGCTCTGGGAGCTGGTCCATGAGCCCCTCACCTCAGCTCCTGCCCTGCAAGACCCCTGCCCTCCGACACACACCCTCCCAAAACACACAGCCTCGTGGGCTTCCATCTGTCTGGGGGACTCACCAAACGGTTATTCTCGAAGACATTCTCCTTGGAAAGTGAATCAAACTCTCTGCAAGAGACAAAGTGGGGGAGGAGCATTGAGGAGAGGGCTGGGGCAGGGGCGTGACCAGTGGAGGTGACCACAGCCCAGCCAGCCTGGGTCTCAGCAGGGTTGGGGGAGGGGACTGTGGAGGAGGAAACTGAGGCAAGGAACGTGTGCTAATAGAGCGGGGGCTGCCAGGTGGGGCAGAGAATGAGCACATGGCCCCTGGGGGCCTCCAAGCAGAGGCTGGAAATCACTCAGAAGGGGCGGGGTTGAAAAGCCCCAGCTTCAAGTTTATCCCCCAGGAAGCCATGTCCTGACTCGGTGGCAAAGACAAAACTAAGACCAGGACCAGTGCTGGTGACGACAAGGACACCCACAGATTGCTGGCCTCACGCGGAGCACTGGGCTGAGCTCCTGTCTGGAATTTATTTCAACTCTACTTGGCAGGTATTCACCCCACTTTACAGATAGGGACACTGAGGCCCAGAGAGAGGAAGCCACCCCGGGAAGAGGAAGCCGCCCTGGGAATCCACATTTCTGTTCCTTCCACTGCATGTCACAAACCTGGAGAGCCACACCAACTTGCTGAAACCCTAACCCAGGCCGAAGAGGAACGTTGTTCCAATGGGGCCGGGAATAGAACAAGTCTGAACCAGCCTGGAAATAGTACATTCTCCAGAGCTGCTGGCACTGAACGGTCGGCCAACCCTGCTGAGCCACTCCTGGGGGCACCATCCTTCAGGGAGCAGTGAAGGGTGTCCCAGTTCCTAAGCTGGGACAGGTGAGAAGTGGCAGGGCCTGCCGGAGTAACCTAGCTTTTATTTATTCCCCGCCTCACCTCCTGGCTCCAGCTGCTGGAGTGGCTGAAACCAGCAGAGGAGACCCAGCCTTCTTGCTCGGCAGCCTCCTGGGTGCACCCGCCCCAAGCCTTGTCCTTCTATGGCTGGAAACTGCAGCCTGACTGCCTGAGACCTGGGCCCAGAGGCCGGAGAAGGCAGTACGGCCTCCAAAGTCTGGGTCCCAGGCCCTGTTCTTCCAGGTCAGGCTGTGTGACCTTGGGCGGGTTGGCAGTCCTTGTGGTCTTCATTTTCCCATCTGCAAACTAGGGGAAGCCCTCGTACCACCTCCCAGGCTGGTGGGGAGGACCAGGCTTGTTAGAGGCCGGCCTCACAGACACAAGAGAGCCCTCCTCCTCCTGCCCAGCTGCCTGCTAACGTCTCCAGGCAGAGATCAACGTACAGTGAACGTGGGCCAAGGCAGGAAGGGGTAGTTTGCAAACCCCAGGAGGTGCCGAAGGCCAAAAGGCGGAGTGGACTGGGGAGGAGATTGTGTATGCACTTCAGCCCCTTTGGCCACCTCTGGCCAGACCGCTTCTTTCTCCCCTCAGCTGGGTCCCGAACTCCTCCCCTTGCTTGGCCACTGCCTAAGAGTGTGACCCCGAGCAAGCTACACAACCTCTCTAAACCTCGGGGACACTGTGACACCAGCCCAGCCCCCAACAAAAGCTTGTTCTGAGGCCGAATGAGACAAAAGCAGCTTGTCTGGGCCGTTTATTTCAGTCTCCCAGCAGTGTTCTTAGAAGGCTAGGGTCACATTTTGTTCACGGCGCGCACTCAACACCCTCCACAGTGCCCGGTCCTTAGCAGGCACTCCATAAATGTCTGCTGAATGCATAAATGCCGGAAACAGCGTGAAAACTGTAAAGGTCCCCACGATACTACAATTTTTCCTCCACTTCTCCCTCCCCTACCTTCGTCCCTAATCAACATCTAGGCTTTGGAAACATATTTTCTGAGAGTTTTCGAAGGCTGGGAAGTTCTATTTGGCTCCGGGGGAGGTGAGGAGCACAAACAGGAAACCCACATGGTCCCTCAAGGGAGCTTAAAGATGCCTAGATTTGAGGAGGGGGAATGAGCCCACAGCTCGAGAAGCCTGAACCACTTTAGAAGATGGTGCTTGCCCTCGCCCCTACCCCAGCCCTGCTCTCATGGAGATCCTCCCTAGCCATCACCGAGGTCCTCTCTATGCCTCATATAGGACCCGGGCCTCGGTTTTTCTCCCGTGCAATGGGCTGGCAGCCCAGATGCTGGCCTGCCTTGCAAATGAATGCCTGGACCTGATTCTGGATCTCTTCGCAGGAGGGAAGCCCCCTCCGCTCCACACGAACTCTAGCCACATCCCTCCCTGTGGCCCCCTCCACCCTCCTTAGCCAGCAGGAAGCCCTAAGCACTCTGGCCCAGCCACAGCTCCCAGCCCTCCCTGCCCTGTGCTGTGGGCTCCAACAGCGCCGCCTGTGTCTCTGCTCAGGTGGCCCCTCTGCCGGGAATGCCCTTCCCTCAGCCCTGACCCAGCTCCTACTACCTCCCTGAGGTCCATGTGACGGCTGGGAGGCCCTCCCAACCTAGCCCTTTGATACAGCACTTCCCACGTGGAGTTACCAACACTGCTTATACATCTGTTACCCGCATAGGCCATGGGGGACTGTGTGGGGTTTGCCTCTTGGTTGGTTAGTAGCTATTTCCATTACCAGGCACAGTGTCCAGCACAGAGTATAACCCTGCAGACATTTGTGGAATAAACGAAGGAATGAGACTCTTTCATCATCCCTTCCTGCTTAATAACACTTCTTATAATAACTAATGTTAATTGAATGTTCATTGTCCCATTTAATTTCTCCCAACAATCCTGTGAGGTAGGTCTTATTATCAACCCCCCTTTACTGACCAGGAAACTGATGCCTGGAGGGACCCAGTGATTTTCCCAAGGTTGCACACCTAAGACATGGAGGAGCTGACCGGAAACCAAGCAGCCTGCCCTTTGTGCTGGCAGGCTCAGGTCCATTGCGTGGCTTAGCTTGACACCTAAGTCCTGTCACACACTGGCCAACCCTGCCTCACCACTTGCCCCGCAGCCAAAACAGAAGACCCCTTGAGCCCTCCGCTCTAATGCGTGGGTCCAATCTGGGTGCCCTCCTTCTCCAACCTTCAAGGCGCGGCTCCTGAGCCCCCTTACCCCGTGCCACAGGCCCCACAAGAGGCAGCAGCCCACCTACATCTCCACCTCATCTCGTTCGCTTCTGCATCCACACCCCCCAAAACCCTCTCCTCCAGGGCCCACCCCACCACCTACATGGTACAGAATAAATGCATCTACACCATCGAATCCTTGAGGCAATCCTTCCCTTCCTTCCCTCCTTCATCAAAGCCTCCCAGGTGCTGTCTTTGGGGAGCACAGGAGGTGGAACAGACACACAAAGACTCCAGACCCTGTCAGGCTTGGGGAGCCCTGTCCGAGGGGCTGTAAGCAAGACAGTCAAGGACCACGACTCTTGTCCCCAGTTTGCAGATGAGACCGGAAGTATAAGGAATGGCAGCTGCCAGATAAACATGCACTCAGTGTTTTATGAATGAATGAATGAATGAATGAATGAAGAGGTTCCAGGGCCCAAGGAAGAGGGAGCTGAGATAGAAACACCAAGTCAACTGTTCTGGGGTCTGAATAAATTTTCCCGTGGAACCTCACTGGGCACCTGGGGGCAAGAAGAGGCCATTTCACACCCTGGAGCAGCCCATTAGGGCTGTAGGTCAGACCCTAGGGGTATTCATTCAGCCTCCCTGCCCCACTGAGGACAGCAGAGTCATGCAGAACACACCTGGGGAGACAGGTCTGTGTCCTAATGGGGAGGGGGTTACATCCATTCATCTGACCTCTATTAACCCAGGGATTCCTCTGCGTCAGGAACTGTGCTAGTGCCCTGGAAACATGATCGCACGGGGGAATCAAAGCAAGGGGGCCCCACAGAGGGAACAGGCCTCAGTGCCCCACGTGGAGGGGCCTGCTCAGAGTGCCTGTTTAAGAGTTTAGTGTAAGAAAGGCCCAGGGTCCCCGAGGAGGGCTCGGTGCTCCTTCAAAGAGGCAAGGCCTTGGAGGCTTCGGTGTCCCTTGGGCGGAAATCAGTGCCCTGTGGGCGGGGCCAGGGCGTCAGTAGAAAGACCAGCATGGGAGGCGGGCTGTGTTCCAGTGGGCGGGGTCAAAGAGGCCAAGTGGGGGAGGGGTGCCCTGGGTCAGAGGGTCTCCGCGAGGCGTTGGGGGCCCGCGGGAGGGTGGGAGTCTCGGCCTCCGGGGGCGGCGCGTGCCGCCGCCCCGGCTCCGCGTCACTGAGCGAGGCGGGGGTCCCCAGCTCGAGCCCGCGCCGCCCTGCGCCCCGGCCGGCCGCCCGCCCTCCCGGCACTCACAGCAGGTCGGGCCGGTGCCGGTGCAGGATGGCGCAGAAGGCCAGGCCGTCCCGGAAGGAGCTGCTCAGGTCGCGGATGTCCACGCCGCGGTAGCCCTCGCACTGGCGGCGGCACCAAGCCAGCAGCGCGACCCGCGGCCCCGCCATGAGCCGCGCGGGGCTCGGGCCCGGCTCCGGGCGCCGCCGGGACCGGGCTTCACCCTTGGACCCGGCTTGGGCCGGCTTCCAGCTACGGCTGCGGCTATGATTCCGGCGCGGCCCAGCCGGCGCGGCTTGGAGCTCGGGGCGCGACCCGCTAGCGGCGGGCGCGGGGCGGGGAGGAGGCGGGGCCGCGGCCTCGGAGTCCTCGCTCGGGCTCCGGAGCGGGGTCCCGGATCTGCTGCCTGCTTCCCGCCCGGCCCTGCCCGGACCTGCCCGAGCAGCCGCTGCCCGAATGGCCCGGCCCGGCCGGCCGCCGCCTACTCACTGCCGCCCGCTCCCCTTGCTGTGGGCCGGCCGCGAGCGCGGCCGTCCCGCTGGTCTCGGTCCCCGCCCGCCGCCGCGGGGGAGCGGGGAGGGGGCGGCGGCCTGGCGCCCCACCCAGCGGTGGCTCCGCCCCCCAGACGCGGACCCCGCACCCCCACCCGCCTCACGTGCCCAGCACCCCACCGCCCCTCTCCTCGGCGATCCCGGTCACCCCTTCCCACTCCCCGCCGTGGACTCCTCAAAGAACTCTGGGATGGCCCCTGAACCCCTCACCCACCACAAACTAGCCCCTCCCCACAGTGACTTCTTCCTCCACCACGCTGCCCACCGGGAAGTCTCCTCTTCCTCCCATCCTGAGTGCTTCCCACTCTAAGGACCTGAAAATCCCCCACATTCGCCTGGCCTGAAACTTTGCGGAGGCATTCTCCCCACCCCCGGCCAATCAGGCAGTTCCCCTGCAGACCCCAAAGCACCCCCAGATGACCACTAGCTTCATTCACCCTGTCTCACCACTCCAAAACACCCTTGACCTACAGGTAGTTCTGTCTGCCACCTTCCCCTCCCCCCAGAGCCGGACCGGGAGACTCCATGCTCCCACCCATGGGACCCCGGGGCCCTTCCCATGGGACGCCCCCACCACCACCACCACAGTGGTCCAGGTGTCCACTCAGTGATGTATTGAGCCTGACAAGGGGTCCTGCAGAGTTTTCCTTACCCCCCCCCCCCGTGTAGGGTCAGGGATCTCACCCCTCCCCACTGGGGCATCCTGACTAGGGTTGGAGGGGTTGGGGTCCCATGGGAAGGACCTATGGGAAGCAGGCCCTTGTCTAATGGGACATTGGGTGTCTGGCCTTGGAACCTCTGCAGCCTCATTCTCCTGCTCCCCCTTCCAGACCTGGGTTAGCCACCCTCCCCAGAGGCCTCTCCCGACCTCCGGATGAATCAGCTCCCACTAGGCTGCCGTGGCAGCGACATCACTGTGACCAGTGCAATAGTTAGCTGGGGTGAGTCTGTCGCACCACTCCCCCCAAAGGAAGGAGCGGGATCCTACTCATCTCTGTCAGCCATCAGCCCTTGGAGGAGTGGAAAGAACAGGGGTGTACCAACCCAGGCTCGAATCCTGGCTTTCCCCACTCACTCTGCCGTGTGACCGTGTGCCTCCATGAACCTCAGTTGCCACATCTTAATAATGGGGATAATTCCTGCTTTACAAAGTGGCTGAGAGGAGTAAGATGTGCCTCACAATTAGTCTTCACTCATAAACTCTAACTATTGATACCTGGTGCCTGGTAAACATGTGATAAAATGGATTGAAAACATTTTGTACCCAGCTTGTCCCTTGGACCTTTGTGAGTAAATTATGGAGGAAACAGGCCAACTTGGGGAATCCCACCTCCTCAAAGGTTCACTGAGTCCCAGCTCGGAATACAATTATGACCCAGGGGACCCCAGCTTGCCAGCCTGGGGCAGCCTCACACCCTGGATCTGTCCACAGCTGGGAGGCCACCATCTTGGCCCAGAACGCCAACTTTCAGGTTACCTAGGAAGGGGCTGCCACGAGCCAGGCTGCCTGGCCAGCCCCCTTGGCCCCTCACCAACCCTTCGCTGCCGCCTCCGGCCCTGTCCCTGTGGGAAAGCAACTCTAAGAAAGGAGGGTTCCAGGTACTCTCATTAAATCAGGGACTTGGGCTCACACACCCACCTTGGCCTCCAAAGACCACCAGTACTCTTCATTAAAGCCCAGGAGGGATTATATTCCTCTCCTCACCAGCCCAAGGGGCTCCCTTCAGGTCCCTGAAGACAGTTTCAGATCTGACCTTGATCCCTTTGCCATGAGAGTAGCTCACCCAGCCCAGCCTCTGGGCCCTAATTAGCCATTTGTGGGGTTTAGAAACTCATTATCTGAGTCAGCTCATCATGATAGGAGGTAAGGGCCTCCATGACCACAGCTGTGTGACCACAGGCCAGACAACTCCACCCCTATGAACCCTAATTTCTTACCCTATAAAATTGGGATAATAATCTTTGCCTTGCCTGCGTCCCAAGGTTGTGGGTAATCCGGTGAGATAATGAATGGACAAATGCCATGCAGACTGTAAATGCAGGGTTCAGGTGGGAGGTGGGACTGTGTTTACAGGTGAGGTCAGAAGCCACAGACAGCTATGCAAGTCAGGTCACCAGCCCAAAATCATACCAAAATATCAGGATTAGGACGAAGGGATTTGGGCCCTTCGTTTGGTGTGTTTATTTTTTAACTATCAGTTAAGAAGTAAATACACTCTCCTTATCAAAAATTTTTAAATAAAGCTAAAGTTCCTAGTTGACTGTCTCCCTCAACCCCAGTCCCCTCCTAAGATGTAGGCACGGTTGTCAGTTTTTTGTTTTTTTAATATTTATTTATTTATTATTTATTTGGCTGCTTTGGGTCTCTAGTTGTGGCATGCACACGGGATCTAGTTCCCTGACCAGGGATCGAACCTGGGCCCCCTGCACTGGGAGCACAGAGTCTTAACCACTGGACCACCAGGGAAGTCCCATGGTTGTCAGTATGAAGTCGAACCTTCCAGACCTTGTGCATGCATTTATATTCAAACATGGATTCAACAAATATTGACCAAGCACCTGCTCCTTGGCTGGGGAGCTCCAGGGTAGATAGGATGAACAAGACAGGATCCCTGCCCTCATGGAACTAACATTCTAATGGAGAAGACAGGCAGGGAACAAATAAAGCAACAGAGATCATTTTAGATGGTGAAGGGGGCTTGGAAGAGAATAAAGTAAGACACTGTGGCAGAGAACCATGGGAACAGACGGGGCTTCCAGGGAAGGCCTCTTTGTGGTGGGAACATTTGAGCTGAATGACACCCATCCCCCAAGAAAGCAAGTCGGATGCGAGCCAGTGAGAGATCATTGCAGGTAGTTGGAATCCTTCTAATTTATTCCCAGTAATAGCACGAGGCAGGATCCTGGCAGGGAAGTGCTGGCTAGGGTGGTGAGTGAGACAGGCTAGTGACTACTCTTCGTCCAGAATGATAAGGGGCAAAGGAAAAAGAAGCCCGAAGGAAGAGCAGGCGTCCAGAGGAGGGCCCTGACTAGTCTGGGAAAGGATGCCATACTTTCCACTTCCCATTCTTCCTGCCAGCCTGCTTTGCAGGAGGGCTGTGATGGAGGGAGATGCAAAGGCAGAATGAAGAAAAATCCCACGGGGTGGGGGGGGAGTGGGGGGAGAAGCTGATGTCGAATGAGCACTGGTGGGAATGGCTGAGTGAATGAATGACCAGCACTTACAGCTTACACTTATTTTCACACACAGATCTCAAGGTAAATTTCAGAAAGATGAAAGGGAGAGGAATGGCCATGGTGGGGACCTGGAGAAGCTGAGGGGGAAAAGAATGTCATCATTGCCTCTGGGAATCTCTGGCTGTTGAGTCCCCACCTGACTCTGCGCCCGCTCAGAGGCGGGGGCTGGGGGCCGCTTCTCTCTCAGAGCCGGAAGTCCACCTGTGTCTGTGCGTTCCTGGGTGTGGGAGGTGATGCCTGGTTGGCCCCATTTCACTCACCACCTACTCTCTTTGCCACTGACTTGCTGGGAGACCCTGGATAAATATGTCACCTGTCAAAGGTTCAATGTCAATATCTATAAAAGGTGGGCCTTTGCCCACCTTGGGATGCAGTAGGCCTGTTTCTAGGACTCTATCCTCCAGAAATACTATCCCAGGGGCCCCAAGATGCACATACAAAGATGGACATTGTTTGCTAACAGCAAAGCACTGGGCGCAACCTAAATGTTCATGAGGGACAGCATAATTGAGTTTCAATACAGCTGGAAAACAGAAAACCACCAGCTGTTAAAAAGAGCGTCCTGGGGGATTTCCCTGGTGCTCCAGTGGTTGAGACTCCACGCTCCCATTGCAGGGGGCGCAGGTTCTGGTCGGGGAATTAGGATCCCACATGCCCACGGTGTGGCCACACACACAAAAAATATCCTGGAAACAACAAGGTCCTACTGTATAGCACAGGAAACTATATTTAATATCCTGTGATAAACCATAATGGAAAATAATATGAAAAAAAAGAATATATATGTGTGTATAACTGAGTTACTTTACCGCACAGCAGAAATTAACACAACATTGTAACTCAACCATACTTCAATAAAATATTTTTTAACAAGTGTCATGGACATACATCCTCAAAAGAAGTGAAAAAAGCTAGCTGTAAAATAACAGATATACTAGGATTCCATTTTTGCAAAACAAAATTTCTATATATATAACATCTATATCATGTATACTTATGTATATAAACATGTACATGTGCAGATATATGGAATTTTAAAACATCACAAAGAAAGGAAAAAATCTACCCAAATGCTGTCAATGGTTCACTATGGGAGTGAGATGGGGGTGTGGCAAACTCACTTTTTTTTTTTAATAAACTTATGTATTTATTTATTTTGGGCTGCGTTGGGTCTTCGTTGCTGTGCGCTGGCTTTCTCTAGTTGCGGCAAGCAGGGGCTACTCTTCCCTGCGGTGCGCGGGCTTCTCATTGCGGTGGCTCCTCTTGTTGCGGAGCACGAGCTCTAGGCGAGAGGGCATCAGTAGTTGTGGCTCATGGGCTCTAGAGCGCAGGCTCAGTAGTTGTGGCGCACGGGCTTAGTTGCTCTGTGGCATGTGGGATCTTCCCGGACCAGGGCTCGAACCCATGTCCCCTGCATTGGCAGATGGATTCTTAACCACTGAGCCACCAGGGAAGTCCCAGATTCACTTTTTACAAGTCATTATGGTCCGAATTTGTAACAACAGCAGGCATAACTTTTTAAAATAACAGTTTTGAGATATAATTCACATACCATAAAGTTCACTCTTGTGAACAATTCGTGGTTTTTAGTATATTCACAGGGTTGTGCAACCATTATTTTATTTAGAATATTTTCATTACCCCCCAAAGTCTGTACCCATTAGCACTCACACCCAATACCTGCCCGCCACCCCTGCCCCACCCCTGGCAACCACTATTCTGCTTTCTGTGTATTTGACTCCTCTAGGCACCTCCTATAAGTGGAATCATCCAATATTTGCTGCTGATTAATTTTAGACTCTTGCTCTGATCATAATCTTAACCAGTCACTTGAAAAAACAAATGAACTTTCTCATACCAACACAACATCGTTTGCAGTTTAATTAACAGTGCTAGAAGCGAAAGGGGCTCTAATTTTAAAACAAAAGCAGCCCCAAATAAGCAAGAGGAGATTTGCTCACACAGAGGGCCACGGCAGGTCACTGGAAGACAAGAAATCCAGGTAAGTCAGGTAGAGCAAGTATAACTTCATAATGAAAAGAATAACAGGGGAGGGAGCAGGACTTTAGGAAGTGGACCATCCTTCCAGTCTGGACAGCTTGGAGCCTCAGTACCTGTGAGCTTCTAATTCTAGGATTTCATTTTTCTAAGCTTCTCTGACTCCAAGATCCATGTGGGTCTGACCACTGTGCTTTTCTCTCAGGGCCCTACCCAGGCCCTTGGCTCTGAGCTGCTCCCTGGGGGAGCAGGGCCCTGTGGACAATAGGAACATTGTGGGACCTCGGAAGCTGGGGCCTGGAGGCATGTGGGAGGTTTCGCTGCTCTCCTGGTCCTCACTTCGCCACAGGCATGCCCTGAGCTTGCCAGGACAGCATCCTGCGCCCCCGTCCCAGCCTGCCGGGATGAGCCTCGGTTTCCTGGAATCCCAGCAATGTCTGAGGACAGGCAGCTATGCCAAGCCATTCTCCACAGACCCTACTGTTCCCCACATACTGTATATACATTCTGGAAAATCAGTCTGGGATTGGGCAAGCAAGTTTGAATCCTTACCCCAAAATGAAACAACTCTCCAATTAAACCCTCCAGAGCAGAGAGGACCATGTGCTGTCCGTCACTGGGAGGGTTCTCTCTGAGCTGGGAGTTACTCCTACTTTGCCTTCTGGGTCTGTCCCCGGAGGGGAGGCAGGTCAGAGAAGCCACTGAAATATCCAGGCTGGAAAGGACCCTTTGGGAGTATTTAGCAAAGCCCCTCAGTATACAGGAGATTGGAGCCAAGGAGGGGAGGTGCTTGCCCAGGATGATAGAGGCAGTTAGAGGGGGAGCTGGGGCTGAACCCCATCCCCAGCCCCTTACTCTCCGTGCTACAGGATGCTTGGGAGGCCTCAGCCTGCCACGCTGTCCCCCGCCCCTTTTGCCTTCCTCTGAAACACGTATTGCTGCTGTTCCAAATCCTGCACAGGCTTCAAGGCCCAGCCCAGACATCACCTCCTCCCTGAAGCCTTCCCTGATAGGCCCAGATGGAAGCCATCACCTCCTCCCTGAAGCCTTCCCTGATAGGCCCAGATGGAAGCCACAGCTCCAGGTCTTCTTACAGATTCCCACCCTTGAATTAGATGGAAACTACAGGGAAATCCTTGCCAATTTCAGAGAGAAATTTCCACATGCCTACCCTGGAGGGACTGGCAGGCCAGTGTGGGAGACAGACATGTAAACAATCACAAAAAACAGTCACAGAAAGACAAGACAAGGGAGGTGATATAGAGATGGACAAAGTGCTATAGCACTTCCACAAGGAGCCTCTCATCTCCTGTCCGGGGACTGAGGCTTTATCCCTGAAGGCTGTGTGGAGGAAACGGCATTTGAACAGTGGCTCACACTGTGTGGCATTTATTTGTGCATATGTGTCTCTCCCCATTAGGCTGTGAGATCCGATCCTTAAGAATATTTTATTTATTTATTTATTTATTTATGGCTGTGTTGGGTCTTCTTTGTTACGTGCGGGCTTGCTCTAGTTGTGGTGAGCAGGGGTTACTCTTCGTTGCGGTGCACAGGCTACTCAAGGCTTCTCATTGCGGTGGCTTCTCTTGTTGCGGAGCATGGGCTCTAGGTGCACGAGCTTCAGTAGTTGTGACACGCGGGCTCAGCAGTTGTGGCTCGCGGGCTCTAGAGCGCAGGCTCGGTAGTTGTGGTGCACGGGCTTAGTTGCTCCGCAGCACGTGGGATCTTCCCAGACCAGGGCTTGAACCCACGTCCCCTGCATTGGCAGGTGGATTTTAACCACTGCACCACCAGGAAGTCTCCAATCCTTAGGAATATTGATGGCTTGGGACATTCCTGGTGGTCCAATGGTTAAGAATCTGCCTTCCAATGCAGGGTACTTGGATTTGTTCCCCGATTGGGGAACTAAGATCCCATGTGTCAAGGGGCAAACTAAGCCTGCACACCACAACTACTGAGCCTGCGCGCTCTAGAGCCAATGTGCCACAACTAGAGATCCCACGTGCTGCAACGATGAGTCCGTGTGCCACAACGAAGACCCAATGCAGACTAAATAAATAAATAAATAAATATTTTTAAAAATATATTTTAAAAATGTATATGTATAGCTGATTCACTTTGTTATAAAGCAGAAACTAACACACCATTGTAAAGCAGTTATACTCCAATGAAGATGTTAAAAAAAATATACTGATAGATAACCTTTACTGACACTAACCGTATGCTAGACATTGTGTGTGTGTGTGTGTGTGGTGTTTTCTTCTTTCTTTCTTTCTTTTTTTTTTTAAATTAATTTATTTATTTATGGCTGCGTTGGGTCTTCGTTTCTGTGCGAGGGCTTTCTCTAGTTGTGGCAAGCGGGGGCCACTCTTCATCGCGGTGCGCGGGCCTCTCACTATCGCTGCCTCTCTTGTTCTCTGCGGAGCACAGGCTCCAGATGCACAGGCTCAGTAATTGTGGCTCACGGGCCCAGTTGCTCCGCGGCATGTGGGATCTTCCCAGACCAGGGCTCGAACCCGTGTCCCCTGCATTGGCAGGCAGATTCTCAACCACTGTGCCACCAGGGAATCCCCTTTCTTTCTTTTTTTTTAATTTTGGCTGCACCACGCAGCATGTGGGATCTTACTTAGTTCCCCAACCAGGGATCGAACCTGTGCCCCCTGCAGTGGAATTACAGGGTCCTAACCACTGGACGTACAGGGAATTCCCATGTGGTGTTTTTCTTGTTAATGTGCATTACCTCTGGTTTCTCACAACTCTGTGAGCTTCACATGATCACTATTTACTAATAAGGATAAAACTCCGAGAGGGTAAAGCCCTCTCGAAGCCACACAGCTGTCAAAATATGGTCAGGACGCCGTCTGGCTCTTTCTGACTTCACAAAGAACTTTCACCACAAGGATGTGCCGCTGGTGGACTGAGGCCAGCATCGTGTCTGGTTCACCCCTGCATACCTAGTTTTCACTATAAGTTCATTCACTGCTATGTACCTGTGAGTTTGGTGAGCAAGAACCTCCCAGGTGCCCCATGTCTGCAGCCCCTGGCAGCCATGGCAGCAATGCTCCTGAAACCGTGCACCTCACATTGGGACCTGAACCTACGTGCCGGGACTCGAACCCACGCAGCCGGGACTCAAACCCAGCCCAAACCCACAGTGTTCCAACTGAGATCACACACCTGGTTTCAGGACTTAATGAAGCTCAGGTTCTTGATGTCTCATCATAGAAAGAATTCAGTGAGAGACAAAGTGGTAGGCAAGAAGTGGATTTATTTAGAGAGAAACACACTCCACAGACAGAGCGTGGGCCATCTCAGAAGGTGAGAAAGGCACCAGGGTACTGGGTTGTCAGTTTTTATAGGGGTGGGTAATTTCATAGGCTAATGAGTGGGAGGAGTATTCCAGCTATTTCAGGAAGGGGTGGGGATTTCCAGGAAGTGGGCCACTGCCCACTTTTTGATCTTTATGGCTGATCTTGGAACTGCCATGGCGCCTGTGGATGTGTCTTTAGCTTGCTGATGTGTTACGGTGAGCATATACTGAGGCTCAAGGTCTAGTGGAAGTCGACTTGTCTGCTCTCTTGGACCCATTTGGTTTTAATCAGTTTATGTCATGTCCTCGGGCTATGTTATTCTTTCAAAGGTTGTGCCCTGGGCTTCCCTGGTGGCGCAGTGGGTGAGAGTCGGCCTGCCGATGCAGGGGACGCGGGTTCGTGCCCCGGTCCGGGAAGATCCCACATGCTGCGGAGCGGCTGGGCCCGTGAGCCATGGCTGCTGAGCCTGTGCGTCCAGAGCCTGTGCTCCGCAACGGGAGAGGCCACAACAGTGAGAGGCCCGCGTACCGCAAAAACAAAAACAAAAACAAAGGTTGTGCCCTGCCCCCTTCCCTCCTGTTTCACTCCCAGCTCACTTCCGATGGCAATAAACAGGACTAGTACTGGAAGGCTAACAGGGTTGGTGCTCGGATGCAGATGGAATGTTCTAGGCCCTAAGTTGGGTTCCTGTGGCTCTGCAGTGGGGCTCAGGGGCAGAAATTTGGCAGGAAGGAGGG
Organism: Stenella coeruleoalba; assembly: GCF_951394435.1. Taxonomy (NCBI): domain Eukaryota; kingdom Metazoa; phylum Chordata; class Mammalia; order Artiodactyla; family Delphinidae; genus Stenella; species Stenella coeruleoalba. The sequence continues at coordinate 10,378,020 of NC_137157.1, forward strand.
AGAGGGAGGCCAGAGGGGCCTGACTTAGAGTTGGGTCTGCAAAGCCAGCCCTCGTTTATGCTTGGACTCTTTAGGGGTGACTGGGGTTACAGTTGAGGTCCTGGGGCCTGGAGCCCTCTCAACTACCCCTCAGTATCAACCCAGCCCGATCTGCAAGTCAAAAGCAGGCAGGTGGGAAACAGTTTCTGAGCCTCCCTACCCCAGGAAGGTCACCTCTCCTCTGAGGACCAAGTGACAAGGAAGGGGCTGTCAGGCTGGAGAGATTTCTGTCAGCCAGAAGGTCAGACCACCTGCCAAGGCTGTCAGACGCTAGAAAAGGACTGTTTGTCTCCCACCTACCTGACTGTCTACACGGAACTGTGAGCAAGGCAGCTCTTCCCATTTGAAACAGAACATGCGACTTTCCTGCAGAAGCTCTGAGTGAGTTGTTTTCCCGGTAGATAGAACAGAGAGAGGTTAGCAAGGGCGAACCTCATCTCCAGGTGACACAATACAACACAACTGGGACGGGTAAGGGTAACAGCAAACACTTGTATCATGCTCGACAGCTTTATGTGCTGAGGCTCAGAGGGGCCCAGGGAGGCGGGTGGGGAAGAACTACTCACTCCATTTGATGCACGAGGAAGCAGAGGCCCAGAGAAGTTAAGCAACCTGCCTGAAATCTCCCAGCTTCTAAGAGGGCAGTGTCAGGACTTGTATCTAGGCCTCCTGCCTGATCAGAGAGTGGAGAAGGCCACCCTCCAGGTCCACCAGCCCCAGGGAGAGAAATGGGAGTGGGGGTGGGAACAGGAGGAAGGTACCTTAATCAAGGGCGGGGCCAGGAATACAGCCGCAGGTTTGATAGGAATGTGGAGCTGGGAACCGGGATGACTTGCTGCTTCCGGTACCCGCCTCCTTCTCAGAAACATCAGGAAAGTTGCTGGTCAGGCTTTGGATCAAATTGGCCGCCCCCTGCCTCCCTCTCGACCTCTTCCTGATGTGCTTCCCCCACCCCACAGCGTGGATCCTGACCCCAAGCAACAGCCCAGGCCGGCCCCTCTCCAGTGTGCAGGGCAGGTGGGCACGGGGATGAAAGGCCATCGGGAGGAAGAGCCAGTGCGGCACACCCACACTCTTCATTTGCTGAAGAGTGAATACATTCATCATTTATTCACTCTATGCATCTGCCTTCTAGAAAGGATTTAAGGCACACCATCATTTATTGATACACTTATATCGTTTCATTTGATGAACTCCATTGATTCACTTCCTTGTACCTTCATCATTCATTCATTCAACTAATTCTCTTTATTGCAAAGGCCATTGCTCCCAACTGCTGCCTCCCTTTTCTCAGGTATTCACGGGGGCTCCTGGCCCATTTAATCCTAGAATGTTACCCAGAATTCTAGAACTGCAGGGCTGCAGCCTTCAGACAACAGCAGGTCTCAGTGCCTCATTTTGCAGATGAGGAGGTGGTCAGTATCCACCGAAGGCCAAGGCCATTCCGGGAAGAGAAGCCCCATCTGGGGCTTGCAGTCCAGTCCACACTGTGGAAAGGAAGCCAAGGCCACCAGAGGCTGGTCTGTGTGGCGAGGAACCAGCTCCAGCCTTGGGGTCTGAAGAGCAGGGTTCCGGCCCCAGCTGTTCACTGCCTCTGCCCAAGTCTTACACCCTGGGCATCTCCACCTGGATGTCTCACAGGGTCCTTGAACTCCTGTCTGAACCCAGTTCTCTACCCACCTTCACATGCTTCCTGTTTCAAACCTGCCCACTCACCCCATCTCAATCGTGGTTCCACTGTCTCCGCAGCTGCAAAAGCCAGAAGACTGGGCATCTCCCCGCCCCTGCCCCTGCATATCTGGCCAACTGCCAAGTCCTGCCCTCTGTAACCTCCCAAATGGCTCTTGAATTCTCCAGCCTCTCTCCACCCCTGCTGCCACCACTCTGCACGAGCCCCAGCTCCTCTACAGCTGGGCTGCTCTAGACAAGTGTCTCAGCCTCTCTGTGAACTGGTCTCCACACTGTCCCTACACAGACTTGCCTTGGGTCCACCAACGAGCAGGGAGTAGAGAAAGCCCCTGGGTGAGTCTGCAGGCTCCGAGTCCCAGCTCCACCATGAAGTAGCCTTGCTGATCCATATACTCTATGCCTGTGATTTCCAAGGTCATGGCCAGCTAATTATAATGGACTTCATTCGCTAATCACACACTACAGCCAGGTGCTGTGCTAAGTACTTTATATAATTTAATCAAGTGAAATGCTACCCATTTTATAGATGAGGAAAGTGAGGCACTGAGAAGCTAAGTAACTTGGCCCATGGTTACACAGCTAGTATGTGGAGTCGGGATTCAAACCCAGGTCTGGCCAAGCCCGAGCCACACACTTTGCTGTGCTGCCTTCTCTTGCCGGTGCAGGAACTTTTGGTAACTGGCACCACCCAGAGCTCCCCATTCCCTGCTAATTAAACCCTCACTCCCTTTATGCGTGGGAGGATTATGAACCTGCTTCTTCCACTCCAGGCAAGCTGGAATAAAAACCCTGCGAACTGGCTGCAGCTGCTTAAAGCCCTGCGTTCCTCAAGCTGTACCAGGCGGAGTTCAGCTGTGCCTGCCCCCTCACAAGGGCTGCCGGCTGCCCAGCACTGCCGCGGGACATGGGCCAAGACACTGGGAAACGGCCCAAGCCAGGCTCTCACACACTGGCTCTGTGTGACCTTGAGCTCCTCAAATGGCCCATCTACTGGTAAGAAGGGTGCTGAGGCTGATGTGTATAAAACTGATGACTAATAAGAAGCTGCAGTATAAAAAAACAAACAAACAAAAGAACCACTAATACGAAACTTTCTTTGGGTTATTTGTATAGAAATATGTTAATATAAATGTTTCAGACATTACATGAAATTTCTAAAAATCTTATATGTTCTGGTATAATGTTATAAGTCATAATTCTAGTTATTACTTTAAAATGTATATCTCAGAAATAACTAAATGTCCTTGTCAATTGCATTATTATGAACTTTCATCAAATCTTTAACCGTGGTCATTTTTAAGCCTTTTGTCATTTACAGACAGTTCTGGGTGTACTCTGATGCTTTCGCAAAAATGTTCCTATAAAAGGGTTCCATCTTCAAGGAATTCATGGAAAACACTCTGACGAGGACAGGTTTCTGGTAGCTGACTATACTGCTGAACTGAATGAATAAGCATTTTCAGAACTCTAATGGAAAACTGATGAATTTATAAAAGTGCTAACAAAAGATCAAGATGAAAAAAAATTAATTACATGGACTGAGTGAACTGATGAGGATGATTATAATTTTTGTGACTTTCTGTTTGAATAAAAAAAAATTCCCACAAGGACTCAGAGGCAAAAAATATACAAATCAATTTTCACTGCGAAGTAAAGGAGCTGTTACAGTGGAGGATTACTGGACTGAATGCCAATATTATGACATAGCATGAGTGTGTTTCATGTTTGGTAATTGCAATCATTGTTGCTTTTATTGTGGTCATCCACTTACAATGCTTGGTGTCAGTTTATTTATCTCTTGTAAAAATAAAATGCAGTGTGTGTGTGTGTGAAAAAAAAGTGAATGCATGTTATATTTTATTAATAAAATACACATAAAAGGACTTCCCTGGTGGCGCAGTGGTTGAGAGTCCGCCTGCCGATGCAGGGGACACAGGTTCGTGCCCCGGTCCGGGAAGATCCCACATGCCGCGGAGCGGCTGGGCCCGTGAGCCATGGCCACTGAGCCTGCGCGTCCGGAGCCTGTGCTCCGCCACGGGAGAGGCCACAACAGTGAGAGACCCGCGTAACGCAAAAAAAAAAAAAAAAGCACATAAAATATTTTCCCCAAAACCTAAAAAAAAATAAAATAAAATTTAAAAATAAAGTTTACTGTTAAGAAGCAGAAAAAAAAAAAGAGTGCTGAGGGACCGGGTGAGACACAACACACCTTGTCCTGGCATAATTTTAGTGATGGAGACAGGAGACTCTGACATGAATTATGAGACTCTGGTGGTGAAATCAAAACAAGTTAACACCGGGGGTGCTCAGGTGCGTCTATATCCTATGAGTCACCAGTGCCAAATGTCAGGACTGGTTGTGGGTACAGAAGAGACGGTACTGCATGGGCCATTCTTAACGAGGCCAGGGAACCAGGGTGTACACAGGCACTGGGGGCGGGGGTGCAGTAAGGCCTGGCTGGCACTGGCCTGGCGATCCAAACGCTTGGCAGGATCCCAATGCTGCCACTCGTTAGACTCCAGCAAGGTAACAGATGAAGTGCCTGGAAAGCTACCAAGAGCTCTATGAATGTTTGGACTTATTACATATTAACTAAGAGGCTGCTTTTGGTTTTCCTTCCTTTTGGAGGAAGGATGGCATTCCAGAGACAGCACAGCCTTTAGAGCTGGGCTGACCTGGGTTCTGTCCTGGGTCCTCTTTAGCTCTGGGAACTTGGACAAGTTGTGTAACCTCCCTGGTGGAGAACGGCCTCCTAACTCAGACTTAGTCACAGCCTTTATAGTCTCGACAAGGCCTATATGACTCCCCATGACCGGGAGCTTCACTGGTCTCTGGCCTCTTCCTCCCTCGCCCTTGCTAGCTCTGCTCCAGCTGGCCTTTTCACTACATTCTCTCAACATACAAAACATGCTCTGACCTCAGGGCCTTTGCACTTGCAGTTTCCTCTTCCTAACACTTTCTTCAGGTATCTGCAATGTGGCCTCCTTGCCCCCTGCGTGTCTCTGACCAAATGATACCAATTAGTGTGATCTCTTCTGACCATCCAATTCAAAGGGGTAACTCCTACCCTGGATTTTTCTGCACAGGATACCTCGCCATCCAACATACTATACATGCTCTACCACCTGTCTGCACTCATTAGAATTTAAGTCCCATAAGGACAAGGGCTTTTTTTCTTTATAACTGAAAAATTAAATTGTTATTTGTTTTCTAGGGGTTTTGTTTTTTACCCACTTCCTTTTCCCTCTCACCTAGCAGTGCCTGGCTGGCTCACTTGTAGAAAAAAGGATACAACCTTCTGTGCATAAAATCCTATAATGTGCCGGATACACAGCAGGCATTCTATTAGACACCTAGAGCTGCCGCAGCAAATTACCACAAAGTTAGTGGCTGAAACAGAAACTTATTCTCAGTTCTGGAGGTGAAAAGTCCAAAATCAAGGTGTCAGCTCTAGGGGAGAGCACTTCCTCGCCTCTCATAGCTTCTGGTGGCTCCAGGCGTTTCTTAGCTTGCGGCTGCATCACTCTAATCTCTGCCTGTCTTCATGTGGTCCCCTCCTCCCTGTGTGTCTCTGTGTCTAAGGACACTTGTCATTGGATTTAGGGGCCACCTGGATAATCCAGGGTGCACTCATCTTGAGATCCTGAACTCACATCTTTATCCAAATGTCACACTGATAAGTTCCAGGGGTTAGGACATAGACGTATCTTTTCGGGGACGAGCATTCATTAACTACTAGGAAACAAGGATACAGAAGAGCTTATGAATTCCAAGCACGGGGGAGAAATAAATAACTGAGCATCTCACTTATTCCTCACGACTGCCCAGTAAGGCAGATTCTACTATCCTTGTTTACATGCAAGGAACGGGGTTCCTGCAAGCAGGAGCTTCCACCCCAAGAGCCATACTGGCGGCCACCCGAGTGACAGGTGACACCCCAGATAAGGAGGAAGCCAGTTCACCCAGCTCCAGCCACTGCCATCCCCATGCCAAGCCCCTGGAGCAGGCCCAGCTCTGCCTGGCCGCAGGCTCTAGGGACCCTCAGGTGTGCCCAGAGGTCACATAGTAAATTAGTGAGACAATTCAGACTTGAATCTAGGTGTCATGCCTTCAAGCCAGCGGCTCTTTCCATGTTCTCAAGCTCCCTTATAACCAGAAAACTCAAAAGGAACCAGCATAAAGCCTAGCTTGAGAATTCACAGCAACCCTGTCACTGGGTGGGGGGTAGCAACCTCATCAGCTACACCCATCCAAGTTCCAGGAAATATCCCCTTGCTTTGGAGCTAATATAGACCACGCAGCGCGGCACACAGGATCTTACTTCCCAGACCAGGGATGGAACCCGTAACCCCCTACAGTGGAAGCGCGGAGTCCTAACCACAGGACCGCCAGGGATGTCCCGACCATGCAGATTTTGATGGGGTATTTATTGCTGTTTCACCTCTTGCTGCCAGTCTTAGGGTAGGGCTTTCTAAAGTATAACCACAAGTTTGAGAAACGAAAGACCTGCCTTCACTACCTACTGCTTTGGCCTTGGACAAGCTATTTAATTACTCTGAGCCTCACTTTCCTCATCAATAAAACCAGGATTCCACATCTACCCATCTCCAGAGTGAGATAACGCATGAACAGTGTTCAGACCATTCTGAGGGCCTTACTCCTGAATATAAAGTTTCTACAGCTCCAGGAACATTTGATCTTTGATGGGTAGGTTGTGTGAGTTACCTGAGACAACCAGTTTCAGTAAGGTTTGTTATTATTATAGATCAGTATGATCTGTGCTTTGTTAGAAAAGATTAGAAATTGGCTCTGATAACAGTGTGGGCTGCTCGGTTTTGGGATGCGGAAGATGCCATCTCAAAGAAATACCAAGATGGCAGATCCCATATGGTTGTTTAAGGGAGGGATGGCAGAGAGAGGGAAAAACAGACACAACTCAGCTGTGACTGGCCGTGAAGGTTCCGGCAGACAAGCAGTAGCTCCGAACCTCACTGAGGGTGGGAGAGGCTGCCCACGACATAAACCAAAGTTTTCAGTGTGAAGAGTCAGGAGACCTGGGAGCAGAAGACAGTAGAGTTTGGAGCCAACTCTTTGCTTTTCCTTATGACTATGCGACCTCGATCAAGTCACTTAACTCCCCGAGTCTGTTTCCGCATCAGTGAAATGGGGATCCCACTAAACCCGCGCTGTGAAGTATAGGCAATGTACATGGATTCCTTTCAGCACGGTCCTGGCAGTAGGTGTTCAGTAGTTCCTTCCTGAAACCCAGCACTTCCACGAACATGCACGCAAATTATGGCAGGTCATTAATGCTCACAGGAGTCTTGCGAGATGCAGATAAGATACTGAATATGAAAATGTCCTGTATACTGCTTTATGAATCCAGGGATTAAATAATTCAAACACCAATAACGAATGCATCAGGAGAAAGTATCTCATGACAAATGGGAAATTACATATTGTTGCCCTTGTCCACAGATGCTCCCCAACAATAATGAGATGACAAATGTGACTCTAAGGAAGATTCTTTATTGAGACCTACTTAAAAAATTTCACTCCCTGATTTAAATAAACTTCAACTCAGTTGACTGATGGCTGAGCTAGGTAAAGGCTTCATGGTGGCAAAAACACTCCCCACCTATGATGACATCAAAATAGGTTCCTGAGTAGTGTCAAGTATGAATATACTCAGGGTCTCTGTCCCATCTTCTTCAGGGTTCTATTAAGCTAGAAGAGAAAGAAAAGCAAAGTCAGATATGGCTTTTTTTTTTAAATTTGTTTGTTTGTTTGTTTTTGGCTGTGTTGGGTCTTCATTGCTGTATGCGGGCTTTCTCTAGTTGTGGTGAGCAGGGGCTACTCTTCGTTGCGGTGCGCAGGCTTCTCATTGCAGTGGCTTCTCTTGTTGCGGAGCACGAGCTCTAGGCACTCAGGCTTCAGTAGTCGTGGCACGTGGGCTCAGTAGTTGTGGCTTGTGGGCTCTTGAGCACAGGTTCAGTAGTTGAGGCGCACGGGCTTAGCTACTCTGCGGCATGTGGGATTTTCCCAGGCCAGGGCTCAAACCCATGTCCCTTGCATTGGCAGGCAGATTCTTAACCACTGTGCCACCAGGGAAGCCCAGTCAGATATGGCTTTTTCACCAAACCTTTCCCTACAGTGTGCACGATCACCAGGCCAGGCCGCCCCTCTGACATGAGCATGAGTTGTCTACTATCATGTGTAAATGCTCGGTTAGGTCCTCCACCTGACATTCTTATGGTGTCACACAATTCATGCAGCTTGTCCTATCTGCCCTTCACACTCAACAAACACACATCCCATACTGCGCTGCCCATTTTATAGACAGGAAAGGGACCCAGGGTGACTAGACTTGTCAGGGCTCTATTATTATCCTGCAGGAGGAGTCTGGTAGCATGGACCACAGCACAGCAGTGACCTCTGCTGGAGGACTCAAAGCACCAAGACGCAGTGGCTCTAGCTACGGCCACAAAAAGTGACCCACAAGACCTCTCCAAGGGCAGGATGTGGAATGCACCAAGTCTGTCAGAACAGAGCTTCATGGTCTCAGCTTGCAGAAACTGGCCAGACCTGTCTAAGTCAGAGAGTAACTGCCAAGTGGTGAGGGATGGGTCAGAGCAGGCAGTGAATCCACCCATATTAGGAAATACCAGGGAGGGAGAAGAGAGCCGGCCACCCGCAGCGGGAGATCTTGGAAAGAGATGCTCCAGAGAAGGCTGACACAGCAACTCCTACGGGCCCAACCCCACTCCCCAAACCCCAAGCAGCCAGCCAGTCTAGCTCAGAAACTTAAAGGGCCAATTTCAGGCTTTCTTGAAAACAGAAATGAGAAATAAACAATTTATAACTCCCCACCCAGTTCCTAACCTCTGTCCCCAGCCCACACACCGCTCTCAGACCTCTCACCTCTTCAAATTTGTGAATCTGCCGGATGAAGAAATCCCCATAGCGCCTGGCCACCTTGGTGTCTGCGATGTGGATCATGTCCTGTGAGAAAAGCAACCAGACAGGAGCGGTGAGGGAGAGCTGCTTTCGGGCCTGCAAACAGCAGTGATGCTAAGTGCCAGATAGACCCCTATGGAAGAGCACTACCAGTCAAGAGCTGCTCTTTCTGTTTAGATGGCTGATTTTTATTTTCTTCTTGTTAATTCATTTATTTTATTTTCTAGTCTTTTTAACGAACATGAATCTTTTGGCTATAGTAACATTTAAAATAGCATTTTATTCTTATACACTGTTTATGAGTATAAAGTTGCAAATTAGTCTAGATTTTAAATTGTTTTTTAGCTCAAAATATTTTGTTGAGCACCATTTTACTTGTAAATCATGACATAATCTAGGTTAAGATCCAAGAACTTTCTGAATCTCTTTGATAGGATTTTTTTCAAGTCAAGGATGAAAAAAGGCAAAAAAAATAGAAAGTAATTTGCCAAAGACAAACCTGAACCAATAAGGAACAATAATAAAAACATGCAATTAAAAACATTTTCATGTAGGATATTTAAATCATATTATTAATTTAACCTGAATATAACCTCACAGCAAAATTTTATTTGTAATAACCAAGTTGCTAAATCTTGGGAGAAGTGTTTTATTAAAGACCATCCAGATGGTTGGGACCAGTTCAGCTGGGCCACTAAAAGGGATGGAGGGATGGAGCAAATGACTGATATTGCCAAAGAACGTGTACATGTCAGGCATTGGGAATAAATGCAAAAAGGACTTTAGTTAGCTGACGTGATACGGCAGGGGATAGACAGTTCTGGTATTTAAAAACATGACTTAAAAACAACATTGAAAAACTTCCCCAACAGACATGTTTCTGCTTTTGGTGAGTCTGTTCATGGCAGGGATAGCCAAGTTCTGCCAAACACCAAGCCTTCAAAAAGCCATTAAGTCTAAAATGAGAGGATCTGGTTTAGCAAGATGAGCTTCCAAAAACAAGCTACCCAAACTGGCCAAGCAATTTCACAACTAGGTATATATACCCGAGAGAATATTGTTCACACAAAACTTGTACACAAAAATTCATAGCAGCATTACCCATCATAGCCAAAAAGTGAGAACAGCTCAACTGTCCACGAACTAATGAACAGATAAACAAAGTGTGGTATACCCAAACAGTGGAATGTTATTCGGCTGTAAAAAGGAATAAAGTACTGATACCTGCTACAACCTGGATTAAACTTGAAAAGATGCTCAATAAAAGAAATCAAACGCAAAAAGCCACATCTTTCATGATTCTATTTTTAGAAAATATCAAGAATAGAAAAATCCACGGAGACAGAAGGAAGATCCCTGATTTGCCAGGGATGGCGGGGGGAAGGAGGAATGGGGAATGCTGTTAATGGGCAGGGATTTCTTTTGGGGATGATGGAAATGTGGAATTAGATAGCAGAGATGGTTGCACAACACGGTGAACAAACTAATAATCATGGAATTACACCCTTTAAAGTGGTGAAGTTTGTTATGCAAATTTTATCATTAAAAACTGTCAGCCAAAAATTAATTTTAAAAATTATTTTTTAAATAATTTGATTTAAACGTTGATTTACAACGTTTTTGATTTAATTTGATTTAAACGTTACAACGTTTTTGATTTTGATTTGATTTAAACGTTGATTTACAACGTTTAAATTTGATTTACAACGTTGTGAAAAAAGAGTATTTAAATTAAATAAATAAAAAGTAGTTGTGAGCAATGGATAAACACACACATATGTATGGTATAGGTCTTGTGAGATTATTTGTCTCTTAGGGTTGTGTATCCCTAAAAGATGTTGAGTACATATGTGTATTGTAGACCAACATCTTTCTGAAAGCAACCAAAAATGTAGGATATTTTAAAAAATTGCCTCATAGGTGCTTCCCCGGTGGTGCAGTGGTTAAGAATCCGCCTCCCAGTGCAGGGGACACGAGTTTGAGCCCTGGTCCGGGAAGATCCCACATGCCGCGGAGCAACTAAGCCTGTGCGCCACAATGAAGAGCAGCCCCCACTCAGCTCAACTAGAGAAAGCCTGCATGCTGCAACGAAGACCCAACACAGTCAAAAAAACCCAAAAAACAAAAAAAAACCCAAAAAAACACCGTTATGTATACTGTTCAATAGCCAAAAACCACCCAAATGTCCACCAGTAGAAGAATGGAAACACCGTGGTCAGTAACTGCAGTAGAATTTGGCCCACCACACATCACAGAACAATAAGCATGACTGACCTACCGCTACATAGGACAACGGTGGATGGTGATTCTCTCAAATACAATGTTGAGCAAAAGAAGCTGGACAGAAAATACCACATACTGCATAATCCCATTATATCAAGCTCAAAACCAGGCAGCACCAATCTAGGGTGGTACAAGTCAGGACAATGGCTTCCCACCCACTAAAGGACTTCCAGCAGTCTACTAAGCACCCTCCCCCCTTCTTCTCCAACCTCATCTCCCACCACAACCTCCTCTCAGGCCACTCCAGCCACACTGCAGCTGTCTGGGCTCGCTCCTGCCTCAGGGCCTTTGCTCTAACTGCTCCCTCCACCTGGAATGCTCTTCCTCCAGGTATCTGCTTGCTAATTTCCACACCTCCTTCAAGTCTTAGCTTCGGTTTCACTTTCTCAACAAAGTCTACCCTGAGCACCTTACTTAATACTGCAGCCTGTGCCTTCCACCACCATTAACCCAACTTACTCCACGGCACGTGGCAACTTCCAAACTACTACATGCTTGCTTAATTATAACGCTTTTTGTCATTTTTTTAACACTAGAATACCAGCACAAGGGCAAAAATCTTTGTTGATTTTGTTCAATGATGTGTCCCAGATGCCCAGAACAGTGGGTGCCTTGAGAACCTAGCCCAAGGGGCAGTCATACCTTATCGATGTAGAAGTCAACCTCAGAGGCTGACTGAAATTCGCCATCGAGGGCAGAGATGCCACTGGTCCACACCAGGTTCTTCATTTTGTGTTTGAAGACAAGAAGCTGGATTCGGAACTCCTGCTCGGTGAGGTCCAGGAAGCCGGCCAGCTTGGCCACAGGCATGGTGGTGTAGAGCTTGAGGAAGCTGCGGATGGTTGAGAGTTGGGCCTGCTGCTGCACCTCATCAGAAAACACCTTCAGCTGCTGTAAGAAGGGCTCCTTGTGGTAATTGGGGTGTACGTTGTCATAGTTGGGAACTACAGGTGACAGGAATTTGGGGCAGGAGTAGCTGAAAAGTTCCTCGTAGACCTGTGGGTCACCTTTCTGCATGCGTAGCATCTTGTCCCCATATTTCTCCCGCAGCTGGAGGTGAATGCTCTCATCGATACGCATGGGGTACATGGTGAGGGCGATGGCCAGCAGGGCGTGCATCTGCTCATTCTGCTTGTTAATCTGGGGGTGGGGGGAGAGATCGGTGCAGGGTCAAATGAATGGATTTTCTGAGGTCCCCACCATCCTCCCAAGTACACTCTGTACAGACCTTCTGACTTCTCCCTTTGTCTTACACCCTTCAGCTAACTTTCCCAATGTCTCCTCCAATCCTCCCTCTAGCTCTTCGGAACTTCTGGCCTAGTTCCAGGTCCTCTGTAGTTGTTTCCTGGACTCTTTACTGGTACCTCTGCCTCGGTCTCACCAATCCACCCTACACATCACTGGCAGGTCAATTGTTCCACACCAAGTATGATCAATTCACCCAGAAATCTCTGCTGGCACTTAACGCCTCCAGAATAAAGATTAAATACTTCAGCTGGGCTGTGAAGGTCACCCCAGACTCTAACACCCCAATCGGACTGTTCTCCTGCCTTCTAGCCAAAATGATTTATTGTGCTACTACATGACCACACTTCCAAGTCTCAACACCTCTGCTCTGCTTAGAAACCTGCTCCCAATTCTATGCATGTTTTGAATCCACCCTCCTCCAGGTAAACTGCTTGAGGGCAGTACCCACATCTAACTGATTTTAAACACCCACAGCCCAGTGAACACTCTAGGCACTGCTGGGGAATAAAAGTGAAACAAAAATCCTGTCCTTATCATCAGGGTGTTAATGATCCGAAGTAATAGGTGTAACAAAGAAAACACTTAAGTAGGCGAGCCATTAAAAAATCATCCTATTGAAAAAGCACATAGAAGAGCAAAATTTTGGAAGGCGTTTACCCAAAAACTGTTGGCACAGGTGTGTCAGGTGGTCAGAGGCCTCCTTACCATCTCATATTTGTACGTGGTCCTTTGGAACATGCTCTTGGTCCTCTGGATGTAGAGAAGGATGTTGGCAAAGACCCGGATAGCATCCTGGTATCGACGCATCATCAAATATGCAAAACCGACATAATAGTATGTGGTAACCTGGCACTCGGGCACACGAGAATACATGCTCTGTGGAAGGAGGCAGAAGCAGCAGCCATGAATCTCAAGACCAATTCATCCCAGGTAGGATCTGAAAATTGCTGGGGCCTAGTGTCGGCAGAGGTGGAAGCACTGAGAGCTCCCTGCAGAGGCCCTGAACTACCCAGAGGAATCCTGGCTCTGAAGTCAGAGGCTCTGAGTGCAGATCGTACCACTTACTGATTATGTGACCTGAGGACTCCATTTTCCTGGCTGTAACAGAAAAGGACTGGACCAGGTAACCCTAAAATTTCTTTCAGCTCTAAAATCATCTACACCTCACTTTCACATTCTTTCTTGCTTTCTAGTCCTTGCTTTTCCAAATAGCCCTATAAGAAAAAGGACAGATAAGATACACACACGTCAAACAAAAACGTACCAAGTTTCTGTGGCTAGGAAAACAACCACTGCTAACGTATCATTACCTGTGCCACCTTAGAACTAAGTAAGTCTTTCATTAATTCTTCAATAAAAGTTGAAAAGTAAAAATCTGCCAGCATCAGTCTGGTCTGAAAACAGAATCAAAAGACTGCTGAATATTTTAAGTGTTGTTAAGCACCAAAGAGGAACCACCTGGTCCAGGTTCAGATTTTCCCTGCAGTGGTTTTCCCAGTTCTTGTCTCAATCTTCCACTGACCTGGGGAGGAATCCTCTTTTATTCTCCATGAAATCTGTCCTAATAATAGATCAGAGTCTCTCTTGAAGCAGACAGACAGACTTTCTGGCTCTGGGAAGGTGGGCCTGAGGAAACAGGGAATGAATTACCTTCTTGTTCAGTTCGATGTTCTCCAGCACCTTGATGGCCTGGTAGTAATCCCCCAACAGGGAGTGCAGACGCAGAAGCCCCACCAGGCTGAAGTAGCCAAGCATCTTGTAGAGGGAGTGCCGTCCATACTCCCCAGCCACACTCTCAGGGTCACCTGAGAGAGACACACGGACACTGTGAGCACTTCAGCAGAGGCAGTGGAAAGAGGGCAAGCCTGACCCTTGAAGTTTACCCTCAGTAAACTCTTCATCTACTGCCAGTCTCTAAAGCTTCCTGCAATAGGGAATAACTGCCTTAGAAAGAATACCAAGAAACATCATGCCTGGCCTTATGCTAAGCTTACATTTCTAGTCACCTAAGGGGTGTGGCAGCCCCCCCCAACCATACACACCTAAGAACATGAGAGGACCCCTCTCATCAATAAGAGTTACTTGGCAAGGCCCCTCCTTTCAGGAAGTCCATGAGATCAAAGCTATCTTCCTAATAACACTATTTAGGTGTGTTCCTATCTATCTTCCTAAGATACTATTTGCCTTTCTCACTGAGTTGACATTTGCACTGATGGTGCAAAAACAACGCGGGTAAAACTATGGACAACTTAGCATCAATCGGGTAGTGGCACCAAACTCTACTGTCATCACTGTATTCTTTTTTTTTTTTTTTTTTTTCCTGTACGCGGGCCTCTCACTGCTGTGGCCTCTTCTGTTGCGGAGCACAGGCTCCGGATGTGCAGGCTCAGCGGCCATGGCTCACGGGCCCAGCCACTCCACGGCATGTGGGATCTTCCCAGACCGGGGCACGAACCCGTGTCCCCTGCATCGGCAGGAGGACTCTCAACCACTGCGCCACCAGGGAAGCCCATCACTGTATTCTTTACCACCACTCACCTGCAATAAAAGAACCAGCCACTTCCTTTTCCCCACAAAACCCCATTTTTAATTGAAAAAATAACTGATACACAGACTGAATAGAGACATGGGTATTTTCTCAAAAATGAGTGCAGTGAGCTTGTTAAGATGTCAATGAAAACAACTGGCAGTGTTTGCTGCCAATGAAAACTTGAGCTTTTAAGTAGAAATTAGAATTTCATAAAACTTCTATCTGCCACTATGAACTCACCAGCTCCCCAATGAAGACCTATCTGATAAGGCTGATGGTCAAAGTAACAGATGTGGTTTCAAAACTCTGTATAATTGGGACTTCCCTGGTGGTCCAGTGGGTAAGACTCTGAGCTCCCAATGCAGGGGGCCCAGGTTCGATCCCTGGTTGGGGAACTAGATACTGCATGCATGCCGCAATTATGAGTTCGCATGCCACAACTGAGACCTGGCGCAGCCAAAATAAATAAATAATTAAAACAACAACAACAAAAAAAACTGTACAATAAAATGTGTCAACTTTCAGAAAATCTTGATAGCTCAATGAATCAGTATTTTACAAAATCACACATGAGTAAAAAAAATTCATTCAAGCTGCAGGACAAACCGATAAACTTTAATGTAACAAAGTGTAAGTTCACTGATAAGGCTTCAGATTCCACACTGCAACTAACCTGTATGAAACTACCCGCTGTCAACTTCTGATGCAGAACCAGAGAAGAGCCAGGCTACCTGTAAAGGCTATTGAGTTTCTCTTCCCTGTCCCAATTAAATATCTGTGTGAGGCCAGATTTCCCTCAGATACTTCAACCAAAACAGCATATTGCCACAGACTGAGTGAAGAAGCAGGAGACTCCAGCTCTCTTCTACGAAGCCAGACATTAAAGAGGTTTGCAAAAACACCACTCTTCTCACTGTAACAAGATCTGTATATAGATAAACTTGTGATTCTTAATCTTTTAAGACTGTAAAGTGGTCCTCACACCAAAAAGTTTGAGAAGTGCTTATCTAAACAAAGGCCCTGGAGAGGGAGTAGAAGTGTTTACAAATGCAGCTCTCAGGAAGTGCTTGTTCAGTCTGTCGGCCAACAGACTGCCAAGCCCAGCAGCCCCCAAATCAGCCCTCGGCTCCTGTTCACACGCAAATACCAAAGAGGAGCAGCCCGTCGCTCCTCCGCACTACCCGCGGCCTCTACTCATGAGGCACAGATGGCAGGCAGCACTCACCTCCACTTGTGTACACCTCCAGCTGTCGGTTGATGTTGGACTTGTCTACAAGGGAGTGAAGGACATTGAGGACACTGTGAACATTCCAGATTTTGGGATTGGAACGAAGGAAGTCGATCTCCTCCTCTGACTTCTTGGCAGTCTTACAGCGGTACTGACTAAACGACTGAAACTGTTGAGGAAGAAGGGAAACGTGCGGCAGTGGCATTAACGCCAAAGGGACAGCACAGCACACAACACGCTACTGCTACCACTTCTCCCGCTACACCAGTCTGTGCACTACTGGTTCTTTCAAAGCCATCTTTGATTAAGCTGTGGATTTGTTCATTACTGACTATGTTACTTATTCCACAGCTAAGCAAAAAGCTCTAAAATGAGAGGTAATTTGTGGGAAAAAACATTCAATTTGGAGTCAAACATAGTCTAAAGTACTTAACGTCTCTGGGCATCACAGTGCCATCAGCCTGGCCACCAGAATCAGGTGGCTTACGACAGATCTACTCATACGTGGTAGAGATGGGGCAGGTACCTGCATGTGTGTCTTCCCTTCCAGAGGTGACCATCAATTCACCTGTGACAGGAACCCAGTCTGAGTCACCCCTGTCCCAACCACAGAGCCTGGACAAGTGTAAGGCACATATAGGGTACATACCACAGCTATTTGTTTGGGGCAGGGTTTCTATCTGGGACCAGCACTGGGCTGGCTCCATCTGTCACCCAGAGACTAGCACAGGAGACCTAGTTACTCTGTCAGAATTAAAAGCTCCCTGGTTGATTTCTGGTGCATACACAGGTTTGGAAACCAGGGACCTAGAATCTAGGTTCTAGATGACCTAAGATTACTTTTCAACTCTGAAATATCATCCTCCTCCAAGAGCGCAGGCGAAAACGTTTCCAAATTTACAATAAACAAATAGTATCGGGGTTTCCCTGGTGGCGCAGTGGTTAAGAATCCACCTGCCAATGCAGAGGACACAGGTTCAATCCCTTGCCTGGGAAGATCCCACATGCCGCGGAGCAACTAAGCCCGTGCGCCACAACTACTGAGCCTGCGCTCTAGAGCCCACGAGCCACAACTATTGAGCCCACGTGCTAAAACTACCAGAGCCCGCGCTCCTAGAGCCCGTGCTCCGCAACAAGAGAAGCCACCACAGTGAGAAGCCCACGCACCGCAATGAAGAGTAGCAACTAGAGAAAGCCCACGCGCAGCAACGAAGACCCAATGCAGCCAAAAATAAATAAATAAAATAAACAAATTTATAAAATAATTTTAAAAGCAAATATCCTTCAGCCAACAATTCTACTTATAATCATCTCTAGAAATAGACTTTATCTGTAACACATACACCAGAAGAGTGGTACACCATGTACATGGCACAAAAGAACAAGGCAGGTCTCTATACGATGACTATCTTTCCAGACAGTAATTGATGCCTCTGCAAAGGCAAGGAAGGAAGACACTTCCACTTTATCTGCAGTTAAAAAAAAAAAAATCTCAACGATAGCAACATGTTCATATATTGCTGCATCAATACAAATAAATGAAAGAGTGGTGGGGAATAAGGAGCCAAAAAAAAAAAATTTTTTTTTTTTTTTTAATTTTAAAAAAGACAAGAAACAACAAGAATAAAGAAGAGAGCGGTGGGGAAGAGCCCCTCACCCCATGCGGTTTAACTGGTGTTTTCTTCTTAAGCGGCTTACAGTGCCCTCACTTTTCACAAAGACTGGCTGGTGGAATCACACCTGGCCCACACTGGCCAGTCTTTGTTAGAAGCAAGAGCACTTAAACTCCTTAAGAGAACACCAGTTAAGCCCAGGGAATTAGGATTATTTTAAGACGGATGAAGAACCTTAGCACAGATGATCCTCGCTGACTTGCTGCTAGCCAACAGGACAGCCAATCTTCTAAAATTACGCCAAATAACAAGCCAAGGAGCCAGAGAGGGCAAACGAGACCAGTGTGGTTTGTGGCCTTCACTGCACAAAGGACTGAAGCCTGTCTTGAGCAGGAAGCCTCTTTCTCAAAGTGCCCTAGGAAGGTTTCCTCAGCTCACCAATCACAACTTATCAGCACTCTGTACTCAAAGTCTCTTTGATCCATGGGGCTCAAATAACTGCTTTATTAGGAAACTGATTTCTCCTGAAATACCTAGTAAGAACTGTGCCATCCCTGTAAAACATGAAAAGATGTTTTTCCAAAATCAATTATTTTACAGTTTTTAGCAACAGCACTCTGAGACAGGTAATTTTTCCCTTTTGATAAAAATGTTCTTTCATTCTGATCCAACATATACTCATATCACCAGCACCACAATCAAGATATAGAATTTTTCTCCTGTAGGCGAGGAAAGTGAGGCTCAGAGAGCTAAGTAACACATCATCACTACAGAGCCACCAGGTGGCAGCCCCCAGACAAGTACCCACTCCTAGCTGACTCCAAAGCCTGGAAACCTGTGTTCTTCCTGCCAGACCACCTCTCAAGGTCAGTTAAGAACGTGGTGAATGTCAGGAGCTCAGTTCTCCAGACTTCTGAGGTCAGAATGGAGCTCTTAGACCTCACTGATTCAAAACACCACAACATAGAGGCCACTTCCACAGGGCATTTCACACTACCCTAGGGTGGCTGTACACCATGATCTTTTCAACAACACAAACAATGGTAACAGCTACTCCTTGTCTGGACCAGTTATTTCAAATTAGGCCAAGGTTGACCAGATACCTGGTAGATGAACTCATCGATGATGTCCCAGAGCCACTGGTTGGGAAGTTCGAGGGGAGCAGGACCATCAGCATCTGGGCAAGAGACCACAGAAAGGTCAGACTCGATCAATGACTATATGCCCATTCAGTAAGGCTGCAGAATGCATTTTGTAATTTCTCTCTTAAAAGGACTATGAACCACAAGACTTCCCCCTCTTCCCACCTGCACATTAAAATCCTGCTAAAAAGAGCTGAAGGCCCATACGAGGTCTCATCATAACCTCAGACTCACTGAGAATGTAGTTGAAGAGATTGCAGTAGTTGTAATAGGATTCAAACCTCTGCTCCAAGGAGGGTCCCCCCTGTAAAGAAAGCAGAGAAAGAGGACACATTTAATCTAAACGCGTTCTACTCATGGCCTGCCACTGACAGTTGAAAACAAATACGGCTGATCCTTGAAAACACAGGGGTTTTGGTCAAAAATCTCTGTATAATCTGTGTATAATGTATCGTTGACCCTCCACATCTGCAGATTTAACCAATGGTGGATCCTATAACACTATAAATATTTACTGAAAATACCTGCATATAAGTGGACCCGCATAGTGCCAACCCGTGTTGCTCAAGGGTCAACTATATATGAGAATTGACGTCAGCTCTCCCCTTCTTAGCATGTGAGAGCACTCAAGTGACAGGGAAGATAGTTAAGTGCTACAGCAGTTCAAAGGGGCACCGAATACCTGACGCCAACGGTCAAGTTTTATACCAAAAACTTTAACTGACCATTAAAGATCAGGCATATAGATCTGGCAAGGCAGAGGAGTGAGGGGAAGGTGTTTCAGGAAAAACAGGACTAATGAAGGCAAAGAAGTAAAATCGTGGTGCTTGAAGGTTAGGGAGTAAGGCAGACAATGCTACACTGGGCTACATTGGGCCAGAAATGCAGAGGTCTTACAGTGCCAAACAAGAATTAAGCCGGGGGTCAGCAAATCCACCACCACCTGTTTTTGTAAATAAGAACCTTAACTGGCACACAGCCATGTGTACTCACTGTCATGGCTGCTACAAAGCTGAATAGATTCGACAGAGACCATTACAGCCCTCAAAGCCTAGAATACTCTCTATCTGGCCCTGTACACAGCAGGCTGCTGACCCCTGATCTCGACTTCATGTGGCTGGCAACAGAACCACTGAAGAGTTCTGAGCTGGGGAACAACGTGATGTATGGTGTATGTTGTGATGGAGTAGAAAGAACACTGCCTTGGAGTCGTAGCCCCA
Organism: Stenella coeruleoalba; assembly: GCF_951394435.1. Classification (NCBI taxonomy): domain Eukaryota; kingdom Metazoa; phylum Chordata; class Mammalia; order Artiodactyla; family Delphinidae; genus Stenella; species Stenella coeruleoalba. The sequence continues at coordinate 10,397,969 of NC_137157.1, forward strand.
CTGCTTACTAACTGTGGGGTCTGACAAGGTACTTAATCCCTCTGAAAAATGAGATTATGAAGTGAAAGTGCCTAATACAGTAAATGCTCTTTCAATGAAAACCTCCCCCTCCAACTCCCCCCCATCATGTACGTGAAACTGCCCCATCTGGTACCTAGTGAAGAGATCACAGGGTCAACAACCTTCTGCTGAATCTTCATCTACAGACCAGAGGAAAGATCAGAGGTGGCAACCAGCCATACTATGGGTTCTGATGCCACGTTCTGCCGAAAGCCATGTTATACAGGCTGGCTAGATTACTAGCCCAGCCTGCAAAGTAGCTGAGCCATAGCATCAATGACAGAAGAGAATCTTTACTTTCCATCAAATGAGGTAGTCAGAGAGCTCACTGGGATGCCAGAAAAACATGGCCCCCCGCATTACTTTGGCAACAAGAACTCCTTCACCTACTGCCATTGATGGTGGGGGGCTCCTGGGCCAAGGCCAGAGCTCTTGTCAGGTCAAGTCATCCTCAGGGGGATGAGAGTGAGTGTGAGAAGCTGGGAACTCTTTAGATGGAAATACCCTAAGGAGACTGTGGTGGCAGTTTCTTTAATTTACACACGCACATACACGCTCCAACAATTAACGTGTCAACGTGGGGGATCAGACACTGGATTAGAGCAGCGAACAAGACAAAGTCCGTGCCCTGCTGGAGTTTACCCTCTAGTGGGGGAAGCAAACAAAACCCAAATAAATAAGACAATGTCAGAGAGTGACAGGTGCTCTGAAGTGTCACATAGTATGGCTAGGAGCCAAGGGAAGGAGGGAAAGATGCAGGAAGTGAGACTGGCATGGAAGTCTGGGGCCAGGTCAAGCAGGACCATGACTAAGACTTGGGATTTTATTCTAAGTATGATGGGAAGTCACGGTAGGATTGTGAGGAAGGGGGTGACTTGATGAGACTATGTTTTAAAAGGATCACCATGGTTACTAGGTTGACAATAAACGTAAGCGGGCAAGAGTGGAAACTGACACCAGGTGAGCAGTTATGCCGTCATTCAGGCAACAGATAATAATGCCTTGAACCAGGGTAGGTATGTGCATTTTTAAAAGATACAATGCTATATGCACACCTAACAGACTACAGTACAGTGTAACATAACTTTTCTTTTTTTTTTTTTTTTTTTTTTTTTTGCGATACGCCGGCCTCTCATTGTTGTGGCCTCTCCCGATGCGGAGCACAGGCTCCGGACGCGCAGGCTCAGTGGCCATGGCTCACGGGCCCAGCCGCTCCACGGCATGTGGGATCTTCCGGACCGGGGCACGAACCCGTGTCCCCTGCATCGGCAGGCGGACTCTCAACCACTGCGCCACCAGGGAAGCCCAACTTTTTTTTTTTTAAGATTATTTATTTAAAAACAAATTTTTGGCTGTGTCGGGTCTTAGTTGTGGCACGCAGGCTTAGCTGCCCCACGGCATGTGGGATCTTAGTTCCCCAACCAGGGATCGAACCTGCATTCCCTGCATTGTAAGGTGGATTCCTTACTGCTGGACCACCAGGGAAGTCCCTAGCATAACTTTTATATGCACTTGGGAACCAAAAAATTCATGGGACTGGCTTTATTGCGATATGCACTTTATTGCAGTGGTCTGGAACCAAACCTGCAATACCTCCAAGGTATGCCTGTAAACAGTGTAGACAGTATTTTAAGAGACTTAGGGCACTCTAAAATTTAGAAATCAGGAAGAAAAGAATCCGGCCTAGCTTCAAAGAATTCTGCCATTTACTAGCTGCATGAATTTGAGAAAAAGCAACCTCTCTGCGCCTCCGTTTGCCTACTTTGCAAGATCACCATGAGGACTAGAGACATGCAGATGTGTGCCAAGTGCCTAGAATTGTGCCTGGCACACAGCGACAGTTGTATGTATTTCTCAGAGGGCAGGAGGCTCAGTGGCAATGCACTGAAGGGAAAAAGCAAGGGCATTCCAAGCGGAGGCATCCGAAGGTACCTGGGAACACACTTTTAGGATGACGTCCTGCAACCCAGTGCATGTGATAAGTGTCCAGTCAAGAACTGTGGGGATAAAGAAATTAAAAAGGATGGACAGGCTATGCAGTGGTACCATTTCCCTGAAACAGACACCCAGCTTCCTGGGTTCAATCATTCCCTCCATCCTTTCTTAAAAGAAAGCTCAGAAAACATGCCAACCACTCTTGGACACTGAACCAATATAAACTAGCAACTGTTTGCCAGGGACAAAAATGGCATAGTTTAAAAACTGCCGGCAACGTTTAGATACTCACACTGACTTTGGCATATATGTGCCTGTAGTATAATTCTTTGTACAGAATCAGAAAGACGGCATCTGAAAGAGATGGCAGAGGGTGCTTTAGTAATCCACCAAACAACCGGGGTCTTCTGGCAGTTTTAGCCTGTGGCGGGAAGTAAAGTGGTAAATGTGATTTCAGAAACCAAACAACATCAAAAATCTAACACTTACACCCCAAGAATACATGCAACGAGAAACTTCATCTCCCACTTTATCCTTTCAACCTCATCTTAATCTCATTCAGGCCTGTTTCCCTTCACCACTTAGATATTTTTGCCATACAGTTGCTTAACCAAGATGTAAATACTAATGGCTCCATGGAAGGCGATATGACAGGATCAAAACTGCAAATACAGGGCTTCCCTGGTGGCGCAGTGGTTGAGAGTCCGCCTGCCGATGCAGGGGACACGGTTCGTGCCCCGGTCCGGGAAGATCCCACATGCCGCGGAGCGGCTGGGCCCGTGAGCCATGGCCGTTGAGCCGGCGCATCTGGAGCCTGTGCTCCGCGGCAGGAGAGGCCACATCGGTGAGAGGCCCGCGTACCGCAAAAAAAAAAAAAAAAAAACTGCAAATACATGGGGATCTTTGACTTAGACATCCTATTTTAAGGAATTTATCCTATTGATATGATGCAACCATTAAAAAGAAAGAAGGCGGGGACTTCCCTGGTGGCACAGTGGTTAAGAATCCGCCTGCCAATGCAGGGGACACGGGTTCGAGCCCTGGTCCGGGAAGATCCCACATGCCACGGAGCAACTAAGCCCGTGTGCCACAGCTACTGAGCCTGCTCTCTAGAGCCCATGAGCCACAACTACTGAGCCTGAGTGCCACAACTACTGAAGCCCGTGCACCTAGAGCCCATGCTCCACAACAAGAGAAGCCACCGCAATGAGAAGCCCGCGCACCGCAACGAAGAGCAGCCCCCTCTGGCCACAACTAGAGAAAGCCGGCGCGCAGCAACGAAGACCCGATGCAGCCAAAAATAAATAAATTAAATAATTTTAAAAAAGCAGGGATGAGCTCTTTGGATATCAATGTTGTGCAGAAGTTAACATACAGGTCTGAGACTATTAGCCTTAAAAAGGCCTGCTGGTAAAGTTGGTCCTTGCTTGGCAGCTGGGAACCTAGATTTCAGGAGGGTTTCCCACCAATCTCATAAGGGTGGTCTGCTATCCCTAAACTGTTTGTGCAAACAACATGGTTTATACTGAACACCTGCTTTCCTTCTGGGAGTCTGGAATTTCAGTACATGCTAGGCAGAGGATGTGCCTACACGACCAGCCCCCAATAAAATGCCTGGACATTGAGTCTGTAATGATCTGCTCTGGTAGCTCCATAGAAAGCCCCATAGCTGTCGGACTGAGTCCTGTGAATCCTCCTAGCAAATAATCAAACCTGGGGAGGGTCTTCGGAATCCTGGAGGTGCAGAATACTCTCCAAAAATACAATAAATTTTAAAAATGGAAAGAAAGGAGCATCTATCTAGTCTTTGTAAAAAAGGAAAAAGTTATTCCTAATTGCTTATATATGCATAGAGTATGAGAGGAAGGATAAACAAGAAAATGGTGAACACTAGATGGCTCCAGAGAGAAAAACAGACAACTTGGGATAGAAATGGGAGGGGGATTTTTATACCAAATCTTTCATACTTTGAGTCCTGTGAATCCTTACCTGTTTAAAAACATGTATTACAGGACTCCTGTTGTGCTCAACATACATAATATTATATTCTTTATAGGCAAAATATTAAACAGAGCGTAATGTCTGAGCAACACGGAAACACATTTAAGATTGAGTTCTAGCAAACGTTATGGACACTAAGGGGGGAAAGTGGCGGGGATGGTGGTGGTGGGATGAACTGGGAGATTGGGATTGACATATATACACTAATATGTATAAAATAGATAACTAATAACCTGCTGTATAAAAAATAAATTAAATTAAAAGAAAAAAAAAGAGTGAGTTCTAGGACTTCCCTGGAGGTCCAGTGGTTAAGAGTCTGCACTCACAATGCAGGGGGCACGGGTTCAATCCCTGGTCGGGGAATTAAGATCCTGCAGGCCGCACTGTGTGGCCAAAAAAAAAAAAAAAAGAATGAGTTCTAAACCTGAGTAACGATGATGATGCTAATGTTTAGTATTCAAAAAATGTTAGCTGTAACAAAAGAAGTGAAAGACTTGTACGTTAAAAAACTACAAAACACTGTTGAAAGAAATCAAACACCTAAATAAATGGAAAGACATCCATGTCCATGGATTACAGGACTTAATATTGTTAAATGGCAATACTCTCCCAAATTGATCTTCAGATCCCACATAATTTCTATCAAAATCCAAGCTGGCTTCTTTGCAGAAATTGACAAGCTGATCCTAAAATTCACATGGAAATTCAAGGGACTCAGAAGACCCAAAGCAATTTTGAAAAAGAACAAAGGTGGATTTACACTTGCCAATTTCAAAACTTACTCCAAAGCTACAATCATTTAGACAGTGTGGTTGGTACAAGCATAAGGACAGACATAGATCAATGGAATCAAAGTGACAGTCTAGAAATAAACCTCTACATTTACATAATAACAGATTTCGGGAAGTGCCAAGACAATTCAATGGAAAAAGAATGGTCTTTCTGAAAATTAGTACTGGGACAGCTGGCTAATCACATGCAAAAGAATGAAGTTGGCTCTTCTTACTTCACACCATATATAAAAGACACCATCAGAAAGTGAAATGTGAGAGGAGGCCAGAGAGCCCATTCTGGAGCAACTGTAATGACCCCAAAAATTACAGAGGGAAAAGGAAACCAGTCAAGACAAAAATCCCAACTTCAGTTTTCACGACATGTGAAACACCTCTGTCCCCTCTTCATCTACTCAGTTTTCATTCAACAAGTTATTTACTAAGGAATTTACTATGTACCAAACCCTGGGGAAATAAAACGGCGACCAAAACAGACACAGATCGTCCTGAGCTTTCTAATGAGCCTCAGTCATAGGATCCCATCCAACACACAGGACACAAAACACTCACACCTACCGTTGCCAACCTGTGGAGCAATGGTTTCAGCCTCAGGCCAAGGTGTATTCTTGAAAAATCTTTCAGTCAACTTGGTCCAGCTGAAAATCAAGAAAAAATATTCTAGAACTCCAAAACAGGAAGGATCTGAGAAGAGACAATCCTCATATTTTATAAATAAGTACCCAAACTCCGAAAAGGGAAGGAGTCACGGAAACAGAGCCAGGGCCAGAGCCACGAAGTCTACAACTTTCCTCACCCCAGACACAATCTTTCTTAATAAGGTGAAACATTTCTTTTACATCAGCTAGGCACCTACCAAGCTCTTCAGGATCATCTCCTGCCTCTGTATCATGAACTCTAGTCATATTTCACTGCTTACTGTTCCCTGCCTTGAGAACTACCTTTTAGACACCCCCACCCCCCTCCCTCAGCTTTCCACCTCCCCTTCCACTTCCTGGAGCACTGTGCCTCCTCCCCCTCTCCAAACATGGAAGCAAATCAGTCTATTTGTTGCAGTCTGATGCCACAACAGCCCTCAAGCATCCAACGCAAACACTGATGCCCAAGATGCTTCACAACCCTATTTCCTTGATGAAGTCTTTCCTGACTATCCAACTCTGATTGACCTGTCTCATTTCTAACGCCCATTACATAAGGGCCGTCCCCTCAAAACCAGAAGCAGGGCTTCCCTGGTGGCGTAGTGGTTGAGAGTCCACCTGCCGATGCAGGGGACAAGGGTTAGTGCCCCGGTCCGGGAAGATCCCACATGCCGCGGAGCGGCTGGGCCCGTGAGCCATGGCCGCTGAGCCCGTGCATCTGGAGCCTGTGCTCTGCAACGGGAGAGGCCACAACAGTGAGAGGCCCGCGAACAGCAAACAAAATAAAAAATAAAATGAAATCCAGAAGCAACCACTCAGAGCTCAGCTCACCCTGTTTTGTGTTGAGAAGTTGTCCAGCACAGTTTAGAAATTAGGTTCTGGTGACAGACTGGACAGGTTCAAAACTCAGCACATCCACTTAGCTAGCTATGAGATTTATCCTTTCTGTGCTTTGTTTTCTCATCTATAAAATGAGGAAAACAACAGAACCTACTTCATGGGGTTACTGGGAAGAGTAAATCAGTAAATACAGAAAAAGCGCTCCGAACATTGCCTGATCTGTAATGATCATACATATTATTGCTATTATAATTATTGATAGTCATGGTATTATTTTAGACCTTGTACAAGTTCTGGGCAATGAGTTCAACAAAATAACATGTCCCTAGCCCCCAAAGAATCACAGAAACCCCTCGGGCACTCTCTTTACAGAGAAATGAATAAACATCACCCCTTTTTAGAGACTGCATTACTAAGCCAGTCTCACCCAGGAAGAGATCATTTCAGCCAATGGCCCATACCTGTTCTCATAGATGTCCTGGATCTCATATACCTTCTGGTCAATGACATCGCTGGAGACACGACTGGCCTGTAGCTCATACACTTTCTGGTCAATTAAGTCTGAGACAGTTTTGTGGAAATACTGGATGAAATTTTTGATCACTTCAGGGATCACCTGATAGGTCTGCTGTTCATACTGACGTTCATAAGCCAGATCCTGCTTCGGATCTCCTAGAGATTAGATACAATAAATACTTCAAATCCACATTCAGAACATAACAAAAGGGCAAGGCCATCTGCTAAACAAAACTCAAGTCTATAAAATCGGGTATAATTCCCTTTTAAACACTCAGAAATATAAATCGTCTCCAGGTCACTCCCAACCCCCACAGGCCTGTTTCCTCAGAACATTTTCCCACTACTTATTCATTTTACTTATTGAAGTTATTTATTTGCTTATTGTTTCCCGCACCAGAACCTAACATCTATGAAAGCAAGAACCCTGTCTTGCACCCAGGTGTACCTTCAAGACCTGGAACAGCTATGGGGGGGGGGGGGGGAACTGTGCGAAGGGCAGCAAGTAGTAGGCACTTAATATTTTTTGAATAAATGAATGACTGCCATTTTCTACCCATATGACTTGGTGCAAGTAACTAAACTTCTCTGTCCTCAAGTTTTCTCACCTGTAATGTTAATTTATGTCTTTGGAGAACTGCTGTAAGGGGTAAATGAAATACTTCACCCCAAGTACCCAGAACAACACATGGCACTTAATAAGTGCTAAATCAAACCAAGTTACTGTAACAACTCAGGAAACATCAAAAACCTTCCAAAAAAGATTTCACTTGGACTTGGTTTCAATTACTTTAATTTTTCACAACAAGATTTTCTTCTTCAGCTAATAGCTTCAACAAGGAAACCACAGTCAGGACAGTAACCCTTCCCTTCTGGGACTTTGAGGTGGACCATGAATAAGGCCTGGTTTAATAGCTCTCGTGGTGAGAGCTAGTAACTGACTCTAAACCTGGACCATCAAGACCGAGTTTTAAGCAGGTGCCCGTCAGAGCTGCTCTGAGACATCCGAAAAGGTGTCAATCCCTAGAAGTCGGCCAGACAAACCTGCAGACTCACCTGTGTGCATATCATAGTCGCCCGGGTAAGCATAGGGATCGTAGGCAGCCTAGAAACGAAAGAGACACACACAAGACAGTCACCAGCTCGTGAATCCAAAATGCTCGTTCTAGGTTCTAAGGATACAAAGGTGGATAAGACACAGTCTCGTTCTTTGAGAAACTCACACGCCTGTGAGAAAAGGGAGAATAAACAGACAATGACAATACCGCGTTACGGCTGCAATAAGGTAGAGCAAAGCACAAGAGGCTGCGGGAATCTGCGGGGCCTGACAAGACTGAACCCAGACCATGAGAAATCAGAGTGCAGTTACAGACACACAGAATCCTATAACTAGCCTCCGTTCCCGGACTTGGAAAAGGAGAGGACCAGGGGACCGGACACACGAGATGGGCGGGCCGAGACGGGCTGATCAAGAGCCGGGAGCTGCGGGTGGCAACGGCATGAGGAACGCGCAAGCGGGGAGGCCGGCTGGGGCTGGTCGCGGCCCGCGAGTGCTCCCGGAGAGGCCCGGACACCGTCTCCCCGCGGGGCCCAGCATCCAAAGAGCCCTGCCCCTGTCGCGGAGCTCCGCACACGCTCTAGACCAGATTACCTCAGACTCGTAATCGTCGGCAGGATACGACATGGCTGCACCGCTCGCGGACCTAGGCCGGAAAGAACGGAAAAGGCGGGCCTCGCCTGCCTCTTGACGCCGGAAGTCCAGCCCCCTCGAGGCTGCCGGGAAACCGGAAGCTCTTCCGGAGCCGCCGGAAATCTAAGGCAGCCATGTTTGGAAGGGCGAAAGCAACAACCCCATACATTATTCCTCCTTCAAATAGAGGCTCCACAAGGAAGGTGATTCTATAATACTCGCAAAAATTTAGAATTAAACACATTAAATATTTCGGCGTAATAAAGGATGGGCAAAGTAGTTGAAACAAGAAGTAATGCCACTCAAAAGATGGCTGACAGCTTCCTCGGCCGCCCTCTCGCATGAAGGGAAAATCGGATATGGGGGGGCCTGATCGTGGATTTAGCTGTAAGAGGTTTGCCTGCGGCAAAAAAAAAAAAAAAAAAAAAGTCTTCAAACGTTCCGCCCTCAAAAGTCTAAACTTACTGGGTGTAAAAGTTGAGGCTTAGTCCAATACAGTGAGAGGGCATTGAGAAAAGGCGCCCGCCGACTTTGGACGTTAAGGTTGGAGCAGGCAAAGATGAAGCCAGCTGTGATGTGAGGAGAGTGTCGTGGGACCCACCCTCTCGTGCAGCCTTGAGCGCTGTGGGTGGTGTTCGGAATCGGGCATGGGGGTGGGTTGGGCTCCTGAAGAAACCCTGGAGTTAGGGAGTGGGTTATAAAACAAACCAACACAAACCGATATGTAGGTCAAGGGCCTTAGTTTAGCCATTTAGAATAGCAGTGCCACGCCCCAACTCCTTGTACCGCGTTTTTGCTTTGCGTTCCCTCGTTGTCTGTTACCTAGAGGTGATAACCGTCGTGGAACTAAGCTTAAGGACCCATCGAGACTCTTCGTCGGCGCAAGGAGGGTAACCCAGCAACGTGCTCCTCTACTCCAGTTTCTCCCCTGTCACACTTCCCCTTGTGTCTAGTGGCGTTTGGGATTCAGCTAAAGGAAATCCTGTTGGGAACATTTGAGTTTATTAGGATATATTTATGTGACACTCTAGCGTGAATAGTTATTGCTGGCCTTCCGTGTGTAAGATACACCTAGCCCGCTGTGATCAATGAGTGTCTTCAATGAAATAAGTATTTAAGGTTAATCAGGGCACTAGAAGGCTTGAAATTACCTGAAATTACAGTTAATCTATGACAAAAATTTGATACAGTTTGCCCTCGACTTTGACAACTCCCCAAATGTTCATAACATTACTAGAAAAGAATTGTGAACTCAGAAGAAATTTTTTCTAAAATACAGTAATAAAAAATTTTTGATCTGACATGTTAGAGGAAAGACTAAATTATCTTTCCATTCTCATTGTGGAAAATGATACGAAATTGTTGTTTTCTAAAGAGGTGATCAAAGTTAATGTAACCTTAAGAAAAATATATTATGGACGTGTTCAAGAAAATTAAATTCGTTTCTGGATTTTGTGATGTTTGTGTTGTCAGCTTTTTCAAATTACAAATTGCAGTTTGTAACTGCAAGATTTCTCCCACAATTTGTGTTGTGATTTCTTGTTCTAAATAAATATTCTCCTTCCTGCCTAGTTTTGGTTTTGTCATTTTCTGTTCTTTATTCTTCATGTAAGCTTCAGTCACCAGAAACATGTATCCCTTGTTTATAACCATCTAACATATATTTTATTTATTTATTTAGGACTTTCTACCTCTTCCAGAATGCATACCCTAACTTAGAGAATAGTAAAGGCTCTGGGAGGACCTTCCTCACTGGCTACTCTTTTTCACTTTCCTTTGTGGATTCCTCCTCTCCAATCACTAAATAGTGGACTGACCCTCCTCCCTGGGGTTGGTCCTTGGGTCTCCTCTGTTTACCTTCCCTTCCTGGGTGGCTTATCCAGTCCAGTTTAAATATCCTCCATCTGCCATTGACTCCCCACATTTTTATCTCCATCCCAGACCCCACCCATGAAGTGGACTCATGGCCCATGTGAGTATCTGAATGTCTAATAGGCCCTCAAACGTAACACTTCCAAACCAAGCTTCTGATTTTTTTGCCTCAACCTTGTTCCTCTCACAGTTCTCCCCATTTAAGGGCAACTCCATTCTTTCAGTCCCTCAGGCCAAAGACTCAGAACCACCCTTGTCTTTTTTTTTTTTTTAGACGTTGGGGGTAGGAGTTTATTAATTAATTTATTTATTTTTGCTGTGTTGGGTCTTCGTTTCCGTGCGAGGGCTTTCTCTAGTTGTGGCAAGCGGGGGCCACTCTTCATCGCGGTGCGCGGGCCTCTCACTATCGCGGCCTCTCTTGTTGCGGAGCACAGGCTCCAGACGCGCAGGTTCAGTAGTTGTGGCTCACGGGCCTAGTCGCTCCGCGGCATGTGGGATCCTCCCAGACCAGGTCTCGAACCCGTTGTCCCCTGCATTAGCAGGCAGACTCTCAACCACTGCACCACCAGGGAAACCGCCACCCTTGTCTTGAGTCTTCCTCACAGCACACATTCAATGCATCTGCCCTTGCTTGGCTCTACCTTCAAAATGTTCCCAGACTCGGGGCTTCCTTGGTGGTGCAGTGGTTGAGAGTCCGCCTGCCGATGCAGGGGATGCGGGTTCGTGACCCGGTCCGGGAGGATCCCACATGCTGCGGAGCGGCTGGGCCCGTGAGCCATGGCCGCTGAGCCTGCGCCTCTGGAGCCCGTGCTCTGCAACGAGAGAGGCCACAGCATGAGAGGCCCGCGTACCGCAAAAAAAAAAAAAAAAAAAAGTGTTCCCAGACTCAATTCTCACCACCTTGCCGCTATCGTTCTAGTCTAAGCCACTATCACCTCATTTGTATTGTAGCAGCTTCCTCACCGTTCCTGCTTCCAGGTCTCCCTATTTGTAGAATTGCGTTTGAATGGAAATTTCGGACATTGCTTGGCAGAACATTTAGTCTGCTTAGAAATCCAACTTTGACCTGAGAGCAGCTGGACCCCATTGTAGACTATGAAATGTTTGATCACAGGGTGTTTGATTTTCTAAGTCTCCCTGGTTAATGGAAAACCAGTACTTCAAAGGGAAAGAAACTGTGGGCAGAACAAAGCTCCTGGAATAATTTTACCTGGGAGAGTTGGCTGAGAGGATTCAGCAGCTGAAAAGCTACCCTATTTCTCTTGATCTTCTTTTGCTTGGGATTTGAGGCAGGAAATTCTGACTCAGAAAAGCCATTAGTTATGTTTTATAGTCGTCCTGGGTTCTTCAGCTATGTTCAAATTTCAAGCCCCACTTCCCAAGAATCTCCAGTTTGTTTGTAGTTCATGTACTGTCTGGTTTGTTTCCCTCTCCTGAGATGATCTCAGAAGCCTCTGCTCACTGCCTTTTGGGGCAGGAGTATGTAGGCCTTGAGAGACCAGTAGCTGAGTCTTTACAAATCAGAGCTAGAAGTGTCTTTAGGGATGATGTGGTATAGGAATCCACTAGATAGAAAAGAACAATGTTTCCTGAGTGCATGTTAAGTTGTAGCCTTCTTTCACAGAGAATATTGAAGACTGTTGTTCTTGCCTGCAAATAAATATTCACTTACTTTTCTTAAAATACAGTGCCCTCTCTCTGCAGTCTAAAGATCAATAGATCAATTCTCAAATTGTTAAAAATATAATCGTCATGCTATGTATCTTGATTGGGGTGGTAGTCACCTAAGTGTATACATTTGTCAAAAATCACCAGCCTTGTGCACTTAATCCCCTTGTGTGTGTGTGGATTTCACTGTATATACTTTATACCTCAATAAATTTGATTTAAAAATTATAAGTAGGGACTTCCCTGGTGGCACAGTGGTTAAGAATCTGCCTGCCAATGCAGGGGACACGGGTTCGAGCCCTGGACCGGGAAGATCCCACATGCCACAGAGCAACTAAGCCCGTGCGCCACAACTACTGAGCCTGTGCTCTAGAGCCCGCAAGCCACAACTACTGAGCCCACGTGCCACAACTACTGAAGCCTGTGCGCCTAGAGCCCGTGCTCCACAACAAGAGAAGCCACCACAGTGAGAAGCCCATGCACCACAACGAAGAGTAGCCCCCACTTGCTGCAAAAAGAAAGCCCGTGCACAGCAATGAAGACCCAATGCAGCCATAAATAAATAAATTTATTTAAAAAACTATAAGTAAAATTAACAACAAATTACTAACCAAAAAATTTTGGAAGTTACACAATAGACAAAAGATTAATGCCACTAAGAGATTAAAAACGTAAATTCTCCTACCAATAGTGAGCTTATTTAATCATTAATAAAGGAAACAACAGTATGACAGAGCTGGCTTGAAAAGAATTTGAGAATAGTTAATGGGCAAAGGAATGATGAAATACAATTACTAAATTAGATCCAACTCTGTTTCCTGCCCTACAGAATAATAAAACCATAACCTTTGGGGTTATCTTCTCCATTGGACATACAAAAATTATTGCACTTTATCAGTTTCCTAAAAGCTAACTTCTAACTTTACATTTATAAGACATCACTGAGTCCTAGTCAATTGTTAGTCAAAGTTAAACTTCCCCAGAGAGTCAGATGTCCCTTATGTGGGTTTATTAGAAATACTCTAGCATGACATTAAGAAGTCACATAATCACTGTATGTCATGTTTTTAGACACTAAATAATTTTCCTCCACACTAGTTTTCATTACTCCACATTTGATAAAGACAAGCGATATTTTAATTTCCTGTTAACTCCATTTAAGAAAAACAATGTCACTGGGAATTCCCTGGCGGTCCAGTGGTTACAACTCTGAGCTTCCACTGCAGGGGGCGTGGGTTCGATCCCTGGTCAGGGAACTAAGATCCCACAAGCCGTGTGGCGCGAAGAAAAAAAAGAAAAACAACATCACAAGTATGAAAAGTATGAGGATAAATGGCAATTGTATTTAGGCCTCAATGTGGAGGTAACAGAGAGTGGAGAGTGGTGGGGACTGCAGCACGCCCCATCTCAAGAGGAGAGTTGCTGTGCAGCTCCAGCCAACTAGTCCTGTATTGCCATATCTTCTGTCTCTTTTTTATTTTTTTCGGCCATACTGCGCGGCTTGGGGCATCTTAGTTCCCCACCAGGGACTGAACCCCAGCCCTTGGCAGTGAAAGTGCATAGTCCTAACCACTGGACCACCAGGGAATTCCCTCTTCTCATTTTTAAGAGAATCTGGAAATCAAAAGTTTTATGTTAAAGCTCTCAATTTTTATATGTTGGCAACTAGTTCAAATTGCTCTTAAATATTGTGTAGCATACATGGAATCTAAAAAAATGTTTCTGATGAACCTCGTGGCAGGGCAGGAATAAAGACGCAGACATAGAGAACGGACTTGAGGGCACGGGGCTGGGGGGGAGGGTGGAGGGTGGGGAGGAGGGGAAGCTGGGACGAAGTGAGAGAGTAGCAGACATACATAAACTACCAAAGGTAAAATGGATGGCTACTGGGAAGCTGCTGCATAACACAGGGAGGCCAGCTAGATGCTTTGTGACCATCTAGAGGGGTGGGATAGGGAGGGTGGGAGGGAGGCGCAAGAGGGCGGGGATATGGGGATTTATGTGTACATACAGCTGATTCCCTTTGTTGTACAGCAGAAACTAACACAACATTGTAAAGCAATTATACTCCAATAAAGATATTTTTTAAAAAAAACATAATAAACTGTGATTTGGGCATTAAAAAAAAGAAAATTCACTGATTATTTTGATTAATTAATTAACTTGCTTTAGGTGAATGGGAAGAAATAAAGTACATTTGTGGTATTTTGGGGAAAAAAAAGGACTGTGAATGAACCTACAGAAAGCCACAGCTTTCTTTATCACATCTGAAGCCACGGGAAGGAAGCGGCTGGTGGCATTGAGACAGCAGGGACAACCTGCTTTTTGATCTTTTCTCTTGTGCCCCTGTTGATACAAAGAAATAAAATATAAAACAAAAGCAAAAAAATAAAATACTGTGTAGGCCAACAGGATGAGGGAAAGAATAAAAGGAAAGCCTAAGCCAGCCTGAGCCAGTGTCAGTAGCTGACCTAGAACAAAACCTTCTGATGGGAAGATTGAAGCCCAAAAAAAGGAAACAGTTGCCCCCAAATCATGAGGTGAGTCACAGCAGAGTAGGACTCAGAACACAAGTTCTTGGATTCCCAGGCAGAAGCTTTTCCCCCAAAGCAACATTACAGGTACTTTCTCTGTCTCCTGTTAAGTGCTTCATGTTCTATTTGCTGATTGACCAAACATAAATGACTTGTGTATGCATGCTTGCAGCACCCTTAGGTCAAGTTCATGCCAGTGTTATGTGCCCACAGTTGCGTAGGATTTGCATGGGCCCTAGCCTGCATCTAAACTTTTTATAATAAGAACAATAGCTACCATATTTTGAGCCCTAATTCTGTACCCAGCTCTGTACTAGGTGCTTTACTCACATTATATTATTTAGTCCTTGTGATAACCACATGATATAGGTACTACTCTTTTATTTATTTATGTATTTATTTATTTTTGGCTGCATTGGGTCTTTGTTGCTGCGCACTGGCTTTCTCTAGTTGCGGCAAGCGGGGGCTACTGTTCGTTGCAGTGCGTAAACTTCTTGCGGTGGCTTCTCTTGTCGCGGAGCACGGGCTCTAGGCGCGCAGGCTTCAGTAGTTGTGGCGCACAGGCTTAGTCGCTCCACGGCACATGGGATCTTCCCGGACCAGGGCTCGAACCCATGTCCCCTGCCTTGGCAGGCGGATTCTTAACCACTGCGCTACCAGGGATGTCCGATATAGGTAGTACTCTTACCTTCATTTTATGGATAAGGAAACCGAAGATAAGCAAAGGAAATTCACTTGCTCAAAGCTATAAACCCACTCATTTGTGGCTTCAAAACTGGTGGTCTGAGGCTTCCCTGGTGGCAGAGTGGTTGAGCCCTGGTCCGGGAAGATCCCACATGCCACAGAGCAACAAAGCCTGCGAGCCACAACTACTGAGCCTCCATTCTAGAGCCCACGAGCCACAACTACTGAAGCCCACGCACCACAATGAAGAGTAGCCCCCACTTGCCACAACCAGAGAAAAGCCCACGCGCAGGAACGAGGACCCAACTCAGCCAAAAATAAATAAATAAATATATTAAAACAAACCAACAAAACTCATGGTCTTAACCACTGGGCTACTATTTTTACTCATTCATTCATTTAATCAGTCAGTCAGTCAGTCAAATAGCTACAACATGCTGGTGCCAGTTGCTGAGCCAGGCATTCTGAGGGAATACAACTTCATACACCCAAGTTCCAGTCTAAAATCCTGCTGGTGAGGCTAACTGGGTCCACATTCAACCCACATCCCGTTCTTCCAGTCCAAAATAACAAGTGGTTCTTGCAACACACAGAGGGTTGGGCTATGTACTTCAACAAAGTTGATTTAAAAATTAGAAGTAACAGCCACCCCTAGATGTTTAGGGATCCTGTTTAAATTAAAAGATTTCTGACAATGCAAACATCTTTGTAGACCAGATGGTTTGAAGACCCACTGGTAGGAGAAAGACACTGATTGCAAAGACAACTGGGTCAGAATCATCAAGGGTCTTGACTGCTAGGATAAAAGGTTTGGACTTTAGCCTGAGCTCAGTGGGCGAGCAGATCCTAGAGATGTGAAGAGAATTGTACTTTAGACAGCAAGTACACCTTTGGTTCTTCACAGAGGGACTGGAGGGATGACGACTATTTTGGAGGTTATTACATGGAAAAAGAGGAGAAATGAATAATAAAGTTATTTCAGGGTACATTCAGCAGGAGTGAGGTATACATATCCAGATGTCACTTAAATTTTCTGGAGGCAGATTTCCAGTAGGCTCTTCATTAAAGAGATCAGCGTGATGGAAAGAGAAGACTTTTCTGGGTTCAAATCCCAGTCCTCCAAATATCTAGTCCCGTACCCCTGGACAATTCATATGACATCTAGGGACTACAATTTCCTAATCTGCAAAGTGGGTATAATAATATCTACCTGCTAAGACTCTTGTGAAGGAGAACTAAATGGTAAAATACATATCAAGCAGTTGGTAAATGGTACGCGCTCAATGTTTATTTCTTTCCTCGGTTTCCTTCTAGCTACAAGTGGAGTTGGCATATGTCCTTCTCCCGCATCGGGCAGAGGAGGAGAGTTCAAATAAACATTTTTCTCCATACATTACAATGATAAACCTCATAGTGGTGTTCTGAGAACACTGCAAAATCTGAAAGTGTTTTTCAACTGTCAGAGAAAGATTACATTTTCTTTTTGTTTTTCTAATTTTCTTTATTTATTTTTGGCTGAGTTGGGTCTTCGCTGCTGCGCAGGGTTTTCTCTAGTTGTGGCGAGCGGGGGGCTACTATTCGTTGAGGTGCGCGGGCTTCTCATTGCGGTGGCTTCTCTTGCTGCGGAGCACCGGCTCCAGGCGCAAGAGCTTCAGTAGTTGCTGCTCGCGGGCTCCAGAGCGCCGGCTCAGTAGTTGTGGCGCACGGGCTTAGTTGCTCTGCGGCATGTGGGATCTTCCCGGACCAGGGCTCCAACCTGTGTCCCCTGGATTGGCAGGCGAATTCTTAACCACTGCGCCACCAGGGAAGCCCAAGATTATATTTTCACTGCGTTGAATGACAAGGAACAACTTTTTCCTGGACACAGCCTTCCTCTCAAGAGAGCTGGGCCTCCATGAACAAGTCCGTGATCTCTCTGGTTTCAGCTCCTCGTCTATAAAATAGGGATGGTCCTCCTTGCTCACTTTATACAAGTGTTTGTGGGATTCAGGGTTGTGAAAATTCTACAAAACAGTGCACCTGGGAGTGGTTGCTAAGCTCATCATCAGCTGTTTGCGGTACACTTCCGCTTCCGGCTCTGACTTCTCCCATCCCACCTGAGCGTCTCAGAAGGCACAGAGTCTGATTCTGCGTCCAGGACCTAGCACAGAGAATTACCTGGGTCAGTGACTGGCTCTCGGACTCAAGCGTCGGTCGCTCTGGTGTTGAATTATAGAATTCTTTGTAAATCAGTGATCAACCCCAGAGTTACCGAGAGAACGAACGGGATCTATCGCATTTAGGAACTATCACTCCACAGTTCGTGTTGCTAGCCCCACATTTTAACATATTCTCACTTTCCTACTTACATTCTGTATTTGTGGGAAGTTCTGTGTTGTTTGTTTTTTTTTTTTAACGGTCATTGATTTACACATTTTCTTATCTCTCAATCCCTTTCCTTTGCCTTCTTCACTTTCCTTTGTGATTGGCTGCAAATCATCTTAACATGACTGGCTAGGGCATCTGCCAGTTATCTTTCCCTTGATCCGATGGGAGAAATGGGAAGAAAAAAAGTGTCTTAAACTCCGCTGTTTTATTGGCTCCGCTTAGGGACGTACGGCGAAGACTTGGGCATATCAAATTTATGATTGGTTCTTATATCCGTCAGTCACGCTGCAGCGAACCAAGTTCTTCGGCCCGTACCACTCCCGTTTGGCTGTAGGGGGTGGGGTTTAGGCTGGAAGGGTTTTCATTGGTCCGGAACTGCCCCGCTTGCGGCCCGAGCCCGCCCCCCGTTCGGTTGCCGTGGTTGCAGGCCAGGCCCGCCCGCTTGTCCTCTGACAGCGAGCCTTAGGGCGGAGGGAAGCGGGTCGGTCGGTCCCACAAAGCACGAGGCTCCCGCGGCCAGGCCAGCACGGAGCCGTTGCCATGGCAGCCGCCGCCGGGGGCGCGGACGAAGAGTCGCGCTCTGGCCGCTCGAGCTCGGATGGCGAGTGCGCGGTGGCGCCAGAGCCGTTGACGGGCCCCGAGGGCCTTTTCTCCTTCGCCGACTTCGGGTCTGCGCTGGGCGGCGGCGCGGGGCTCCCGGGCCGAGCGGCCGGCGGGGCCCAGTCCCCGCTACGCTACCTTCACGTCCTGTGGCAGCAGGAGGCGGAGCCCCGCGATGAGCTGCTCTGTAAGATCCCCTCCGGACGGCTGAGGCGCGCCGCCAGGCCCCACCGCCGGCTCGGGCCCACGGGCAAGGAGGTGCACGGTGAGGAGCGCGGCGGGAGGCGGGGCTGGCCCTCGGCTGAGAATCGGGCCCTGATCTCCCCAGCCCGTTCAGGATGGTGTCCTCCGACGTCTGAGTTACGGACCTGGAGTGACCCCTGAGTCCACTTTCAGTACCAATAGTAGAATTATAGCTGCTAAGGACCATGAGTGTAAAAAAAGTAGTCTTCCCGCTCAGAACCAGTCCCGGTGGCTTTTCACATTTGGTAGTTCTTGAATAGAAACTTTTCCTGACTCCAGGTGTTTATTTGTAGATAATAAATGGGATACTGGAGAATATTATGATATCAGAGCCAAGTCCTACCAACTTACTTCTTTAAATGCACAGACCTGAATTGGACTTTTCTATCTCATTTAGGTCTTAGGCAAACTGTAGAACCTTTCAGCTTTAGTTTTCTCATCTGTAGAATGGGTATGGTATGCTTTACAGGGATGTTGCCAGAGTTATTAAGTAAGGTAAGGAATATATAGTTATTATTCTGCCTTTGTTGTGTGCCAAACACTGTTGGGTGGTTTCTGATCATTTCTGATCCTCGTCATAACTCACTGAGATCCAGATACTGTTCCCATTTTACTGAAGGTGAAACTGAGGTTCAGAGAAATTGTCTTGCTCCAAGTCACATAGCTAGAAATTGGCTATGCTGGTATTAGAACTCCTGCTCTGGTACTTCTACCATATTGTCTTTTACATTTTATGGATGCCATGGAAACCCTGAAAGTTTTAAGAATGTGGACTTTTAGGGGCCCTTTAATATCTACTTGTATCTTAGTGGTGTTATGAAGATTAAATGAAAATTTGAAAGTGCTATATGAATGTAAGGAATCGTTATATATATGAATTGCAATTTTTGTCCATTTCTCTGATGATAAAGGCATTGCTTTCTATTAGCCTCTAATATACAGGTAGTGTCATTGTGGAGAAAAAAGTTTCTCCATAGGAATCATCAAATTTAAGTAAGTCATTTGGGAGTGGTCTGTTTTGAAAGAGGATATAAGATTATCTGTGTAACCAGCTCACAGAGCGCTTCCGTGTAAATCACCTCATTTGGTCTTTGCAACAACTCAGGCCTGTCAGGAAAGAGCTCAACCTTGTTTTGCAGGTGATAGACCTGAGGCCCAGGGGGTTAACTAACTTGTTCACGGTCACCCAGCTCCGACAAGTGGCAGAGCCAAGATCTGCCTCCAGAGGCCTTGGAGGATTTGCTACAAAATGTGGCTTTTGCACTAGCTGTGTCACCTTTCAGGTTTCTCCTGGTTCCCGGGGTAGTGTCACTTGTATCCTGGCCCCTCTCTTTCTCTTTAGATGCCATTGTGGCTGAGTGGTGGGTAGCTAGGAAGCCATCACTTTTTGCTTCATCATGGCCATTGCTGGTTTGTTTTTTTTTTTAACTGGCACTCTTATTGTCTTCACAGCTCTGAAGAGGCTGAGGGACTCAGCCAATGCCAACGATGTGGAAACAGGTGAGTGTGCAGAGTGAGTCCAGCTCCCCGGTCTGGTCGGGGAAGGAAGAATCCAGGTAACCAACATCTGGGAAGACAGTGCTTGAATTCTGCTGGCTCACCCCTAGGACCAGGCTCGCTGTACTTATTGTATAACTGCAGTCATCTTGCAGATGACAAGTCTGGCTCAGATGCTCACTCTTCCCATGCTTCCCTGTCACCCTGTACTTCCTGATGTCATAGTGTTTATCATCCTGTGGGCTCCATGGTGGTGGGGACCATGTCTGCTTTTGTATCCCTGGCACCCAGCCGCAGAGTAGGAGCTTTTTGGAACTTGTGGTTAATGGGAAGGAACAGTCAATTTGAAGTGCCAGGAGAGCCACCACCTTCAACTGCTCCCTGAGGGCTTGTGGTAGTTGGGTCAGTGGTTCTCAAACTTTAGTTGACAGAACATCTGAAAGGCATGGGAGAGGCTCCTAGCAGGACACCACTTTGTTTTTTGTTGTTGCTCTTCACCATTTGCTAGCTGACAGGGCAGTAGCAGCATCAAAGCTACAAGACAAGCTATAGGAAAAAAATTTTAATTGTATCCACTGACAATTCTTTCTGTGAATCAGGGAAAAGTGGTATATGGGTTTTCTTTGGCCGCTGTAACAAATTACCACAAAGATAATGTAAAACAACACAAGTTTATCATCAGACAGTTCTATAGGTCGGAAGTCTAACACAGGTCTCACCAGGCTGAAATCAAAGTGTCTGTATTTCTTTCTGGAGGCTCAAGGGAGATCTGTTTCCCCGCCTTTTCCACCTTCTGAGGCCGCCCGCATTCCTTGGCTCGTAGTTTTCTACCTTCATCTTCAAAGTCAGCCGAGGGATAAGAGCCCGTTTATAGCAGGCGTGGAGAGAAGGTCGTTCCCCTCAGGGAGCTGGGCGTTAAAACACAGGCCTAGAGTGGGTCCCTTATCCCTGGCAGAGCATAGTGAGCAGGCCTGGAAACTGGAGGGGTTTCCAGCGCTCTCCACTTTTATCTCTTTTCCATGAACTTTAATATTGTGGAATATTTGGGTAGCAACCTATATAGCTTTTCAAGGAAAGATGATGCGTTCTCTGTTTAATATCTTGAGTGTGTGGCCAGAGAATATTTTAATTATACCTCCGTTTCACAGAAAGTCTAGTTTATCTTTTTTTTTTAAATGGGTTTATTTTCTTTTATTTTCTTTCTCACATTTATTTACTTAAAGATTTATTAATTAGTTTTTTTTTTTTCCGGCCGCGTTGGGTCTTAGTTGAGGCATGCGGGATCTTTTGTTGCGACGCATGGGCTTCTCTCTAGTTGTAACGTGTGGGTTTTCTCTTCTCTAGTCGTGGCATGCAAGCTCCAGGGCACGTGGGCTCTGTAGTTGTGGCGCACGGGTTCCAGAGCACATGGGCTCTGTAGGTTGCGGCCTGCAGGCTCTCTAGTTGAGGCGCGTGAGCTCAGTAGTTGTGGCGCTCGGGTTAGTTGCCCTGTGGCATGTGGGATCTTAGTTCCCTGACCAGGGATCGAACCCACGTACCCTGCATCGGAAGGCAGATTCTTAACTACTGGACCACCAGGGAAGTCCCTCTCTCTTTTTTAAATTGAAGTATAGTTGATGTACAATATTATATAAGTTACAAGTGTACAGTATAGAGATTCACAATTTTTACAGGTTATACTCCATTTATAGTTATTATAAAATACTGGCTATATTCTAGTTTATCTTTTTTTTTTAAATTTATTTTTGGCTGCGTTGGGTCTTCGTTGCTGTGCACGGGCTTTCTCTAGCTGTGGTGAGCAGGGGCTACTCTTCGTTGTGGTGCGAGGGCTTCTCATTGTGGTGGCTTCTCTTTGTTGTGGAGCACAGGCCCTAGGCATGTGGGCTTCAGTAGTTGTGGCACGTGGGCTCTGGAGCGTAGTCTCACTAGTTGTGGCACACGGGCTTAGTTGCTCCGCAGCATGTGGGATCTTCCTGGTCCAGGGCTTGAACCCGTGTCCCCTGCATTGGCAGGCGGATTCTTAGCCTTTGCGCCACCAGGGAAGTTCCACATCTAGTTTATCTTGAATCAGGTGTCCACATGATGGTTTTATTATTTTGGTGGAAATGCTGTAATTTTCCATTCAGAGTCTGTGACACACCCATCTTCAAATCTAAGTGGCTCTTAGATTTACCAGGCCCTTGCAGGACTCTGACAGCGAAAGTGGCTGTAGATTGGCCTCTTCATTCCTTTTCCTGTATGGTTAGCATTTTGTTTAATCTTGCTCTGCATGTTTGTTGGTTTTTTTGGTATAGGTTAGCAATTACCGTGGATGTAAAGTTTATACCCTGCTATCGTTAAATCGTAAGTGCCTTTCTGTGAATTCATAATCATTTAAAAGATTTTAAATGTGAAAATAATATGTGCATTTAAAATGTTTTGAAAATTAGAAAAATCTTCATGAAAAACATCCTTAATGTCAGCAAAGGAATCTCTGTTAATATTTTGGTGAATATCCTTCCTGTCCTTTTTCCTATACAGAGGAAGTTTCTTGAAGGGCTTGCAAACTGTGCCGTATACACAATTTTGTAGCCCGCATAATGTTTTGTGTATCATAAACATTTTTCATAGTCTTCATAACCATTTGTCTTTTCAAAACGGAAGCGTTATTCTTTCCTATTTATAGAATGAATATGTAGCTGTACAATTTTTTTGAAGCTTATAAAGTAAAAAGTAGAAATCACCTTGCAATTCCATGCCTCAGTTATAACCACAATTTGTAGTGGACGCACATGATGCCTTCAGAGGGACAAAGCAAGAGTTATTTAGTCAGTCACATGTTTGCACACTGGCTTTTCATTTTTAAGATAATTTCCCAGGAATGGGGTTGTTACCTCAAAGGATACGCCCATCTTGATGGCTTCTGATAGATGTTGCTGAAGTGCTTTCCATAAAGACTGTAGCTGCACAAATCACAGAACTGGAACTGACTATTTTAGCTTTGCTCTATCTCTTGGATACTGGCCCTCGTTTGGTGATGAACACAGAGGTGACTGGAAGCTTCTCCTTCTCCTCCACTCTCATAACCCTTTCCCACCACCTTCATTCGTTCATTTATTCAGTCAGTCAGCAACATTCATGGAGCAGGGCAAGTCATATCTTGGTCCAAGATATTAAGAAACAAAACAAAAAACCTACAGAATAGTTGGAGAAGAAGAGTATAAAGCAACACCACTTCTAAAAAAAAAAAAAACCCGAGGAAACTGAAGTCCTGTATTTAGTTGGAGAGGTGTAAGTTCTCGAGCCAGAGAAACCTGGGTTCCTATCCCAGCTTGGCCTCCTGTTGGCTTGGGCTGGAGTCTGTCTCCTGATCTGTACCATGGATGTGATACTGTGCTGAGTGGTTGAGGGGTTTGGCAGTCAGGTACCTGACACCTGGCTGGTGCTCTGTCTACAGTCGCAGTTACTCTAAAAGAGCACAGCATATGAATATGAGAGTAGCAGGATGAACAGGGCACTATGGGGATGCAGGAGAGGGGGCAGCTCACTCAGCTTGAGGAGATGAGAGAGATTCACAAAGCAGGAGATACCTGGATTTCATTTGGAAGGACTCAAGTCCTTGAGAGCTTTGCTGGGGGCTTACTAGAGCATTTTGTTTCTTGCTCTGACTGATGTTTGGCGGTAAGTTCTGCCTTTCAGTTGACGTGGACGTGTAATGCACAATGCCTCACATTTTATAATGGCTCTGTACTTTTCAAGGAAGGAATTGCTCATCCATTATTCTCATTACAGCAACTCTGGAGGTCAGCAGGGCAGAGATTCCTCCCATTCGCTGGTGAATGGGGGCCTAAATCTAGGCCTTCCCACTGCCCCGTGCTGTTGGCAATGAACTCCTTTCCTTTTTGCTTAGTTTAGCCTGGGACTTGGTCTGTGTGGCAGAGCCTGTGCTCCGTCCACTCTAAAGGGCTGCCTCCTGGGAGCAAAGTAAGAATCAGCCCACAGCTCGCTCGGCTGTGTCCAGCTGGAATGGATGTGCAGCCAGAGGCAGGGAGGGGGCGGGGCCCGAGTCTACGCCGGGGCTTCCACGGCTCCCAAATTTCTGACCCTGAGGGCCGAGATTCTTCTATGATGTTTTATCCCTAGACACATAGTTTGAGCACCCAGAATACGGGCCCTCAGTTGTGTCCTCAGGAGAACAAGTCCCTTGTCATGGCAGTGCCCGTGGGGCCAGCATCTAGGAGGGACTGGCTCTCCCAAACATTGTCAATGCCTTGCCTGGAAGGGCCCCTGAGCATCCCCATCTATCCCCTGGGGCTGCAGCCTGGCTAACACTGCCACTCTCTCCACTTGCTCCCTCTGTCTTCGTGGTGTCAGTGCAGCAGCTGCTGGAAGATGGCGCGGATCCCTGTGCAGCTGACGACAAGGGCCGCACAGCCCTACACTTTGCCTCCTGCAACGGCAATGACCAGATTGGTGAGTCCTGGGGAGGGGGAGGGGGAGGGAGGGAGGCTGGGCGAGTAGCATCACTTCAGAGGGGCTGGGGGAGGATCTGCTGTCTGCTCAGCCGGGTGCTGGATATAAGGAAGACCCAGCCCCTCTCACTCCTTTAGCCTGTGGAACTGGCACTGCCAGACCGGGCCAGGGGTCCACCAGGGGAAAGAATATGATTGCCTCTGAGGTCGGACCAGTCCTTCAAGACGTTCAGGCAGCATTTACTCAGTGCTAAGGGCAGCAGCGGGACAGCCCCCCCTTTTTTATAAGTTTTTTTTGGATGTGGTATAACTTATAAACAGTGAGCTTTCTGTGTGTATACACTGCTGTAACCGCCTCCTGGATCAAAATATAGAATATTTTCAGCACCCAGCAGCCTGCCTCATGCCCCTTCCAGTCCTTACCCCTGCGTGGACCTTGATCACCATAGATTAGTTTTGCCTGTTTTTCAATTTCACATAAATGGAAGCACAGAATATGCACTCTTTTGTATCTTGAATTCTTTCACTCAAAATTATATCCTTGAGGGACTTCCCTGGTAGTCCAGTGGTTAAGTCTCTGCGCTTCCAATGCATGGGGGAGGGTTCTGTCCCTAGTCGGGGAACTAGGATCCCACATGCTGCGCGGCCAAAATACAAGAAAAGGAAGTATATTCTTGAGACTCATCCCTGAAGGTTGTGAGTAATGGTAGTTCTTTGCTCTCATTGCTGGCTGGTGTTTCATCGCGTGACGGACCACGGTTCACCCGTTCTGCTATTGATGGGCATTTGTGTTTTTTCCAGGTCTGGACTATTAGGAGGAGCAAAGCTGCTAGGAACATTTTTGTACATGTGACCTGATGGATATAAGCACTTATCTGTGTTAGAATTGTTGGGTCACTGGGGTACACACATGTTTAGCTAGCGTGTACTACCGAACTTTTCCCAAAGATGGTTCTACCCATATACACTCCCACCAGCACTGTGAGAGAGTTCCACATTTTCCCACATCCTTGGCAATGCTTGGTATTATCTCTTTTAAATTTTAGCCCTTCTAGTATAGTGGTATCTCCTTGTGGTTTAACTTGCGTTTCTCTGATGGTCAGTAATGTTGAGCACATCTTCAGGTATTTATTGGCCATTTTTGTATCCTCTTTTGTGGAGTATCTGTTCAAGTCTCTTGTCCATTATTTTTAACAAGTTGCCTATCTTTTTCTTATTGATTTGTAGAAATTCTTCATATATTCTGGACATAAATCATTTATTAAATATAAATGACTTTCTCAGCTTGCCTGTTTGTTCTCTGAATGTTCTCATTTGATGAACACAAGTTCTTAATTTTAATTTTATTTATTTTTATTTATTTATTTATATTTGGCTGCGTTGGGTCTTCATTGCTGCACACGGGCTTTCTCTAGTTGTGGCGAGCGGGGGCTACTCTTTGTTGCAGTGCACAGGCTTTTCATTGCGGTGGTTTCTCTTGCTGCAGAGCACAGGCTCTAGGAGCGCGGGCTTCAGTAGTAGTGGCTCGCAGGCTCAGTAGTTGTGGTGCACGGGCTTAGTTGCTCCACGGCATGTGGAATCTTCTGCACCAGGGATCGAACCTGTGTGCCCTGCATTGGCAGGCGGATTCTTATCCACTGCGCCACTAGGAAAGTCCCACAAGTTCTTAATTTTAATGATTCCAATTTATCAATCTTTTCTTTTTTATGGTTAGTATTTTTGTGACCTGTTTAGGAAATCTTTGCCTGTCCCAAGGTTGTGAAGATATTCTCCTGTTCTCTTCTACAGGCCTGACTGTTAAAGCTTTCACATTTAGGTCATGGTCCCTCCTGAATTAGTTTCTGTATATGTTGTGAGGCTCAGATTGGCCTCCTCATGTGAGTTAGTCTGCCTGCACATCCATCTGGGTAACTGGTGAGCCCTGGTGATACCACAGCCCGCCCCTGATGTGACGTAGAGACTCGTGAGGAGGGGGTGCTCAGCATCTTCTATTGGCCTAATTCCCACTATGGTGCTTGGCTGTGGAAGGAGCAGAAAATGCCCTGAGAGCCTTCACTAGCAGCCACTGCTATTGGAAGAACTTCCTTTAACCCCTAGAGTCTCAGTCCCGTAATGCCTGCATAGGCCAGGGGGCCCTCCCAGAATCCTCAGTTCCTGGCCCTAGAGTCCTGCACATGAGCCTTAGGGGCGAATGAGCCAGTGAGTGAGTGGATGAAACAGCGTGGGGGACTGTGTGAGCTTTCAGTGTCCCCCACTTTGAGCGAGCCTCTTTAGCTAGGTCACGGGTGGGGTTAGGGTGCTGCTCATAGAAGCCCCCAACAGCTCCTCTTGGGTTTTCCTGTTTCCAGTGCAGCTGCTTCTGGACCATGGAGCCGACCCCAATCAGCGAGACGGGCTGGGGAACACACCACTGCACCTGGGTAAGTGCCTGGCGAGCTGCCGAGACACCCTTCTCTGCAGCACAGACAGGCTCCTCTGATGGAGAGCCTGGGGTCCGGCAGGCTCCCAGCAGGCTCTGCTGTCATCTGGGGGGAGCCTGAGCCCCCAGGGCCACACTCCCCTCGGACTGTGTCCCGTGGCTGTCCCCATCCAT
Organism: Stenella coeruleoalba; assembly: GCF_951394435.1. Lineage (NCBI taxonomy): Eukaryota > Metazoa > Chordata > Mammalia > Artiodactyla > Delphinidae > Stenella > Stenella coeruleoalba. Next base: position 10,424,949 of record NC_137157.1, read on the forward strand.
CACCAGTTGGCTGTGCCCTGAGCAGAGCTGATTTTACAACCTGAGCTGACTCAGCAGCAGCTCTGCTAGGGGAGGTTCCCGCCTTGCGGCTGACTCACACTGTGGCTCACGGTGAGGCAGGTCCCGTCTCCAAGCCTCAGTTTCCCCAGCTGTACAGGGAGGGAGTCGGATTTGATCACCGAGTCCCTCCCAGTTGCTGCCTTGGGGATGCCTTCTCAGGGGGCGTGACCTGGCATCGGGACCCTCAGAGACAGTCCTGCTCCTCTGGTGGGCACCCAGGCCAAGCCCCAGTGGTCCTGGACTCTCAGTCCCTGTTCTTCTCCCTCAGCGGCCTGCACCAACCACGTCCCTGTCATCACCACACTGCTGCGAGGAGGTGAGTGGTCTCCTCCCCTTCTCCCTCCTCTCTCCCCCTCACCCCCAGCATGCTCACCTCTGCCTGCCCACAGGGGCCCGGGTAGATGCCCTGGACCGAGCGGGCCGCACGCCCCTGCACCTGGCCAAGTCGAAGCTCAACATCCTGCAGGAAGGCCACTCCCAGTGCCTGGAGGCCGTGCGGCTGGAGGTGAAGCAGGTGAGCGCCCCCCTCAGCTGAGCTGCGGCCCCGAGCAAACCCTGGGCAGGTGCTGCCCGAACCACAGACACGCCCGCCTTCGGCACCAGGGCTCCTGGGTGGCTTCACGCGGACCCCAGCTGGCACCTGTTCCACTGTGCCCCTCGGCAGCAGCATCAGGCCGCTCTGTGCCTCCCAGCACACCCTCAGCCCACCCTCCGGTTTCAGATCATCCAGATGCTGAGGGAGTACCTGGAGCGCCTGGGGCGGCACGAGCAGCGGGAGCGGCTGGATGACCTCTGCACCCGCCTCCAGATGACAAGCACCAAAGAGCAGGTGAGCCGCAGCTGCAGGTCCAGACCCAGGCCCTGGCCGGAGCCTCAGGGCCAGCCCACCCCTGCTCTGACGCAGGAGAAAGGCGTGGCTGCAGGCCTGTCGCCCACTGTGGACCTCAGAGCCTCTGTCCACTTCCTTTGAAGCTTCCCGGGCCCTTCTCTCTGGGGCGGTCTGAGACCACCTGGCAGCAAGGATTCAGCCTCAGACAGCAGCTCCCTAGTCATGGTGAAGCCACCACATGCCCTGCGGGGAGAGACAGTGTCTGCCCTCCATGCCTGTGGTGCTGCTGGGGGGACCCGGGGGCACCCCATAACAGAGCCTCGGTTTCATCCCGCAGGTGGATGAAGTGACCGACCTGCTGGCCAGCTTCACCTCCCTCAGTTTGCAGATGCAGAACATGGAGAAGAGGTAGCAAGAGAGGCTCCCTGCCCTCCCGCTCCGCCGCTCTCCCCCGCCCCACTGCCCTCTCATTACAAAGGAAAAGCCCAGTGCCTGGGACTTTGTCTGCCGAGGCCCTCGCCCCCAGCTGCTGCGAGGCAGAGATGCTCCCTCACTGACCTCAGCGCCACTCCCAGCCGCGGTCTCCATCGTCCCTGGAGGCCGGGACCACAGCCCACAGCGTCTTCCTTCGGCTCCCACGGCGCCGCAGCCACGCCTCACTCAGCTCTGGCCGACGCGCTATCCTAGCAGGCCTCACTCGTCCCATGGCCTCCCTGGCACCCTCGGCAGGCCCCAGACCCTTCTCTGTCTCCAACCGTGGGCTCGTTGTGGCCAGCAGGGTTTGGCTTAGGGCGGGCACCCTCTGGCCTAGAGGGCTTCTGGGCTGGCCCCGCACCTCTCACCAGCACTTAGATTTAGGCTTGTCACCGGACTTTCAAGGAGACATGGCAGTGAGTTTCTCTGGTTGGAAGGAGGGGGTTGGTGAAGCCTAGACCTTAGAAATACAAGGTTAGGAAGGGGACGGCTGAACCCAAAGCAGGGAATCCCCAGACTTTTTTCTCCCAATCATTGAAACACCAGGAGGGGGTCGCCATTCTGCAGCCTAGTTGTAGTAGGTGGAGGAGTGTCCCCCAGGATGGCCATGTACTAATCCCAGGAACCTGTGAACATTACCTTAAATGACAAAAGGGACTTTGCAGATGTTATTAAATTAAGGGTCTTTAGACAAGGCGACTGTCCTGGATTATCCAGGCGGGCCTGATATAATCACACGGATCCTTATTAGAGGGAAGCAGGAGCTCAGAGAGGAAGCAGGAGATGTGGTGACGGAAGCAAGAAATCGGAGTAACTCGAGGAAGGGGTCACAAGCCAAGGAATGCAGGCGGCCTCCAGAAGCTGGAAAAGGCGAGGAAATGGATTCTCCCTTCAGAGCTTCCAGAAGGGACCGGCCTGCCGACACCTTGACTTTAGCCCAGAGAGATCTCAGATTCTGACTGCCAGAACCATAAGAGAATAAATTTGTGTTGTTTGAAGGCCCAAAAACTCATTGCAAAGAAGCCCCACCCCGCCACCCCCTGCCACTTCTGCCCCGACAGGAGCAGACATTATTCCCCTTGGGACTCCAACACGCCAAAGGCGGCGCCCCCTCCTGGAAGGGATCTGCCACAGCAGGAAGCCTGAAGGGAGGGCCTGCTGTGCCCAGCCCTCTCCCAGGAACCATTCTACTGCAGAGTAAAGACAGACTGTTTCCAGATCGGCAGTCCCTGTCTGCTCTGGCTCTGCCCCACCTTCCCTCTCACCCAGTTGGCATCCTGGCTGCTTTTCAGAGGAGGGGAGCTTGTCTCCCAAATCCCAGCTCGATCAGACCTGAACTGAACTCATGGGACCCAGCTGTTCCCTAGACCCTAAGGAAAAAAAGGGTCTCTCTGTGGGGCTGAGGTACAGGCCCGGGGCTGCCTCCAGGACCCTGGGAGAGGGGAGGCTGCAAGCCCCACCAGGTGGCCAGGGTTGGGGACGGTACCCTCCCCAAGACTGGGGATAGAGGGCGGCAGAGGAAGCAGTAAAGTGTGTCCATGCAACACAAGCTGCTGCTGCCGTGAGCAGGGTGGCTGCGGGCTGGCCGTGTGCCAGAGGAAGGTGAGGAGCGACCTGTGAGTGGGACAGGCGGGTGGGCGGGGCGGCCTTTCTCCCTTCCTTCCTGCCCACGCGATTAACCCCCGCAGGTGAGCCTGCCCCCTCAGGCCCAGGGGGCACGCTAGAGCTTGCCCTCTGGGGGCTCTGCTGGGGCCTGTGCCTGGACACAGCCCCGCTTTGGCCCTGGCCCCAGGGGTGGGGCTGAGCAGGGAAGATCCCAGGGCAGAGGAGAAGCAGGATGGGAGGGAAGGGACCTCAAACTCCATGAGCTTGCGTCTCTGGGCCTCCCTCCAGCACACCTCCGGGGCTGATCACCCTAAAGAGCCTTGAGGCAAGGTTTCTCAACCTCAGGTCTAAGGGGTTCAATTAGTGGGCCATTAGAGAGGTATGAACCCCCTGAAACGATGCAAGATTTTGTGGGAAGAGTACGCATGTACTGATAAAAGGGTCTATAGCTTTTATTCTGAGCAGGGTCCACATTCAGAAGAGGTTAGGATCTCTTGCTGCAGAACTTTGGGAGCAGATAGGTGAGAGGCCTGCCCAGGGCATCCTGGGGACTGCCTGGGCACTTCTGGGACCCGTTATCCCCTAGGGCAGCCTGCTTTCTATTGGCAGAGCTGAGGAGGTGGGGCGTGCTGAGACTGTGAAATTGCCCTGAGATGACTGCGCATTTCTAAGATAACTAACCTGCCTCGGAGACTCACGGGCTAACCCCTAACAAGTCCTTGGCCTGGACCAAGCCATCCCCACCTGGCAAGTGGGGCGCCTCCCTGCAGCATCCTCTATCCCTGTGGTGCCCCGCCCACCCGTCCCTGGCCCTGTAGCCATGGAACTAGGAGGATGCCCACTGGGGCAAGCGAGGGGGCCATTATGAGCCCCACCCTGGCCTACAGACAGTGAACAAAAGGCTTGACAGATGAAGGTGGCTTTGGGGCCAGCCATCAGACACTTGCCAGACGGCCAGGCAGCTAGCCAATCTGCCTCGATCCTTTTGTGGCCAAGATTTTTCCTGCAATCCCAAATCTCTCTGAAGATCCAGCCAGTTAAAGTCAGCCTGACATTAGGGTGAGTCAGAAAACACACAAGTTGGCCCTGAGCAGACTGGGCTGAGCAGGGCAGGATGGAGAACTGGACACAGCAGGATGCAGAACTGCCCACACGGGAGTTAGCTCTGTTACTAGCTGCTCTGGGAGCTACCGAGTTGGTGGGGGGAGCAGGGAGGGGGCCAGGGGGTTGGGGGGGCAGTAAGAAGAAGTCCTGTTTGCTGATTTCCCCGGCTGGGTAGGGTCCTTTGCTTTATACCTCCCATTTCATTCACGTTGGAAATACCTATCAAGCACTTGCCATGTGCTGGGCAATGTTCCAGGTAGGAATACAACAGGGAACAAGAAAAGCAAACTAAAATCCCTGCCTTTGCCCATGGCAGACAGTGGTAATGCCTGGGAGATGTTCACAACTTCTCCCAACCATGCTGTGAGATAACCGGCCTTGCTGGTGCTTTGGACGGGTGAGAAAATGCAGGTTTGCCAGGGTGACCCAACCAGGCAGCTGGGCTGGACCCTGGACCCACCCCCAAAGCTCGTGCTGTTTCCACCACGCCTGAAATTAGAGCTTTCTCAGAAGCAGAGGTTCCTAAAACTGAGGGCGACAACATTTGCTGAGCTCCTACTGTGTGCCAGCAGGCCCTTTACACAAGCCCTTTGATTTAGCGTTTGCAGCCAAAGGGGTAGCCAGTGCCCTTGCTCCCACTATTCTATAGATGCAGAAGATTGAGGCTCAGGCAGAGAGTAACTCGCTTGGGGTCAGACAGCAGCGCAGGACCCAGCCCAGCCCAGGAATCTCTGCCAAGGGTCCCAAAGTGCCAACGTCCCCAGTGCTCCTGAGACACAGTAGAAACCGATGGACCTTCCTGAGTGAATGTCTCTGTCCCTGTGCAGGGAGGGGCGGGCCCTTTCCTCGCCGAGCACGTTGCACAGTGTGCTCGGTGGACAAGGCCTGCACCAGGTCACCTGGAGGAGAGGACAGTATGAGGTGACGGGACTGAGCTGGGTCTGGAATGGTCTTTGCTGACCTTTGGTGGCTGCCCAAACTATTGCAGGCCTTCCGAGGTGGTGGGAGAGCTGGGAGCGGCATGAGCCAGGCCTGGCGGATGCACAGGCACAAGCTGGCTTTGGGGCCGGGAGATGGCCTGGAAAAATGCAGGGCCCGGGAGCGTGAGGGGCTGGCCAGAGAGAGGGGTGAGACCAGGCTGCGGAGATCCTGAGGTCTGAAGATGTGCCCTGGTGACAGCAGGTGAGGCAAGCTGTCACCTCCACCCTGGAGATCAGAGGCAGCCTTACCCAGAGCAGGCACCACGGGCTCCAGGCAAAAGCCCACCAGCTCCCCAGCTCGCTTCAGACGCTGAGCCCAGGGCAGGGTTAGGAGGTCAGGAAGCTGGACTGACTGATGCCTGGATAATCCCAACGAAGTCCCTGGCTCCCCCCAGCAATAGGGCCCAAAGTGAATTAGCCCAGACCCCCTGATGCTGGCTCCCAAGCTAACTCCGAGACCTCGGTGCCTGCAAGGAGATACGATCAGTTCCCTTTACAGTTGAGGAAACAGGCTCAGGGAAGCAAAGGAGTCTTACCTGAAGCCCCAGACCAGGGGCCGGAGTGGTCCCTTGTCTCTGTGACTGGTCCACGCCAGCCTGGTGACTCTCCCGCTTTGAAGGTTGGGGAGGACGGCACGTGTTATAGAAGCACTTGGCCGTCAGCATGCCCAGTGGGGCGGAGACAGTGAGTCGCGCCTCCCCAGTTGGATTGTGAGGGGTTGGTGGTTTTTTTTTTGGCCACACCACGTGGCTTGTAGGATCTTAGTTCCCCGACCAGGGATCGAACCCGGGCCCCTGGCAGTGGATACTTGGAGTCCTAACCACTGGGCGGCCAGGGAATTCCCAGATTGTGAGGGTTTTTGGTGGAGGCAAGGGTCCGCCCGGGAGAGCCCTTGAAACCTCGCATATAGCTGGCAGCACCAGGGAGCAGCCCGAGGCAGCGTGCCTAGAACGCAGCCTGGCTCAGATGGCTCAGTTCTGCGGGTCCTGAGGAACAGACAGGTCAGCTACGAAGTGCAGGAGCCAGGATGCAAACCCAACGATGTGACTCACAGCCCGTGCACCACGTCACCTCTCTGGGTTGACCTGGCAGGTCCACCAGATGCCCAGTCCGGCACCCTCCCCAGCGCCACAGCCGTCCGAAGCACCCCCAGGAACTCCAGGCTGGCACCCCTGGCCCCTCATCCCCTCCTCACCCCCTTCCTCCTGCTTCAGTCTCACCCCTACACAGAGCCCAGGCCTCTGAAGCAAGGTGGCAGCAAGCAGACGCCTCAATAAATCAATCTTGTCCTCTTAAGCCAGAAACAATTCCACCCCTGCACAGCCTGTCCCTCTGGCCTCATGCCGTCTTGGATCCAGCTGGCGACTCGCAAATGAGCCCTGCATCAGCGCTGAGGACTGATGTTCATTAATAGGAAACCTCGGGGTGGTTAATTGGTATTTATGTCCCCAGGTTCACAGCTCGAAGTTGATAGCTGGTGCCGTTCCCGTCGGCCCGAGGCAGGGAGAGGTGCTGGATAACGTGGCTGTACCGGGGGCCGCAGCTCGCCCACCCTCCCCGGGGCTGAGTTTCACCCTGGGCCACGCTTGCTACACAGGGCGGATGGCTGTGGGTGGAGGTCACCTTCGCATGTTCAGGTTCCTCCCTCCCCTTCAAAAGACTCCAACCTGCCCCTTCTCCTCCCTAAAGACCGTGGAACTGAAATCGGACCAACCTGATTTAGACCCCAGCTGTTTGAGGCTAGCTGTGTGATCTTGAGCAGGTTACTTAATCTCTCTGAGCCTCAGTTTCTCCATCTTCAAAACTCTGAGGCAGATGAGACACAACTTCCAGAGGCAAGTGCAAGGCCTGAGATACAGCAGGTGCCCAGTGCACCGCCGCCCCGCGGACACCCCCGCCGTGTCCCCAGGCCCCTGGTCGCAACGCGTTCCAACTGAGCTCAGCATCTCCCGTCCCAGACCTCTGCCCGCATCACCCCCACTGCCACCTCCAGGAGCCCAAGCCAGAGGCTGGGTGTCATCTGGGACACCGCTTAGCCCATGACAGTTAATCACCACTTAGTCCCGACAGCTGCACCTCGTATGGGTTTGTCCCGTCTGTCCACGTCTCCCCACCCACTGCCGGAGCCTTGGATGTCTTCATCTCTCTGGATTCTCACACCAGCCTCCTAACTGGTCTCCCTGCCCCCAGTCTCATTCTGCTTTCCCTCCCCGGGAAAAGCCTGCCTTGCAGCCAGAAAGAGTTCCCTAAAGAGTACATCTGATCAGGTCAATCTTTTGCTTAAAACCTTTTCGTGGCTCCCCATCGCCCTCAGGACAAGGTACAGTCTCGGTTTCAGACAGGATTTACAGAATCCTTTGCGGCTGCCCACCCCCCCACCTCTCCCACCTCACTTCCTGCTGGGGCTCCCGCGTACCCTGTCCCAGGCCCTCGGCTCCTCGTGCCGTGCCAGACTGCAGGTAGAGGACCCCGGGTGGCCTGTGTGTGTATTCTCCCATCCTCCTTTCCCCATCTGTCCTAACTCCCACTTCAGGACTTGGCTTGGGCGTCAGCTCCTCCAGGAAGTCTTCTCTGCCTCCCCAAGCTCGTTAGGGCCCTCCTCTGGGCTCCCACAATCCCCTGTGCTTCTGTCTTTCTTTCCTGCAGGAGAACTCTGTACTCAGTAGGTATTCAGACATGAATGTTGCAGGCCCATCCCTAAGAGGTCTGCACAAACAGGAGGGTGAGAGGGCTGCAGAATTCAAATCTCCCCCAACTAAGAGGAGCTCCTCCCTGGGACCTCCAGGCTTCCTGAGCCCGGCCTGAGACCCTGCAGGAGGCTCAGGTCAGGTGGATTCTCCATGAGGCAGCAGCCAGGGCTCGCTCAGCCTCTACCCCGGCCCCCATTGCCTGCCTCCGGCCCTGCAGGACTCGGCTCTCTCCACCAAAGGATTACAACCATCTGCTGCTCTTCCAAGCATTTCATGAGCCCCCTGAAGCAGACCCAGGAACCTCAGGGGCCGAGCCCAAGCCCAGCAGCAGGCCATCAATCTTCCTGCCAAAGCCACGGCAAAACTAATCTAGTCCTAGGCCCGGCCCTTGGTGGAAGCTTTCCTGGCCCAGGGTTCACAGAGCAGCCTCTGGATTGGGCTCCTTGCTGCCCACCTGGCACCTCCAACCCAGCCTGTACACAGCAACCCTAGGGCACCTACCCTCCTGAAAACCCTCAATGGCATCACTGCCTGCCTGAAGGATGAAGTTCCTGCCCCCAGCTAGCCTAGGAGACACACGTGATCTCACTGCACCCACCCTCCCGGGCTCCCCAGGCCCCACCCCGCCCTGCTTCAGCTGCGCAAGCCCGCTCACTGCTCCCACCTGTGCTGCCTTGGCACAGGCTGTTGCTCCGTCTGGCAGCCCCTTCCCACCTCTTCCCAGGAAGATGCACATTAAATGTCGTCTCCTCTGGGACTCCTGCTTCGATCGCCCAGGAAGGCAGGAGTTTCCTCCTCTGGGCCCTTTCAAACTGTGTGTACTTTTCCCTTATGGCCCCATAACACAGTGCTATCCTTTCTTCTTTTGGTATTTGGCTCTCCGGCTAGACTGAGAGCTCCCAGAAGGCAGAGACCAGGCCAAATTCACGCTGTCTCTGGCTTCCTCTCAGGGGTAGCTTAGAGCAGGCGCTCAAACGTTTCAGGGACAAAGGAAAGAAGAAAGGAGAGGGTCACGTCTTTCCTTCCCTGGCACCTCTGTCCTCATGTATCAAACACCGGCCGTGTGCCTACCCTGGGCAGGCTGTACTGCCCTCCATTAGTCGGGGTGTCTGGGCTTCTTTATCTGGTTCCAATGGGCCAGAGAGACCCCTTCAGAAGCAGGAGGCCTTGGGGGCCAGCCAAGGGCCTGGGCTGTATGAGTGTCCCTCTGCCAGGCCACTGTGTGTGGAGGGCTTCCACTGACCGACCCCTCCCCTGGGCCTGGGGTTTCACGCAGGTTCAGGCTCTGGATCTGCCACTCCCCAGCTGGGCGAGTGTCTCCTGCCCATCCTAGAGGTAGGCTGTTCCCAGTCGGTCACCTGTCCATGCGCACAGAGGTGACCCCAGCTGGGTGACTGGACCAACCACAGCATAAGCCAACCCCAGGAGATTTTGTTCCCCACTTGTAGTTTGCAGGCACTCACCACTGTTGTGTAGCAGACCTTGTCAGATGCTCTTAGATGTTCTTCCAGTGCTGCCTGGGCTGCCCTGAGAGCCATCCCTCTCGCCCAGTTAGAATCCTGGCTCTGTCTCGAATTTGCCACTTGGCTTTGGTCAAGTACCTCATCTCCTTGAGCCTTGGTTTTCACTTCTGAAAACAGAGATAATATCCCTTGCCTGCTGGGGTTGGTACTGGTACGAGGCACGGATGAGCCAGGCGAGGTGTGAGTGATGGCCTCAGGGAGACAGAGGCCACAATGGGGGCTGCAGAAGCGGCAGCATCACACCCCCTGCCCTCCAGGAAACACTCCCACTGCTGCAGCCTGAGTCAGCCGGGGACATCTTGGCAGAGACGTGGGAGAAAGAGCACAGGACCAGGTGTCAGCCCCTGTGCTGCGCCCTTGCAGCAGTCGCTCCCCAGCTGCGTCTCAACCTCCCCCTGAGAAGGACGACTGCCGTCCTGACCCCTGGGTCTGTGGCAGGTGGCAGGCAGTGATGAGGTCTCAGCAGCTGCCCACTGTCAGGGAGGGCCTTCCCAGGGTGCCCAGCAGCCGGGAGGTGCGCTGGAGAGACGCGGAAGCCGAAGGTCTCAGGACTCAGCCGGAAGCTAATAAACGTTATTGGCTTACGGTGAGGGAGGAAGTGAGTGGCTCCGCAACCATTGAGGCTGATCTATTGGTTAATTAGGAGGTTTCCACACCACAGGCTACCCCAGCTGTGTGCAGGGACAGGTAGGGAGGGGGCCACAGGGTAATCAGGGCTGCTGGAAGGCCAGCTGGGGCCCGAGTGTGGCTCAGCGCCTCCCCGTAGCCAGGAGCACCAAATGGCTGAAAGAATAATGCGAGGGGTTTGGGTCAGGCAGTGGACCTAGGACTTGCCGGCCGGGGGAAGCCCTCAGCACTCGCTGTACCTGAACAGAGCTCTCCTAAGGAAGGGGGCTGGGAGCCCTCTCAGGTTTCTAGGGCATCCAGTTGAGCGTGGGGAGCTGCATGCAGGTTTGGGGAGGAGGGCTGATGGAGGATCAGGAAAAACCAAGAAAAACGTTGGAAACCATGGGATCTGAGGAGAAAAAAAAAAAGGGAAAAACCGTATTCGGTTCTACTGAGTAGAAAAAGTTAAACAGCAGTGGGTTTGAACCCAACCTCTGCCAAACACTAGCTATGTGACAAACCACTCAACCTCTCTGATTCTTGCTGTCTACATCTATAAAGTGGAATTGATTGTATCTGCCTTGCAAAGCTGTTTTGATAATTAGATTGAGAAATGTAGCACCCCATACAGATGGGCCGGCGGATTGCCCTCCTTCCTGCCAGACTGGTTATGGACAGCGTCTCGGGGCTGCCTAGCTAAGGGCCTGCACTTGGCTGCGCTGAACCATTTTCACCGCCCAGGGATGTCCACTCAGTGGACTTAGCGTCTGTCCCCAGCTCAGCCACTCCTCCTCAGAGGGCTCCTGGCTTTGGCCCCATCCCCTAGGGGCGTCCTGTCCAGGGGGAAGGGGAATGACAGACAGACGTACACCCGGCAGAGTGGAGGCAGACAAGGTTTATTCCGGTCCTCGGGCAGGCAGGGCCCGGCCAGCCTCTGTGCCGCGGACCGGTTCCCGACCCGGCTCCCCGCCCCAGCCGCCGCCCGTCGGCAGCTGCCCGCGAGGCCTAGCGTCCCCGAGGCAGCCGGCAGGGCCTGGGGACGCCGGGCGGACGCGACGGAGGGCGCGGCGGGCGCCCGGGGGGCAGCGGGGGCGGCGGCGGCCGCAGGGCCACAGGCGGCGGAGGCGCGCGCGGAAGTGGCGCGAGGCGAGCGCGTAGACCAGTGGGTTGAGGCAGGAGTTGGCGTAGGCGAGGCAGTGCGAAGCCAGGCGGCAGGCGTAGGTGGCCGGGCTGAAGGCGAAGCGGCCGTACCAGAAGCAGAGGATGAGCGCGTGGTGCGGGCCCCAGCAGAGGGCGTAGAGCGCTGCCACCGCCAGCATGGCGCGCCCCGCGCGGCCCGTGGCTCTGCGCCGGGCCTCGGCCGCCGCCGCGCCCGCGGGACCCACGGCCGCCCACAGGAAGCGCAGCGTGCGTCCGTAGGCCAGGCTCACCACGGCCACGGGCAGCAGGTAGCCGGCGGCGAAGGTGGCCACGTCGAGGGCGCGGCGGCGCGCGTCCTCCCAGGCGGGCACGCAGAGCTCGAGCGCGCCGTAGCGCACGGTGCCGTAGTAGCTGAGGTAGGGCGCCGAGAAGAGCGCCGCCAGCAGCCAGACCAGACCCACGGCGGCGCGGGCGTTGCGCGGCGTGCGCAGGGCCCGCGAGCGCAGCGGGTGCCGTACGGCCAGGTACCTGCGGGCGGGCGCGGTGTCAGCGAGGCGGGCGGGTGGCCGCCTAGACGCCCGTGTCTGAACCTCGGGGGTGGGCGGGCATCGCGCGCCCGGCCTCGCATGGAGGTTGTGGGGATGAACGGAGTCAGCGCGCAAAGCGCTTAGAGCAGCGCCTGGCACCTAGCGGGGCTGGGTCAGAGGCTGAGAGAGAAGTGACCGGCCCGAGGTTGTCAGCTAGAGAGTGAGCCTGGGTTTGACCCCAAGTTTCAAGCCATGAAAGCCAGTCTGACCACAACCTGAGCCAGGTGTGGGCGGTAATAAAATATCTGATGAATTCATTGGTGTGTTCCTTTTGCCATTCATTTCACTCTTACAGAACATCATGTGCCAGGCCCTGAGCTAACACTTGGGACACAGAGATGTTCTCCGGAAGCTCCCAATGGAGTTGGGGGGAGGGCAGGATGATCCCCTCAAGCATGCCCTGCAGGTGCCCAGGGAGTGGTTGGTGGGGGCCAGGGAGCTGTTCCTTTTCCCCCTCCTATGTCCCTTTTTGGTCCCCCATTCTCTCCTTTCTAAGGCCAATGAGAATCTGTTCAGGTCTTCCCTCCCCAGCCCAGACCCGGCCAGGTCCCCGACACAGCTCACCTGTCCACCGAGACAGCCGCCAGCGTGAAGCTGCTGGCGTACATGGTGAGGTAGATGAGCAGGTGCACAGCCTTACAAACGAGGGCCCCAAAAAGCCAGGCATCGAGCGTGTAGATGGCGGCCTGGAAAGGCACGCAGCACAGGATGAAGCAGAGATCGGCCACTGCCAGGTTGAGGATGAACAGATCCGTAGTGCTGCCCGGCTCCTGCCAGGCGCCCAGGCCGGGCTGCAGCAGCACTGCCAGCACCAGCCCATTGCCCACTGTGCCCAGCAGGAAGATGAGGGCAAAGACCACGGGCACTGCCACAGCCCCCATACTCCCTGGGCCGTCCAGCGAAACGTTCTGGGCATCAGCCATCTCCTCATCAGACAGGCACCTGAGGAAGAGAAGCTGGAGTCCTCAGGCAGGAGCCCCCAGCTCCGGTTACTCAACTCAGGGGTCTAGTCCCCCACCCTGGGCCTGGTCACGTCCCATGGGCTGGAAGCTGGTGGGGGATGGGGGTGGGGGTGGGGACAGAGACAAAAGTTATCGCTGGGACCCACTGTGCAAGCTCCTGAGAGTCTCACTGGTGTCTAAGGCGGGTTTCTCAATTTCCTGGGGAACACCCCCATAGCCCAGGGCATGAAGGGCTGATTAGGTAGTTGATAGACACCTTCAACCGATGATGCAGGTAAAGACACAGGCAAAGTGGGGTGGGGGGAGGGGCAGCTCCAACCCCAGGAGCTGATTTTTCAATGGGGATCTGAAATACAGGGAAGGCTTTTTTTTTTTTTTTTTAGCCACACAACACGGTATGTGGGAGCGGTATGTGGGATTTTAGTTCCCCGACTAGGGATCGATCCCACGCCCCCCTGCATTGGAAGGGTGGAGTCTTAACCACTGGACCACCAGGGAAGTCCTAAGGAAGACTTTGGGACATAGGTCAAATTCAGCCAAACATGGGTGACATCCCTGAGTCATTTGATAGTCCAGTTTAGTGAGAGCATGACAGTGGCACAGCCGGGGGAACCATATAAGTCACTGCCCCCTTTTTACACATGAAGAAATTGAGGCTCAGAGAGGGGACACGGGAGGCTAGTACCACACTTTGAGTGGCAGATCTGAGACTGTTGCCGCCCTGGTACCCTGACTCCAAGGCTGGAGCACTCATCTGAGAGCCTGTAACAGGTAGCGCTTCTGACAATCTGTGCACGCGCGTGTGTGTGTGCACACGAGCATCTACGCAAGCTGTGCTCACTCTTTACCCCTGCCCCACCCATGGCCCATATCGACTGCTACCTGGGGGTCTCCCTACATGCTTGGACCTCTGGGGTGGCTGGACGTATTAAGGGCAAGGGAGCCAGGCAGGGAGGAGGAAGGAAGGGTGATATCTGTGTCTCCCACCCCAGCATGCAGCAGGTCCCCGCAAAGCCCAGGATGGCCAACACCTACCTCAACCCTGGGCACTGGGCTCCTGCTTGATCCTGGGCGAACCGGCCAGGCTGAAGCTGCCTCCTGGCTCAGTGGCCACCCCTTGGTGCCTACCTGCAGGTACAGGTCTGCCTCCCAAGGCTCCCTCCTCTCCTTGGCCTTCCTCTGCTGAGCTGGACTTGGGCACTCCTTCCGAAGAAGTAGCCACTTCCTCCTCATTCCCTGATTTCCCCCGGATGGCATGCTCTTCTGTCCGGCTCTCCTCTGCCTCTCTGCGTTGCTTCTGCCTCTTTCTGCAGCGAGTAACCCATTGATCTCGCTCTCTGAGATTCTCGCTTTGTAGTTAACCCCTCTGTGCCCAGGGCCCAGTCCATTCCTGGCCCTCTCACCTCCTGTGGTCCTGCTTCCCCATCGTCTCTGCTCCCTGCTCCAAGAAGGGCTCCAACCAAAGCTCAGAAAGGACCCCTAGTCTTTTGTGGTTTTTTTGGCCATGCTGTGTGGCATGTGGTATCTTAGTTCCCCGACCACCCCCTGCACTGGAAGCGCGGGGTCTTAATCACTGGACCATCAGGGACGTCCCAGGACTCCTAGTCTTGAGTGGGGTGTCCTATGCTAGGAATCCAGGAGCCCCTTTGCTGCAGACTTCAGATAGAACTACTCTTCCTGGCCCCTGAGAATTCTGAGACCCATCAGTTTCCCTAAGATTGTTCTAGGGGTTCAGTCTGCCCGAAGCCTGCAGGGTTTATGTGCCTGTCCAAAGAGTCTGGCTTTAGCCTGAGGGGAATGGGGAACTAGAGGAGGTTCTAGAGCAGGGACAGGACCTGCCCATTTATTGTGTAATTAGTTTATTACGGCCTGGGGTTAAAAGGATGAATAGAAGGGGAGCGATTTAATGAGTGAGCCACTAGGAGCCTCTTGTCCAGACAACAGCCGAAGAGGTTACTAGGTCTCGGTGAATGGCTGTATCATTCAGTCATGGGGTTCTGGTCTGGACCTCTTGGAGGAGTGGGCCACATGGCCACATGCTTCCAGAGGGCTAGAGCCCAGCACCCGGGGTGTGAGGTGCCTTGGATTCACCAACAAGGTGGTTGTTGAAAACTAGACAAGCGTAGTGGGGCCAGGATGCTGTCTGCAATGAATCAAGGGAGAGGAGAGCTGGTAGGCACTGTGTGGTGTCTTTCTAGAAGCTGGGAGGGTGGGGCGAATGTCAAGAAGTCTGTGAAAGGGGAGAGAAAACAGTCTGAGGGGACGCTGATGAAGACAGGACTTGTAACCAAGGCCTGAGGAGCCGGGAAGAGACTCTTCAGAACTGGCTTCCCACGGGCCCTGGGATTTTCACCAGTGCCCAGGCACCTCTGAAGCCTCACGTCACCCATCCCAGATGCAGCGCATCCCCCAATTTCTGGAAGCAGAGGCTCACTGAATTGAAGATATTAGGGATCATACCTAGATTCTCCAAACCTGAATTCAGAGCTATCAAAATTGAATTAAGGAATTAGAATCGTAGAATCGTGTGATCTCTGAAGAGCAGAATTGTAGGATCCAGACTTGGTGTGGTGGGATTTAAGAATTTAGGGGTCCACAACCACCCTGTATGAAAGTAATGCACTGTTAGATTCCCAGAAGCCTGGACTCACGAAGGTGGCAGGCCTGGACCCTGAAAGCCCCGAGGTCCCTGACACACCGTCCTCCCTCCGCTTGGGAGCCCCCAGCCCACCATGTCCCTCCTTGCTGGAGGCTAAGCTCTGGATGGGCAGGGGCAGTACTAGGGCAGAGCTCCCAGCAGCAGCAAGGCTGAGCTGCTGATCTGATAGCAGAGGAGGAGGGAGGATGGTGGCAACCAGAGAGGCCACCTGTGGGGAAGGCAGGAAGGGCGCCTCGCTATGGCCCGAGTCCCAGCGGGCCCCAGGCACCCCTCTTCCCTCGCTCCAACTGCTGCTCCTGGTGACTGTGGCCTTGAACCCTGCACCCAACGTAGAGGACAGATGATGGGCCTTGGGAGTGGTCCCCAGAGACCCAGGCTCTGCAGGGTGTGTAAGTGCAGCTTGTCCGCGACTGGCCCTCGGCCCTATAGCCTGTCTTGGCCTCTGGCGATGACCAGTACGTGCCCAAGCCCAAGCGTGTGTGCCCAGAGCTGCCACTGCACCTGCTGGCACCTCCTATGACCCCTCTGGATGGTGGCGGAGGGGCTGTGCCGCGGTGGACCTGGGCCAGCACAGCTCCACACGCTGAGCCGAAAGCTGGCTGACGACGCGGTGCTCTACCGCGACAAGCTGGCCCACGGTGTCGAGGCACTGCCGCCGCCCCACAATGTCAGCGGCAGCGCCTGGGAACTACAGGCCGCAACGGTGCTCGCTGTGCGCCACTGGCTGATGGACCTCACCTAGGTCCACCTTATCTCAGCCTCACCTGCTGCGACTTGTCCCCCCGTGGCTGCTCATGGCCACCCACTGTGACCTGCCAGCTTGAGCAGACCATGCTCGTCAAGCTGCTGGCTTGGCCAGGGGCTGGCATCAGGCTGTGTGTACTTGCTGCTGTAGGAGTGCACCTGGTGCCAGATGCCCTACGCGTGTCTGTGCCCCTGATGTGGCCACAGCAGCCCCCTCCCCCGGGGCTGCATCCCCTAGCACCCCGAACTCCTGGACCCCAGCCTCGAGCTCCTCGGGATCACAGGCTAGGATTCTCAGAATCCCAGCATTAAGATCCTGATGGATCGGGCCAGAGCTCACCCAGACTGTCCATCCCTAGACACCCAGGCTGAAGGGGGGGCTGGGGATGGGGGGCGCCAGAAACATGGTCCCATCGTCAATGAAGAAGGGCCTTTTCATCCTCCCTGCCCTGTCGCCAGCAAACTACGAGCCTCCCAAGCCCACAACATGCTGAGGCTGGAGGCGCGGTGACTCAGAACCCATCCTTTACCCCCACCAGGCGCCCGTAAGGCTGAGGCGGGGAGGGCAATGGAGAGAGAAGCACCACGGGTTGCGACTGCGGGAAGGGGACAGTCATCTTCAGCAGGGAAGCGGTGAGCCATCCTCGGGGGCAAGGCAGGGTGGGGCCTCGCCTGCGGGGTTGTTGGCTGAGTCCGAGGCCAGAAGTCTGGAGGGGGCGGGGCGATAGCAGAGCCTGAGCTCGCTACGCCCCCTGGCGGCTGATCCTCAGACCAGCAGGCCTCGGGACTACGGAAATGGAAAGGCCCCGATACCAATATAACAGCCACTCTTGGTACAGCGGGGGAAACTGAGGCACACACGGGGGAGGAACCTGCCTAAGGCCACAGAGGCAGGAACAAAGTGGGCTAGAACACAGAGTTCCAGACCATCGGGGGCCTCTCCAATAGCGACAGACAATCTTTCCTCTGGGGCTGAATCTTCTGCTTCTCCCAAACATGGGTTTGGGTGCCCAGCCCCTTCTTATCCGGGCAGCTGTAGGCCATCCTTTGGATGTGCAGCAGAGGACGAGGTGTCCACCAAGGCTGCAGAGTAGGCGGGTGGGTGGCGCGGGAAGGGGCCTGCCGGGCTGGGGCTCAGCTGCCCTCTACAGCGGGAGAGAATCCAACGGAGCCAAACAGTGGCTCCAGCCTCTATTACCCGAGCTGCCTGGGTCCCATCTTAATCTGGGGGAGGCGGTCAGCTCTGAGATCTATTACAGTCCTCAGGAGCTGGCCCTCAGAGCCCCAGCTCCTGCCGATTCTTCGACCAGCGCAGGACTGGGGCTGCTCCGAGAGAATAAAGCAGACCAACGCGTCACAGCCAGTTTCCACACTGTTCCTTCACACTCACAGCCACAAGCACAGGCCTCACCCCCGCCCGGCCCCGGGACTGACAGAGTTCAGAGCCTCTGGCCTGGGCTGGTCAAAGGCCCCCCTCTCTGTCGCTGTGGAAGGAGGGGGACCTTGGCTCTGCTTGTCACTACCCAGGACTCAAGGCAGTGCCCCGTGCAGCCGCCCCACCTCCACGAAGGCCTCCACGCAGCGGTCAATGTCCTCCTCGCTGTGCACCGCCGAGATCTGGACCCGGATCCGGGCCTTGCCCTTGGGGACCACGGGGTAGCTAAACCCGATGACAAAGATGCCTGGGAGGGTAGAGAGAGTCAACCTGGGGCTCAACAGAGCCAGACAGGCTTTTGGGGCATGATATACAGCTCCTCCTTTTCTGAGGACCACAGAGGAGAAGGGAGCTGCCCAAGATCTCAGACATGGGGCTGCCTCATGGCCTAGGGTTTTCAAGCTTGGACAGACAGCTGGTCTAAAAGGGGTAGTAGAGCAGGGGGAAGGGGGGTATTCACAGTCTAGGGGTTCCCTCCTTTTCTTTTAGGACCCACAGCCACTCCTCATGCCCCGGCCCCCTTTACCTCTCTTCAGCATGTCATCCGCCATGCAAGAGGCCAGCCGAGCATCACCCAGCATCACAGGGCAGATGGGGTGATTGGCTCCCGAGATGGTGAAGCCAGCAGCCTCCATCTTACTGCGGAATCTGTGGGCACAGATTGGGTGTCACAGGGAGCTGGAGGGCTGTGGAGCAACCACACCCTCTCCTGATGGGCATGTGACCCAAGGTTTGTGGCCAAGTCTGCAGGAGGGACCAACAAAGACAGAGATGCAGACCCAGAGAGGCAGATGGGGGGCATTTGCAGAGAAATGTGCCAGGACATGGAAGGAAGAGGCAGAGAGAAGAGGGAGGTGGGCAAGCAGGCAGCCCTTGGCTAAGAGCCGAGTCCCAGTGCAACCCACTGGGGAAGTGGGGTGGGCAGAGGCAGAACCCGTAGGCAGGGAGCTAGGGCCTGCGCAGGCACGCAGGGCAGGCCCTCACCAGCCTCCTCGCCCCCGCTGGCCCCACCCTGCCCGAGACCGCACCGCTGGGTCTTGGCCGCCATAGACTGGATGATAGCGTTGCTCTCCATGAGCAGGTCCAGGGCCTTGGAGGCACAGCCGACGACAGCAGGTGGCAGACTGTTGGAGAAGAGGTAGGGCCGGGCACGCTGCCGTAGCAGGGACACCAGGGACCCAGGCCCTGTAGTGTAGCCCCCTGAGAACAAGGACAGAGGTGGGGATGGAGGGGGGCAGTCAGAGGCCAGGAGCCAGAGCTTACCCCATGCCCCTCCCGAGAGGACAGTCCCTGCTGTCTTCTTCCCTGCAGCCCCAGGTCTCCCCTCCCCACCTTCCCTCTTCCAGGGCCCTGCATGCAGATGAGGGGAGCCCAGGGGCACAAGCCTGTAGGCACCTGATGCTCCGCCCAGCGCCTTCCCCAGTGTGGAGTTGATGATGGTGACCTGGCCCATCACGCCCAGCAGCTCATCTGTGCCCCTGCAAGGGAAGCTGCCACTGCCACCACTGGCCACCTGAGTGCCCAGGATCACGGACTGGGCTTGGGGGCTGGCCTCCCGGCTTCCCACCCGCCCTGGAGTCCAACCCAAGGCCTCAGGTGCCGTGTGCTCTCACCGTCCCGTGGCCCCCAGGAAGCCAGTGGCGTGGCATTCGTCCACAAAGACCAAGGCACCATACTGAGAGGCAAGGCAACAGATCTCCTGCAGGGGTGCGATGTCGCCGTCCATGGAAAAGGCCCCATCGGTGGCCACCAGGCGCAGCCGATGCTTCTGCAGGGAAGATACAGAAGGTGGCCGGCATCATGAGTTGGGCCAAACCACTCACTCTCTGCGCTGCTCGGGGCTCTATAGGCTCAGCTCGCCCAGTGCCCAGCACAGAGGTGAGCACATAAGCACCACATGTTGAAGCTGGTGCATCCTCTCCTTCACTGGGGCCTCTCTGAGCTTTACCCACCTCTTCCGGGGCAGTCTGGAGCCACACTCAGCACTGGGCAGGAAGAATGTCCGCAGCCTCCTCTCCCAGAGGGCAGGATGGGGTGTGGCCAGTCCTGCCCATAAGCTCATCCCACCCTTATGCCTAGCAGGGGACTGCCATGCATAAGGTGCTTACTAAAACTCAAGGCAGTATTATGCAACGGAATAAAGCTTTGGGTCTGAGAATTTGGGTTCAAATTGGTTGTTTCGAACTTTCAGGCTGTTTGCCTGTGAGTGAGGAGTTGGCCTCTGTAAGCCTCGCTTCCTTCACCGGGGGGTGGGGGTGGGGGTGGGGGGAGTGCTGGGTGCAGCAGCAAGACTGCGGATAAGCCCAGTCCTGGCCCCTAGAACCGCTAGGCCTTGCCCCACCTGGGCCTCCTGCAGCTTGGCCTCCAGATCGGCCATATCCAGGTGGCGGTAGCGGTACTTGTGGGCCTTGCACAGACGGATACCATCGATGATGGAGGCATGGTTCAGCTCATCCGACAGGACTGCGTCCTCCGGGGTCAGCAGAGCCTGGCAGAAGGCAGTTAGGAGTACAGCCATCATCCAACCACCTTGGGGCTCTCCCTCCCTTATGACTCCCCCTTAATCAGTATTTCACTGCCAACCAGGGCATTCTCCTGGGCAGGGAGGCCAGGAGCCCTCTGCTTCTATCTTGGTCCCCAGAGCCCCAGGACTGGGCTGAATGAAGGCCTTTGCTCTAGCCAAAGGAGACGAGAACATGTTTGGTGGATGTGTGGCCCCTAACACCCTCAGCCTTCCAGCTGAAGTAGGTTATCCTCCAAATGCCCTGGAAGCTGGCCTCCTTGTAAGCCCCAGGATTCCTCCTGGAGACCTACTGGCCCACCCTTGACCTCCATAAGAAATAGACACTGGAGCCTCTAGGCGTGGTACTGGGCATCCAGCCAAGTTCTCTGGACTGCACACTCCCAAGCCTTCCACAGCCTCGCAGGTCTCACCAACTCCCACCCGTGGCCTCACACACCTCAAAGAGGCCGGCGTTGGCATCAAAACAGCTGGGATAGAGGATGGCGTCCTCCCGCTGGTGGAAGCGGGCTATCTTTGCTTCTAGATCCTTGTGGATGCTCTGAAGTGAGTGAAACAGGTGTTAACGCCTTCTGGGCCACTTGGGACAAGTCCTGGGGACAGAGGCTCCCAGGGCCACAAACAGATCCTCCTCCTCCTTTTTGCACCACAAGGTTCACCCAGAGCCAACAGGAGTCTGGCACATGGTTCCCACTGAGGAATTAGGGGCCCACTAGGCGCCCTTCTTCCTGGTTGGGTCTTCGTTTTATAATGGGGGTTTGATGGTAGAATTATGGGTGCTAATGGCAAAGGAAGATGTGTCTCCCCGATATCAAACTGAGTGCCTTTGTTGCTTAATGGCAAAAAAGAGGATTACATAAGTAACTCTAGGTTCACTTGGGCCTCCATTTCTTAGATTTGAAAGCTGTCCCGTCTAAAGTGCCCTGGATGGGAGTCCAGAGTTCCATTCATTTCACCTTCACCTTTCTGAAAGGACAAGTAATAATAATCACCAGAACTCAGAAGCACTGACTCTTGAGCTAGGCCATCTGGGTTCAAATCCCACCACAACAGGCTGTGTAGCCCTGGGCAAGTCACTTAATTTCTCTGGGACTCAGTGTCCTCACCTCTATAACAGGAGCAAAACCAGCACTTATCACGTAGGATTATTATACGCATTAATGAGTTAATATTTGTAATGTTCTTAAAATAGCACCTGACTCATAGCAAGCACTGTAAGTTTCATGTTTATAAAAGTTCATTTTGTAACATTTACAAAATAAAATGAATAACCAACATTTACTGAGCACTACTATGTGCCAGGCACTGTTCTAAGCATTTTTACACGTATTAACTCTTTAATTTGGGATAATTTTGTTAAGTAAAATTATCCCCACTTTACCAATGAAGGCATTGCGGCACAGAGAAGTTAAGACACTCGCCCACAGTACCAGAACCAGTAAATGGTGCTGGGAACTGAGATCAGGCAGAATAGCTCCGGAAACCTTAATCTAATCCCTGCCTTCTCTTCTTCCTTTCCCAAGGAGGAACAGGTGTAAGGAGCTCTGTTTTGCAGGTGGGGAAATGGATGTTCAGAGAGGGAAAGTTTCTTGCCCAAGGCTTCACAGCAAAACAGAAGCCTGAACCCAGCCTTCCTAGTGGACAGCTCTAGTGGGATGCTAACGGCAGAAGCAGACATCTGGAGTCAGCGCCCAACGCTGGGGACCACCCCCCTTCCTCCCCCGCCCATCCCCGGCCTGGGCAACACCTACTGTGTACCTGGGTGCCACAGATGAAGCGGACAGAGCTAAGGCCAGCTCCAAACTCCTCCAGGGCCTGCAGACCTGCCTGGATGACCTCGGGGTGGCTGCTCAGGCCCAAGTAGTTGTTGGCACAGAAGTTAAGGATTCCTGAGGTGGAGGACGGGGGAACGGACACAGCAGCTCAGGGCCAAGAAGGGCCTGGAAAGGTGTCAGTACTAGGCCCTGGGGACTCAGAGAGGACATGAACCTGGATTCACCCTTGAGGAGGCAACAACTACACAGTATAGTCTGTTCTGGGGCAGAGGCCAGGATGGGGAGCTGGGAGCCCCTCGGAAGCACCAAATCCAACAGCTACAGGAGAGGGAGGGTTAGAAAATGACTCTCAGGGCTACACCTTCAAAGATGAGAAGTTTAAACTCTGGCTTTGGATCACATTCACCCAGAGGAACCAGCCCTTCCTCACTGGCTTCTTCTGTCCCTGAAGACCACCAACAACCCCTCATCTGGGCCTTGGTTTCCTCGTGGGTAAAAGAAGAGGGCTGTGTCAGACGCCTGCCTTGGTCCCCAAACTCTACACAGCTGACTTTGCTGCCTGGTACAGAACTGCATGCCCAGCAGGGTTGCCTCTGAGACCTTGACCCTTGAATTATAAAGCCCAAAGTGAACACAGGTGACCCGGGGAGGAAACTAAGGCTTCAAGAGGGCAAGGTTTACTCAGCTTGGGAGAGGCAAAAACACGATGAGAACCTAGGTCTGCTAATTTTCCATTTTTTGCCCTGCTCCAAGCTTCCCTGGGGAAAGGTAGTGAATTCCTGGGGCCTCTGTTTTTCAAACGAGCACAACAGCCCCAAGGATTCCATGCCTATTTCCTTGGCAGAAGGCAGTTTGGGGGGGTCTGTTTGTAACCAGCACCCACCTGGGGTCTGGCACAGACAAGATGGGCAGTGACCACTGATGAGACAGAAACCCGGGAGGCCTGGTGGGCCAATTCATGGTGTGACTTCTGCAACAGTCCTTGAGCCCCTTGCTCCCTGTGATTTTGGCCAGGAGGTTGGTCTCTATGGCCATTTAGCTGACCTTCCAGCTCCAATATACCAGAAGATCTAGGCCAAAGCCCAGCTCTGCCTGCAGCTAGCTGGGGGCTTTTAGGCAAGCCACGTCACATCTCTGAGCGTCAGCTTCTTCGTCTGTAAACGGGATTAGTCATTCCCACGTTCTGACGTTTGCAGGAGTCCACGTGAAGCAATTAGTAGAAGCCTGAACAAAGCAGCAGCTCCAGAAATGCGGGATTTCTTGTTGCCACCTTCCTACCACCCTTCCTTGAGCGGTACGGTGGGAGCCAGCTGTCTCTCTTTGTTTCTCACGTTTTCATAGGGTTGGATCGATCCAGCCCTGCCCTCTAAGCCAGAAAGGTGCTCAAAGGGCAAATTACCTGCCTCCGTGGAAACTGGTCTAACCAGGTTAGAGTTAACTGTGGGAAGCGGCAAGTCGGTCTGATAGACGGGAAACGGTCCAGCGGCTACGTGTGCGCTCCCGCCCGCCCACTGCCTCCAGGACCTCGCATTTCAGCGAAAGCCTCGGAACGGCCCTCGAACACCCGGCCAGGTCTGAGGATTCCCAGGAGGGGGAGTTACCTCCGGAGGTGCCGTCCACGTGGATGCGCGGCCCCTGACGGGACGTGATGACCCGCTCACTCTTCCAGGTGCCAGCTCCGCGGATGCCTTCCAGTTCCTCCTCCAGGATGCCACGCAGCTGAGCCAGCGCTGACTGCGCGCGGTGGCCGCGGGGGGCCCCGGAGAGCGCAGCGCGGAAGACGCGGCCAGCCCACATCATGCCCACCTCGCCTGCCCACTCCCGGCCTTGCGCACTGCGGCCGCGGCCTGATCACGTGGCGGGGGCCGGGCTCAGGCAGCCAATAGGAGTGAGAGGGACTCAGCTACGGGGCAGGGGGGGCGGAGCCCGGGATAGGCGGGCGGGGCCTGGCGGGATCTGCAGTGGACTAAAGTGAATTGATTTGTAAGTTGAGACTGGAGCTGTCCGTGTGGGGGGAGGGGAGGCGACGGGGGTTGGAAGGCAAGTCAGGGCCGGGCCCACCAGACCCCCACCCCATTCCCATGCCCTGCCTCCACACCCACCTCTCGGAAGGTTAGGGGATGCCCTCTGGACGCCGGAAGCAGACACCTAGAAGCAGGCTGAGGCATATTCTGTGCGCTCCGGCCCTAGCGTTTCCCGGGTTTTGTTGAGCTCTTGGAACCCTCCCCGGTTCTCAGGTGCAAACGCCCCCCGATTTCCCCCACTGATCGCCAGTCCAATTGCTCCGCATTTTCCTCCAGTCTTAGAAGTACGGAAAAACACATCGCTCAGGTTTTTCTTTTTCAATTTTATTTTAAAGTTTGAAAATTACAAAGACAGCAAATTCTTCCAGGCACAAATAACACTTGTTTACAAACAAAAAGGAGGCGGGTGGGGGGGGGGACGCGCAATTGCACGTTTTTCTGTTTTATTAAAAACAAGGGAAAGACGACTGTACAGGTTTTTTCTCCCAGCTCCCGGGTGTGAAACGTAAGTACTAGCCCTAGATATGTATATATACATATACACAGACATCACACAGACCTAGCTCTCTACAACTACTTAGCGATTCAAACTCGACTGCAGTATGTCTTACTGTCCACTCCCCTCCCTCCCCTCCTCCCCCGTCTACAACTACTTATAAAAGACTCAGAAGTAAAGAGGTCGGGAGGTTTTTAAGTGGTGGGCAGCAGGGCTGGAGCCCCACCAGACTGCTAAGCAAAGCCACCTCTTGTACAGGAGGAACCAAAAATCAGGGGAAAAGCAAAAAGGTCCTCCTAGGATACAATCCAATTGTGTGGAAAAACCCAAGTTTCAACAGGGCACACTGAGGCACTTGGCTGAATGACTCTCCACCCTTCCCCCAAAGTTTCCACTCCTGTTTAACAGGAGACTTTCGGAAGCCAAAGACCACCCCCCACCCCCACCCCCACCCCCCACTTCCAGTGGCTAGTTTCCAGCTGAGAGAAGCCACAGTTTCTCAGACCAGCTGTCACTTCAACCCCCTCCACGTCTCTAGGACAATAGGGAGGCCACTGGGGCAGACTTAACAGAAGTGACAAGGAAACTGGATTTGGACGCCCCACTGCTCACCACCGGGAGGTGGAAGCCAGCCTAGAGAGAGTATTTTTTCCACCTCCCTCCTCTGCCGTCCAGCTGCTGCCACCCCTCTCCTCCGCGCCTAGATTCTGAAACTCTCACAAGCAGTGCTCAACTTAAAGAAAACTCGATGGCCTCACAGGTATTCCTACAAACCTTACAATTCCTGGGCTCGCTGTCATCTAGCCTCAAGAAGCTGCCTTGCCCATTCTCCCCCTCCCCACGACTTTGACCTTCAGAGTGAACCAGCCATCTAACTAAACAAAACACACAAACCCACCCAAATCCCCAAACCCATAAGCATATTAGTAACAAATCAACAAAACAAAATATAAGTACATTCTCATCATTACAGAGATGAGATTTGTTGTTGCTGTCCTGGCATGATTGGTTAAGGAGAAATGAATTATTCCCTAATTTCTGAGGAATACAAACTGTCTCTTTATAAAGTCAGAAGGAAAGGGGGCAAAGGGCTGCAGATGAGGATCAAGAGAGAAGAAAGGAGAAAAGTATTTACAGAAAATAGGAGACAGGCAGGAGTGTCCACAAGGAGAGCCTCGTTGTCACTTCTTCTTGCCGGCCCTCTTGGCACTGGACTTGGCTTTGGGCTTCACGGGTTTGGCCTTCTTAGGCTTGGATGCCTTGACTGGCTTGGCTTTGACAGTCTTGGGCCTTTTGGTTTTCCTGGGCGTGGCAGCCGGCTTCTTCTTGGCCTTCTTGACTGGGGTGGCTTTGGGCTTCTTGCTTGGGGCTTTCGAGGCAGCCTTCTTGGGCTTGGCGGCCTTCTTTGGCGTGGCCACCTTCTTGACTTCCTTCTTCGTCTTCTTGAAGGCCACTGACCTCTTGGGCTCGTCGCTCTTGGCCAGCCGGAAAGACCCCGAGGCACCCACGCCTTTGGTCTGTTTGAGGACCCCAGTGGTGACCAAGCGCTTGATGGACAACTTGATCTGGGAGTCGGCGTTCTCACCCACCTTGTAGTGGCTCTTAATGTACTTCTGGATGGACTGGCGCGAAGAGCCAGCACGGTTCTTCTCCGCCTGGATGGCAGCCACGATCATGTCTGAATACTTGGGGTGGTCTGTGGACTTCTTGGAGGCCTTGGCCCTCTTGGGCTTGGCCGCAGGGGTGGATGTGGAGTTCTCCGTCATGGTGGCCTGCCTGGTCCTGCTGTTGAAGAAGGCACCTTCCAAAGGGCCAGCCCTCGTCGGAAGCCCAGGAAAGCCTGATTCGGGATCTGCTCTGGTGCCTCTGGCTCCCAAGCCAGTCCGAGGCCGTCTCTCGGGGACCTTGCTCGGGTCGCGGGGGGGGGACTCGCTGGGCCGGGTCTGCGTGGCCCAGCCTCGCCGGTCTGTCGGTCGGTCTCGGCGCCCGGGTCTGCCTCCGCCTCCGCCTCCTCTGCCTCCCTTTTCCCAGCTCCGCGTCTGGCGCTCGGGCGGCGCATCCGGGTATTTAGCGGCGGCGGGCGGACCGCGGTGAGGACAGGGCTGCTGGCTGCCTGCTCCCGGCCCGGAATGGCGCCGCGCCGCCGCCATCTGTGTTTCTTCCGCTGAGCAAATCCGACCTTTCCCCCCGGCCCGGGCCTTCCCGCTCCCCGCCGCCGCCCGGGGACGCTGCCTGGCTCTCTGGGCTCCCCCACCGGGCGTCCCGCCGGCCCGGCCGCCGCCCCCCGCGCCCGCCACGCGCCCCAAACGGCGCCAAGGACCGCTGGCGCGCCGGCACATTTCCCCTTTGCCGGGGGCTGGCTCTGCGGGGCCGGGGAGCCCCGGTGCGGGAAACCCCCCGTAGCAAAGCTCCCCCCTGGGGCTACCGGGGACCCCGCTCCCGGCCCGCGGCGGGACCCCCCAGCCTGGCGGAGCGGCCCGAAAGCGGCCCCAACTAACACACGCGGCCCCGAGCCGGGCGACTCCCAGCCGGGCCGAGCCGGGACAGGGGGGAGGGGTCCCTCCCCCGGGGTCCGGTCACCTCTCGGGGGTCATCCCGCCACCGGGCCCCCCGCACCTCTACCCTCTCTCTGTCCATGGGGCCCCTAAGCAAACTTTCCCTGGAAGAGTTGGAAGGGCACTTTCAAACTTTGTCCCTTCCCCCTCCTCTGTCTTCGCTCCCCCAGCGCGCCCCCTGACCTCTACGTCGAGGTTCTCTCCTGAGACCGAACCCCGAATGCTGCCCGGGTCCCCTGAGGGAATGAGGAGGGGTCTCCGAGCCGCCTCTTCTCCTCAAAGACCCCCACATCCTCCATATGTCCTAACTGAGAATTCATTTATAGTCCTCCCTCAGCCTAGGAGTTTTGGGGTGTCAGAGACAGAGCTCGCTGCCCCTACCCCTAGGGCCCAGCCTGGGGATCCAGTCCCCCTCCCAAGGCTCCCTGAAGGCAGTGAGGGGGGCGGTCCACAATGAAGGAGCTGCCCCGCAGGCTCTAACCAAAGACTGTCTTGGGGGCCCCTGGGATGAGGAGAGGCCCTGAGAGCTTTGGGAGCTTGGGAAAATGGGGCTCTAGCGGGGAGGTCGAGGAGGGGGTCACGCTGCTTGAGTCCTGACTAATCCTCGGAAAGTGTGAGTTGTTCAGGGAGCCGTGGCCCGGACCACCGCCATTTTGCTGGGAAGATGCGATGTCTTTGTTAAAATGTATACATCTTTTCCCGTGCTGCTTGGCAGGTATAGATGAGGAAAGCAAGGGGCGCCACCATCTGTAGGGAACCTTGGGGGCTCAGAGGGGCTTTAGCGGTCTAGAGGCCAGCAGATGGGACCCCAGAGTTCCTGGGACCCCTTGTCTGCAACAGACGTCCTACTCACGTGCAAGGTCCCGCAGGGTCCCGCTTGGCAGGGGCCCTGGGTTGAGATTCTAGGATGCTCGCTCTCTGAGCCTCCTCCCACAACAACCCGCTTTTATTCCCTAAGCAAAGAGGCGGCCACTCTTCCCTTAAACAATACGCTGGTAGTGGGGGGTTATAGCTGGTCAAAATTATGAAGGCGGCTCTCCTGTACGGTCCCGGAGCTGTTTGCAGACACCAGCTATTGAGGAAGAGGGAGGGGAAGGGTTGGAAGGTTTAGATGGGGGGACTGGTCGTAACTGGGAGATGTTGGGGGAAGGGCTCCTACTGGACTTGGGAGTCTCTGAGGCCAGGGAAATTAATGGGTCCCCCCCACACACACACAGCAAGGGATGGATTAATCCAAATGATTGGGAAAGGGGAGGGGGAGTCCTGAGACTCGGTATCGGTATGGGATGCCTTCTCCCGGGCTTATCTTGGTGTCGCAGGCGGGGAAGAGAAGCCAGGAAGGGCCAGGTTTAGTTTAAAAGGTCAACCTTCTTATTTGGATGTTGTCAATTACCCCGAAGTTTCCTGATTTGAAAACACAACATTCTGGTGGGTTTGTTTTGGTTATTTTCAAAGACAATTCTTCTGGTTCCCACTAAGATCTAGATGGGAAAATAGGCATCCACATAGTCAGCCCCAGGTCCGAGATGTCGTTCCACCCTGTGCTCCCAGAGACATGTCATCCCCGCATCCCAGGTCCCTGGGTGTCTAAAAATAAGGACTGAACGAGTCCAGTGGCACCATGATGAAATCATTTTATTTGCACAGCGCTCTCCACCCGTTTCCTGATCCTTTGCGCCTCCTGCCTGGGGAGGCAGGTAACGCGATCACTCCCCCCATCACCCTCATCTACAGTGGAGGCCACGGGACTAGGAAGGACGGATGGGGGGCGCACTGCGAGGCTCAGCTCCCGGCGCCCGCAGGCCTTCACTTCGTTTTGTAGCTCTCACATCCCGAGTCCCCGCCCATCCCAGCAACCTGTAAATTCTCTCCCAGAACTGAAGCCAGAAATGGAGGGAGGGGTCGCCTCGGGGTCTCGGGGGCTTTTACCGCCGGTGGACAGCTCTTCTCCCTGCTGGCGATGAGATTCACCGCCCCTCCCCCCGTTCGGGAGAACTTGAGGGGAAGGGGGTGTTGGGAGGGGTTCCCCGGGAGTTGGGCATAGAGTCCGAGGCCGAGGTGGGCACGAAGAGGACCGGCTGCTTCCAGATTGGCTTGGCCTCACCTCGCCTCGCTGACACTGCAGAGCTCGGGGGGCTTCTTGACTTCGGCCCGGCCCGCGTATCCTCGCAGGACGGTCTCGGGTCCCCACCCAGCTTAGAGCCGTTTACCGGCCGGCAGACGGCAGAACTCCCTCCGCCCCATTTAACGCGAGCCCTTTAAAAATTCGGGAGCCGCAGAGCTGCGGGCAATTCCTCCTGGGAAATGTAGTCTCCCGATGTCGAGCCCCACACTGAGACCCTCCTGGGACCCTCTCGAGCCTCAGAACGCCGGGCCGCCCCAGGCGTGGGGAGGGGGGTCAGACATCGCCTGTTCATTCACTTAGGGAGGGGCCCAGGCCTCTCTGCTGTTTTTTCACTTGTCAAAAGAGCCCTCAGTGTTTTCACCTATCAGAAAGGGGCTCTACCTATATCTGGGGTTGGTGTGAGGGTGAAATGAAATCCTGTATGGAAAAGGGTAAGTCGTACTAGAATGCCAGGGGTCCTGTTTTTACTAATATGCATGTGTGAGTGTGCCAGCCTTTACTGAGCACATTCAAGGGATATATAACATCTCCATTTTCAGAGAGGATGTCTACGATGGCTAAATGACTTGTCCAAGGTGGGTCAACCTGGAGGAAGGAGGGTGACAGGTGACAGACTCCCCAGCCAATGACTTTCCCACTGCAGACATGCATTCATTCTGGTCTTTGGAACTCTAAGGTGTTCACTTGATATGTGCCAGGCACTGGGATAGGCACTGGGATAGGGCTGTGAACAAGAGACAAGAGATCCCTGCCCTTGTAGAGCTGACATTCTAGTGGAGAAGATAGATAAGCAATAGACTAAATAAAGAAGTCCAGGGACTTCCCTGGTGGCTCAGTGGTTAGGAATCCGCCTGCCAATGCAGGGGACACGGGTTCGAGCCCTGGTCCGGGATGATCCCACATGCTGCGGAGCAACTAAGCCCATGCACCACAACTACTGAGCCTATGTGCCACAACTACTGAGCCTGTGCTCTAGCGCCCACAAGCCACAACTACTGAAGCCCACACACCTAGAGCCCATGCTTCGCAACAAGAGAAGCCACCACAATGAGAAGCCTGCGCACCACAATGAAAAGTAGCCCCCACCCGCTACAACTAGAGAAAGCCCGTGTGCAGCAATGAAGACCAAACGCAGCCAAAAATAAATCAATAAACTTATAAAATAAAGAAGTCCATTATAGGGACTTCCCTGGTGGTGCAGTGGTTAAGACTCTACACCCCCAATGCAAGGGGCCCGGGTTCGATACCTGGTCCGGGAACTAGATCCCACATGCATGCCGCAACTAAGGAGCCAGCCTGCCGCAACTAGACCCGATGCAACCAAATAAATAAATATTTTAGAAAAAGATAAGTCCGTTATATCGTATGTTGGAAAGCCCTAATTGCAAAGACAAAATTAGAGCCGGGTGAGGGTGAGTGCTGAGAGGGTGTTTGCAGTTTTAAATAGGGTGGTCAGAGAAGAAGAAGCTGACATGTGAACAGATTCAAAGGAGGTGAGAAAGGGAGCCATTCTTATTCTTGGAGGAAGAATCTTCCAAGCAGAGGGAACAGCCAGTGCAAAGGCCCTATGGCAGGAGTGTACAGGGTGGCTGAATTAAGGAGGACAGTAGGAAGAGATGAGTTTTTTAAAAGGTAAGGTCTGGGAAGTAAAGGAGGCACAGGTCATGTAGGGTTTGGGGGACCATTGTAGGGACTTTGACTTTTACTCTGAGTGAAGTGGGAGCCATTGGAGAGTTTTGAGCAGAGGTGGGACATGGTGGGACCCAGGCAATAGTTAATCATAGGACTTCCCTGGTGGCACAGTGGTTAAGAATCTGCCTGCCAATGCAGGGGACACCGTTTCTAGCCCTGGTCCAGGGAGATCCCACATGCTGCAGAGCAACTAAGCCTGTGCACCACAACTACTGAGCCTGCACTCTAGAGCCCGCAAGCCACAACTACTGAGCCCACGTGCTGCAACTACTGAAGCCCGCACACCTAGAGCCCGTGTTCTGCAACAAGAGAAGCCACCGCCATGAGAAGCCTGCGCACCGCAACGAAGAGTAGCCCCCACTCACCGCAACTAGAGAAAGCCCGCGCGCAGCAACGAAGACCCAGAGCAGCCAAAAGTAAATAAATTTATTTTAAAAAATAGTTAATCATAGTCAACTCTGGCTACTGTGTGGAAAAGAAGCTGCAGAGTGCAAAGACAGAAGAGGGTTGGGAGGCTGTTGCAGTAATCCAGGTGAGCGATCATGGTAGTTTGGCCCAGGTGGCAGCAGTGGAGGGGGTGGGAAGTGGTCAGGTCCCAGGAGGACCCCACAGATTTGGGCCTGAACAAGCGAAGACGGAGCTGTCATTAACTGAGACAGGGAAGACTGAGGGTTTGAGAGTTCTGGCCGGGTTAGGTTTGAGATGCCTCCCAGGTGTGTGAGTGGAGATGCTGAGAAGTCAGGTACATGGAAGAATCCTGAGTCTGGAGTTCAAGGAGAGAGATCCTCTACCTCCCTCTTCCTCCATTTAAGGACCCTCTACTTTGGCTGAGTGCCAGGTGTGAACAGAATGGACCCAGCTTGGTCTCACGGGACTCAGAGTCCACTGGGGAGACAGCATTGATATCATTACAAATTGTGATTGTGTCAAGCGCAGATAAGGATGAGAATTGGGGCCTGGGAAGGGGTCACCGGCGGGCTTATGTACATCAAGTGCCAGGGGAGGTTGTGTGGCTGGATGGAGACAGGATGAGGAGTGTGGAGGGAGATGCCGTTAGACTGAAGAGCCGGCTGGAGCACGTGTGGCTTTAAGCCACGGCAAGGGGTGTAGGTTTGTTCTGAGTGCACTCAGAAGCCACTAGAGAATTTTAAGCTTAAAATTTTGTTTCTTAAAATAATTAACCCAGTTATTTTAAAATAAAAATTTAAATGATGACACACATCATCCCTGCAAGAGATTACGCATGTAATACAATCTAAAACCAACGTGGAGACAACCGTTTCCCTTACTCAAGTTAACACGAGAATCATCATCAGTCCCTCGGAAGCCCCCTGTGTCCCCCTCCCTAACCATACCTCCGTGACCTCTATCCTGGAATTCTGTAAAACAATTCACTCCTTTTTCTTTATAGTTTTCCTATGTGAACTTAACCCCATACACACTGCATAGCTTACTTTTGCCTGGTTTTGGACTGTATACAAATAGAAGCGTATCATGGGTGTTCTTTTCTGTGACTTGCTTCTTTCATTCTGTATTTTTGTTTTTTGTTGTTGTTGTTGTTTTTTGCGATACGCGGACCTCTCACCGCTGTGGCCTCTCCCGCTGCAGAGCACAGGCTCCGGACGCGCAGGCCCAGCAGCCATGGCTCACGGGCCCAGCCGCTCCGCGGCACAAGGGATCCTCCTGGACCGGGGCACGAACCCGCGTCCCCTGCATCGGCAGGCGGACTCTCAACCACTGCGCCACCAGGGAAGCCCCACTCTGTATTTTTGAGAGTCGTCATGTTGGTGCAAGCAGCTGTTGCTCAGTGGTCAGAGCACATACTGGTTTTGTACGCGGGCCTCTCACTGTTGTGGCCTCTCCCATTGCGGAGCACAGGCTCCGGACGCACAGGCTCAGGGGCCATGGTTCATGGGTCCAGCCGCTCCGCGGTATGTGGGATCTTCCCGAACTGGGGCACGAACCCGTGTCCCCTGCATCGGCAGGCGGACTCTCAACCACTGCGCCACCAGGGAAGCCCTGAAGTCCTTTTTTTAAAAAATGCAATAATAGGGAATTTCTCGGCAGTCCAATGGTTAGGACTCCCTACCTTCACTGCTGAGGGCCCGGGTCAGGGAACTAAGACCCCACAAACCACATGGGTGTGGCCAATAAATAAAAATACAGTAATAGAATATTAGGTAAAAAGTGAGTTTATATTTAGAATGAGAAAAGAACTCACAACAAATCATATTTTTTTTAAAAAAAATAAAAGCTAATAAATACCACAAAGATCATGAAATCCAGAAATATACTTTTACTAATGAACTGTCTGACCCGTATTGCTAGGATCCCTCTCAGGGCCTTGGGCAAGGCAGAGACCCTAAGGCTCCAGTGAGACAGCTTCACAGTGAATCTCTCTCAGAATGTGGTCTGTTCCACTGTAGGAAGAGGCTGCCGCTTCTCTCCATGCTGCT
The DNA here is from genome assembly GCF_951394435.1 of Stenella coeruleoalba. Classification (NCBI taxonomy): domain Eukaryota; kingdom Metazoa; phylum Chordata; class Mammalia; order Artiodactyla; family Delphinidae; genus Stenella; species Stenella coeruleoalba. The sequence continues at coordinate 10,457,991 of NC_137157.1, forward strand.
TGTGATAGATGGCTCCCACACCTGTCCATGCCCTCATCCCTGGAACCCGTGCGTATGCTCTGTCACATGGCAAGGAGGGATTATGGTTGCAGATGGAGTTAAGGCTGCTGACCTTGAGATGAGAGACCACCCTGGATTATCCAGGGAGGCCCAATGTAATCACGAAGGTCCTTAAGTGGGGGAAGAGGGAGGCAAAAGAGTAGGAACCAGAGAGCTGGTGTCGTGAAAGAGTGGACCACTGTGGGCTTCTGAGATGGAAAGAGCCCACAAGCCAAGGAATGCAGGCTGCCTCTGGAAGGTGGAAAAGGCAAAATCCAGATCCTCCCCAGAGCCTCCAGAAGGAACACACACCTGACAACACCTAATTTTAGCTCAGTGAGACCCTTTTTGGACTTCTGACCTCCAGAACTGTAAGGCAATAAATCTGTGCTGTTTTAAGTCACCGAATTTGGGACAATTTGTGTCAGCAGCCTTAGGAAACGAATACACTACTGTTTGGGTTGGGTATTTAGGTTGTTTCCAGCCTCTTGCTTTCCAGACAGTGTTGCTGTGACTCTCCTTCTCCAAGTGTCCTGATGTAATATGTACAGCCTCAGCTTGACCTGGTTGTGACAGCTGCTTCTCACACGCTGCAGTTCAGATGATGGATTTGGGAAGGGCAGAATGAGCGTGGCGAGACCATCACGGGCCATCTCAGCAAGCCAGGTACTGAGCTAAAGAGGTGGCAGTGGAGTCCGGAAGAAGGGGCAGATGTGAGAAATATTTAGGATGACAAGTCCACAGGACTCCCTAAAGGGTTCCTTGTTGGAGGTGAGGGAGCAACCAGAAAGATTCCCGAGTTCCTGGAGCAGAAGCAAGGATGGTGGTGGAACCAGAGATGGTGATGGCACGGAGTCTGACACCAGGACCCTTCCTCGTGGGCCTTCCCCTTTCCTGCCCTAGCTGGCAGCTCTCCCGGTCCCCCCTCATCCTTTACAACCTCATGCCTTGGAAGCTGATCTCTCACCCACTTCTCCCAAGTTAGGAAAATAATCGAAATCCCATGTGGGTTGAAAGCCAAATGATGGACAGAAAGACAAACACACACTCCATGACAAAGGAATGAAACTGCAGGTGATAGCTTCACGGTTAAACTTTAACTGATCTAGCTGAACTAAACTTTAACTGATTTCCTAAGATTTAAAGCAACAGAGACACCACCAAGGCAAAGGCTGAGGGTTTTGATTCTTAGAGATAATCTCCTGCATGGGCACCATCCTTTGGGAGGCCACGTGGCTCTTACACAGGAGAGGAGGCTGCAAGTGCAGAGTTGGAATGTGTCTGCAGTGCACCAATTCAGAAAAGCAAGCTGACAAAAATATGCGTGGGGATCACGTTTTTATGAAATAGGGAAGTTAGGGAGCTCCATCCAGGTATAGATTGATAACAATAGCTCACATTTATGGAGCAGTTATTGTGTGCCCGCCACTGTGGTCAGTGCTCTACTGATAGGTACTAATGCATTTGGATCTTTTGCTATTATTGTCACTTCCTTTGACAGAGGGGGAAGAAACTTGTCTAAAGGGGTCTGACTCCATGCTCTTAACCAACTCTCAAAGCTTCCCCTCCCTTAATCTGGGGACTAGATGGGCAAATTTGTGGCTGTCCTGGGGAGCCCTGGGAGGAATGAGCTCTGGGCTCCAAGCCCTCCCCTATACGGGTCAGTAAGATTAGCTGCCATCTGACCCACTGGGATACTCCTGACCAAGGTCATCTGGCAAAGAGGACACCTATGCCCCCAAAGAGGGAACTCACTCTGTGGGAAACGGGATATGGACATTGTGAGGCAGACAGACACCATGTGTGGCTTGGGCTGGAAGCCATGCTGGGCCCTTCCCTCCCCCCATTCTGGCATCATTCCCACTTCAGGGAGCAAGGACTGAGCTCCTGGTATGAACGAGAGGGCTGTAACCTCGGAGCTCACCAGCAGGCAGGCTGGGCCTTATAGGAGTGGGACCGGCCTCCTTTGGATGGAGTGAGCCCCTGGGAATCTCAGACTACTCTGGAAGAGACCTCGAGAGGGAGATGCTGGGCTTCTTACCAATAAATGCATGAGGGTGCGTGAGAGATGGTTTTAAAAAACAACCACACTGCACTGTGATGAGGGGATTGTTTTCCAGGCTGGACAAGTGGACTGCGGATGTGTGTGCATATGTCCACGTTATTATTGCCAGTTTTCTCTGAGAAGTGGAATTGGGTCATGGCAGGCTTTTACTTTTTACTTTTACACTTCCATATTGTTTTAATTTTTTAAACAATAAGCATGTATCACTTTTTTTAAAATTAATTTATTTATTTTTAATTTTTGGCTGCATTGGGTCTTTATTGCTGCACGTGGGCTTTTCTCTAGTTGCGTCGAGCAGGGGCTACTCTTCGTTGCAGTGCGCGGGCTTCTCACTGCGGTGGCTTCTCTCGTTGTGGAGTATGGGCTCTAGGCGCACGGGCTTCAGTAATTGTGGCACATGGGCTCAATAGTCATGGCTCACGGGCTCTAGAGCGCAGGCTCAGTAGTTGTCGTGCATGGGTTTAGTTGCTCCGCGGCATGTGGAGTCTTCCTGGACCAGAGCTCGAACCTATGTCGCCTGCATTGGTGGGCAGATTCTTAACAACTGCGCCACCAGGGAAGTCCCATAAGTATGTATTACTTTTCTAATAAAGAACCTTCATAATGTCAAAAACATACATATGAGGAGAAGGCAAAAAAATATTTTTAAAAACCCTTCAGAGTAAATATGATGAACGGTAAGTATTCATAGCATATAGAATAGTGTTACAAATCCTTAGGAGAAAAATGGTAGCACCACAGTGAGAGCTAGTACGTAAACAGATAAATTATAGACAAGTAAATACCAGCTAATTTGATCTCATACGTGAGCCAAGATGTGCAGCTTTAAACGAGCAATGTCATATTTTTTACCTTTCAGTTTAACTAAGGATTTTTTTTTTTTTTTTTTTTTTTGCCGTGCCACACGGCTTGTGGGATCGGGATCTTAGTTCCCAGACCAGGGATCAAACCCAGGGCCCTGGCAGTGAAAGCACGGAGTCTTAACCACTGGGCTGCCAGGGACTTCCCTAAGTAAGAGTTTTAGAAATGGTGACAGTGCTGGGAGTGAGTCGTCCACTCCTTTCCCCTGCTCGCAGGAGTGGACCTTAGATGAACGTGTTTGGATAAGAGTTTGCTACTAGGACTCAAAGGCCTTGAATTATTCAAACTCAACCTGGATCCAATCATGAGAAAAGAACTGGACAAACTCAAACCGAGGGACATGTTATAAGACGACTGGCCTGGACCCTCCACAAATATTAAAGTCATGAAAGACTATAAAGGCGGAGACATGTCCCAGATTACAGGAGACAAGAGAGACCCCGCTAAATGTTGTACGTGCTCCTGGATGGACCTTGGGTCTAAAAAAGAACAAGTTCTAAAAGACGTTATTGAAAGAGTTGAGGAAGTTTGAATGTGGACTGTATATTAGATAACGTTGTACCTGCGTTCCATTTCTGGAATGCGCTCATTAGACTGTGGTCTTGTGGATGAATGTCCTTTAACTTAAGAGATGGATGCTGAAGGGCTGAGAGAGTGTCATGATGTCTGCAACTCAGATCACTGAGCAAAACACATGTACTTAGACAAAAGTATTGGTTTACAGATTTGTATATATGTAGACAGAGGTGTCAACAGAGAACACCAGAGAGAAAGCAAGGGTGGCAAAATCATGACCGTTGGTGAGCCTGGGCAAAGGATACATGGAAATTTATTGGACGATTTTTTTTGGTAAAGTTTTATTTATTTATTTTTGCTGTGCTGCACGGCTGCGCAGCACGCGGGATCTGAGTTTCCCAACCAGGGATCGAACCCGTGCCCCCTGCAGTGGAAGTGTTGGATGGGCAGCCACAGCCTGGAGGGTCATGGAAGCCCCCAGAGGTGGGAGTCTGGGAGAAGCCGGGATCACCCCACCCCAGATCCAAGGCCCTGCTTCTGCCACTCAGTGCAGGCCCCGCTGTTGAAGCCCAGGGCACGTGGAGGGTCTGTTTGTGTTTATTTTTTCAAAAGCAGTAACATCCAACGTCAGCAGCAGTTGTTTTCCTAACCTCGGGGCACGAGCTCTGCTATGGAAATGGTCAGCTGAGCTTGACCTTGGGGCCCTTCACGTGAGGAAGAGCCGCCTGGACGAGGAGATAAAAGGGGTCCCTGGGTGGAGGCAGGGGGACTAGGGCGTCTTGGGAGCAACACGCAACACAAACAAAGCCAGAGTTTCCAGGAAAAGATGGCAAAGTACGCAGATCGAGGCCCCTTTCCTCTGAGAGACCGAAAAACCAGCTGCCTCCCAGCACTTTGCTGTTTTCTAGGCAGCCACTCCCTGATTGCCCAGAGGAAGGAGCGCTGGCCTTCCTTGGCCACAGCTTTTGGGAATGAAGGGCAAAGACTTCTAGAATCAAAGAATTCAGAGCAATTATGGAAGCTAAGAATTCAGTCCTCATATTAGAATTCTCACTTATGTTGAATTCTAAAATACTGGAATCACGATCTCTTATATCTGGAAAGTGGCTAGATAGACGGGTAAATATCATTTTTCTACTCCATGCACCGCATTCTCAGATACCCTAACTGGTACCCTGCCCAGCACCAGCGGCTAAAGGAACCTGGAACCGAGGCTGGTATGCCCAGGATGGTGAGGAGGGCCTGCATACTCGGCCTGGCTGCTCTCTGGCGAGGGCCATGCCCAACTGAGGCCCAAACACAGCTGGCATCACTCCCTGCAAGTGCTCAAAACATGCTTTGGTGCTGGCTGGGGTGGAGAGCAAAGTTCTGCTCCCAGGAACGAGGGGGTATAAACTCCTGGTCACTGCAGCTTCTCTGGAAAGGTTCAGGAAACGTTTCCCATGGGCACTGAAGGTGTTTAAACACACCTTAGGAGACAGTGTGGGTGGGAGAAGCCCCTGAAACTGCTGTGTGACCTAAAATAGCTTGGTAACCCTCTCTGGGTTCATGTGCTCTCTCCTGTAAACTCAGGGTTGGGAGGACTTCATTGACCCACTAGAAGTCCACAAAGTCTAGCATGGTGGTGAGGTCCAAGCACCATAGATTCATGTTGTCTGGGTTCAAATCCCAGCTTTACCACTTACAGGTACGAGGTTCTGGGCAAGTTGACGCTTCTGTGTCTCAATTTCCTCCCCCTGTAAACTGGGGATAATAGTGGCCCCTACCTCATAGAGTTTTCATGAAGACTGAATGTATATATATGTGTATATGTAATATGTTTATAACAAATTATATGTCATATTATATATGACACCTGTAGTATTATATATATTATCATGTGATATGATTATATATACATCACTTAGAAGAATGGCAGACACACACTCAGCACAGTTTAAGCATTAGTTGTCATCATTGTTGGTATCTCATCACCTGGACGGAAATGATGTGTTTACCCACAATAAGGCGGCAGAGACTCACAAATGGTGTTGTGTCTTTACTTTTGGCTAAGATTTATGTCAATTCAATGTGGGAACAGCGGATTTGCTCCTGCTGATGCAAAGTTTTGACTGGCAGCTCCATATGACTTTCCTTAATTTTTTTAAACGGAGGAATCTCTTATTTCTGAATGTAGGTTGTCTGAGCGACCAGAACTTTTAAAACATGGAAGAGGTCCACTTAGAGGAATCTAGCCTAAGGAAATGACCAGGAATTCACACAAATGTTTCTTTTTTTTTTTTTCTTTTTTTCTTTTTTTTTGCTGTACACGGGCCTCTCACTCTTGTGGCCTCTCCTGTTGCGGAGCACAGGCTCCGGACACGCAGGCTCAGCGGCCATGGCTCACAGGCCCAGCCGCTCCGCGGCATGTGGGATCTTCCCAGACCGGGGCACGAACCCGTGTCCCCTGCATCGGCAGGCGGACTCTCAACCACTGCGCCACCAGGGAAGCCCTCACACAAATGTTTCTGTACAAGGATGTTCACTGCAGCATTATTTTTTTTAATTTATTAATTTATTTTTTTGGCTGTGCTGGGTCTGATGACCTCACTGATGACCAGTCTTTACCAGAATCTGAACTGGGTGTTGGGAACAAAGACAAATCAGACATGAGGCCCATCTTCGTGAAACTCACAGTTCAGAGGGGAGACGAAGATGAAATATACAACCCCAGGACTACTCTATTCTCAGTTTCATACAATAGGTAACCATTTGTTCACATAGTCAAATCTGGCCAAGAGATGGGGATTCTGCTCGATACCAGGCACTGCGCTGAATGCAGGGACACTGACGCAGCTGGCCTTCGAGGGGCCCCCAAGCTGAGAACACACGCCGTGACCCTGGAGCCTTCTTTCCATCCAGAGCAGTGGCCTCTGACTCAGTGGCTCTGGAATGTGGTTCCTGGCCTCTCATCAGTCTGGGTCTACTCTTAGTGGGTCTGACTGGGCAGCTGGGGCTTGGGAGACTGGCCTTGTTCAGGCTGGGGCGACCTTTCAGACCACCTGCCTCACTGCCCTGTGCGCTTATTTAACTTGGGAGGAGAGGGCAGAGGGGAAGTGGGCACGTAGAGAGGGTGCATGTGTGCAGACAGGTGCGTGTGTTTGAGTGTGCTGTATCCATACGTACACACAAGCACGCAGGCGTACATGAGACGTGTGGTGGGTGCCTACAGGCTTGTGTGTATGCATACGTAAAATACATATAAATGCATGCACTAGGCATGCATTTAGTAAAACATTAACATAGGCTATGAAATATGAACACAGTGTAATGATAGTAATGTATCATTGAGTGTGTTTTAGAAATCATAACAGTGAATATGTATTGAATCGTGTTCTCAGTACCCTACAGGAACTGCCTCATTTAATCCTTACCGCATCCTGACGAGGTCAGTACTGTTGTTATCCCCCGGTTAGAAGTGAGGAAACTGAGGCCCAGAGAGGTTAAGTGACCTGCCTGGGGTCACACAGGTAGTCAGCAGTCTGTCCCCAGCCCACACCCCTGAGCCTCAAGCCGCCTCCACGCTCGGCCCATCTGCAAGCCTCTGGAGCATGTGTGGACACCTGCGCAGGCTGGACGTGTGAGCAGGGGGACGTGTGTGGGAGCGAACAGTACGGGGCGGGAGTGCACACAGGTGCTCATGACAGCACGCATCTACAACTCTGTTTACGGGGCGTGGCTCCAGGCGTGCCTGCCCTGCTCCCCCAGCCTGGAGCGCCCTTCTCCGCCTTTGTCTCCTGGTGACGCCTATGTATCCCCGGAGACTCACTGTGGGTGTCACCTTTTCCCCCAGGCGGCCCTGGCTCCTCTGGCTGGGTCAGTTGCAACATTGGCCCTCCCTGGCGCTGTCTTCCGTTGGGGTGAGGGTGTGTCCTTCATATCTGTGTCACTCAGGTGTCTGGAACAGGTCTGACCGGGACATTAACAGCAATGATAACAGCTGCCACTCGGTGGGCACGGCCGCTGTGACTGGCGTGCGCGGAAGCGGCGCCCTCGTGACCTCCCTGAATCCCATTTATCAATCGAGGTCTCAGAGGGTGATTGGAGCACGTACGCAGCAGAACCAGAAATTGAACCCCGGGCTTGGCTTCAGCTCTGTCGTTCCCATACCATGTTCCTTTGGGGCAATTTTATTATTTTTTAAGCTTTTATTTATTTGCGATTAGCTATCACACACCCCTGGGAAACAATTCAGAAAAGCATCTAACATTGAAATAAGCATCCCTCCACCCCTGTCGCTCACCCTCCAGCCCACTCCCGAGGCAACCGCTGGTCCAGGTTCTTGCATGTCCAGGGCCCCCTTCCCGCTGCGTTTTCTCACGCTGTGTGTGTGCATGTGCATGCATGTGTGTGTGCGCACACACGTGTGCATGAGCACGTGCACGCGTGTGACTCCTTCCCGAGAGGTTTTGAGCATCTCTAAGCGCGTACGCCAACCATACCTGCTGTTATTTCTCTCTCTCTCACTCTCTCTCTTTATTTTTGTATTTTTGCATTTATTTATCTATTTTATTTATTTTGGGTGCGTTGGGTCTTCGTTGCTGCGCGTGGGGTTTCTCTAGTTGCGGTGAGTGGGGGCTACTCGTCGTTGCCGTGTGAGGGCTTCTCATTGCGGTGGCTTCTCTTGTTGTGGAGCACAGGCTCTAGGTGCGCGGGCTTCAGTAGTTGTAGCACATAGGCTCAGTAGTTGTGGTGCACGGGCTTAGTTGCTCCACGGCATGTGGGATCTTCCCGGACCAGGACTCCAACCCGTGTCCCCTGCATTGGCAGGCGGGTTCTTAACCACCGCACCACCAGGGAAGCCCTATTTCCCTTCTTTTACATAAATAGTGGCTCACCCCACACCCAGATCTGCACCTTGCTTTGTTCACTTCACAGCACATCTTGGCGATCTCTCCGCATCAGCATGTAAGAACGTCCTCACTGCTTTTTATAACTGCTTGACCCTGGAGCAGTTATAAAAAGTTATAACTGTTATAAAAAGTTATAAAAACGTGGTGGGGAATTTATTAAATACTTCCTACTCCCAATGCGGCCATGAATGTTCTCGTACAGGCGCAGACTTTGACTGAATGAATGGATCAATGAAGGAACAAGTGAAGGGGAGAGAGGATGCCCGAGGTTGGGGCCTGGGTTATGGGGGAATCCTGGGCGTGGGGCCAGAGGTGCCTCCAAACCTGTCTTTCTAAGGAAATGGGAGAACATGAGAATCCGCTGGAGTCCTGAGGGTCACCGCCAGCTGGGTCCCAGGTGAGGGTCTCTCGGCAGGACCGCCTCGGCTCCTCGTCAACAATGCAGCAACGTCACGCTGCTGGGGAAGTGTACCCGCCATGAGTCACCTTTCACACCTGCTTGGCCAGTGCAGCCAGCCGCCCCCCTCTCGAAGCTAGAGATGCCTCCGCTGAGGTCGCCGGGCCAGTGGGTGGCCAAACCAAATGAGCATCTTTGGGATGCAGGTTCCATGCCCTGCCCTGATGGGGGAGATGGAGACACAGAGATGGCCACTGACCTCGTTGAACCATGAACCAGGAACCACAAGGGAGCTTGGAGACAGTGGCCGACCGGGTCCAGGGTGCCCAGAGCTGGGGCGGGTCTGCTTTGGGAGTTCAGGGAGTGGAGTTGGAGGTCCAGGCAGGGATCCACACTGCAAGAGCTCAGGGACTTTGAGAAGAAGGTGTGATTGGCACCCCTCGTGACACAGGGGGGAGACTGGAGCTGCCGGATGGTGAAGGGGCAACAATTCAGGAACCTTCTTGCCCTTTCTAGGGGCCTCCAACCTTCCTAGCCCCCTTGGGAGGAACCTCTTGATCTGCTTAACCAGGGAAACTGAGGCAGGAGTGTGGAGGTGACTCATCCAAGTCAGTCCAACAGAGGTGCACCCAGACCTCCCCCCAAACCTATGCCCCAAGGAAGGGACCCAGGGCACCTGGTCTCTGGGCAGTTTCCGATGAGAAGACCTTGGTCAGCTTGGGAAGCCCCTGCTATGAGAGCCTTGGACCTGGACTCCAGCTCTGTGACCTCGGCGCTACTGAGTCCCAGCCCCTCCCCTAGAAAATGGAGGTAACTGTGCACCTCCCTCACTGGGCTGTTCAGGGGACTAAAGGAGATAGTGAATGCAAATGCCTATTCCAGGACCTGGCACACAGTAAGTGCTCCACAAAAGGTAGATATCTTTCTGTTTGGGCAGGTGGCCTGAGTAAGAAGATTTGGGCGCTGGAGCCAGACATGCCGTGATGTGACTCAGTAAATTACTGACCTTGGTGAGTCATGTCCCCTCTCTGATCCTCAGTTTCCTCCTCTGCAAATGGGCTCAGCCCTTCAAAGAGTTGTTGTCTAAAAGTCTGCTCACGGCAGGAGCTCCCTCAGTGCGAGCTCCTCCTTTCCCGGGCCTCAGAGTCCGCTTGTAAAGTCAGATGGGACGCTGGGATGACAGGGATGACTCACGGTTACAGCGTAGGCTCTTCCATGTGCCAGAAACTGCCATTATCTCCTAGCACCTCAGGCTGGTTGCTGGGCTTCCAGGCTGATTTACGGGGAGACCCAGACCTTTGCCCTTTGGCGTGGGAGTGAGGGTGAGGCTGAGGCTGTGGCTGTGCCCTGTCTTGAGGGTGCCTGGCTGGGTAGTCATTCACTTCCAGTCAGTCAGTCAGTCAGTAAGTCAATCAACAAACATACATCATACCGAGACTCCATGTGTTCTGTGCTGGGTCCTGGGGAAACAGAAGTGAATCAGAGCTGGCCCCTGGCTTGGGGGGCTCACAGTCTGGGGGAGCCATGTGGAGACAACATGTCAAGTAGAAGGGCTGTGGAAGCCAGAGCGGGCATCTAGCCCCATCTGGGGGATCTTGGAGGTGGCAGGTGATGACTGATCTGAGTCTTGACTCTACTGGGTCTCCCAGAGGAGGGGCGGGGAGTGGGCAGGTGAATGTGGAGGAGAGGGGTGAGGACAGATGAGTGCCTGGCTGGGCACCCTTAGGAGCTGCAGGTGCCTTCGTGGAGTGGAAACCCAGAGCCCAGGGATCCTGAAGGGGCAGCAGGGGCTCAGAGCAGGGTTTCACAAAGGGAAAACCCTGTTTTAGAAAACCCACACTGGTGGTGTGCAGATTGGATGGGAGGGGAAAAATCAGAGGCTGGGGACTGGGAAAGATGCAGAATGAGGCATGGGCTTGGGGACAAAGATAGGCAGTAGCATCCAAGGGTGGAAAAGGGGTGGCCAGGAGGAGAGGGCAGTACCCCACGGCCACGCTGGGCTCCTCCCAGACTGCCAGCTTCCCCCACCTGCTGGGGTCGAGACGGCGCAGGGGCAAGTTGGTGAGAGCTTGCTAATAAGACACTCTTCCAGAGGATTTATCATAGAGCCCCTGAAGGGGTCTGGCTTTGTACCTGGCAACACATCCCACCCCGAGAGACGGGAAGTCTCAGGACGCCCTGAAAAGTGACAAGTGGGAATCTGCCAAAATGGGAGGAAGAGGCCTGGATTCTCACAGAACATGGAGTCGGGGTTTGGACCAAGTGTAACCAGATCTCCTGGGAATGGCAGGGGGCAGGGACAGCCAGCTGACTTCTGACTAATAATAATAAAATAATAGCTCCTGTTTTTGAAATACTTACTGTATTCTGGGCCCCATGCCATGCATTTTACTTCCATCATTTCACTTAATCCTCATCACCACCCCATAACAATAACAACACCACAATGAGCACTAACATTTTCATTGCATTTTACTCTGTCCCAGGCGCTCTTCTCAGCATTTTATATGTATTGGCTCATTTTTGAGCTTCACAACACTCCTGCGGGGTATGAACTACTATCCCCATTTTACAGATGAGGAAACTGAGGCACAGAAAATTTGTATAACTTGCCCAAGTTTGCAGAGCTAGGAGCTAGGATACGGATGGAGGGCTGTCTTGGTCCCCTTACCCCCCGCCACTGACCTCAACCCTTACTCCTTCCTCATCCTGCCTCTCTCAGGCATCATGGGACGGGGAGGGGAGGGTCTGCATCATTAGTGCCTTCTGAGGTGACATTGCCCCCCCCTTCCCAGAGGAGCTGCAGGTCCCTGGAGCTGAGGGTGAGATGGTCCCAGAGCCCCTGGATGGGGTGGGCCTGGGGTGACTGAAGCTCTAGGCCTTAGAGTAAAGTCTGACAAGGTGTAAAGAGTAAAGGTGACAAGGAAGTGACAAAACTTCTCTGACCTCCCCTCACAGCCTCTGTCCCCCTCATGGCTCCCCACCCTCTGTGGCCTGACGAAATTCAGTGGGCCCTTGGTGGGCCTTTTCTCCCAGCCCCAGTCGGCCACTCCCTTCTCAAAGCATCCGCTCCCTCCGGTTGCTGGGAACCTACTTACTGCTCTTCCTTAGGGTCCTGTCCCCCTCTCCACCCCCCTGCCCCCACCCTGCTACTTGCCACCCTGAGACCAACTCAGAGCCTTCACCAACCCCTCCTGCTGATGATGCCCACAGCCCCGTCTTTGCCCAGACCTCCGTCCTGAGCCAGGGCACCGCCCACCTAAAACTCCCCAATGGCTCCCCACTGGGTTAAGAATGAAGCTAGAGGGACTTCCCTGGCGGTGCAGTGGTTAAGACTCTGAGCTCCCAATGCAGGGGGCCTAGGTTTGATCCCTGGTCAGGGAACTAGATCCCACACGCATGCCACAACTAAGAATTCCCACGCCACAACTAAGGAGCTGGTGAGCGGCAACTAAGGAGCCCTTGAGCCGCAACTGAGGAGCCCACAAGCTGCAACTAAGACCCAGTGCAACCAAATAAATAAATAAATATTTTTAAAAAAAGAAGAATGAAGCTAGAGCTTGGATGCAGGGTCCCCACCCTCCTTGCAGACTGAATTCTATTCTAGCTCTGGCCTGTTCCTCTGGCCTCATTTTGGATCCCTGTACGCACTCCAAACTCCAGCCAAACCCAGCTGCTCTGTCCCCGAATGGGCTTTCCTTTCCCATCTAGTGCCTTTGAATGTGATGTTCATTTGACCTGGAATACTCTCTCCACCCTCTTAGTCTAGCTAGTTCCTCCTCAGCTCCAGGGCCCCCTCCTCCAAGAAGCCTCCCCTGACCTCCCAGGCTGGGTTTGCTGCATCCTCTGTGCTGATTGTGGCCTCTTGTAAGTAACTGAAGCGGAACAAGTTGGAGGGAAGACAGGGCCTTGATAGCAGCCTTGAGACTGAGGCTGCCCAGGTCTGGAGTTCCCAAGAAAGGCTTGGGTTGCGGACAGACAAAAGCCAAGGACAAGAGATCAAAGACAGAGATCAAGCTTGTCACAGGAAAACACGTAGAAGGAGAAGACAGGAGAGCTGAGGACAGACCCTGGGGAACCCCAACATTAGAGGGCTGGACAGAAGAAGAGAATTCTCGGGAGACTGAGAAGGAGGAGGTGGAGAGTTAGGTGGAGAAGCCAGAGCGCAGAGAAGAAAGCTAGCTCCCAGGGAATCACCCCCCAGCATCCATGATCAGGGGTTGTCCCCTCCCCTTGACTATGGGCCGGCCCTGTGACTTGCTTTTTTTATTATTATTATTTATTTATTTTGGGCTGCATTTGGTCTTCGTTGCCGCGCGTAGGTTTTCTCTGGTTGCATCCAGCGGGGGCTACTCTTTGTTGCAGTGTGTGGGCTTCTCATTGCGGTGGCTTCTCGTTGTGGAGCATGGGCTCTAGGCGCGCGGGCTTCAGTAGTTGCAGCACGTGGGCTCAGTAGTTGTGGCTCGGGAGCTCTAGAGCGCAGGCTCAGTCGTTGTGGCTCATGGGCTTAGTTGCTCCACGGCATGTGGGATCTTCCCGGACCGGGGCTCGAATCCGTGTCCCCTGCATTGGCAGGCGGATTCTTAACCACTGCGCCACCAGGGAAGTCCAGTGACTTGTTTTTGATTAATTTGATCGGAACAAGTGCCACAGCACTTCCAAGCCTGAGTCATAAGAGGCTTGTAGATTCCACCAGCATCACTTGAAACTCTCTAAGGGAAGTGATCTGCCATGTAAGAAGTCGGACTACAGACTGCCCTGAGATTGCCATGCTGTGAGGAAGCCCAAGCTAGTCACGTGAAGTGGCCACGTGGAGAAAGGGAGAGATCTGTCCTGGGGCCCCCCAGCTGCCACCTTCACCCCAGCTGAGGCACCAGATATACGAATGAAGAAGCCGTCTTGGACGTCCAGCCCAGCCACCATTGACTGCAACTGCAAAACAGACACCAAGAGAATGGTCCAGTTGAGCCCAGTCCATCCACGGGACCAGGAGTGATAATAAAAAAACTGTTTTTCTAAGCCATTAAGTTTACGGTAGTTGATTACACAGTAATAGATCATTGAACCAGTTGGTAATTTAATACCTGAACAACCCTCTGTGGTAGACATTATCATCCCCATTTAAGAGATGGGAAAATAAAGCCCAGAGAGGGATGTGACTCTGTGAGATTCATGTAGCCAGCTGGAGGCAGCAGTTGGGGTTTGAACCCCTATGGGGTTGTCTGATACCCCACCCTGTGCTCTTTCCGTAGCACATACTTGGCTGTCTGAGGAGGCCAGACCTAGCAGTCAAACCTTGTAGTTTCGGCCAGATTCCCTGTGTGACAGGTTATTGGGGTTTTCCCCAGGAGCCTCACTTGGGCACCTGCTGGAACCCTGGATTTTTTTTTTTAATTAGATGTGATTCACACAGTCAAATGCACAAATCATTAAGTGTGCAAAGTGGCAAATTTTTACATGTGACCACTACCCAGGTCAAGATATGCTACATTTCTGGCACCCCAGAAAGTTCCCACTAGTCAATGTGCCCCACCCTACCCGGAGCCCAGATGACTATCACCATAGCGACAGTTTTGCTTGTTCTTGAACTTCCTGTAAATGGACTTTTCGTGGCTGGCTTCTTTCACTTAACATTATGTCTAGAAGACTCATCATGCTGTTGCAGGTAGCAGTAATTTTTTTTTATTTTGCCCGTGCCGCGCAGCATGCAGGATCTTAGTTCCCCATCCAGGGATCGAACTCGTGTCCCCTGCAGTGGGAGCTCGGAGTCTTAACCACTGAACCGCCAGGGAAGTCCTAATAATTCTTTTTTTTTTTTGCAGTATAGTATTCTAATGGATGAATATGCCACCATTTGTTTATTCATTCTACTCTTGATAGACGTGTATTGTTTTCAGATTTGGGTTACTGTGAGTAAGGCTGATATGAATATTTTTGTACTAGTCATTTTATAAACCTAAGCACTCATTTCTCTTGGGTGTATACGCAGGAGTGGAAATCCTAGGTCACAGGGTCGGTGCGTATTTAACTTTATAAGAAACTGCTGGGACTTCTAAGATCTCGCATAGTGTGCAGTGGGGCCAAAAAAAAGCCAACAGTTCCTCACTGTGCTAATACCAAGAACACCCCCACCAGCAGTTCGTGAGAATTCCAGTTTTTCATATCCTCAGACACTTGGTATCATTAGTCCTGTTAATTTGAGCTATTTTTTAGTGGGGTGGGGTGGAAGTGATCTCTCATTGTCTTTAAGTGGTTCAGGTGGGGCACCTGTTCATAGGTTGGCC
Source organism: Stenella coeruleoalba (assembly GCF_951394435.1). Lineage (NCBI taxonomy): Eukaryota > Metazoa > Chordata > Mammalia > Artiodactyla > Delphinidae > Stenella > Stenella coeruleoalba. The sequence continues at coordinate 10,473,045 of NC_137157.1, forward strand.
AGAGTTTTTGGTTTGTCCAGGAAGCCCTGCCTGAGGAGAGGGTGGCGTGGGAGGGAGCCGGTGAGGAGGACGTTCCCATAGCCCAGGTGCTACACAGGCAGCCCGAGTTGGGCTGAGGGAGTCATGAAGACAGAGGAGGGACTCGAGGGAAGCCTGGGGGTGCTGGTGGGAGACAACAGAGCGTGGTGAGGATGGGCAGGGTGCTGGATGGGGCTGCCCATGGGATGCTCCTTATGAGACAGAAGTCCCGAGGCAGGGCAGTGCCAAGCCTGGGTGATTTGATGGCTCGGGGTCCTGGTTCTTCTTTCTTTCTGCTCGGCCATTTTTAGCATATTAATGAGGCAAGATGGTGGCAATGTGGGGACTTCATCCAACAGTGTCCAAAGGCTGGGAGAAAGAGGCCTCCCTTCCTTGTGCCCCACCCCCCTTTTGGCCACACCATGCGGCTTGTGGGAACTTATTTCCCCCTCCGGGGATTGCGCCCAGGCCCTCGGCAGTAAGAACGTAGAGTCCTCACCACTGAACCGCCAAGGGGTTCCCTCCTTGTGCTCCTTTTTAAGAGCAAGGCAGACCTTTCCAGATGACCCCCTCCAGCCCTCTACCCCAACGAAGACTTTCCCTGGCATCTCATTGGCTGGAACTGCAACGCATCCCATGCTCATTCCTAAACCCATCACTGGCAAGGGAATGGGGCACATTTCCCCCACAGCCCACAAGCTTACTCCCCTGCGGGTCATTCCCTGAACGTACCAGGAAGTTCACAGGGCATCTGATCATGCTGTTCCCTTGGAACTGGAATGCCTTTCCTGATTTTTCCATCTAGAAAAGTCATATTCCAAAGCCACCTCCAAAAACCCTCTCTGACCTGCGGGCTGGGTTGGGGGTCCCCTCTGGGTTCCCACAGCCTTCCGGGACCCAACCCAATGTGACCTGTTTTTGTGGCCTCGGTGCAGGGTAGGGCCAGTTCTTGTTCAACTCTATACACCCAGTGCCCAGCCCAGAGGAGGTGCCCGAGGGTTGATGGGAAGCGCATGGGGCCGGCTCAAGTTGTCCCCTCATCTTCATCACCTTCGCCACAGCCCTGCAAATCGGAGAGCCCAGGCTGGACTGGCAGTACCTGGGGCCTCTTCTCAGCCCCACGCGGAGCCACAATCAGCACAGCCAGCCAGCAGGGACGAGGCCTCCTGGCCTGATGGGCCTGGGGTGGCCTCGTCCACTGCTCCCGCCCCCAACCCTGCCAGGGCTGGACAAGCCCTCTGGGCACAGCCTCAGTACAGGACTGGGGCTGAAAGGTACCCATTTGATGCAGAAGCAGATTAAGGCTCTTAGAGAGGGGCGTGGCTTGCCCAAGGTCAATCACCGGCAAAGCCTCAGCTCCAGTCCTCCCTCCAAGGCTGGGCCCAGCGCCCACTCCCGGGCTTCTCAGACTGAGGGGCCTTGTTAAAGTGCAGATCCTGAATCAGTAGGTCAGGGCGGGGCCTGGACTTGGTGTTTCTAAAAAGCTCCCTGGTGTCACTGCTGTTCCTGCTGGTCTGCAAACCCCACGTGGAGCTGCAAAGCCTGGTGGAGGAACCAGATTCACAACCCCACCCTCAGAAGCCCACATGCTGCCCCTTCAGGAAGGGTGGAGCGCTGGCGGGGGCAGGTGGTGAAGCCACTTTAAGAAACCCCAACCTCCATTGCCCTCCCTGCCCAGCCACCCAGGACACCAGAGCTGCCGGAACATTTTATTAAGTTAAGGCTCACAGAGCAGGAGAGAAACGCCTGCCTGCACGGGGTGGTCCCCGCAGATCCATGCCCAGCACCCCTCAGAGGAGGGGGTGGGGCCATGGGGACAGCTGCTGGCTCCCTTTGTCCATCTGTCCCTCTGTCCAGAGTCCCAGGGAGTGGGTCCCCCCAGGGCAGGAAGTAGTTAGTGGGAGGTAGGGTAGAAAGAGGGTGGCTGGCTCCCGGCCTCTCCCAGCAGAGTCAACCCTGCCATAGCTGCTGCTGGGCCTCCGCTAGGCCCCGGGCCAGGCTGTGGGCCCAGAAGCCCAAGCAGGCGTCTGGAGACACAGGGGGAGCCAGTGTTAGAGGCACACGCCACCAGGAATTGCTTTTTAAAAAGTATAAAGTGTTTGGGGAAAAAAAAAAAAAGGAAACAAAATCTATATAAAAATCTCTTCACATATAAAATCCTGAAGAAGGTGCAAGGTAAGACCCAGTGCTAGGGGCGCGCTCAGATACGCAGAGAGTGTGTGTGTGTATGTGTATGTGTGTGGACGTGTGTGCGTGTGTGTGTGTGTGTGTGTGTGTGTGTGTGTGTGTGTGTATAGTGGGTGTGAGTGCATGTGCGGCCCACAGAGGGTGGGGAGAAAGCTTGGCTTCTGACGTCCATCCAGCAGGGAAGGAGGGAGATTGGTCCCCTTGGGCTGGGGGTCTGCAGCAGGGCTGGACCACGAGGACCTAGAAGACAAGAGTGGAGGAGTCTACTAATTAGAAAAGATACACACACCCCAGTGTTCATAGCAGCACTATTTACAATTGCCAAGACACGGAAACAACCTAAGTATCCACTGACAGATGAATGGATAAAGTATACATATACAGTGGAATATTACTCAGCCACAAAAAGGAATGAAATAATGCCATTTGCAGCAACATGGATGGACCTAGGGATTAACATACTAAGTGGAGTAAGTCAGACAGAGAGAGACGAATATCTTATGATGTCATTTATACATGGAATCTTAAAAAAAAATGATACAAATGAACTTATTTACAAAACAGAAACAGAGACACAGAAAACAAACTTATGGTTACCAAAGTGGAAAGCAGGGGTGGGGGGAGGGATAAATTAGGAGTTTGGGGTCAGCAGATACACACTGCTATATATAAAACAGACAAATAACAAGGTCCTACTGTATAGCACAGGGAACTATATTCAATATCTTGTAATAAAATATAATGAAAAAGAAATGTATGTATGTATTTCTGTATATAACTGTAGCACTTTGCTGTACACCAGAAACTGACACAACATTGTAAGTCAACTGCATTTCAATTAAAAAAAAGAGTGTGGGAGTCTGGCTTAGGCCAGGCAAGGGTGGCTGGCAGGTCCTTCCAATGCCTCTTGGCCCCAAAGGCTGGGCCAGATCCTCTCCTCCGGGCTTCTCCCCAAGCCTGGCCCACAGGGTGGCCTCTCCGGAGTGCCTTAGGAAGTCTCCAGGGATGTGTTAGAAAGAGGAAGCTCCAGGTAGACAGAGCAGTAGGAAAAGGCATCATAAAAATGTTTCACACCCTGCCAAGTCAGGGATGACCGTGAGCAGAAGTAGGGCAGAGCACGGCCTCCAGTGATGTCCGGGGTGTGAAGCACGGAGGAAGGAACGCTGTGGGTGATCAGTGATGCGCGCCGTGCTGCTGGGTCTAATGAGGGGGTGGCCACACCGGATTTGCCACCCAAGCCCAGGCAGATCAGTTAGGGCACTGCCAGCCCTGAGGAGGGGTGTGGACTGCTTGGGCTGTGGCTGTGGCTCTGTGTTAAGAAGCACCCGCTGTCACATGGCAGGGACAGGGCGAAAATCAGACCCTGAACTCACTGGCCCGCCTCTGAAGACACATGCTCAAGTTTACAGAGCAGCCTCTGGCGGAGTCTGACAGGTCCCCACGACAACCCCGAGTCGCTAGTGTCACTGTCCGCATTTACAGAAAGGGATACGGAGGCTAGGAGAGGGAGGTGCCCTGGCCCCCACGGCAGGGGGAGTCAGGTGTGGATACGGAGGCTAGGAGAGGGAGGTGCCCTGGCCCCCATGGCAGGGGGAGTCAGGTGTGGATACGGAGGCTAGGAGAGGGAGGTGCCCTGGCTCCCACGGCAGGGGGAGTCAGGTGCGGATACGGAGGCTAGGAGAGGGAGGTGCCCTGGCCCCCATGGCAGGGGGAGTCAGGTGTGGATACGGAGGCTAGGAGAGGGAGGTGCCCTGGCCCCCATGGCAGGGGGAGTCAGGTGCAGATGAGCCTCAGCTCACACCTCCAGGCCCCGCGTGGCCTCAGCCCCGCCCAGCCCGGGGCGCCCACCTCTACTCGGCCAGGCTGTTGCGCACGGCCTCCTTCTCCTGCATCGCGGCCATGGCGAGGCGCAGGTGCTCTTTCAGCTGCTCGATCTCCCGCTCCGACCGCGTCTTAATGTGGTTCAGCTCCACGTACACGTCCTGGTACTTTCCCGAGGTGAAGCGCCTGTCCTGGGGGGCGGGGAGGGGTTGTGAGGGCACGAAGCCCTCCTTCCTGGCCCTGCCCACCTGCCGGCACAAAGCAGCCAGGCCCCTCCACTGCCCCCATGGCCTCCTCCCTCCAGGTGGCCCCCCTAGATGGCCCCCGGCTCCACTCAGTGACACAGGTTTCGGCGTCATTTTCATCCCATTCAAGATGACAGCTGAGGCCCAGGGAGGTAAAGCTTTTGTCCGAGATCAAACAGCAGTGAGTGGCTGGGAGGAGAACCAGGTCAGCCTGGCCCAGTGCTTGGGCCCCTTCCATGAGTTTGGCTCACACACATTTCAGAGCCACCAACATGCAGCGGGTGTCAAAGACAAAGGGACATGGCACCGAGGGTGGGCCAGACTGGCCCCGAATCCTGTCCCCCAACTCCCAGCAACACGGCTTATCCCTCACTGCGACACACGCTGCACACGTGCGGGGTTTTGGTCTTGCCCACGGCTGTCACCCAGCACCCAGCACAGTGCTGGGCACATAGTGGGTGCTCAATAAATATTTTCTGACTAAATAAAAGCAAATGTGGCCGTGAGCAAGTCTCTTACATTTCTTAGCCTCAGTTTCTTTGTCTGTAAATGGGAATAGTGACACCTACGTGGGGGAGGCACGGGGAGAGCCTGATGAGGCCAGGAGTGGCCGGCACAGAGCAGGTGCTCACAAGATGGGACACAGCTAGATCCAGGGGCTCCCCACCCCGCTGACGCCCTGCCTTGGCCGGCTGGGACTCACCTTCTGCATCATCTGGAGCTCATCCCGGAGGCACTGTACCTCCTTCTTCAGGTACTGCAGCTCATTCTCCTTCACTCGCAGCAGCACCTGGGGTCACAGGTGCCAGGCTGATGCAGGGCCAGAGGCCAGAGCTACCCTGGCTCACCGCACCGCTGAAGCATGGCTTCTCTCTGCCTCAGGCCCCTAGAATGCAGCTCCCAACCTGCACCAAGACCCATGTCCCCAGGAGCAGACTCCTCCAAGAAGTCCTCTCTGATTTCTCCTTGCTCTCTCACCCTGTCCATACAGTGTGAGTGGGTAGCTTATGGTCACCTCTGCTATGGCCTCAACACAGTACCAGGCGCTCCACTTCAGGGCAAAGAGCATGAAAAGAAGCCATAGTGTGGCCCTAGTGTGAACCAGAGTGGGCTGGGCTTCCTCGTTAAGACCTCCCCAAACCCTGATGAGCAGGTACTGCTACCCTGACCTGACCAAGGAGGAGACAGGTTCAGCCAGGACGAAGGAGGCTTAAAAGCTTAGACTCTGGAGCCAGGTTGCCTGGTTCAAATACCAGCTCCCATACTGACTAGCCATGTGGCCTTGGGCAAGATACTTGACCTCCCTGTGTCTCAGTTTCCTCACCTATAAAACGGGAACAGTAATGGCATCTTTCTCATAGGACTGTTAGGAAGCTTCAATGAATTAGCAGATATAAGGGCTTACAGAAGCGCCAGCCACAGAGTAAAGCTGTATATAAATTTTTGTTAAATACAACAAAAGGCTAGGGTGGCCCTGGGATCACCCCGGCTTCTCCCAGTAAGGGAGGTGCTAGCTCCATTTTATAGATGAGCCACTGAGGCTCAGAAAGGTGAGGTGACTTGCCATGGTCACACAGCAGGTGGGTGGCAGGACCTACCACGGGAGGGCTTTCACCCAGTCACCCACTAGTGCTGGGTGCACAGCAGGCATCCTTCCTAGCTGCCCCGTCCTCTCCCAGCTACAGGGCAGACCCAACCTGTCTGGATACACTCCCCACACCCAGGCCCCAAGAACCAGCTGGGCGGCCTGGCACAGGGGGTGGACGCACCTCCAGCTCACAGGAGCTCCGCTCGCTGCTGCGCCCGCAGCCGTTGCCGGTGCCCTGTGAGGCGATGAAGCTGCGCAGCCGGTCGATCTCCTCGGACAGGCGGGCGTGCAGCTCCTGGGAGGGGTGGGATGGTCAGTGCAGGGGCGCCGGGATGCCCACGCCCCACCCCCACCCCAGCGGGGCCAGGCCCACCTGGTTGTGGCGCAGCAGCTCCTGGCCCTCCTGCTGGCAGCGCCGCAGCGTGTGCTCACGCTCCTCCGCCTGCCGCGTCAGGGCCCCAATCTCCAGGCACTTCTGCGAGTACTGCTCTGACAGCACCTGCAGCTCCCGCTTCAGTGCCTCCAGATCTGACCTGCCCAGGGCAGAGGAGGGGAAGGATGGCCCGGGCTCTCTCGCCCTCTGCCAGGCTGGGTCAGGTCACATAGACTCAAAGCCGCTTAGGGCTCCTGGTTCCCGCCCTAGTTTTGCCTTCAGCCAGCTCTGGGGCTGTGAACTGGTGACAGCCTCTCTGGGCTGCAGGCGCCTCCTCTATGAGGGGAGGGGTCGGAGAAGCCCATCTCTAAAGCTTCCATAGCCCCAACATTCCACGGCAGAGGGGCACCTGCTGGCTGATACTGTAGCCCAGCTCTAGGGAGACACTAAAGAGGCGAAGAGAAGGGTGGAGACTGAGACTGGCTAGACAAGAAGGGGCCTGAGAACTGCCGTGTGCACTGGCGTGCGGGTCTGGCTGAGGCCCCACTGCTTCTGTTCCCGGTGCCATGCGACCGGAGCAGGCGTCTCAGCTGGGGGCAAACTGACATGCCCTCTGCCAGGGGTCTTAGCACAGGTCCCCCACGCATAATCATCAGGGTGGACAGCTGGGCTCCTGGCTCAGAGGGAGCCCCTGTCCCCAGACCACAGGGCCCAATTGCCATCTTACTGGTGCTGTTTCTGGAGGCCATCCGGGCCCTGTGGGAGACTCTGTGTCTTGCTCAGCTCCCGGCTCAGCTCCTCCTGGTAGGCCTTCTTCATGGCTTCGATGGCTGGAAGCAGGGCAGAGAGGTGGAAGGGAGATTGGGGAGGGGTCAGCGGCAACAAGCCCCACTTCCTCCGGGACTCCATATGGAGACAGGAGCAGAGAGTGGTAATGAAAGAGCACTGGGCCGGGCTGTGTCATGGACTGAGCGGCTTTGGGTAAGGTGCTCAACCTCTCTGAGCCTGTCTATCAAGGGAGGATGACAGTGCCTGTCTGACGGACCCTGCTGGGGAGACACCTCAATGTCTGACCACTGGTACCTCTTGTTGTTAGTGATTTCTTGGCAAGAGCCCACACAGTCCTCCCTGCAGAGCCTGGAAGGTTCTTTAACAAGGTCCATCTGCCTGGCCCAGCTTAGTGGTCAAGAATGCAGGCTCTGCGGTCGGTACAAATCTGTGTGACTTTGTGCAGGGGACTTAACCCCTCTGTGCCTTGGATTCCTTATCTGGAGAACAGGGATGACAACAGCATCTTCTCTCGTGGGTTGTTGGGAGACACGTGTAGAGCAAGCAGAACAATGCATGGCAGAGAGTCAGTACTCAGACACTGGCCCCCGCTGGTTTATTTTCAGGCTGTGAGACCCCAAGGACTGAGTCTCTTTCCACGCTCAAACAGGGTTGTTGTGAAGATTAAACAAGCCCTGGGCTTCCCTGGTGGCGCAGTGGTTGAGAGTCCGCCTGCCGATGCAGGGGACACGGGTTCATGCCCTGGTCCGGGAAGATCCCACATGCTGCGGAGCGGCTGGGTCCGTGAGCCATGGCCGCTGAGCCTGCGTGTCCGGAGCCTGGGCTCCACAACGGGAGAGGCCACAACAGTGAGAGGCCCGCGTACCGCAAAAAAAAAAAAAAAAAAAAAAACAAGCCCTCATTCATAGTCTTATCCAGAATTCCAAAATCCCAAAGCTCTGAACACTGGACTCTTTTGGTGGCGACCCCCAACCTGAACGGACACAAGGCTGTTTGTGATCATGACTATCCCACTTAAGTGACTTTGAGACTTTGAGAAAGTGACTTTGAGAAATTTCCAAAATTTGCCAAAACCTTAGTGCTAGATTTCAGGGTGAAGCCCAGACCCTGCTGGGAGAGGATATTTAATATACATACCAGGTTATCTTTCTAAAATGCAAAACGCACTGACCCCAGGGTTTGGGATGAGGGGCCCTGGGCTTGAGTGCTTGAAGCACTGGCAGGTGGTTAAGTTCCAGATCATGTGGCCTCTTTCATCATTTCCATTATTCTGCAAACCTTATGAAAGTGTCTAGGATGCCAGGCACACACAGCAGGTGTACGGAGAGGGAGTTGGCCAGCATCTTGGGCATTCCTGTTTCTGACTTGGGAGAGCAGAGGGAAGGGTTCAGAGAACGGCTTTGCAGTCAGAATGCTCTGAGCTCCAACGTCAGCTTCTGCCACCTCCAAGCTATGCCATCTGGGACGAGTCGCTAACTTCGCTGAGCCCCAGTTACCTCATCTGTGAAATGGGTTCACTCCCTCGGGCCCTGCAAGGACTAAGGTTGCTCACGTGGGTAACGGGCTTGGTAAATCCTCACACCTTTCCCTGCTCTCCCCACGGTCCAGACCACATGCCCAGTGAGACGGCACTGCTATGAGAGCAGGGTCTATGGCTGAGCGGTCTCCCCCCAGCACACGGCATGGGCCTGGACGTGGAGTTGCAGCTCAGGGCATGTGTGTGGCTTCAGGGGGGCTTCCCAGTGGCCGCAGGCCCCTGAGGGAGAGGAGTCACAACCCATGGTCTGTGAGTCGGGGTCTTTTATTGCCTCGGTTTCCTCTTCGCAGGCAGGGTTAGAGGCCAGATCTAGGGGCTCCTGACCCCTCACCCCAGGTTTGGCATCAGGCCCTCACCTCCTATTTACAGGCCTCCCGAATCCGGTCAGGAGGAGCCTCTGCTTGGAGGTTCATGGGGCTGGGCCCCCCTGTGCCGCTCCTGCCCAGGGACCTCACCTGAGGCTGTGGCCGCCGTCTCCTCGGCCAGGAGCCACTCCTTCTCCTGCTGCAGCCGCTGCAGCTCCCGCTCGTGGTGCCGCTGCAGCTCCTCCATCACCTGCTGGTGCGAAGACTCCATCTCCGCCAGGCTGCGCTCGCACGCCTCCTGCGGGTGGGAGGCCAGGCGGTCACGGGGCTGCCCCCATTGTCTGGCTGGTGGCCCTTTCCCAGCCTGTGACAAGAGGTCTCAGGGGCAGGCCTGCCCTGGTCCAGGCTTCACCACCTCCCCCAAGACCCTGGCATCATCGGCCTGTATCTGCCCCTGCTCCCCGCCATCCGCAAACCTCACCCTGTCATTCTCCTGCTTCGAACCCTTCTGAGCCTCCCCATCCCGCAGAGCCAAGTCCCTGCTCCAGTTTCTGACCCTGGTGGTCTCATCCCTGGCCCTCCCCACCAAGAAGTCCCGTAATTATATAAAAAAAAAAGCACAACCAGTTCACGGCATGTTCACACCTCTGAGCTTTAGCTCATGTTCCCACTGCCTGGAACATTCTTTTACAACTTTCTCTTCCTGGGTAATTCACTTGGCCAGCAGACCAGTTTAAAGATCCTCCTAGCTCTGACTCTGGGCAGCCCCTCCCCTGCCTCCAAAGGCTCTGCTTCTGGCAGATCATAAATTCCCCCAAAAGAAGGAAGATTTGATCCAGCTCAGAGCCCCCGGGGTCTGGGCTACGGCCTGGTTTGTGGCAGGTGCTGAGCAAGTCAGCTGAAATGAATGGCTCACTGCAGAATGGGGCTGTGTAGACAAGACAGGCAAGTGTTTAAATGATTGACAATACCCACTGCTGGGAGAGCAAGCCGCGACCGGGTGCATGGAGGGCAGTTTGGTGGCATCATCTAATTTTAACGACCCCTTCACCTAGCAGGTCCACTCCTAGGAATGATCCCACAGAAAGTCATACGTGTACAAAGACTCTTGGACAAGGGTATTCCCTGTGGCAAGGTTGGTAACAGATGAAAACTGGAAATAATCTAAATACCTAACAGGGAAGCCCTTAAATAAATTATGGGATTGAGTTTTACAGAGGACCCAGGCAACTGTTAAAAGACAGAGCTGCCCACATGGACTGCTGTAGAAAGTGTCCCAAAAATTAGGTGATGAAAGCTGGTTTCTGACAATACACATGGTGGGACCCCAGTCACGGACACAAGACACTTAGAGCTGTAGGTCTGAGTACATGTACATGAAAACACAGAGAAAGTTATGGAAAGATACTGTGGAAAGCAATGGTGCCCCAAAGAGGTCTATGTCCTACTCCCGGAACCTGTGAATACGTTACCTTACACGGCCAAGGAGAATAGAGGCTGCTAATCAGCTGACCTGAAAATAGGGAGATTATTTTAGATTATCCTCTGGGCCCAAAGTAATCACAGGGTCCTTGGATGTGGAAGAGGAGGCAGGGGAGCAGAGGGATAGGCAGAAGGGACTACGGAAGGAGCTCAGTGGGAAGTGAGAAGGACTTGACTCTCCTTCGCAGGTTCTGAAGGTGAAGGAAGGGGCCACGGGCCAAGGAATGCAGGCGGCTGCCAGACGCTGGAAAAGGTGAGGAAACGGAGCCTCCCCAGAGCCTATGGAAGGGAACGCGATCCTGTGGATGCCTGGATTTTAGCCTGGCGAGACCTGTGTTAGACTTCCACCCTACAAAACTGTGAGCTGATAAATTTGTGTCTTATGTTAGTGGTTAATTTGTTACGGCTGCAACAGGAAACTCTATAGATGTGCTCAAATGGTAACCAAGGCTCCCTGGGGTTGGGAGCAGGCAGGGGAAGGAGAGTTCACGTGTTTGTTTCTAACCTTTTGATTTGTTTGAATTATTTTTGAAAATGTAAACAAATTCATTATATAATTTAAAAATGTTTAAGATCATTAAAAAGGGAAGGGGAAGAGCCAAGGAAGAAACTGAGGCACGGAGGGCCAGTTAAGAGGCTGCATTCTCCCCCGTGCCACAGGGCACCTCACGGCCGGTGGGGACTGACCCCCACCTCGCCAGCAGCCACATCTGGGGGCTGCACGGGCCAGTTTGGGGGAAGGGCAAGGGTCAGGTCCCCTGGGTCCAGGTGTTCTGAGTGGTGGACAAGGGACACCTGTCCCACTGAGCCTCTGTGCCTGTCCTCTGTGTGTGCCCCCAGTAAGGGCAAGAGAACATGGCTCTGGAATTCCACAGACTGGGTCCTAGTCTTGGCTGTACCATGGAGCTAACTCGAGCAAGCTCCTTTCCCTCTCTCAGCCTCAATCTCCTCATCTGTAAAACAGACCCCATAAGACCAACTCAGGAGGGTCCCTAAGGTAAGTCAGAGTCCACCTGTAGAGATCGCCGACCTGTAGAGACCGGAGCACTGTGGGAGATGGGACTGCTGTTCTTAAAGAGCTAGATCAGGCAGGCAGACCCGGCAGCCAATAGGGTGTCTGGAGGCTGACATCAGGAGGTGGGAACCAGCCCACGATGAGGGGCTCCCAGAAGGCCAGGCGCTGCTCCCTCTGACCTGCCTTCCCGAGGGCCCAACGTGTTGGCCGCCACCTCTGACATGGATCAAAGTAGATAAAGAAGTACGCGTGGCCCCCACTGCAGTAAGCACCCGCGGGGTGAAGCCCCAGGCCCCTGGCTGCTGTCCTGCGGTGGCAAAGCCTCACAAGCTGGAAGAGGGGTGCCCACTCGGCCTGATACCAGGCTGGGGAATCCCTCCCCTGCTGTCACCTCTCCAGGGTCCAGTGACTCTCCGGCTGCCTCCCCAGGGACCCGAGGGGACGCAGATGGCTCGGCTCCTCTCCTCTGGTGCCCCTCCCCCACCCCGTCTCCCCATTATGCCCTTCTCACCCCCCATTCCTCCTGCCCATCCCAACCTAGCAGGACGAAATGCTGACAGCCTTGGGGTGCCCAGTGGGCGCCTGGGGACCAGGAAACCTGGACTGCAGACACAGGTCTGCTGCCAGCTGCAAGCTCTCGCTCCCTCTCTGGGCCTCAGTTTCCCCATCTGTAAGCTGAGAAGTCAGAGCAGTGCTTTTCAAACTTCATTTTAGTGACAGAAACCTTCTTCCAAAGGGAATCTAATGCAGGTTCTAATAGTAAAATGGACAAGGATGGAGCTGCTCTGGTACTGGTGACTGTGAATGAACCCACCCAGAATGGACCCTCCACAGAGCAAAGTCTGAAGCCCTCTGGGTGGGGGTCTCTGAGGTCCCCAGATGCCTCAGGTGGTGGTGGTGTTGGACCTCACCCTGTCTAGAGATGCCCCACCTTCCTCTGGCCTCAAGGGAGCCCTGACAACACTGGGCCCTCCCTTTCCCCCTTCCCCATGTCAGGTGATCCCCAAGCTAGGCCTCTATATCACACCCCAACTCCCCTTGGCCCTGGTCTCCCTTCAGCTGAACGTTCCATCAACCACTCAGCCCCAGACGGCCCTTGGCCTTGCATGGAGGCCCCAGCTCCCAGCCGCTCCCCTCTGCCTTCCTTGGGGCAGTGGCCCAGCCTTAAGCTCACCTCCCTCCACATGCCCTCCCATATATCTCTCTCCTTCAGCAAAGTCCTAGCTCCTGATTCTGGCCCTACCCCCTCCCAAGCCCCCTGCACTCCAACCCCACCTTCCCGATGTCACTGTCAGACCCCAAACCTCCTCAGATTTGTGGGATGCGATCCCAGCTCCTTAGCTTGGCAGTGGGGGTCTCCACGATAGGCACCCACTGGCCCTCCACCTCCTGCTGCAGCCCACGCTCCCACCCACAGCTCCAGGAAGACTTCCTGAGAGCCCCACGCCCCCTCAGAACTTCTAGAAGGTCCCCCTGCCCAGAGCCTGGGATCCCAGCATTCTTTTTTGCTTCAGTCAAGGGCGTGCTGGCTGGGGGCAGCCGACTGTCAAAATTTTTAGGAATTCTGTGGCACGGTTATTCAGCATACCCATTATTAGAAATTATATAAACTTATAATTAATTGTTACATTAAAAACAAAGCTGATACTCAAAACTCATCACTTCCTAATCATTTCACTGCATTTTATTAGTAGCTATGCTTTGAGGTTATTTACGTCTCCTGTATCTATAGGGTGGAAATGTCATTATGACGGCGGGCACACAGCTTCCCAACTCTGTGTTCAGGGACATCAGCCATAGCAGGAGTATTTACACCATGGAAATTGGTAAACGTTACAAATCAGGGCTTGATTTATTGTTTTGTTGATTGTCCAGATTTAAGCAAGAGATGAGAAAGAGCTGATAATGCTCACAGTACAGATTATACTTCAAATCGGCGCGCCCTATCCACGACCGTCACGCTGTACACAGAACAAAAGCCTGAGAAATATTCTTAAAAGAATATCCTCAAATAGTCTCAACACAAAACTATCCTCTAATTCAGCAAAGAAGTTGCTATGACATTGACCAAGTAAAGTTTCAACATTTGTCTTGCTGTCTTACTCATTCACACAAACGAAAAGGCCAAACGACATTCGTGTTAGAACGATACTCGCTTGTCAGCTGGCTGTGGATACGAGCATTCGGAAAAAATCAACGAAAGTATTCTGAGAAAAATCAATTTGCTATATGGAATTCACAATAAAAAACATTACATATTTTTTATTTGTAAGTTGCACACTAAACATCCTTTATATCAGTGAAATTTACAATAAACATATACAAGTGTGTCTGTGTGTACACACACATGTATTTTTTCTGGAGAGCTAGTTGTCCCAGGCATAACAATCAAAAGTGTCTCCGGACACGGCCAAATAGCCCCAGGGGAACAAAATCAGCTTGGTTGAGAGCCGCTGTCCTAGGCAGACCGTGCGTCTCCCGAGGGCCACTGGAGGCGCCCACGTCCCGCAGACCACCTTGCGCAGGGCCTCGGCCTGGCAGGCATGGGCAGGATTTCCCTGTGTTTAGGGGGCGACTTCCAGGGGCCTGCCCATTAGGAATCCCACTCTCCACCAGGCCCCCTCTTCCCCAGACATGCAGGGGAAGGGGTCTAAGTACAGAGGATCACGTGGGGGCTCACACACAGGCTCTGCAGTCAGCCTGACCCAAGCTCAAATCCCACCTCTGACATCTGCAGGCAGGTTGACCTCAGGCAAGTCACATAACCTCTCATAGCTCAGTGGCCTTGTCTGTAAAAATGGGCACAGTGCTCACGTCCACCCGCTGGGGAGATTAAATGAGATGATGAATGTCAAATGCCTCACACGGGTTCCGGTACACAGGAAGGGCTCCCAGAATATTAGCCGTTTTCTCACAACGTGGCAACCAGAAACCTGCCCCCACCCCCAACACAACAGCTTCTTGGCCTTACCTGTGAGATGTAGCCTGGGGGGATGTGGCCGTCCTCCTGGGACTTGGGTGCACCGTGAGAAGCCTCCCCTTGGAGACGCCGAGCCTCCCCTTGGAGACGCCAGGCCTCCAATTGGGCACGAAGGGACTGGACCTATTGCAGGGGTGGGCAGGAAGGCGAGGTCAGTGAGGGCCTGAAAGTGGGGATGTAGCTGATGGGAGGAAGTGGCCCTCGTGTGGAGATGCAGGCAAGGGGGACATTCTAGGTGTTTCCTGGATGGTCAGGTCAGAAACCCAGGAGAGTGCTGGCCCAGAGTAGGATCGACAGGGCTGGGAGCAGGACACTGCGGTCACCCCCATGTTATGTAGGTGGGGAGAAATGCCTTGGAGCCTCAGTTTCCCATTAGTAAAATGGTGATGAGGTCTACCCTATGGGACCATGAGACTGCTGTGAGGATTACATGAGCCAATGTAGGTAAAGAGGGCCTAGCACAAGGCTTGGGATGCAGAAGGTACTCAATAAATGGTCTCTCCCTTCTCTTCCTCTTCCCTTCTATGTGACTGCTGAGGACAGAACTCAGATGGGAAAACAAAAACAAAAAGTCCCCAAGGTCCAGGAAAGAAGATTCTAGTTCATAAGGAATCGGGGGGGGGGGGGGGCGGGGGCAGGGTGTCAGTGGTCAGGGGTGAGCTCCCCATCATTGTAGGTATGCAAGATAAATGCCATAGAGTGACTGCAGGGATAGGAAGGGTGTTGGTAGGGTGAGGAGGCTCCCAGAGGCCAGTGCCGCCTACCTCCCTCTCCAGTGCCTCATGGCTGTCGCTTGGGGCCCCCCGGCGCTCCCCGCGGCTTTGGTTGAGCAGGGCGGTGAGAGGTACCCGCTTGTTCTCCCGCAGGGGCAACTTCTCCAGCTCCTGCCACTTCTTCTCGATCTCCTCACTGAGCCGGTTCTGCTGGTCCTCAGTCAAGGGGGCACCCAGGCCCCGGCGCGGACCCTCGCCGGCCGGTGTCTCCGTGGCCCTGCTGTCCGTGGCCTGGAACCACTTGCGTCGCTCCTCGGAACGCTGGGCCAGGTCCCGCTCCAGCTCCTCCTGCTTGGCCGGGCGGTCGAGAGCGCGGGCCGGGGTGCGGGCCCGCTGCAGGGAGCCCTGAGTCAGCGGGGAGAGCTCCACGTAGTCCAGTGACTGCCGCTGCCCGTCCGCCTTCCGGGGGCCGCCCCAGCCGATGACCTCAGAGCCTGCCCGCTGCTCCCCCGCCTTCAGGGAGCCCTTCGGCGTGCCGTAGCTGTGCAGCGTGTTCTCCTTATTGCAGTCTGAGAGCCTAGGGGGCCAGCAGAGCCACATCAGGCGAGACCTTGCCCTCTTGGTCCCCAAACAAGCACTTCTGCAGTGTCGCCCGTGCACCGGGGTCAGGGGACAGACCCCAGTGGAGGAAGCAGCTTAGAACTAGAGCTTCATCATTAACAGACCCTGGGAACCATCCCAGCTCGGCCACTTACCGGCAGAGGGTCCAGGATACCTGGCCTCTCTCTCTGACCCTCAGTTACATCATCTGTGATATGGGACAACAGTGCCACGCACAGGAGGGACTAGGTGAGCAAACGTGTGCAAAGCGACCAGGAAGCCCTTTGAGAATGTGATCGAAGCATTAGTATTAAGGGTGCGCTGTTTGACAAGGCCCTAGGTTCAAGAGCCTCACAGTGGAATAGGGGAGATGCCCAGGGTCACTGCTGGTGAGATGAACGGTGGCCTCTGGGTGGGTGCACAGAGCACAAACTGTGGAGACCCGTAACGACTGAGGCAGTTCCCCTCTTCTTCCATAGCAATACTGAGTACGTGCTTACCCGGCCAAACACTAAAGCACCCCTTGGGGCTACACGTGGCTGTGTGACTCCACTCTGCCCAGTGCATATGAGAGGCGGCACGTTTTGAAGGACCAGCCGTGCCCTGGCCTGGCTCCTGGCTGGGACCCATGAGAATGTGAACAGTGCTCTGGCGCAGAGGCAAGACTGTGGGCTGCTGTGGAGCGAGAAAGAAACCTGTCCCTTGTTTAAACCCGTGTTTGGGGTTTCTTTGTTGTAGCAGCGGAGCCTATATACTAAGTCACAGTCCAGCCGCACGGCAGCTGAGAGTTTACAAGGGGCCTCCATGCACGTCCTTGCATGACACACCTCGGTGTGACACGTGAGGAACGTGAAACTCAGGCCAGACGGCAACTGGCCTAAGGTTGACCAGCCAGGGTGTGGCCAGGCAGGTGGACGCGCACTCAGCACCCCTCGATACCACGCTTCCGTTCCTACTGCCCAGCAGCCAGAGTCCCAGCCCCTACGGGCATCTGGGGTTTATCCTGTGTGGGGCTCTACCACCAGGTCACTCGGTCCTCCTGCCCCTCTACCCTCAGTGACCGCCACAGGGAGTGAGCTCCCCACCCAGACTAAGTAGCCATCCCCTCTCCCTGACACAGGCTCAGACGCAGCCCCTGCGGCACACAGTCAATCAGCCACCTCACGGGGCTGTGACTGACCGGCATCTTCTCCAAAGAGCCAAGGCCTCTCCCCGCCTTTTCAGGATGTGGGGAGATAGAGAGGGACAAGAGGCAAATCTCAAATCCTCAACGTATTTCTGGATGAGTGCCACGGATACCCCGTGCCCTCTCCCTCTCCCTATTTTGCTGGTGGAGAAACTGAGGCCCAGCAGGTAGAGCCACAGGGCCCTCAGGTGAGTGCCGGAAACCCACTCGGGATGCGGGGTAAGTGCCTCCCCGCAGGCCCCGGTCCAGCCCAGCACGTACTTGGTGACATCTGGGGCTGAGGTTGGACGCACAGTCTTCCTCAGAGCCTCGATCCAGTTCCTCCGGATGCCCGAGGTCATGGCCGACAAGGTATAGACAGCATCTTTGGTCTGTAAGTCCACCCCACAGGTAGGTTGCCACCTGGCCAGCCCCCTTGCTCCCTCCCCACTATGGATTCCAAAGAGGTGCCCTTCCCTCCCAGGTGGGTATCTAAGGTCTTAAGCCTGGAGGTGAGCAGAGCATGCAAAACCTCCCCTCCACTAGCCTCAGGAGAGCCCCATCGGCTCCAAGATCTCTCCAACATCTGAATAGCCCTGCCAACGATATCCGGGATCGCCCCAGAAATGCTCAGCGCTGGCAGCAGGGCTTCTGACTGGCTCTGAGGACAGGATCTCCAGGTAAATGAGTGATAGGAGCCAGTCTGCTGGGCCACGCCCCACCCCGACACCTCCTCTGGGGGGCCCTCCAGGCATGCCGCCCCCCAGCCGCCCGCAGGCTCACGTGGATCTGGAAGCCATAGTTGCGCTGCACCGCATACTCGGTGACGTCCGTGCAGCAGCGCAGATCGATCTCACCGTCCAGCTCATCTGCCTGCAGCAGGAGGGCTCACGATGGTCCCTGGACTCCAGTGACCCTACCGGGACCCCCAAGCCCCTTCCAGGTGTCCCCCGGCACCTGATGGGGGAGAGAGCCCTCCCATCTCATCGTCTCACCTCCTCAGCAGTGGAATCCCTGTAGTACTTGAGGCTTGAATCGGTCAGCACAAACCAGTGCTTCTTCCACTGTGAAGGAGAGATGGTGGTGAGGGAGGGGGTGCGGGGGTGTGGAATGACAGTGTGCGTGCGTGTGTGCACCATTCCGCGGGCATCCTGGGCGCTGCCAGGTCAACCGTTCTGTTTGCAGCAGGGGCCTGGCACCCTCATCTGCTCTGCTGAGGGGTGGGGGACAGGGGGCAGTGCAGAGTCACAAAATCCACATTTGAAGTAAGCCCCCCCATTTCCTCTCTGCGGGGACAGCATCTGTGAAATGGGTCGGCTTTTCCTCAGTAACCACACCCTTCTTTTCTTTCTCGGGGCCCTTCTCTGATTTGTTGACACTTCCACAGGCTTCCTGATAACTTTCCACCAAGATCACCAAGGCTCCTACGTGCAAATCCCACCCAGTGCAATCCAGGAAGGGGATATGACCTGTGTAAGGTCATTTGCCTAGCAAGTCGGGGGCCAGAACTTCAAAAACCTTTTTCCGTACACTGACCCCAGATCAATCACCCCAGTGGTCAAAGACAAGTCTACCAGAGAGCAGGACTGGAAGGGTGCCCAGGGAGAAGCATCCGAGTGCTGGTCGTATTCTGTTTCTCGATCTGGGTGCTGGTTACATGCGTGTTCAGCTATGTGAATACATTATCTCTACATTTATGATGTGGGCTTCTCTCTGCTCCAACCAGGACTAGGTTGGCAGGACACATAAGAGAGGGGTGGGGGCATCAGAACAGCCTGATATGAAAGTGCCAAGCTCAGCCCACCTCTGGGCTTCTGACCGTTCACTGAAAGGCCAGTCGAGGTCCACCCACTGCCAGGGTCAGTCCATGTCCTCCTGGTGCTCTCCCACATCACTAAGCCCTTGTTTATTACTTCAAGTACTTCGTTTTCTTTCCTCAGGAAGACAGTAAGTTTTCAAGGATGTGCCAGGATGATACTTTCTACTTCTTTCCACACTGCCTCCCCTAACAAATACGATTTTAGCATCCAAGAGACCAAGGTTACAACTATTGTATGCCTTGCTAGCTGTGTGTCTTTAGTCAAGTGTCTCGACCTCTCTGAGCTTCAGTTTTCTGACTTATAAAGTAGGGCTAATAAGACCCTAAGCCTCCTAGTGAAGTTAGAAATGCCTAACCCTCCCTGGAACGTCTCTCGTGGCACTGCACATAGGGTCAGGCACTAGGTTGTTGGGGATCGTTCTAAGAGGCTGGCCTTAGAACCACCCTGCTCTTCTGAATGGCCCGAGCTGCTGCTCAGGACAACTGTCCCTCTGTAAAGTGGGGCAGGGGTTCTGTGTCAACTGATCTCTTTGGCCCCTCCAGGCCTAGTCTGTGACTGCCTGAGATGGCAGCTGCATGGGCCTCAGGTGCCCTGAGTTCTAGGCCAGCGTTTGCCCAAAGTGCTGCTAGGCCCGGAAGAGATTAAAGCCCTTGTGGGCCTGTCTCCTGTCTGTGCACTGAGGGGTTGGGCTGGCTGAACTCCCAGGGCCCTGTCAGCTCGGACATTCCAAAACCCTGTGAAAGAGAATGAGTAACGGCCAGTTCTGGGTGGAGCCCATAATCTCTGCCCTCCAGAGACCCTGGGTGGGGGAGGCCGGGAAGGGTCACTGGCAGGGTGCCCAGCCTTGTGTGAGCCTGGAGCCCAGCCACCAGAGGACTGGCAAGCAGGCAGCGGGTACGAAGGCTGGAGGCTGGAGGGAATAAAGCGTGTGGGTAGGAAACACAATGAGATTCCCTTTGGCTCCATGCCCTCCCCGGCATGCGGGCTGCACACAGACTCAAGCCGCAGGCGCATGCAGGACCTGGGCGGGGAGATGTCCCTTCTCAGGCTGGGTGGGCAGGAGGCCAGCTCCAGCTTCAGCTTGGCAGCCAGAAGGGTAGAGTTGGTGCAAGGCTACTGTCCCTTCTGGCTGTAAAGAGGCACACGTTAGAGAAAGGGAAGGTTATCAGCTGAGGCCCATCAGGCACTGGGGGCTGTGTGGGACCCTTTACATGCTTAATCTCTGTGACTCCGTTATCCACCCTGGAAAGAACTATTAGTATCCAGTATGTCCATTTCACAGATGAGGCCACCGAGGCCAGAGGAAGCTGTGACTCACCCGATGGGGCCCCAGGTTGGTGAGACTTCAAGAAATGTGGTCTGAGCCCCACCCCCAGCGTTGGGGGGAGCTGCTGTAAAGCTGAGTCTTTGGGAATCTGTACGTGTCTCAGGCTGGATGATCTCTGTGAACGCTTCCATCCCAGACCCTTGGATACCCAGCCAGGGTCGTCAAGAGGTGGGAGGGCTGAGGGGCTCTTGGTGAGAGGAGGGGATGGGGTGCAGGGCATGAAGCACCAGGAGGCCGCCATCCCTGGTGACCTTTACAGACTGCAGACTGCTCCGAGAGGCTGAGATGACTAGCAGCCTCTGCCCTCCCACCCCACAGCCCAAGGCCTTCTTTCCAACAGGACAAGAAACATCCTACCCTCAAGCCTCCCACTCCGGCCCCCACCCTGTACCCTCTCCACCCTGAAGCCAGGGTCTCTAGAAAGCCGGACAGGCCAGGGAAGCAGCTCAGCCACCTGGGCCCTGCAGCAACCCCACCTCCCACCCCCCACCCCACCCCCGCCTCAGCCCTCCTACCTCTCCAGGTTCATCCAAGATTGACATCCATCCCTTCTTGAAGTTGAGCAGATCGGGCTATGGGGAGAGGAGGGGGCAGATGAGTCAGGCCCAGCAAGAACCAAAGGGGCCTGGGGAGGAAGGGGGGCTGCCCATCCTGCCCCCGAGTGAGGGAGGGCTGAGGGCCCAGGTAGCCCCCTAAATCCAGGCAGGCTCCCCAGCCACTGAGGCAGCCTTGGTCCCTTTCCCGAACATCCGGCAATCTCTGAGAGGTGGGCTGGGTGACTGGCCACCCACCACAGACCTCTGAGCTCCCTTCCCACCAGCCGGCTTCCTCACCTGAGAGTGGGACAGGGGGCAGGAGATCTCTGACTGTAAAAAGGGACCCTTAGAGAGCTCAGAGGACAGGCCAGATCAGCAGGGCTGAGCGAACCGTCCAGTTCTTCTCGCTGATGAGGCCCAAGCGGCCCAGCAGGACAATGCCTTAACGCTCCTACCCATTCCCAACCCACTAACCCTCCCATGGTCCAACCAGCCCTGCACTTCCCTCATCTCCTGGAGAGCCTGAAAGATGGAGCCAGGCCCAGGCTGAGGTCAGAGACCTCCTGGTCCCCCCTAGATCTCTGGAAGGGCCGGGGAGATGGTACCTCAGTCCCAGCAAGCCCTACCTGCCGGGTGCTGCTCAGGGGGGCACGGCCCCGGGGTCTGGGGGCTCCCAGCTGTAGCATGTTCCACGGGGGCCTGTGAGCTAGGTCCCCCACCTAACCCTAGATGACGAAACTGCTCATCCAGGCATTCTCTCTGGCCAGGCCTATCCACAGACCCTCCCTGCCTGCTGGGGAGACCACTCTCTCGTCTAAGTCCCGGTCCGCCTGCAGAGGTTCAGCTCGTGCCCACTGGCGGGCCAGGCTGGCAGGCAGGGAGGAGGCGGCCACCTGTTGCCATGGCTCTGAGCCCACCTATCAGCACCTGCATCACAGCCTCACCAGGCCAAGGTGTCCGGTTGCATGGAGGGAGCGGGTGGCATGGCTCAGTGGGGTAGGCGGCGATGGCGGTGGCGGCTGGAAACCTGGAAACCGGAGCCACCTGACCTGGCCACCTCCCCTGACCCGCCTTCCTGTCAGGGAGCCCCATTCTCCTCTTCCTCAGGTGGAGGAAGAGACCTGAGAGGGGCTTGGGCCAGCAGCCTGGACATCCTGAGCCGTCTCCAGCCATGGCCTTGGGACCAGGGCCCCTGGATCTCGGCAGGCCGGCAGCCCAACTCCTGCATCGCAGCCCCTGCCCGGAGACCTGTCTGAGGGAAGGGACACAGGCTCTGCCCAGACCTGGGAAACCCCAGGCTGCATATGCCCTGTCTGCTCTCTCTCCTTCCCCACCCTGTTCCCCACGTGGGCCGGAAGCCGCTCAGCGTGGTTCTAAGCTAAGACTGAAAACCGGTTAGCCACGCTCAGGGCCACCAAGTCACCTGGGTCCACATGCAGATGGAGACCGCCCCCGTGGCCCCAGGGGAAACGTGCTGAAGAAACACCCACCCTCCTCTACCTCCCTGATCTAAATTCCTGTGCTGCGGAGGCAGTCCGCACCTCCGCCTCCTGGCGCTGAGAATGAGAAGGTAGGCCTTCTGGGATGGACCACGGAGCTGGCATCACTGTGCTGACCCGAAGAGAGCCCCCGGAAAGGACAAGCAGATAACCCAGCCAATCGGACTGAGCTGAGCCAGGGCTGGGAGACCAGCCGTGGGCTTCCAGAGGCTGAGGAAGGGCAGGAATGACAGGCTGGGACCCTGAGGGCTGCCTGGGAAGTGGGGTCACGGTGACCTGCCTAAGTCACATGCCCTCCCTGAGCCCGGCTGCCTGATGTGGCTAATGATAGCAGGACCCTGCCCTCCTGCCGGTTCCGTGAGAGAACTGAATGGGCCACACGTGGAGACGCCAGCACACACACCGCACACGTGCCGCACACGTGCCGCATCAAGCACGAGATGGCGCAGTGACCTTGGGGACAGGAGCTTTTAAACCTGCTGGCAGGAGAGGTCCTGAAGTCACCCTGGAACCCCCCCAGGGGTCACAAGGTCTGATAACATAAATCGCCTCCCCTGCACCTTCACGCGTGGCCCCCAGGCCCAGACACCATTCCTCCTCCCGAAGGAAGCTCCCTTTCTCCTTTTTCCTTTCCGGAGCACTGACAGGTCCTCACAGTGGGCCCTCGTTCCTTTGGCCACAGGTCAGCACTGCCTCCCGCTGGCCTGGACCATCGACACAGCCTCCTGTAAGGACACTCTGGCAGGGGACCCGATCCAAAAGGCCGAATGTCACAAGCCGCTTAAAACCTCCAGGGATGGCTCCAGATGGCTTCAGAACAAGGTCCAGCTGCCTTAGGATGGCACAAAAGCCTCAACCTGGACTCCCCACTGCTTAGGGGGCCCCATGTTTATGTCATCACACATCCTCTCTGATGCCCAACACATCAGGACTAGTAGGGCCCTCCACACATGCCTGTGTCCTCTGCTTGAAATACCAGGCCGCCGCCTCCTCCTCCTTCGACCAGGCAAACCCCTTCGCATGCCTTAAGACCCGGCTTAATTGCCACGGCAGAGGCCCCTTTCCCAGTACACACCACACACCACACCAGGCGACCTCCCACGGCCTCTGTTGCATCTGTGATTGTCTTGAAGCCATTTACTTATCCCTCACAGGCTAGACTAGAAGCAACTCAGTCAGGGAGTTCATGCCCCAAGACCCGAGGACTCAGGGAACATTCATAAAAATTTCTTTCTTTCTTTCTTCTTCTTTCTTTTTTTTTTCTCTCTCTCTTTCTTTTTTTTTCCTTTGGAACCAGGCCCCTGTTCTACACCAGGAAATAAGCTGTGAACAAGAGATGTGGCCCCTGCCCTGGTGAAAACTCAGGGCAGAAACAGACAATAAACAAGCGCACAGGTATATAATTTGATGCCGGGTAGCAGCTGGGGAATGAAGCTCCAGGGGCAAGGCTGCACCCGGCTAGCGCAAAAGGAGGTGGAGCAGATCCTGACTCCAGGCCTGGCTTCCCGAAGCCTCTAAGCATTTACCCAGTCACAGCACCTTTGCCACTTGCTCGTTCAGATTCCTGAGGTCGGGGAGATGGGGCCAGAAGAGAGGAAAAGGGTATGAAGATGAAACAGGAAGGACCCCGGCCTGGAGCAGGCTCAGGTCTGAAAGCGGCCAGGATGAATCCGGTAAACGCTGTCAAAGGTGACTGTGAGCCTCCCCTCCGCTCTGAAACCTCTCATGGCTCCCCAGTGCCCCTGACCAAAGCCCAAGCTGCTCTTCCTGGCCTCTGAGGCCTCCTCCCCAAGTCCCTTTTCTACGTTTTCACCATTTAATTCCCCAAATATGGCCACCAGCCTTTGTCCACACTGTCCCTCCTCCCCCAGCCCATCTCCACCTGACCAAGTCCTACAGTCACAGGAGGACATCTCGCTCGGGAAGCCCCCTCCCATCAGCAGGGATGTGCTGTCTTCCTCCACATGCTGCTTCTAGCAGCCTTACCCTTGTTCAGTGTGTGCTTCCCCAGGAAAGGCAACTGTGTACATTTCTTATCTCATCCTGAGAGAAGACTGGGACAGACCTGGTTACAAACTCTGGCTCGGCCAGGGCCCAGCTGTGTCACCTGTAACTTCACCTCTCTACACCTCAGTGTCCTCATCTGTTAGATGGGGAGTTACCATCAACCTTCAGGGTTCCAATGTGGTAATGTGAAAGCACCCAGTTCAGGGCCTGGCAGGCACCCAGTCAGCAATGAAACCACCCCCCACTAGCCTGCTGGGGGGGCGGGGGCGGGCGGCCAAGACACTGACTCAGCTCCTCCCCCCACATCCCTCTCTACTCCTCCCTGACAGGGAAGGGGAGGCTGCTGACAACAGGAAGGGCCGGCAGAGAGGTGGCAGGATGTGCAGAGCCTGAGGAAGTCCAGGCAGTGAGCAGGTCATCACACTCACAGGGGCAGGGCCCCTGCACACAGCACCCTGCTCAACTCTCCCCACCCTCCTCATCAGGCTGTCAGAGCCTCCCTAAGTCACTTGCCAGAAACCAAAAGCAGTCCTGCCCCTCTCTTCCAGAACATCACAGTCAAGGGGCCAGAGTGACGTGGAAAAGGGCTACTCCTTCCCTTACAATCAGGGTAACCTCTGGCAACTCACCAAAGACCCTCCCCAAGCCTCAGTTTATCTGACTGTAAAATGGGGGTAATGGTGAACTCAGCTATGAGGTGCAATATGATAAATAAGGCGCATGTATTGAGAGAGCTTGGGTAGGGCTCATCCCCAAGAGAAAGACAAATCCCTGCCATCGTGTTCCCCACCCCCAAGAGCGGGCCTGCCCCACCCAAGGTCCCAGCGCCGCTGCGAAGTGGCAAGCTCGAAATGGCAAGCCCGAGAGAACATGGTATCCTGCTGCTTCAGAAGTCCCAGGACAGGCTCTGGTCAGGATGGGAAGAGGCGGCCCCTTCTCACCCACCCAACCTCCGGCCAGCGCCCACACAGGCGTACAGCCTTCCCAGGCCCACATCAGCGCGACCCATCCGAACCAGGGAGCGCCTCTCTCCAGGCCCCGGCGAGACTCAGATCCAGGCCAGGCCCATCTCCGCTCCTCCCGTGGCCCAGAACCCTGAGAGACCCTACGGATCTGGCAGCTTAGGAGGATCAGATCAGGTTTTCACCAAGGGGGGAGCTGGAAAGGAGAAGGGAAAAGGCCACCCGGAATCTGTCCGTGATTGGTCCCGCAAAAGTGAGGGGGTGGTGCCTGGGAACGAGAGTTCCCATCTTCTCGGGGGTTGCCCGGGCTTCTGGCCCAGAAAGGTGAGGCGGAGGCCGGGGGAAGGTGAGGCAGGACGGCCGGCCCGTGCCACCGGGGTCGCCCTGTCTTCCGGCCGAGACCTCCTCTCGCCTCCGAGAAGTGAGGAGGGGGCTGCCCAGGAGGGGAGCGGCTCGGCTCTGGCTCTGGCCGTTGCTCTCATCCGGACCTGGGGCGCAGAGGGGCTGCCCCCCGGGGAGGCACTCACCGTCATGGCGGCACCCCGGGGCGGCGAGAGCAGGAGGCAGGAAGGTGGAAAGGGCTCTCGGGCCGGGCTCAGCGGCGCGGGAATCCCGCCGCCGCCGCCGCCGCCCCTTTCGGCCGGTCGCCGCCGCTCGTCCGGCCCTTCCCTTCCCCGGCGCTGCCCCAGCCCCTTCCATCCGCCCATAAAACTTTTTTTTTTTTTCAAACTTCCTGGGAGGATCCGGGCGGGCCAATGGGCGGCGGGGAAGCCGAGACAAACAGTGGCGGGGGCCGCGAGTAGGCCAATAGGAGCGCGGGAGGGGCCCGGGGGCGGGGTCTGCCGCGACGGGACGGGTGAGCTGGGGCAGTCGGGGCGGGCGGATGGGGGCGGAGGGAAGTGAGGGCGGGCCGAGCTCTGACGGCGGGCAAGCTAGGAGGAAGGAAGGGCCTAACGTGCAGGTGACTCTGTCGGGCCACGGCTAGGGAGTGCGGGGTGGGGGCAGCCGGGTGTGGCACCCTCGTCGTCCAGCAACGGCTTCCCGACCCACGCCAGCCGCCGGACGGAGCGATGGGTCCATTAGGCCTCGGCGCCTCGGTTTGATGGCGACATGGGCAAAGCACCCATTACTACCAATTCAGCGGGTCCCACACGCCAAGCCCTGTTCGTTACCCATGTAATGGACTTTCAACCTTACCACAAACCCGACAGGTGATATCCTTGTCCCCATTTTACTAATGAGAAAACGGAGGCTCAGCGAGGTGAGCCAACTTGCCCAGGGTCACACAGTAAGAAGAGAAGGGATTCCTAGGAAGTAATCTAAGCACAAAGTGAGTTCTGGAATTGGTAGGGCCTTTCCTAAACGTGCCCTCCTCACCGGGGGTCTTTCTCGCCTTAAGAACCTCATTTTGGGTTCTTGGGTGTGGGCTATACCCGTTTCTCACTTTCCCAGAACACTTGGTGGTTTGTAAGAGTACATTTGCCCTGCAGAATCTCCTCTAAGCCTGCAGCTGAGGAGGTACTGTGGTGGAATTTGTTGCTAACTGCATGAGGTGGCTTATGGGGCATTGTGACTTAAACCCTATATTACCTTAAGCAAGGTCCTTAACCTCTCTGTGCCTCAACTTCACCCTCTGTAAAATGGGATAATGCTGTTATCTCACAGGCTACTGTAAGTATTAAGTGTTAATTTAAGTAAAGCACCTAGAACAACCCCTTTATCCCTAGTTAGCTCTCCTTAGGTAGGGGCGCAGGGGAGCTTGGAATAATTACCACTTCAATGATTCTGCCATCTCAGTTTGGGGTTCGAAAATTATTGCTGTCATGATTATAATCACTATCTGCATTTCACAGATAAACAGAGGCCCAGGGAGCTGAAGTTTTCCCAGCATTTCCCATTGGAATTCTCTCCTCCACCCTGAGGAATGAGACCAAGGGTAAGTCCTCCTAGACACTGGCCTTCTGGCATCCCTGTGCTGAGTGTTCCCACACTACCCTGTACCTCACTCAGGCATTTGGTCCTTGGGAGAGTGCATGGACAAACAGAACACCTCAGCTACCACCAATGCCCTACCGCAGTGGCGTGGACACCTGGCAGTACCAGCCTCCTTGCTGGTTTCCTGGCCTCTGGGACTCCCTTCCAGTACCCTCAACACAGTGATGAGAACACTCCCCTGCTCAAAGTTCTTCAACACTTCTCCACTGTTGATACACACATCCTTGTGCCCGCAGTCATGTCCACTATCATCTGGCCCCTGCCTGCTGTCCTCTATCATTAGACACACACATTTCACGTGCTAGGGCTACACAACGCTGGGAAGTCCCAGAACGAGCCAGGTCCTCTGCGCCTCCCTAACTGCACGTTGTGCTGTGCCATGCCTGGAACACTTCCCTTCCCGTCCTCTTATGCCCCAACACACGCACACTCACTCTCTCCCTTCCCTCCCTCCACATGTTTGTTTGCCTGGAAAATTCCTCCTTACCCTTCAAGTCTCAGCCCAAAGGAAGCCAGAGTGCCCCCAGCACAGACTTAGAAGCTCCTTTCCCAGGGCTGCCTGCGTGAACTCCCTGCCCAGAGCTCCCTGCATCTGTACACTCCCCAACTCCACTGATGACCACACAGTGTTCTAATCAATTATATGTCCGTGTCCTCACAAACTGTGAGCTCCTTGTGGGCAGGAACAGAGTGGTTTTTGTCTACATCATGGTAAGCCTAGGGCCTCAGCCCACATTAGGTCCTTAGTAAACATTGGTCGAGTGAATGAATGCACAAATGAAGGAATGACTGCCTCATTGCAACTTGCCCCGGTAAGACAGAGATGGCACGGCTTCAGGGACCCAGGATTGACTTATTAAACAGAGCCACCAAACCTTGGGGTTATCCAGTCTCAAAGCGTTACTCTATTGAAGATAACAGTGTGAGGCTCAGAGAAGGGAGACGATGGCCCAAAGTCACACAAGTTAGGGGCAGAGACAGACCTCAAGCCCAGGCTTCCTAGCTCTTGACCTTGGACTAATTTCACTGTCCAGCCCAAGAGATGTGTGAAGCTGCTTTAAGTAACTGGGTGGTTCCACTAGCAGTTCCGTCTCTCAGCTCCTGATTTTCCTCATTCCCAGGTGAGAGAATAGCTGCAAATTCATTGAGCCTCAGTTGCCACATCTGTCCAATGGAGAAAATCTGCAGAGACTCTCAGGGCTGCAAGGAGGACTCAGGGAGATACGGATGCACAGAGGTGGGGGGGTGGGCTCTGAAGTCGGCCAGAGCAGGGTTCAAATCTTAGCTCTCCCCCATTGTGTGACCTGGAACAAGTGAGTTTCATTCCCTCATCTATGAAATGGACAATATGAACTGTACCTAGTATGCCTAGTGGTGAGGATTCAATGCAATCAGATGTGCCACGCACTGAACACAGAGCTGAGCACATAGTAGGTGCACAATAAATGCTGGCCATCATCACCATCATCATCATCCCAGAGTCCATTTCCCCATTTCTCTCCCCCTTCTCTCCAGCCAAAAACTTACCTGCCCCCTCCTGCCGGAACTGCTGTGTGTTAGTGACCCTTAGTTAGGTTGATAAGGTAATTCCCGCCCATGGCTTGAAGATACCACTCTGCCCAGATAACCACGTTTGCCTGGTTACCCTTGTGCCTTAACCCCCAAAGAGCAGCAGCGAGGAAATTAAGAAGTGGATGGAGAAGCTAGTGTTTGGACGCCCTCCTACCCCGTACCCCACCCCATCACACCTCTGTGCATCCTGATTTCCCTGAGCCTTCCCTGCAGCCCTGATCATCTCCATAGATTTTTTTTTCCCCATTAGACAGATGTTGCAACTGAGGCTTGGTGAGTTTGGCTGCTGCCATTCTCTCATCTAGGAATGAGGAAAATCAGCAAGAGGCCAGTTCCTCTAAACCAGGGGTCCCCAGCCCCCAGGCTGTGGACTGGTACTGGTCCTTGGCCTGTTAGGAACTGGGCCGCACAGCAGGAGGTGAGTGGCGGGCAAACGAACGAAGCTTCATCTGCCACTCCCCCGTCGCGCCCCATCGCTCCCCGTCGCTTGCTTTACCGCCTGAACCATCCCCCCCACCGCCTGTCCATGGAAAAATTGTCTTCCACGAAACCGATCCCTGGTGCCAAAAAGGTTGGCGAACGCTGCTCTAAACCATAGCTGTGCAACCTCGGGCAAGTCTACCTCACCTCTCTGAGTCCCGGTCCCTTCATCTGTAGAATGGGTATACAGGCTCTCAGCCTAGAGCTAGACCCCAAGCTGATGAGACTATGAGAGTCAGCCTGTCACCGAGAGAAGAGACCCCATGAGCCAGGCTGTGGCTCCTGGAGATGGCCAGGCCTCTTCCCTCCCACCGTGAAGGGGGCAGGAGAGCACAAGTCACAGCTGCCTCCCCTCCCTGCCCTTGAGAAAACCACCAACCAGAGGCCTGAGTGTTTACAGCCCTCTCTGGGCAGGGAATGGGTTACGTAATGCCAGATGTTTGTGCAACTGGCTCAGACCCAGGTCTGAGACACACTTTGCAATCCCAGAGCCCCTCGCAGGCCCTCCCTCCCTCTCCCCCTTGCTCCCAGCCTGGCTCCCCTTGGCCTATTTGCTGATTGGGAGCTTTCAGCTGGGTGGATTATTCCATCACCCCTCACCCTGAAAGCTGAAAACAGCCCCAGCCTGGTCCAGCAGGTGGGACGTCCCCCTCGCTGCAGAGACCACGGAAGCTCTGGGCTCTGCTTCCAGCTCTCCTTCCTCACATGGGGCCTCCACATCTCTCACTCTGAGCCCCTACTGGCTTTTCTTTGACTGACACCAGCCGCCTCCCTCCCCTCCCCCACTCTCCCCACCCTCACCCGAGCCCCACCCCACTGGAGCCAGCCTACCCTTTGCCACCTGAGGACCCCCAGAGACAGCAGGAACGGATTGAACAGCGTGGGACGGTCCCCGGGCATCCGCCATGAGGTCACCAGTCGGCCCTTGAGTGGGCTCTCAGCCTTGCCCTCCGCTGGCCTCTTGTCTGCCTGTCAAACAGGGTCCAGTGTTGGCCCCCACGTCCCTGACGACAGCCTCCCCTGCCCATGCTGCCATGCCCACCTCAAAGGCCCAGGGTTGCCATCTTTCTCCTCTCCCAGAACTGCCGAGGTGGACTGCCACGTGTTCACACCGCGTGGTATTGGTTGACAGGGCTCCTGGGGCTCAGCGCCCTTGGGAATGTGCACTTCTCCACCCTCAGGTCAGACCCCAGGTGGCCGGCGGGAGGGCAGTGCGGACCATAGATGTGTATTCAGCCCGCATAAGGTTTTCAGATTATTTTGCATTAGGTTCCAGTGTTAAATAATCATGTAGTTTAACACATAGCTACATATTTCCAGCTCCTCTTGAAATATCTAAAGATGGAGAAACTCTGGGCTCCTCTTCCCCAAGGCAACAACCCTCTGGAGCCAAGGGGTCACTCAAGGGCCCCCTAATCCTGAGTCCTCCATCTGCCTACTCTCCTCCCCTTTGTGAAAGGAATGAGTCACAGACTTCCACAGCCACACACCCGGCAGAGTCCCCAGTGCACCCTCTTTGGAGTCATCCTTGTTGGGGAAACTGAGGCCCCAGTGAAGCAGAGGCATTTGCCCAAAGTCACACAACAAGTTACTGGCAGAGGCAGGGCAGAGCCCAGGTGTCCCAACTCTTCAGAATCCAGGGATTCTCTGGACGTGGGACATGAAGCATCAAAGCACAGATCCAGGGCTTTGGGGGGAAGGCCTGCCTCCACCCTGCACCTCATCGCCATCACAGCCCTGACCACTAGACCGTGGGCTCCTTGAGGGGGCTTTGGGGGGAAGGCCTGCCTCCACCCTGCTCCTCATCGCCATCACAGCCCTGACCACTAGACCGTGGGCTCCTTGCTGGTGCTTCACGTCGCCCCTGGCCCACACCCAGGCATACACAAGGTGCTCACGAAGGGTATGTGAATGAATGAGTGAGGCAGTTATCAATTCTGTCCAGTCCAGGCTTCCTGGGGGGGGATTGAGAGGTTTTCTGGGTTGCTGGGGCAGGCCAATTTCATGGAGACTAGAGGGGGACACCTGTATTGCTGTTTCCTCTTTGTTCACAAAACTCTGGCCCCAGGAAGTATGAAGAAATAACCCAGAAAGAGGAAGAGCAAAGTTGCCGGAGTCCCTGTGAGAGCTGGAAGTGCTTTTGGTGACCAGTCCCCGTTCCCTCCCATTTCACAGATGGGAAGACTGGCCCACCAAGCAGTTAGAATGCTGCTTCTACTATGCGAGGCCACGCAGGCAATCAGGGCAGAGCCAGGAAGCGGCGTTGGGGGTAGCAGAGAGAGCGCTGGGTAGGAGATCCTGAGCCCTAGGTCCTAATTTGAGCCCGACCACCGACCAGCTATGTGATCTGAGATGACTGCCTACCCCTCCTTTCCTCATCTGCACAGTCAGGGGCTGGGCAGAATCCCTCCAGCTCTGACTAGCGGCAGGGCCAGACTTGGGGGCTCCAGACTGCCAGACAGACACCCCCCCCCCCGCCCACCCCTGTCACACCCAGCTTCTCAGGAAGCGGCATGGGGAACAGCAGAACAACAGCAGGATTAGAAAAGCACAGCCTCAAACCGCCTGGTGTTCTCCTCGCCCCCCGCTGCCCCAGGCCCTCAGCTCTGACCTCACCTCTCTGGAGGCTGCGGGTGATGAGAACAGTCTGTTTGGCAGGTCTGTGGGGAGGGGCGGGGCAGAGCATGTGCTCCAGCTGCAGCCAGGCCTCAGAGCGGCCTCGGCGGGTCCCACCCCTTGCACACATCTCTCCCGCCCCAGGACCCTGGAGCTCCTCCAGGCCCAGCTGACTTCTGTACCTCCTTGGCCCTCTTCAGTGCTTCTCTGGCTCCAGCTCCTGGAAGCTCTACCCTTTCTCCCAGCCTGGCCAACCCTCCAGAATCAGGAGGACCTTGCCTTCAGAGACCATCAGGGCCAAACTGCCATTTGCCCAGGGAAGGGCAGCGACCTTTCAGGGCATCCTAGCAAGTTGAAAGCAGAGCCCTAGGCTTCTGACCCTAGGACTGTCCACCCGCCCAGATGCGGTGGAGCCCCTCTTCTCGATGTCCCCATGGCAGAGCCAGCCTTGGCCTGGATGACCCCAGAGCTGATCTGAGGGCCTCAGCGCACCTCCAACCTGATTTCCCTTCCCTTCCCCTCCCTCTGTGCCCACACCCATGACCCAACTACCGAGTCTGCCTGCTTCTGGTCAGTCAGTGAGTCTTGGCCTCTGCTTCCTTCTGACTCCTCAGGCTCCTTTGATTGGAACTGGAGGTAAGAAAGAACACAGCTTAGGTCAGATTATTCCCCAGGTTCCAACTTCTTATGCATCCATTCGTCATCCATCCATCTAACATCAATAGACCCATGTATCCATCCAACCATCCAGAATCCATCCTATGTCATCCACCCACTCATCTAGCCAACATCCATTATCCCAATACATGCATCCTCAATTTATTCATCATCTATTCATCCATCCTGTATCCACGGGGCTTCCCTGGTGGTGCGGTGGTTAAGAATCCACCTGCCAATGCAGGGGACATGGGTTCGATCCCTGGTCCGGGAAGATCCCACGTGCCGTGGAGCAACTAAGCCCGTGAGCCACAACTACTGAGCCCGTGCGCCTACAGCCCGTGCTCCGCAACAAGAGAAGCCACCCCAATGAGAAGCCTGCTCACCGCCACCAAGAGTAGCCCCCACTCACCGCAACTAGAGAAAGCCCACGCACAGCAACGAAGACCCAACGCAGCCAAAAATAAATTAATTAATTAAAATAAAACTATATCCACGTATCCTTCCTCAATCCATCCATCATCCATATTCCACAACATTTACCCATCCATGCAACATCTATCTATCCAGCACCCTTCATCTGTTCCATTCATCACCCGTCTATCCATTCATCCATCCACCCATCCAACATCTGTTTCTCATTTGTCCAACATATATCATCTATCCATCACCCGTTCATACATCTGTCATCCATCATTCATCCATCAACTACCCACGGACCTACCCACCTTCCGTCTGTTTCTTGCAAGCCCTCAAGCATCCATGTATTCACTGGTCAACCAGCCACTAAGCTCATCTCCTTTGTGTCAGACCCTGGGCCAGGGGCCAGAGGTACAGAGATAAAGTAGGTGCATCTCCTGCCCGCATGGAGCTCATGTTTTTTAAGGGAAAACGACAACTGAGTGTGACCAGATGAAGAGGAGCAGAACTACCAAGCCCGGAAGGGAAACATCACCAATCCAGGGGTGGCGTGAGTATTCAGGGAAGGCGTCTCAGAACAGGGCAGCTGATCTAAGACTCAAACAATGAACAGATGTTTGGTGAGTGAAGAGGGAAGGGAAGAGCTTCCTAGCTAGAAACAGCAGGCACAAGGGCAGGGAGATGTGCTCACAGAGCTCTGCAGCCAGCTCAGCACAGCTAGAGGGCAAATCTGGGGGGGAAGGAAGGCCAGGAGGCCTTGAACGCCATGCCAAAGGTTTCCTAGAGGTGACCAGCTGGAGCCCCAGCAGGACCTGGTGAATGCCTCTGCTGTGTCATCTGTGAAATGGCCTGAAGCACCTGGTGTTCCTGCCCCTCCCCAGTCACCATCTCCTAACCACCCAGGGACCCCTGAGCCTCACCATGGAGTAACTCTAGCTAGAGAATCTCTTTCCTCCCTCTTCTCTTTTGACCAGACCAGCCTGCAGCATCCCAGCGTCCACTGGGACGCAGCATCTTCTCCTTGAGCTGCCTGTGGTGGTCCACCTGCCTGCCCAACAAGCCTGATAGCAACCTCTCATGTGCAGGACCAAGCTGGCTCATCCCTGCATCTCTGGTGTCTGTGCATTGAGTTGATCAGGGGAGAAATCGAGAGCAGCCTCAGGGAAATGCAGGGAAGGGGGCTCCCTAGTCCTTCCATGGGCTCAGAGGCTCCACAAAATAGTGGTTAAAAGCTTGGGCTTTTCCAAGACATGGAAACAACCTAAATGTCCATCAACAGATGAATGGATAAATAAGATGTGGTGTATATACACGTGGTGTACACACACACACACACACACACACACTGGAATATTACTCAGCCACAAAAAAGAATGACATAATGCCATTTGCAGCAACATGGATGGACCTAGAGATTATCATACAAAATGAAGTCAGAAAGAAAGACAAATGTCTTTTGTCTTGCAAACTAGTATATATAGGATGCATAAGCAACAAGGTCCTACTGTATAGCACAGGGAAATATATTCAATATCCTATGATAAACCATAATGGAAAAGAATATGAAAAAGTATATATATGTATAACTGAGTCACTTCGCTGTACAGCAGAAATGAACACAACATTGTAAATCAACTCTACTTCAATAAAATTTTAAAAAGTAAAAACTCGGGCTTTGGAGTCAATACTTTGATCTCACTTCTCTCGACTTATACTTGTGTGACCCCCAGCAAATGCTGAATGAGTCTGGGCCTCGTATCGAGCTGAGGCACATGTGGCAAAGCATGCGAAGCCCGAAGGCCAAGGCCCGGCACACCATAAGCCCTCCGCTGTCATCCGTGGGGGAGGCAGTACTGGGCTGCACATTGTGGAGACGGGGAGGGTCTGGATGAAAGAGCAGGAGCTGCCGCGTCGCCCCAGTAGTGCCTGTCAGGGAAGTAGTTGGTCCCGTTTTACAGAGGAAGACCAGGACCAAGAGAGTCTGGGTGTCCAAAACCACCTGCTGCATTCCTGGTGAGCTGAGGCCAGGTTGCAGGGTTCTGGCCTCCAGGACCCTTCCCACTGAGCGTCTTCAGGTAAATGCTCTGGGCAGCACCAGAGCACTGCTGACTCTGTGACCCTGCCCCTGGGCCAAAGAGACAGGAAGGGATTTAGTGAGCACCTACTATGCGCCAGGCACTGGGCCTACTTTACATATAGGCCCCCATTTAAGCAGCTGTCTCAGCAGCCAGCTCAGCCCAGTGAGCATTTATGCAACCCCTTCTCTGTGCCTGAGAGGAGCTGTATGGGCCAGAGAAAGGTAAGTGAAGCTGTCAAGCTTCACTCCTGGACTTTAAGGAACCTGGAATACAGCAGTGGCGAGGGGACACGACCACGCTGGCTGCAGTCCCAGACAGGGCCAGGTAGAAGCCACCAGAGGCAACACAAACCAAGTATTGTAGGGCCAGGAGGGGAGAAGGGCCTGGCCAGTGCATCTTGCTTGAGGCCTCAGGGTGATCTGCACGGAGCAGACCCGGGGTCCACCCCTACCCTGGCCCTGACTAGCTGTGTGATCTTGGGTGAGTGGCTTAACCTCTCTGTGTCTCAGTTTCCTTGTCTGTAAATAAATAGTGCCTTTCTCATCAGACTGCTGTGGAGATTAAATGAGGAAAATACCATGAAGCATTCAGACCAAGGCTTAGCACACAGTACATGCTCAAGAACAGTGCTCTCATTATCACTGTGCAGTTTGTGCTAGGGGAAGCTTTTGGTCAGGAGGATTGTGTGCAGAAGCTGAGGGGAGGCCTTTCGGGACACTTGTGTGCGGTGGGACTGACTTTCAGGCTGCCCCTCGGAAGTGAGGCTGACTTACCTCCCATTGTAGCGAGCTGGGGCCCTCTGCAGGGCTCCTGCCCCTCAGTTGGCCTGTCTCCTCCAGACCAGCCATAGTTGAGGTCTCTGGTCCACTTGTCACTTTGGTCTTTGGCCACTGGGTGGAGATGCCGGCAGGGCTGGGTGGCTGGGCGGAGCTCTGGGGCCACTGCCCAGGGCTGTATCCGTTGACCAGAGTAGCTCCTGCCCCTCCTTCAGACTGGGTGTGTCGCTCTGGCTCCAGCTCCAGAGTACCCTTCGTGCCTGGGGAAATTGTGCCTGGCCCACCCCAGTGTCCAGCCGAGTCCCGGCGGGGCAGCTGGGCCTGCAGGAGCTCCAGGAGGCCTTCCCAGTCCAGCCTCGGAAGAGTGGAGGCGAGTGTCGGCTCCCCCGAGTGGGTCCAGGCCCCCTCTCTGGGGGCCATGAGGAGGCCCACCAGGTCCCTCCAGTCAAGCTCGGGCTGCCTCTCGGGGCCACGCAGGTGTGGACAGGCTCCCTCAGCCCCCCAGCCCGTGGCAGGGGTGGTCTCAGGCCTCTGGGGTTTCGAGAACTCTCCTGGGCCTGCCCTGGAGCTCTCTGGGGGCCTCATAGGCTGGTGAGGACTGGACAGCTCCTGCAGGCTGCCCCAGCCCCGCTGAGCTGGCCTGCCAGAGGGCTCCCATGGCCCAGCACTGGGGGGTTCCTCCCAGGCCTCTGCCTGCCCCCTGTGGCAGGGGGGGCCAGCCAGCAGCTTCCAGCTCTCCTCAGACTCCCTGGGAGGGCCCCTCCAGGTTTCCTCTGGGGCTCTGGCAGCCCCCTGCCTGGGCCCCCCAAGTCCTAGCCAGCCCCCCAGGCCTGGGCCCTCCTGCCTGCCCCAGCCTCTCTCCAGGTGTCCGTGTGGGTCCCCGGATCCTGGCGGTCCCTCCAGACTCTGCTGCCCTCCCAGGGGCCGTCTTGGGCCCGCCCGGCCTCTTTCCAGAGGGCTCTCTGTCCGCTGCTCCCTCTCAGGAGTCCTGGCTGACGTCCTCGGGGGCGGCGAGGACCCCTGGAGCCGCCGTTCCCCCTCAGGCCGCCTCTCGGGGCTCCTGGGATGAGGGGGCTCTGCTCGGCTCCGCCGGGCCGGTTCTGCCTGCTTCGCGAGGGGCTTGGTTACCTGAGGATGAGGTGAGGGAGTGGGTGAGGCTCCAGGACCTTGACTGGGTGGTGTCTGTCTAGGAGGACAGGAAACTGGGGTCTTAGCCAGGCTTCAGGGAGTTGCAAGCTCTGTCCTCACGGCAGGCTGGATTAAAGCAGGTCAAAAAGTACCTAGGGTCTCTGGCTTCCCTCCCTGGGGGTGTCAGCCCTTACCTCTCACCCACCTTCCTCAGTTCCAGAAAAAGATCTGCAAACAGCTGCTCACTTTCCGGACTTCCCCCTCCCCCCCAAGATATTGATTCCAACCTGGGCTATCAGGTGCCGGAATTTCCACCACCAATACTCCATTCACACTGGGTTGGGCCCTGCCATCTAAGAGTTTCTTTAAAAATGCCAATCCCCACCCTGGAAGAGACAGCCCTTAGAGCTGGACTGACGTATGGGGAGGTTTTCCCTGAAAACTTCTCAAGATGGCAGGTGCCTAATGGAGGACGGGGGCAGCATGGAAGGGCCGTCTTCAGGATGGACTGATGGGGTCTGGCTCAATTTTGCTGGCTCTTTGGGAGAGGGAGGAGCTGGACGCCCATGATTGGGACTCTGACCCTTTCGTAAAGAACCTCCCTTCCCAGGACCCCCGCCCAGCACCTGGGGGAGGGGAGAAGCTGTGGCTCACCCCTTGGGGGTGCAGGGGCCCCGGGCAGGCTGGCAGTGCTCACCTCCCTGCTGAGGGCAGGGCTGGACTGTCTTCGGAGAGGTTGGCTCTGAACTTGGCTGGGCCGCTGCGACCGCCCCTCATCCCGGGTCTGGAAGGCCCCCGGTGCCTCGGACTTCCTATGAGCAAACGCACCGCCCCTCTGAGGGCCCTTGGGACTGCCCCACTCCCGGCACCCCAGCTCCTCTACTCCCACCCCCAGTGGAAGAGATGTAGCAGATCCAGGGACCCACCACAAGCTCGTTGAAGGGCCTTAAGTGAGGGAGGATCCTTTCAGGGCCTCAGTTTCCCCTTCTGCAAAATGGGGATAGTCGACACTGCCCTATTCTACCTGCTTCATGGGGCTGTTGGGAAGACGAAATGAGAAAAGGGGTGGGCAAAGGTCGGGGAGCTCAGCCTTGGCCTTGACCGCCTCCTGTCTCACTCAGTACTTCCTTTCTGGCCGCCACCCCACTGGCAGCCCACAGTTCACCCTCAGACAAAGGCTAGACTGGTCCTTGTGGGAATTAAGATTTATTGAGCACCTACCGTGTCGCAGGCAGTGTGCATGCGTGATCATAATGGCAAACATTTATGGAATACTTCCTGTGTCCCAGGCACTTGTACTATCTCATTTCAACTCCTGCAATCCATGAGGTGGAGACAGGAGAGGCAGAATGACATATGCCCCCATATTCCATTCTTTCTGCCCATTTTCTGTCCATATGGTAAATTTTGGACTTCCCAGGCCAACCTGTTCCCCTCAGTGCTAGCTGCAGCCCTCTAGCTGTTGGTTAAAGAGCTCTTAGCAAGATCAGAAGGAAGAAACATCCTCTTTTCCCCACAACTCCAGAAAGGCCAACATAAAACCGCCCATGCAAATGTCATTTCTAAGACACCCAGATTTCAGGCATTGTTGCCACGTCCGGCGAAGACAACCTCTAAGCTGTGGAAAGTCCCTAGTTCCAGCTAGTTGTCTTGCTTAATAATCGTTAGCCATGGCTATTAATATTTAACGTGACATCTCTGTTGAAATGTAGGAACATTAAACAGAATCTGGGTACATCTCTCCCCTCCCCTGTGTGAGGGGGTCAAAAGAAAAGACCTAACCACTCCACTGGGTATTTAGGATATTTATTGCAAGAGGGTTTGAGAGTCAGACTTCATCTAAATTGGCAGATGGAGCTGTGTCTCTGGTGGCTGAACCAAACCAGAAGGCTGGGAAAGATGACCAGGTGCTGACCTTGACCCAGCCAGTGAAACAGGAAGAAGAATCTCTCCTCAGGTCTGAGCCAGGACCCATACCCTGCAGTCTGCCTCCAGCTTGGGGACTAGGCTGAAACTCTACAGAGGCTTTAGAAAGTGAAACAATTAAGGCCTTGGGCTTTGTTCTTGTCTTATGGCTTTTGCCAATGTTATTGGAATCAGATCCATAAACTAATTTGATTTTTTAGCCATTCTTAGCATTGGACTCACAGGAAACCAAAGTTCCCTGCTCTGGAGTAACTGTTTCTAAGTTTGATGGCTGCCTGATCAGGTTCAATTTTTAATCCAATTTGAAGCGAGAGAGTTTCCTTGCTCTGTGAGATCTGATGCCTTAGAGTGAATTTCCCTCAGAACCGGGGTGTAGGAGCCTCTGCGAAGCAAAAACCCCAACGTTGACTAGGTGGGGAGGATAATGGCAGAAACTACCCTGTGCAGGGTGGCGAGGCAAACGTGCGTTCTCTTCCGAATGAATGCATTTTCCATATAAACTCCAGCTTGTTCAGTGAGCATTCCGTCTGAGAAGGTTCCCCCCGTGTGGAATGGAGAGAGGGGAGAGAACTCAAGAAAATTCTGAGACTTGGACAGAGACCCAGCCTCCTGATGCTGAAGCAACAGTATTTCCTCGGGCCACCTGTTCCTGAGGGTTGGTGTGGCTCTGCACCGAGGATGACAAAGAAGCTTGGATGGGCTCTTCCACTTCCAGAGGGTATTAAAGGACAGCGACCATCAAGTCAGGTAAATTCCATGAAGGCTCTGTTTTGAATTCAAGATACTAGGAAATGCTTATATGATTCTAAGACAAGAAATTCCAAAGGCATCAAGAGGGCAGGAATGAAGATATCGAGCCAAAATTCCTAATGCTTTAATGTGATAATAGCCCTTTAAGAAAAAACGTCCAGCCTCAGTTAGAGCAATGCTTGAACAGAGTAGATGCTCAATAAATACATGTTGAATGAATGAATGGGAGAAAGTAAGAGTACAGCTCTATAGCCACCCACTCATAAATTTCAGTCTGTCCCTTAGGGATATTTAAGTAGGTTTTAAAATTTTTTCTTCAGAGGACGAATGGTTTTCTACTTGGAAAAAATGCCATACAAGAGGGAAAATTTTAATTACTCAGTAGAGTCGTAAAGCCTTGGTTAAAAGCAAATAATCTACTTCACCAAAATATATATGCTAAATATGCAATTTTTATATATCAGTCATACCTCAATAAAGCTTTAAAAAAAAGGTAAATCTACTTCAAAGAGAGCAAAATGAATAGAAGTATCTGTGTAAAAACAATTAAATGATTAATAAAAGTATAAATATTCCAGACTTCTACTATAAATGCTTTATCTCTCTAGAAGTTAATCAGGGTAAGAAAAAAAAAGAAGGAAAGAAAATTTAACTTTGGTTCAAAGACCCTGCTGAGTCATCAGGTAAAGTCAAAGGTATGCAAATTGACATCAGACCAAAAATAGTCATCATAAAAGGCCAAAGACAAAGGGGATTTTCAGGGTAGTGAGACTATTCCGTGTGATACTCTGATGGTAGACACACGTCATTATACATTTGTCTGAACTCAGAATGTACATCACCAAGAGTGAACCCTAATGTGAACTATGGACTTTGGGTGATAATGTGTCAGTGTAAGTTTATGGATTGCAACAAGTGGACCACTCTGACGGGGGATGTTGATAGTGGAGTAGCTGTGCACGTGTAGGAATAGGGAGTATATGGGAAATCTCTGTACTTTCTGCTCAATTTTGTTGTGAACCAAAAACTGCTCTAAAAAAACGAAAGTATTTTTTTAAGAGGCCAAAGAAAGAATTACACTAATGCTGGAGACCACAAAGGTTGTCGCCTGGGTTTTAAATGGATAAAACTTACTGGAAAAGGAAATTTGAAGAATAAGAGATAAGGTTTCTCGTGCAGATTCAAATCTAAGAGAAAATGTTTTCTAAGGAACAACAAAGAGAGGAATTGTGGATGCAAAATATTACCCACTCCTTAGGGTGGTGGAAATGTTCTAAAATTATGTTGTGGTGTTGGTTGTACACCTCAGCCTCGGTAAATATGCTATAATTTATTGAATTCTACACTGAAAGTTTTGAGACTTTCAGACCTATGTTTTTTTGTTCTCTTGAACTTAGCGAATGGAATTTCAGCCCTGATCCTTAAAGACTCTGAGGCTGGAACTGCTGGAGAAAGAAATCTCAGCCGGATCTGGAGGAAACATTTCTCCTCCCCAAGACTGGGGAAAAGCAGACGTTCTGCTGGGTTGTAAACACCCGCATGAATGGAGCCACTGACCAAGGAGACTTGTGGGATTCCTGGACTTCAGGTGCTGTCGCTGCGTCCCAGGAAAGGAATATTTAACCTCTAAAAAAAGTCTGTCATCCTGTGGGTTCTCTTATTTAAAATATGTGGCTCTGGCCATACGTTTTAAATTGACATCTCTGTTTTCGGAAATGCAAGGGACCTGTGAGCTTTCTTCTTTAAGGCAGAAAAAAAATCTGGGACACTTTCTTCTCCCTCACATAAGGTGTAAAAAATAAATAAATAAATAAATAAACCTATGACTCTGGATCAAACAAAGGGTTTGAGAATTTAACCTCATTTAAATTAATGTACTAATGTTCTAA
Organism: Stenella coeruleoalba; assembly: GCF_951394435.1. Lineage (NCBI taxonomy): Eukaryota > Metazoa > Chordata > Mammalia > Artiodactyla > Delphinidae > Stenella > Stenella coeruleoalba. The sequence continues at coordinate 10,514,301 of NC_137157.1, forward strand.
TTTTACAGATGAGGAAACTGAGGCTTAGGTAGATTAAATCACTTTACCACATCACACCAGTTGGCGAATGGCGTTGACCCAGGGTTTGAACCCAGCCTGCCTGACCCTGGTCTTCGCTCTTACTCTTAGGCTATGCACAATATCACTTAATTGTCAAAAACAACTCCTAAGGTGCGGAAACAGGTGAAGTGATTTGCCTAAGGTCACATAGCCAGTAAGCGGCAGGGCGGGGGCCTAAACCCTTTCCTGGTTTGGAACCTAAGCCTGTGAACCTTCCACCTGTCCTGCCGCCGCCGAGCCTCCGCCCCAGCCCACCTGGCTGCCCCAGCCCTGGGCTCACCTGCGCTCTTGCCCGAAGAGGCGCTCCACCTCTGCGCGGCCAGGGCTGCGGGTGCGGCCCCCGTTGCTGCACTGGGGCCCTGGCTCCCTCTGCGCCAGCCTCCTGGGTGGGGGCAGGTCGGCCAGCACGGTGTATTCCTCCCTCTCCAAGTTGTGCCTGGTCTCCCCCGGGGGTGCCGAGCCCCGGGAGCCCCCCGAGCTGCCTGGCGGAGGTGAGGGTGCCAGGAGCGCTAGGTCACTGGGCGGGTGGCGGGGTGGAGAGGAGGCTCGAGGGGCATCCCGGTGCCCTATGCACACTTGAGGGTGCAGCACTGGGGAGCCACGCAGAGAGTCGGTGGAGGGGGCCAGGCTCTCCATGCTAGTCCCAGTGGGGTCCTGGAAGAAGAGGGAGGGCTCGGGGGCCTGGCGGGGCGGGGACGAGAAGGAGGGTGCATCACGGTGCCCAATGCATACAGGGCTGGGGATGTGGAGGCGCTCGTGCAGAGAGTCTGTGGAGGGGACAAGGCTCTCGGTGCTGGCCCTGGGGAGATCCTGGAACAAGAGGGAGGGCTCTGGGGCTTGGCGCGGCGGGGAGGAGGCCCGGGGTGCGTCACGGTGCCCGATACACACAGTGGGGGGGAACTGAGGAGGCTCGTGCTGGGCGGACTGGTTCTCAGCATCTGACGTGTCTGGGAGGAAGGGAAAGGGGTCAAATTGGGTGTGGCGGGGGGGTGAGGAAGCCCGAGGGGCATCCCGGTGTCCAATGCATACGGCTGGGGGCATATAGGGGGGGTCATGGTGGGGCGATTCACTCTCAGATGCGTGGGGGTCTGGGAAGAAGGGAAAGGGGTCATGCTGCAAATAGCGAGGAGGCGAGGAGGCTCGAGGGGCATCCCGGTGCCCAATGCACACAGGGCAGGGGGGCTGGGAGGGCTCCGGAGAGGTCTGGGGTGCACCGCGGGTAGCAGGGTGCAGAGGCGAGGAGGTCCGGGAGGCACTGTGGTGGCTTGGCGGGTGGGAGGAGGAAGTGGCCCGGGATGGTGAGTTGTGCTGGGTGGGGCTGGAGGAGCGCTGGGATGAGTCACGCTGAGCTGGTCTGATGGGAGATGAGGTCTGAGACCTGTCGCTTTGGGTTGGCCGGAGGGCAATGGATGCCCAGGGAACCTCACTTTGCTTGGAGCGAGATGGGGAAGAGGTTCGGGGGCCATCACCCTGGGTTGGCCGGAGGGGAAAGGAAGCCCATGGAATGTCTTTGTTAGTACGATGGGGAGAGGAATTCCTGGGATTGTTCCGCTGAGAGGAACGACGGGGAGAGGAAGGTCCGGGATTGTCCCGTTGGGTGCAGCCCTGAGAGGAGGAGCTTCCTGGGTTTTCCCGCCGTGAGGAAGAGGATTTGGGATTGTCCCGTTGGGCACAAGAGGTTTTGGGGTTGTCCCTTTGGGTAGAAGAGGTTCTGGGAGTGTTCTGTTGAATACAAGAAGGTCTGGGGTTGTCCCTCTGGGGAGTACAAGTAGGGACAGGAGCTTGAGGGCTGTCCTGTTGGGTAGAAGAGGCTCTGGAGTTGTCTTGTTGGGTGGCTCTGGGGGGAAAGGAAACTTGAGGATTATTTCGTTGGGTGGACGAGGTTCTGGGGTTGTCCCGTTGGGCGACTCTTGAGGGAGAGGATGCTCTGGGGGTGTTCTGTTGCGTGGAAGAGGCCCTAGGGGTATCCTGTTGGGTGGACGAGGTTCTGGGGTTATCCCGTTGGGCAACTCTTGAGGGAGAGGATGCTCTGGGGGTGTTCCGCTGTGTGGAAGAGGTCTTGGGGGTGTCCTGTTGGGTGGACGAGGTTCTGGGGTTATCCCGTTGGGCAACTCTTGAGGGAGAGGATGCTCTGGGGGCATTCCGCTGTGTGGAAGAGGTCTTGGGGGTGTCCTGTTGGGTGGACGAGGTTCTGGGGTTATCCCGTTGGGCGACTCTTGAGGGAGAGGATGGTCTGGGGGTGTTCTGTTGCGTGGAAGAGGCCCTAGGGGTATCCTGTTGGATGGACGAGGTTCTGGGGTTATCCCGTTGGGCGACTCTTGAGGGAGAGGATGCTCTGGGGGTGTTCCGCTGTGTGGAAGAGGTCCTGGGGGTGTCCTGCTGGGTGGATGAGGTTCTGGGGTTGTCCCGTTGGGCAAGTCGTGGGGGAGAGGAGGCTCGGGAGGTATCGAGTTGTGTGGAAGCAGAGCGATGGAGAGAGGAAGCCTGGGGGGTGGTACTTCGAGCACCACTCTGTGGTGTCGCGGGAGAGACCGGGGTCAGCGCCGACCGGTGCCGCTCCAAGAAGTACGCGCTTTCTCCCCGGAGCTTCGCCCAGTGCTGTCCGGCGCTTCGGTTCCCACCACCAGAGCCTAGAGAGAGAAGAGTTAGGTTCAAGGTAAAGGCAGAGGTCTAGGCAGCTCCCACAGCCTACCTTTCTTTGTCCCCTGGGACAGATGATTGGGGCAGACCCCACACTGTCTCCTTAGAGGACCCACTTTCCCTATCACACAACTCCACCCCTCTGAGCAACAGATTGGAGGAGGGCTTAGATGCCACTCTCAAGCTGATGTCAGGAATCTGAAATTGAAAACCAGGATGACTCGGTCAAAGTGGGGTGGGCTCTAGAGCCGAAGGTCACATAGTCTGGGGGCTCACGAACAAGTTAGAAAAGAGGCAAACTCGTAAAGAGCAGTTTTGAAAATAGTCTGTGAGGGACTTCCCTGGCCCTCCAGTGGTTAAGACTTCGCCTTCCAATGCAGGGGGTGCGGGTTCAATCCCTGGTCGAGGAGCTAAGATCCCACATGACTTGCGGCCAAAAAACCAAAACATAAAACAGAAGCAATGTTATAACAAATTCAATAAAGACTTTAAAAATAGTCCACATTGGGCTTCCCTGGTGGCGCAGTGGTTGGGAGTCTGCCTGCCGATGCAGGGGACACGGGTTCGTGCCCCGGTCCGGGAAGATCCCACATGCTGCAGAGTGGCTAGGCCCGTGAGCCATGGCTGCTGAACCTGCGCGTCCGGAGCCTGTGCTCCGCAACGGGAGAGGCCACAACAATGAGAGGCCAGCGTACCGCAAAAAAAAAAATAGTCCACATCAAAAAACCTTTAAAGAAAAGAAAAAGAAAGAACGAAGCATAAAATAGCCTGTGTGACCCCGAGAGGGAGAGCTGGATCCAATAGCAGCTACCAACAAATTTTCATTTCTGTTCTACTTCCTGCAACTGGATTCCGAGAAACTCCCCCCTCTCTTCCAGTGAGACTTGTGTGATTGCTCTAAAAAGTTCCTTTTGTGAACCGGCAGCATTGGCCTCACCCGGGGGTTTGCTAAGAAATGCAGAATCTCAGGTGCACCCTGGGTGCACTGCATCAGAATCACATTTTAATAAGATTCCCAGGTGATTTGCATGCACGTTACAGTTTAAGAAGCCCTGATCTAAGGGATTCATGTAACTTCGCTAATCAGTGACCCCCTCACAACTCCCATCCCCATGAAGGGGCCGCCATGATCATGGTGTCACCCTACACCCCCCTCAGTCCCTTGGTCACCAAGCATGTGGTGGCCACCAGCTGTGTGCGTGTCCCTGGGCTGGTACTTCAGGAGAGAAGTAACGGGTATTGTGGCCGTGTCTTGAAGGAGCCACGACTGCATTCATTAAAGTCCACACTTAAGAGTCCCTCTTCTCTGGGGAGTTGCCTGATGGCCTAGTGGTTGGGATTCTGCACTTTCACTGCCTTGGCCCAGGGCTCAGTCCCTGGTGGGGGAACTGAGATCCCACAAGCCACGCAACGCGGCCAAAAAAAAAAAAAAATGGAAACCCTCTTCTCACACTTTGAAACCTCTGCCTCCTCCAAACTCTCTGAGCTGGTGTCACTGAAGTCTTGAGTTTCCAGCACCCATCGAGGAACTGGAACCACGCACAGAGCAGCACTTAAAATTTGTGCTGTTGGGAATTCCCTGGCAGTCCAGGGGTTGGGACTCGGCGCTTTCACTGCCGAGACCGGGATCTAGGATCCCGCAAGCCGGCGATTCGGCCAAAAAAAAAATTTGCCTTGTGGTTGCGTGATGGTCTGATGCCCCACGACGTTCCAAATCTGCACGCTCCTCTCATCCACCTCTTCCCACCTCCCCGCTCTCAGCTACCCTCCTTTCTCACCTGGATGGTTGCAATAGCCCCCCAACAATGTGCACTCTGGGCCCAAGGTCATCACCCATCCAGGGAGATCCTTTCCAAAAGCAAATCTAGCTAGATCACCCCTGCTTACAAGGAGAGACGAAAGCTGTCACAGATGGGAGAAAACTGAAAGACATGGTAACTAAACACAATGTGGGATCCTGGATTGGATCCTGCAACATAAAAGGGACATGTGTGGAAAAACGGTGAATCCAAAGAAAGTCTGTAGTTTAGTCAGTAGTATTGTTACCAGTGTTAATTTCTTAATTTTTTTTTTTAATTTCTTAATTTTGATAATAGGGCTATGGTTATGTAAGATGTCAACACTGGGAAAACCCGGGTAAGGGGTATAATGGAAACTCTCTGTACTATCCTTGCAACTCTTCTAAAAGATTTTAAAAAAATGCAGGGCTTCCCTGGTGGCGCAGTGGTTGGGAGTCCGCCTGCCAATGCAGGGGACGCGGGTTCGCGTCCCGGTCCGGGAAGATCCCACGTCCACGGAGCGGCTGGGCCCGTGAGCCATGGCTGCTGAGCCTGTGCGTCTGGAGCCTGTGCTCCGCGTCGGGAGAGGCCACAGCAGTGAGAGGCCCGCGTACCGCAAAAAAAAAAAAAAAGCAAAACCTTCAAGGGCTCCCATCTGCACTTGGAATAAAATCCAGGCATTTCCCATGTGTGGCAAGGCTCTGCCTGCCCCCACCGGCCTCCCAGCTCCCTGTGGGTAGGGGCCTCGCCTTCTTGTTTATTACTGTGTCTACTGGGCTTAGGAAAGTGTCTAGCACACCATAAGTGAGCAATAATATTGTGCCACCACCTTCCAGCTCTGAGTTGCACCTCGTCCTGGAGTCTTCCCACCCTTTGAGCATGTGCACTGGCTGAGATGGCGTTTACCACCACTCCCAGTGGCTCACAGCTGGGTCAGCACCCCCAGCCCCGGTTTCTTCCCTTTCCCACCCATCACAAGCATCCCTTGGAGCCTGGCCCACCCAGGATCTGACTTCATTCCTGCAGCCCCCTTAGTGAGCACACAGGGCAGGCTGTGCAGAGGTTCTAGGGCATCTGTGTTTTGTCCCTCAGCTAGCCGGGCTCGGTACAGCCTGCCCCATGGAGTGTGTCTGCAAACTGAGAGGTGCCCCGAGAGGGATGTCAAGGCATTCCCAGCCTCTTGGACTTGGCTAATTCCCCCCAGGCCGTGGCCTCCTGCTGCAGTTTGGGAACCTGCCGCCAGGCAGACAGTGGTGACTGCCTTTGATCAAGCAGGTCACATAGTGAGGGTCCCCCCACCCCACGGCCCCTGTGTTTAAGAGCAAGAAAGCAGGGATTTAGTACAAAACCCCACCAGCTCTCAGGCCATTCGCACTGGGGAGGCGCTTCTTCCCATACACACCCTCCCCAGGGCCTGATGGGGCAGGGCAGTGGAGGCTGGGGTGCTGACAAGATCTGATGAATGTTTTTAAAGGATGGCTCAGTTGCTGGGGGCAGAATGGACTAAAGGGGCCTGGCAGAAACAGGAGATCTGAAGGCGCTGTGGCAATAACCCCTGGTTTGGTCGGGGAGCAGTGGTAAAGATGGCAGAAAGGAGACATATTTGGGGTGTGTTTTGGAGGTGCTGGCCAGAATTGCTGCTGATTGGATGTGAAAGGTGAGGAAAGGGGAATCGGGATAACACGAGATTTGGGACCTGAGCCTCCGGATGGGTGGTGACATAGAACAGATTGGAGGAGGAACAGGCTGGGAGGGAGGGTCAGGTTACTGGTGGCCCCCAACACCGGCCTCCTCTGCACCCCCTTCTCCTACACTCCACATGCTCCTATCACCCCATCTTTCTTCTCTCCTCGAACCTGCCACCTCTGCCCACTCCTTAAGGCTCTGCAATGGCTCTTCTGTTTCTGAACTTAGATCTCAGCTACAATGCCGCCTCCCCAGAGAGGCCCTCCCTGTCCACGGGCCACTTGCTCTCACAGCCTCCTGTCTAATTGTCCAAAAATCAGTTCCCACTCTCTTGGACTTGGAAAAGATGCCACGTCCTCCCCCGTGCAACACATGGGGGCACCTGGCCAGTTTGCCCCATGCTGGGATGCTGAGTGTCCACTTGGTTAAGGTGCTGTCTGCCAGATCTTCCCATCCTAAGGCTGCCTTTTCCCTCTGTAATCGATATGTAATCTGAGGGGCGATACTCTGAGACCGTGTGAATATACTGTTCCCTGACAACCCTTCACCCAGGAATTTAGCATCAGCCGGTGATTCATGCCTAAACCAGTTATCACTACAGTGGCTGCAATGGTCTCTTAAACTGCAAAAGTCTCCTCTGCCTCGTCCTGCTTCAATTCATCCTTCACACCTTGCCCTAGTGAAATTCTTAAGGCACAGAACCAATTACATCGCTCCCCTTCGCAAAAACCTCCTGTGGCCCCCTGCTACTTACAAAAGAAAGTCCAGACTCCTTGGCTAGACTCTTGAGGCCCCGCATGGTCTGGCCCAGCTATATACCACCATCCCTGCTAAAGCTGTGCATACCAGGATACTCCCTTTTCACACCTCCATGCCTTTACCCAGCTGTTTCCTCAGCTACAGTGCCACATCCAAAAGGTGTTCCTCTGAGTCCTTCCTTGGCTGGAATGAAGCTCTTTCTCCCCAGACCCCGGACCTACCCTGACCCTCACCCCCAGCCCTTCTCACAACTCCGCACAGCTGTTTCTACCCTTCCTCTGTCCTGAGCTGCTGTTTGTCATCTCCCATCTGTTTGCTTTACTAGATGATGTGCTTTTCGGGGCAGGGACCATGTCTGGCTCTTCCTGAATGCCCAAGGTATCTAGCATCAGGTCTTACACATGGTTAGTGCTCATGTGTTTGATGATTGAATGCTACAGGAGCCGTAGGAAGCCAAGACTGCCTTCTGGGGTTAGGACATGGATGCCCCGCCCCACATCTCTAAATCCTGATGATGCTGAAGACACAGACCAGGAGGCAACACAGCGCAGTAGTGATGGAGGGCCCAAACTTTGGGGGTCCAGCATCCTGGGTTCACATACCAGCGAGACGCTGACCAGTGTCATGGGCATCTGTGGGCTTGGCCTGACCAGCAGCCTTCTGCCTTTCTCTGGAAACAACACCTCCTTGATTTCCTTTGAGCCATCTCCTCTCTTCCACTCTCAGACCATGAAGTTTGAACAGGGGATTGATCCCATCCCTGATCTCCAGGTTGGGCACATGACCCATGCTGGGTCCCAGGGAGAACCCTTCCTGGGACTTTAGCTATATCTATAGGGAAGATTGTGCCCGCTTACTGTGGGAGTTGAAAATTAGGTAGGATACAGCCTGATACCGCTGCTACTCATCCTGCCACCATCAGGGGAGGATCTGAGAATGAAGAGAGAAGAGCAGACACCAGATTTTTGATGCCATTTGCATACCTGGATCCAGCCATGCCCGAAGGCATTCCTCTAGACTTTTACTCAGCCAGTTTCCATCACTTGCAACCTGAAGATCCTGACCCACCAGTTGCAAGATGATGTATTTAAAGCAGATTGCATGGCACATTGCCTGCTCCATAATTATATGGGGACCGTTACTGTTATTAAGACTCAAGTTGTTAAAGTAAGATGTACCCAGGGGCCCACGCGGCCAGAGAAATGGTTATCTGGTTCCCAGGCCCCTGGCCATCACCACACCTGTGGTCACAGGGACCAACCTGGCCTGGCAGAAGGTACTCACCCTCCTTTCTCTGGCCTGCAGTGTCTCCTCCTACAGGGGACCGGGTGAGGAGAGGAGGAGCCCTTCGGGCACTGTCAGCCCTTGGCCCCTCCTGTGGCTTCCGTGGGATCATCACGGTGAACTTGTCCCCACTGGGGGCTTCCTCTTGCCTCTCAACAGTGTCCCAGTCCTGCCAGGGAAGGGGAGGAGAAAGCCTGTTTGGAGAGCAAGGAGAGAGAGCCCAGGGCCTGCACTCCCAGCATGAGATGGATAGATGGAAGGAAAGGGAATTGACATTGCAAGAGCACCTGCTGTATGCTCAGGACTGTGCTGGGCTCTTGGAAGGTGTGAACTCAGCGAAGGTTCAATCAACCCTGTGCAGTAGGTATGTCCCTTGGTGCTAAGAACTTGCCCAAAGTCACACAGCTAGGAAATGGTTTATATGGGAGGGGACTTGAATCCAGGGTAGTCAAACTCCGTGTGGTAGGAGGGCCTTCGAATAGCGGTCCCTGCCCCAGAGACACCCCGAGGATCCAGAGAGAAGTAGGTGAGTTCAAAGTCTAGCCCCAGGGGCTTTCCTGGTGGTGCGGTGGTTAAGAATCCTCCTGCCAATGCAAGGGACACGGGTTCGAGCCCTGGTCCGGGAAGATCCCACATGCCACCGAGCAACTAAGCCCGTGCACCACAACTACTGAGCCCACATGCCACAACTACTGAAGCCCACGCGCCTAGAGCCCGTGCTCTGCAACAAGAGAAGCCACAGCAATGAGAAGCCCACACACCACATTGAAGAGTAGCCCCCGTTCAACAAAACTAGAGAAAGCCCGCGCGCAGCAACAAAGACCCAATGCAGCCAAAAATAAATAAATTTATAATAACAAAAAAACCCCTAAAGTCTAGCCCCACCACTTCCCAGATGTGTGGCCTCAAGTAAGTCACTTCCCTTCTTTGAGCCTCAGATTTCTTGCCCCAAAACAGGGACATAAAACTCTCCACCTCAGAGTCGGGTGGTGAGCCTTCCTGAGACAATGCCTGCAGGGCTGGGTCGTTTTATTCTGAATCTTATCACTTTCCCCTGGGGTCTCCTGGATAGCCGGCCTCTTCTGTCCCGGGACAACACTTTGAGGGTCGCATGTCCCAAGAAGTTCCCCTGAGTCTCCTCTTCTCCTGGCTAAATGGCCCCCCGCCCTTGCCAGGCCCTACAGCCTGCTCCCTTTCCTCTGACCCTTGGAGATCCATGCCAGGGCTGGCCATGGGGCTTAGCAGTGTGTGACCAGGGCGGGGCCTAGGTCCAGTCCCACTCCTGATCTGGGTACCACACCCAACATCCCGGCCCTCCGTGCACTGAGAGTTTTTGGCGGCTGGAGCCCGTTGACGATGCACGAGCTCCCTGTCAACGGAAACACCTGCCTCTACCTTTTCATAGCCAGGCCCTCAGCCCCCCTGGGCTGGCCCTGCAGAGCCCCCGGTCCCTCCCAGGTGCATGGTCTGGGGCAGCCCAACATGCTGGCTAAGGCTCCAGAGGACCTCGGCTCCGTTCCCTGTTGTGAGAGGCTCAGCCCCGTCTGGGGGTTTGCGTGGGACCCCAGGGCTGGCCCAGGGGCAGACACCTGCTCTTGCCCTGGCCTCCCGCCCCCCTCTCACCACGGAAGACGAGTCGCTGGTATCATCAGGGGCTTCGCAGTCAGGGCTGGAGCTGGTGCCAGAGTCAGGGCTCTCGGTGAAGTTGCCGCACAGGGAGGAGGTCAGGCCCTCCAGGTAGGGTGCTGCCTCGGGTTCCTGGCTCCTGGGGGTGGCTGTGAGGCCCTCTGCAGGGAGCCCTGTTGATGGGCCCCTGGGAGAGGAGACAGGCCCATGACTTTTTCCCTCAAAGTGATGGGAATTAAGGAGTAACACCCCACCACCACCCAGGTGCACACACACCTCACTTTTGAGTGGAGGAGGGAGCTAACACCGAGGGCTGCCTGTGTTCTGCCCTTCACGTGGGCTGCCTCGTTTAGCTCCAACAGCCTCCCTTCGAAGTGAGTGTAAAGATTCCCATTTTACAGATGAAGAAACTGAGGCTAAGAGAGGTCAAGGGACTGGCCAAGGTCACAGAGCTAGGAAAAGGCAGAGATGCACTGTGAACCAGGGCTGTGGCCTCAACCCCCACCATGTTACTGGAGCAGGAGAGAGGACCCCAAGCTCTGTAAGACTAAGACAGAATCATGCTGGGCTAACAGGGGGCTTTGAGAGGGAGCAGGGCTCCAGGGGCAGTGACAGGGCCACCGGTCTGGATGCCAAGGGAGGGAGCTGTAGAGAAAGCCCTGCTTTAAAGAAGCCAGTAGGTTAGAGCTGGCAGTATCCCCAAAAAATGACCCACAATGGACACCAAGGGGGGAAAGTGGTGGGGAGGTGTGATGAACTGGGAGATTGGGATTGACGTATATACACTAATATGTATAAAATGGATAACTAATAAGAACCTGCTGTATAAAAAATAAATAAAATTCTAAAATTAAAAAAAAAAAAAGAGTGACCCACAAATTGGCCTATGAGACAGAAATGAGTGATGACTCGTAATAGAGGTCTGTGGTCAAATAAGTTTGAGACATATTACACTCTTCTCCTACCTTCCCCACCCAAAAGCACAGCGCATGCTAGCAAACTAAAAGCTCTGACAAGTCCTGCAAAAACAATATTCCAATTTGTTTATACCAGACTTTCTGAAACATATTTGACGGCAGAGCTGTTTTTTGTTTTTTGTAAAATAATGCCTACCTATGAGGAACACATGTTCGCAAAACAATGCTGATTTGATTCAATCCCTCTTCTTTTTTAAACAGGGAAACTGAGGTATAAAAAGAGGGAATAACTTGCCCAAGGTCCCACAGCCCATCAGGAAAGGATGGCTGAAGCTGGAACCCAGGTCTCTAGACCCTCAGCCATGTCCTCCCAAGGCACCATGGCCCCAAAGAGGGACTTCGGTCCAACTCAGGCCCCGGGGTGGAGGGATTCCAGAGCCTAGGGGCAGTGCATGGTCAGGTAGGTGGGTGATAAAAAGCGCCCCTGGGTGCTGAGACTGTTTAATCTTTTAAAGCAGTGCAAAGGGAACCAGGAAATGTGAGTGGGCTGTGGGCCATGCCCACGTCAGGGTGGGTGCACGCGCTCCATCCCCTGAGCTAGGGCCCATGGAACATGCCCACTGCTGCCTGTACCCAGGCCGAGTGGACTGACCATGTGACCCACGACAGCAGCCATCACAGACGGAGGCTGCCAGCATGAAGGGGTGTGGGGTGGGGCGGGTGAGGGCATCCAACCCCGGGAACCCCTCCTCAGGCCCCAGGGTTCTACCCACCTTTCAGGCCCTGGCCCAAGGCCCGAACCCGCCACAGACTGGCAGTTGGAGGTCGAGGCACCGAGCGGGTCCTCAGGGGCGGCTGGGCGGCGCGGCAGGTCGCAGTAGGGCGCCTCAGCACTTGGAGGGCTCCCAGGCTCCTGAGACAGAGTCGGAGAGGAGGCAGCTCGTCGCCCACGTGGGGGCTCCCCTCCCCCTGTGCAGCCCCTCCCCCCACCAGGCGGTGTGGAAGAGTCTCCAGACAGCTCCTCCTGGGACCTCCACTTCTCAGGGAGAGCTGTCCATCAGACTGGAAGTGCTCCTTGGGGCCCAAGCTGGGGGCTGGCAGAGGCACAGGTTATGTGCATGCGCACATGTCTACAGGTATGTGTTCGTATAAATTCCTGCGTGTGTGCAAGTATGCGCATGTGCACGCATGTGTGTGCATGCCTGGTGGGTACACTGATGTGTGTTTGCGTAAGTGCGTGGACGTTTGTTTATATGTGTTTATAAACATGCGCATTAGCATACCCACCTGACCTGTGTACACGAGCAAGCACGTGTGTGTCGGCACATAGGTATGAGTCTGTGCCTGAGGATGTGAAGGGCACTAAAGGATCCAAAAGGGTCTTCTGTTGCCAGAACTCAAGGATGAGGAGGGAGAGGGAGGATTAAGCTAGTCCGGAGGATGAAGGAAAATGTCTGAGGCAGGAAGAGGTAGTCTGAGGGAGGAGGAGATGGGAAGGAAGACCTTGGAGAAAAGGAGAGATGTGCGCTCCTAAAGGAGGGCCAGGGGCCTCCAGGGCTGGAAGGTCAAGGCTCCAGGGGTTGGGGTCAGGGCCCCCGAGCTGGCTGAGGGTTTCTCTCTCCCTCCTGCCCTGAGCAGGGCCACACCTGCGAAGGCTGGTGCTGGGCTCACCCGGGGGAACGGCTGCTCGCCTCCGGGAAGGCCCCCCCATTCCTCCCCACCTCCCAGGGTGGCAGGGCCCTCCCCCCGGTGAGGGGGACAGCGGCCACGGCACCCTGCACCCCGCCTCCTCTCGGATTACCTGGGCGGCGGGCTCCGGCAGTGGCGGCTGGCGGCTGTCAGCACCCTCGTACCCGGGGGGCTCCAACTCAGGCCCCCACGCTGCTGCCCTCCCAGGCCCCGACTCTGGGCCGAGGTGGCGGCAGCCGAGGCAGTGGAAACCTTAGAGGGGCCGGCTGCGGGAGCAGGGGCCCCTCATTACTGTTTCATAAGCCGGGGCCCAGCCAAGAACAATGCAGGACATGAAACCGCAGGAACCCGATCCTCGCGGCTCACCTGAGAGCGGGGCCGGGCGGGGGCCTGGGCCCGGGCTCCCTGGGGACCTTGGAGCCCAGAACCGGGGCGGAGGCCACAGCCTGGCCGCAGCCCTGGGGTGGGCACAGAGTCTCCGGGTTCCAAGAAGGCCGCCACTCCGGGACCTGGGCAGTGCCAAGGAGTGGGGCTGGGGTGTCTGCCGCGCCATCCAAGCCAGAGAAGGAAGGCCCTTCTGGATTCAGTTTCGCCCCCTGCCCGGGAGCCAGATTCTGATCAGCGCTCCATAGCGGGAGGTGTCAGATCTGCAGCCCGGCCTGGCGCCTTGGCTACCCTGGGGACCTTGCCGCGTGAATAAGGAGGGAGCGGCACTCTGGGCATCATCGAGGGGTCCCAGCCCAGCTGGGCCCGGCAGGAGCCTCAGCCTGTCGTGGTACCTCCTCCCTGCCTTCACCTCCAGCCCCCGTCACTACCCACCATCCACACGAGTAGGCCCAGCAACTAATCCCCAGCTCTGATTTCCTGTCTGGCGGGTCAGCACGGGCTCTGGCCTCAGACAGTCATCAGGCCCAATCCTGGCGCCTCCACTTCCCAGCTGGGTGACCTCAGCCCAGTGACTTCCCTCTCTGAGCCTGGTTTCCTCATCTACAAAACGGAGGTGATTAATGGACCCACTCCCTAGGGGTGTTATGAGAATTAAATGAGTTAATATGAGTAAAAGGGCTTAGAACACCGCCAGGTCTGTACATCTTAAATATAATAAATAATGTAAAAACATTCAATAGAATTTTATTAGTGTTAAGTCAATAAAATGTTAAAGACACTTAAGAATAGATGCATTGAAAAGGAATGTGTGGGGCCTGGCATACAGCAAGACCCTCCCCTCTCCATCCAGAACCTGGCCATGACCTGGTCTAGGCTGTGTGATTTCCAGGGATAAGCCCTCCTCACACCTCCCAGCCTGGGAGACTCAGCTGAGAGCAGAGCAGAGATGCATCCAGAGCCCAGGATCATGGGGAACTGGAGCAAGCTTCTGCGAAAGGTTTGCTCTGTGACCTGGGGCCCTTTCTGCATTTTCTTTTTCTTTCTTTTTTTCCCAAATAAATTTATTTATTTATTTATTTTTGGCTGCATTGGGTCTTCGTTGCTGCGCGCGGGCTTTCTCTAGTTTGGGTGAGCAGGGGCTACTCTTCAATGCGGTGCGCAGGCTTCTCATTGCGGTGGCTTCTCTTGTGGAGCGCGGGCTCTAGGCGCGCAGGCTTCAGTAGTTGTGGCACATGGGCTCAGTAGTTGTGGCTCACGGGCTTAGTTGCTCCACGGCATGTGGGATCTTCCCGGACCAGGGCTCGAACCCATGTCCCCTGCATTGGCAGGCAGATTCTTAACCACTGCGCCACCAGGGAAGTCCCTGCATTTTCTAACATAGGTGAAGATGTCAGAACTGGCTCTAGCCCCAGGCGATACCTTTATCAGGCCCCTCAGGGATGAGTGTGTGCTGGAGTGTAATTAAGGATCTGGCTGGGGGATGCTTTTCTAACACACAGATTTTGGGACTCTACGTGTTTGAAACTGTTCATCAGCGCCAGATCCTGATGACTTGAAAGCCTCTACCTCCTGCAGAGGTCTGGCTCCTGAGCTCCTCATATTAAGTAAACTCCTCTCATCTCCAGTGTGTCCCCCAGGCACCTCCCACTCACCACCCCAAACAACTCCAAACGGGCCTCCCATTCCAAGAACTCTGCCTCAGAAAATAACACAGCAGTCAGCCATGTTCCAGCCTCTCCACGTTACTCATTTACCAAATCCTTTAGATTCTCCTATTCAGTTAGTTCTGAAATGTGTCCATTTGTCTCCATCTCAAAATCTCCAGCATCAGGGACTTCCCTGGTACTCCAGTGGTTAAGACTCCATGCTCCCAATGCAGGGGGCCTGGGTTCAATCCCTGGCTGGGGAACTAAAATCCCACATACCGCAGCTAAGCCCGTGCGCCACAACTAGAGAAGCCCGCGTGCCGCAATGAAGACCCAGTGCAGCCAAAATAAAATTAGTTAATTAAAAAAAAAGTCTCTGTCACCTCTGATATGAGTAATTGCACTTTTTCCTCATTGGTCGCCTTGTTCACTCTCACTCCCTGCTGTCCATTCTCTGTCCTGCAGTCAGAGTGACTTCTGAAAATGCAAATCTGATCACATCACTCGTCTGTTTAAAATCTTTAGTGGCTGCCCATGCGTCTCAGGAAAAAGTCCAAGGTTCTCAGCATGTCCACAAGTCCCCACAGGCGGTGAGACCCAGCCCCCACCCCATTCTCCATCCTTGGCTTCTCTCCACCCTCCAGTGTGCCTCCTCCTTGCTGCCTCAGGGGCTTTGCACTTATTGTTCCCTTCCACTCCTCTTACCCCAGCTTCACTGGCGATGCCCTCCCAGCCCTTACCAAGCAGTTAAAGTAGCATTTCCTTCGAGAAACATTCCCCGAATGCCCTATCATTTACCCTCATGCCACTTGCTGCTCCTTTACAACATTTATCACAACCATGATTAAAAAATTATTTGCATGATTACTTTCTTAGTCTCCATTTCTCTTGCTAGACTACAAGCCCATGAACCAGGAACTGTGTCTGTTCTATTTGTCACTGTTTCCCCAATATCTAGCATAATGCCTGGCACATTTTAAGCACCGATTCAATATATGTGAACACATGAGCTGGCCCAACTGGTCTCAACTGGGAAGTGGTGGGACTGAGACTAGAACTCAGACCTGTCTGAATCCAAGCTTCTCCTCCTGTTCCAGGCTTGCCATCTCCCCACCCACCGGGAGAAGGTCATTGGCATGGGAGATGGACTCAAAGGGATTTCAGGCAACTGCTCCCTGAACTTGGGGGTGAGGGTAGGGGAGCTGTTTTTGGAGGTATCAGGACAGGTAGAAAAGAATCTCCCAGGTTGACTCTTCTGGTCAGGAAGGAGGAAGAAAGGAAACGAATGTGTATCGAATTAGCCACATGTGACTTGGGCTAAGCAGGGCCAGATGCCCTGGGTGAGAAGACTTGTTGCCCCACTTTACCCATTAGGAGAGTGAAACCAGAGCAGTCAATGACCCAAGGTCACATAGCGGGTAAATGGCAAACCTAGGACTGGAACTCTGGTCTGCTTGGCTCCAAAGCTGAACAGCAACTCCCTTATAATGGCCACCTCTTAGAGGCTAATGCCTGCACGGAGATGGCGGCCAGGCTCAAGGGGAGCCTCGAGTCTCACTGAGAATGACACAGAGCCATGAGGGGGTCAAGGCTGCAGCGCCCTTGGAGATTCACAGTCCCGTGCTTCGCATAGCTCTGGGTTTACTCGGACCAGGGCTTAGCCTGAAACCTCATCCTTCACAAAGTGAGAAAATGCCTCCCCTTTCACTCCTTCCGTACCTTCAAGGACAAAGTCTCCAGTGGATGTGTGTATCTTTAATGGCTAACACCTACCAATCTCCCTTTTTAACAGAGAGACAGCAGGGCTCAGGCTCAGAACCTTGAGCTGACAACACTCTCTAGTTAGAATTTAGTGACATTTCTGGGTTGGTTTTTCTTTCCTCTTTTATTCTTTCCTTTGAACCTTCTATATAAAGAATATGATTCTAGTTTTCTATTTGTGGTGGTGATGTAAAGTTTTGTTTTAATATAAGTGAAAAAATGCGTATTGATTTAATGGACAGTACGGTAAGTAATAGGTTATATGAGGCTTGGCAGAAAATCATAAGAGCAGGAGGAGAATAACTGGTATTTGAGAAGCATTAACATGGTCCCACCACCTCATTGTACAGACTGAGAAAACTGAGGCTCTGACCACAAGGAAGGTCAGTGTCTGAGTTCAGCTGCAAGTTAGTGGCCCAGCCAGGCACCCCCATCACAGACACCCCTGTCCCAAACCACCACTCAGGAAAGCCTGCCTACCTGATGCCTTGCTCTGTGGGCCTCCTCAGGGTGGAAGCAGTTTTGACAGCATCTCTGGGCAAGCACATTAGCTTCAAAGTGGTCACAGGGGGCATTCCCTGCCACCCCCTCCATATCAGTTGAATCAGGCCAGGGCAGCTCCTGCAATCCGATGGTGGGGCCTGGGAAGAATTAGGGGTCGGGGGGAGGCAAAGACCAGCTGACTGGCTGGCAGCCCACCCGGACTCCAGCCCCAGCTTGCCCCCAGACCGCCAAGGACCGAGGAAATGAGGTTATCCATCAATTCTTTCACCTGTTCACTTATTCACTCAACAAACACTCATTAAGCACCTCCTGAGCACCACGCACTCTGCCAAACATTTGACACGTGATTTCTAGTCGTTACTGCAGTGTTGCTCAAAGTGTATTTTGAGGACCCTGCACTAGACTCAGCTGAGCTGCTCATAACATGCATATCCCCAGTTCCTTCCCTGATCCACCCAGCCAGAACCTCTGGAGGTGAGGCACTCATACAAGACATTTATACAATGCATTTTATACATGTCTCCTAGGCGATTCCAATGCACCCCAAAGTTTGAGTACCCTTGCCTTACAGTTATCCTGCACTGTAGATAAAATTAATGCTAATTTCAGATGAGG
Organism: Stenella coeruleoalba; assembly: GCF_951394435.1. Lineage (NCBI taxonomy): Eukaryota > Metazoa > Chordata > Mammalia > Artiodactyla > Delphinidae > Stenella > Stenella coeruleoalba. Next base: position 10,531,653 of record NC_137157.1, read on the forward strand.
CAACTAAGTCTCACAGAGATTCCATAACTTGTTCAAAGGCCCAGTGGCTGAACTGGATTCAAACCCAGTCTTTGTGCCTCCCCATCCTCTCAGAGGTGGGCGTGAGGGACACTGGATCACACTGCCAACTCACACAGGTCCCTTGGGAAACCCTGAGAGTGAGGCAAGTGGCCAGCCAGGTATTTTCAGAACTGAGGACAAAATCATGGATGAAAGTGAACAGCATAAGGTCACTCTGCAAGTCTGGCAGAGCTCAGCCAAAGAGAACCCCTGGTGTTGTGCTGAGCACAGGGCTCTTCCTCTGGGCGCCACTGAGGGCTCCAACCCCATGCCCTGGCGGGGCGGGGGAGACCCGTCAGAAGAGTGACTTGAAGATGCTCTCCTCACCCCAGCAAGCGGGGTGGGGTGAGAGGAATCCATATCCCCAAACACACATGCACCTTACTGTGACCCCAGGTCGTCTGCTCATACCTGTCGAGTTTCCTCCAAAGCGTCGCAGGGGATCTGGCCTTAGTTGCCAATCTTGGCGGAGAGCTGGGGAATTTCACATCCTCCCCTGGGGCAACCAGGGAGAAGATTCCTGGCTCCTTCACCATCAAACCTGAGGAAGTGGCAGGGCACGGTGGAGGTTGGGGGCACCACTGGCACTTCAGTGGCCCCGGGGTCTCCAATTCTCCCCGAGCTGTTATCTCCCTGCGTCGTTCCCTGTTCCCAGTAGTGCAGAGAGTAGGCATCCGTCCTGCCCAGCCTGGGCGGTTCCTTCCCAATCCCGCCACATAAAGGAGCAACGCCTCGGACTGAGAAAGCAGCTTAATCCCCTGTGGGCGGGTGTGGGGTGCTCTTATATACATGCCCCTCACTGCTCCTGCTTCCCCCTCCCACCCCCAACCAACTGGCAGAATCCTTCTCTAAAATGCACTTTAGGTGTGGATATAACAATGAAAAACCTTCAGCGGACATGCATGCCCCACCCGGGGAATGGACCCCTGGACCTCCCTCCATCCAGCTAGTCAGACAGTCCCTCCTCGTGTCCCTCAGCCCTCTACCTTTTCCCACTAGCCTTTCCTCCCTCTCAACCTTTCCGCTCGCGGTACTAACCTCGGCTCGGGTTTCCACACACAAGGGGGTGCTGGGGTGAGGTGCCAGGGGTCACAGCCTTTCTATTTTAACAATGAATCAGAACGTTGCCTTGAAGGTGGACGAAGACCACGCCCCTGCCGCTCGCATAGGCTCTTTCTAGGTGCTTCATTTACATGAAGACCTTGGGATTGGACAGCCCGAGGGCAAGGGGCGGGGCGGAGGCGGGCGGCGCCCAGATGCCTCGGAGTGCCAGACCCGCTGCACGCTCAGCCCGAGCAGCAGTGGCAGGGTTCCCAGGGGGTTCTTGAGAGGGCTGGCACTGGCGGTTCTGGCTCTTTTTAATCTCTTTCCCTTCGGTTCGTTCCCGCCACAGTCTCCTAGGCTGGCTTTGGCTCTGCGTCTCAATTTTCTTATCTGTAAAATGGAGGTGGCAGTAGTACCTGTGAGGATGAAATGAAATGCCCAGGGGTTTTCGACCATTTGCACATCCATTTGCACACTTCCACTGATGTGGAGCTCACTCACAAAATGCAAAGCTCCTCCTTTTTAAAAAATATGCCTTCTTTTCTAACATTCTGCACTATGCCAGCTTCTATTCCAAAATCTTTACATCTATGAGGACGTAGTAACCTGAAGGATTAAGTACCAAGATCCTCATTTCACAGCAACTAGGATCAGAGAAATGAACTAATTCGCCAGTGTCACCCAGCTAGTAAGTGGCAGAGCCAAGACTAAAACCCTGGTGTGTCTGGACTCCACTGGCCAATACAGAGCATCTTCATTCACTAGTTCACTCAGACATTCACAGGTACCTGGAACATGCCAGGCCTATGCTGGGCACCAGGGATATGGTAACATGAATAAAACGTGGCTTCTTCTGAGAGGGGGAGCCCACTGACCAGGGGGAGAGACAGACCCCTGAACAGGTCATCCTGGCACAGGACGGAGTGGGTGAAAGCACACCTTCATAACAAGGACAATGATCTTTCTGCTTAGTCCCAATGACTGTAAGCAAAACAGGGAGCAGCGAGGCTCTAGCTCTTGTAGTGAGGCCATGGGATCCTGAGACAGTTACTTGACCTCTCTGACTCAGGGGGTGGGTGGGTGCTTGGTTTGAGTTTGAAACTCTGGGTATGGCCCCAGCTCTCTAGCCCCCACCAACCAGTAAAATCTGGGGCCAACTCAGCGTGGCACTCCTGACACTTCAATTCATTCAATACTTACAGAGCCCCTACTTTGTCTGTTGTGCGTGCTGAGGACACATCAGTGAACAAAAGAGCGAAACTCCTATTTTTGTGGCACTTACATTCTAGTGGAGACAAACAGATCAGATCCCAAACAAGATAAAGAAGCAATACATGGAGTATGTCGGCTGGTGATAGGTGCTAAGGAGAAAAATGAAGGGGTCGGGGGGTTGGAAGTGGCTGGTGTGGGGAGAGCTTTTTTTTTTTTTTTTTTGCGGTACGTGGGCCTCTCACCATTGTGGCCTCTCCCATTGCGGAGCACAGGCTCCGGACTCTCAGGCTCAGCGGCCATGGCTCACGGACCCAGCCGCTCCGCGGCATGCGGGATCTTCCCGGACCGGGGCACAAACCCATGTGCCCTACATCGGCAGGCGGACTCTCAACCACTGCACCACCAGGGAAGCCCAAGGGCATTACTTTTTAAATAAGGTGGTCAGGAAGTATTTACAGCTGGATCTCATATATATACACATATATTTAGTCAATAAAACAATTCCAATGGCTCTATTTCTTAACATTACAAAAAGCCAAAAATAAATTATTTAGAAAATGTTAAACATTAAAAAATAAATAAGGTGGTCGGCGATGGCCTCTCTGAGATGGCGACCTTTGAGTAAAGACCTGGAGAAGACGTGGCAGTGAGCCTGCAGGTCCTGGGAAAAGCATTTCAGGCTGAGGGGAAGGAAGCAGTGAGGCTGGAGGGGAAAGAATAAGGAGGTGAGGGGGAGAGTCAGTGGGTGGGACTGGTGGGCTGTCCTGAGTGCTCTCCGCAGCTCTGGAGCTACCTGGTTGCATTCCTCCAGGGCAGGGAAAACAGTTGTGGTGGGGGGATCGGGGTTGGGCAGCAGCCAGGGTCCTGAAGGGGGCCGGTGAGCCAAGGGTGTGTTGGGATGAGTGAAGGGGTCTGTTGGAGGGAGCCCCTTCCTGTGGGGGACAGTGGTACTTTCATCCCTGTGATGGGAAGGGCAGCTACAACCCCATTGTACAGATGGGAAACTCAAGACTCAAGCAAGTTGCCCAAAGCCACCCAGACCCTCGATGACAGTGCCTGGTCTGAAAACACACTCAAGTTCTGTGGGATGGCTCAGGGCATAATGGTGGCAGCCAGGGCAGCGTCCCACTTGTCACCATTTAGCCCCAGCCTCCCATTCCCCTTTCTGCTCCCTGAAGAGTCTGTGCCTGCTCACCTCCACCCCTTGGCTCACATCCTTCCCCTCGGCGCAGACATACCTCTTCAGAGATTTGGGGAAGCAGAACAGTAAGTGACAGTTCTAATCCCACTCTACCCTCCTGAGCCTCAGTTTCCTCACTGATCAAGCGGGAAGGGTCATCCCAGGCCTCCGGGCTCACAGGCCTATTGGAGTGTCACATGGTCTGGGCAGACAAGGTAGCGATGCAGGGGGCTGTGACCCAGTGGAGCAGGGGCTGGAAGGTATGAGTCTCTAAAACGGTCATCAGGGCTGGCTCCAGCCCAAAGCTACCTACCCTGTAAAGTGGTGATCCAAAGCCTGCAGAAGCTGAAGCTGGAAATCTGAACTTTTATATAAAGCCTCAAAAAATTTTAAATATGGCTAAATCAAATTGTTTTCAAACATTATGTGAGTCAAATCAAACAAACCCTCAGGACTTCTCTTTTATGCAGTGTCTCTGAAATGGTAAATCACAGATTTTCATCCTTTAGTTATGGCTTAAATGCCCACCCCCTCCAGGAAGCCCTCCCTGGCTTCCCCAGCCTTAAGTGAGGGCTCACTCTGCCGGGCTCCTGTGCAAGACTCCCGTTGTTGCTGGGGTGTCTTTCACATTGTCGACCATGTGAGTGGCGCCCCCTGGAGGTAAGATCCTGGATCTCCGCCTCCCGTTTCTTTGGGTTTGTTCAGCTAGTCCGGCAGTGTTAACCAGTGTTAACGTAGGTATCTAGGGTGTGACTTGTTTCTTTGCGGAAGGACCCATGGCTTGGGTATATCTACCTTCTTGATCCTTCCCTGGAGATGTACATGTGCCCAGCCAGAGATGACCCTCAGCTGAAATCCCAGCTCCAACTGAGAGACAGTGAGCAGTTAGAACTCAGCTGAAACAGTGTCCTGGAGGACATCAGGGTAGGGTTGGGGGGCATCTCAATGTGCCTCACCTGCAAAATGGGCTTAATGGAATTCCCTACCCTGTGGGGTTATGGTGAGAACTCAGTGAGTTGAACCAGGTAAAGAGTGCCTGGTATACAGTGAGTGCTCAATAAGTGTTATCATCTCTCCTCTTCTCTGTCCCTATAGAAACAGCTCAGGCAATCTAAGTCCCTGGAGGGCACGGACCACGCTGTCTTGCTCACCAGTGTATCCCCAGTGCTAACCACCCAATACTGGTGCTTTACTAAGCACTTCCCTACTGGTGCTCAGTAAACACTTGCTGAGAGAGCAAGTGGTACCTGCATGAGAGGAGGGTCTACCCACCCCTCCCCCGGATTATTGCTGGAGGGTCTTGGAGCTTCCAGTCCCCCTGGTGCACCCGGACGCTGCCACCAGGGAGATTTCTCTCAAATGAATCCCTGACTGACTCTCCCCAGGCTCAACCCCCACTCCCACATCGGAGGCTCCCGCTGCCCCAAGATAAGGGTCCAGATCCTTAGCTCAGTATCTGAGGCCCTTAAGGGTCTGGTCCCCGCCGGCCTCTGCAGCTTTCTCCTCTCCTCTGACCACCCCTCCCCCACCTTTGCTCACCAAGGGCTCTCGGCCTGCCCATCCCCTCTCCCATCCACCTGGCCAAGCCATCTTCCAAGACTCCTTTCAATGTCGCCTCCTCTCTGTTCTGTGCCCCCCGGGCCTATACTTTATTGAACCGACCTCCAGGGTGATCTCTATGTGTCTGTCTCCCTCATGAGACGTGAGGATCATGTCTTATTATCTATACCGGGGTAACTTTTGATGTAACTTAACCTGAGACTCAGTTTTCTCAACTGTCGAATGGAGCTAGTACCCACTTCACAGTGCTGCTGTTGAGTTAATGTCATCACTGGCACATTGGAGGTGCTTGGTAAATTTGTTTTCCGTCCTCCTTCTTTTGGTTATTTGCCAATCATGATGGCTAAGGGGGAAGGGAGAGGGCAAAGCTCACTGGACAGGGAAGGTTTCAGCAAGGGCCCACGGGAGATGGTTGTGGCGATGAGGAGAAAAAACTAGATTCGGGGAAGGGTGAGCTGTGACAGGGCAAGAGAGTCATGGACATATACACACTAACAAACGTAGTAAGGTAGATAGCTAGTGGGAAGCAGCCGCATGGCACAGGGATATTGGCTCGGTGCTTTGTGACTGCCTGGAGGGGTGGGATAGGGAGGGTGGGAGGGAGGGAGACGCAAGAGGGAAGACATATGGGAACATATGTATATGTATAACTGATTCACTTTGTTATAAAGCAGAAACTAACACACCATTGTAAAGCAATTATACCCCAATAAAGATGTTAAAAAAAAAAAAACTAGATTCGGAAACTTGCAGACAGGAAAGAATGGCACTAGGGCCAAGAAAATCTCAAAAAGATTATTTCAAGGGTTACGTGGGAACACCTGTGAGGAGGGGGAATGGGTCCAGTGTAATCCAGCCAGAACTGGCCAAAAACCTACAGCGATTCAGGTCTTGTTTCAACAGCAGAAACACAGAAATGACCGACACAACTTCCCATTCAGAAAGCTCAGGGCCTGGCTGGGGGGAAAGAGGTAACCAGGTTATAATACGTTCAGTGTTTAAAAGAAAGAAACGCAAAGTATCCCGGGAGCCCAGATGGAGAAATGACTGATTGCCAGGTGTCAGGGAAGGCTTCCCAGAGGAGGCAGCTCAGAGCCGAGGTGAGAAAGGTGGAGGGCAGCGTGCAAACACCTAAAGGGCTTCTCTGGCATCTGGAGGAGGCAGATGTTTGCTCAGAACAGGATGGCTTTTCTTTTTTCTTTTTCTTTAATAACTATTTATTTGGCTACGCCGGGTCTTAGTTGCAGCAAGTGGGATCTGTTAGTTTTGTTGCAGCGTTCAGGATCTATTTCCCCGACCAGGGATCGAACCGGGCCTCCTGCATTGGGAGCACGGAGTCCTAACCACCACTGGACCACCAACGAAGTCCCAGGAGGGCTTTTCTAAGATGGACCTGCTCACAAAAGAGCAGGCAGTAAGCCCTCCGAGCTCAGGATGAATTGGGAACCCCTCCCCAGAGTCCTCCACACAGCTAAAGGGAGGGCAACAGCTCAAGTCTAGGGAACATCAAGGTCAAGGGGTTTCTGGAGAGGAAGGAAGCTGAGGCTTAACATCAGATCCCTCCCCTCCTCAGTTTCAGGCGCTGGCGGGCAGCTCCACCCAGCCTGCTCACCTCAGCCCCCGGGGGAGAATCAGGCCACCCCAAAACGGATCCTACTACGAGAGTTCTTTCCTCTACTGGGCTGAGCCTGGCTCCCGGTAACCATGGCCATTGCTCCTTGTTTTACCAGCACAGGCCTGACCCATCTGGGAAGTTCAGTGCGGTAACAGGAACGTCTGGATGAGCGTCTGCTATGGCTTTAGTTCCACAGTTGGATCCCCTCTGGACAGCCCTTTACATATTTGGCTCCTGTGTAAGAACCTGCTGCTTGCACCCCAACACCAATTCTCCCATTAGTAACGCAATCCCCAATTCTTAGTGGGTACACGGTTTTCCAGAACAGACCACGGACCCCAGCCTTCCCTGCAACTAGGAGCTCCCTCTTCCTCCTGCCCTAAGCCTTTGCCGCCTGCCTAATAGCACAAGCATCAAGTGTTCCTAAAAGGAGGGCCCTGACCTTCGTCCCTTCCTCCTTCCTGCAGCTGAGGGGCAGATATGATGGCTGAAGCTCAGGCAGCCATCTTGGACCACGAGGTGGAACCCATGTGTTGAAAATGGCACAAAACAAAAAGCTAAAAGCCTGCCATCTCCACTCCAGGCTAGCTACCTTCCATCTTTGTTAACCTGAGAATTCCTCTCTTACATAAGCCAGTTATTTTAAAATCTTGTTTCATATTATATGTAGCTAAGTCTAATCTTTCCTGATTAACCTCCTAGAGGTCCCAAACCACAGGGCCCACAGGATGGGGAGCGACAGGAAGAATCCAGGTAGAACATGGAGAGAAAAGACAAGTTCTCCAGAGAGTTCTGACTCTATCACTTTCAATCTTAGGATTGGCAAAAATTACCATGATTCAATTTCCTTGGTCTGCTGGTTTCCGAGGGCACACGTGGGAGAAAGTGGATGAGAACTTAATACTAGTAAACATTACAAATATAGGTTTAAGTTGTAAAACCTTCTATGTCATTGGGGGTGGAGAAGAGAGCCCGGCATGGTGTCTCAGCGGCAGCCACGCACACACGGAAGACACACCTGGGAAAGTCAGGAGCCGTGGGAAGAGGTTCATGCACGTGGTCTCCCTTCAGCCTCCAGGCAGGCCTGCGAGATAGGTGTCTTATGACATCTCACACGTGGGGAAACAGTCCCAGTGAAGTCAGCAGTGAGGAGCTCACACAGTGGGCCAGCGGCTGAGCCAGGACTCAAACCCCAGCCCGGCTGTGTGTGCGAATTCCCCAGGCTCATCTCTGCTCCTGATCACAAGGGGCTGTGAGGGAGAGACTCACTGCCCCGGGGCAAGTACCAGAACCACCTAGACAGCTTGTACAAGCTCTGCCCTCTGCCCTGGATAGAGGCAGCCGAACGGGGCAAGTCACCCCACCCCAAGCACGGGGAGGACAACAGGAAGGCAGCAGGGAGAGCAGGTGGAAGGAGCCAAGAAGCCAGGTGACCGGGCCTCCCAGCCACAAGCCCTGAGCTTCGCACTCCCACGGCCAGGTGTGGCCTTCAGCCCCGCAGCAGCCAGCACCACACGGTGGGCTGATGGTGACAGGGGAGAACGCCTGCCCAGTGCAGGGCCAGGGCTGCTCCTGGCAGCCCCGCCACGGGGTGAGTGGAGGGGAAGGCCTGCTCTGCGGACCCCCCATCCCTGCTCCCCTCCTCCAGGAGCCCCTGCGCCCCACAGCTGAGCAGAACCTGCGCTCCCCTCACACACACTCACTAGTGCATCAGCTGCACAGGGACCTAGAACTCATGTGTCTCGCCTTTGCAGTCCTAGTGTCAGGGCCCGACACAGCTCCACTAATCAGGGTGCAACCTGAAATTCCTGTGCCCTGGCCCAGAGTCACAGGAACCAGTCAGCGCAAGTGGGGTCTGACAGTCTCCAGAACAGATGCTCCGGCTGTCCTCACTGGCACCACATCCACCTGAGGCAGCTGGACCTGGATTCTGCCACCAGCCCAGCTCGGTCAGGAGAAGAGCGGGGAGTGTGAGTGACGTGGGTCACTAACAGGCTGGCTTCCATCGGCTCTGAAGCCGCACCTGAAGGTCTCCCTGGAAGAAGTGTGAGAAAGCAGCAGGCCTCACTGAGCACCAGCCGGCCTCACGAGGGGCTGCTCTGAAAGGGCCAGGCCTTCAGGCGAGTGGAGGTGTATTTTCTTTACAAGGGACTAATTGCTCCTTCTTTGTGGGGCTCTGTCTGGGAGCTGCTGGAAGCCTGGGGCAGCTGCCCAAGTTTGCAGGGGTGAGGAACACTCCGGGACTTCCCCGTCTCCACCCCTTCAACGTCAGCTAAGGAGGCCAACGAGGCCAAGGAGAAGGAAGAGGCAAAAGGTCCCAGCCAGGAAAAGGCAGAGCCCAGCTCTGCTCAGCCACCGGCCCAGGTCCCAGAGCTGCAGGGAGGCCCTGGCCTCTAGCAGTGGTGGCGCCGGCCTTCACCCAGGTTGGGGGCCCGGGCCTAGTGCTAGCGTTTCGTGCCCACAGGGAGGACTGCTGGACAGTGAGGATGACCCACACTCCAGCAGCTCCCTCCACCCCAAACGCCTACCCTCGGCATGCGGCATGGGGGCCAGGGACAAACCGTCCACACGTGCGCTTACTTTCACAAATGTAATCAAGGTTCGGTGGGGTATACATTTGGGAAGATGCCCCAAACGTGGCCCTGGAGGCTCCCCCTGGCGGATGCCAGCTCTCAGCCGCCTGCGTCGGCTGGAGTCTAAGCCCCAGGCCGGAGAGGTGCTGGCCTCCCAAGTTTGGGCTGGGGAGTCAGCGCCTGGGTGCAGGCTGGCTTACGGGACAGCCAAGCTGGGACAGGACAGGTCCTTGCAGCCGAGGCTGGGGCACGGCCTGGGTCTCAGGGCTCACTCCCCGCTGTGCCGGGCTTGGCCTGTTAGCCGGCGGCGCTGGGTCTTACTGGTACGAGTGGCGCTTGGGGGCTTCTTGGTGGAGTCCTGGGCCCGGCTGGGATGTTTCCTCCTGACCTTCTTGCGCCTGTGCGCGTGCAGTGAGGCCGTGAGAGAGGAGATCCTGTGGGAGGGCGGAAGGCTGGTGAGGCTCGGGCCTCAGTCTACCCTGGGGAACAAGGTGCGGGTGGAAGTTTGGGCAGAGGGGTGACTGATGGCCCAGCTCATGGAGGGGAAATCAGGACAGGCCATGGACGCCATTCCAAAGGCAGCACGCTCTGTCCCCCGAGGGCCTGCCAGCTCCTCAGCTCACAGCAAGAAAGGCCCTTACCCCAGGCACTAGGGGTACCCAGGGTCAGACATCCTCAGGGGGTGGAGATGGGGGGCAGTGAGGGAGACCACTTGACAAGCAGAGCAGAGGGCTGCCCAGGGCCCCACACGTGCCCCACACCACCCACCACAGGTGCCCTCACAACGCCAGCCATAGCAGCAGGCTCACAGGGGAGGACAGGCCAGGGCTCACCGCTGGGACAGCAGAGGGTCTCTGGACTTCCTGCGTAAGGCTCTGGTCGGCTTCTCCGCGGATGACGCCCCCTCCTCAGACCTGTGCCCGGCCCCTTGCTAAAGAAGCACAGGAGAAGGACTGTCAGGGAGCGGTGGATCGAGGGGCCTGGGCACCCTGAGTAGTTGTGGCTCTGTCGCGTGGGGGCATGACCTGCCGCCTCCCTCACCTGGGTCGGGGCTCAGAGAAGGCCGTGGGCAGAAAGGCCACGTGTGCCCTAAAGCAGGGATGACACGGGCAGAGCTGGATTCCAAAGTTCTCCACCACCACAGCCTACAGTGGACACACTCAAACACTCACAAATGAACGAACTCTAAGACGGAGACGAGACTGGTCTTTGCATCAGACCTTACAGAAGAATGAGCACCAAATACAAGGTGAGTGTGAGCTCAGAAAGGATGCAATAAAGGGGTGGCCCTCGAACTTAAGGACACCGTAACCCATGCTCGGGGCTGTGGTTTACCTGGTGACTGTACGTGCACACGCATATAAACCCCTACGCGACCCAAACACAAGTTTAACTGAAACAAACGTTTCATAAGACAGCACTTGCTGTGACGTTTTCTGATATTTTCAATGGTATTGTGTTCCTTTTCTTTAAAAAAAAAACGCTGGTTGGAACTTGCTGTGACTCCCACCCCACAGATCAGGGCACAGAGACACACCGTGCAGTGAGTGATCACAATCAACGGCTCTCTCGCCTGCTTCTAGTGGATCCACCACTTTTATCCTCCACCGCGACCCCACGAGGCAGCTGCTATCATCAGCGACCCCAAGGTAGTGGTGAAGAGAAGCAGACAAGGCAGAGAGACCTGCCCAGGTTCCCACAGCCACTAGTGGTAGAGCCGGCCCCTGAAGCCCCAGGCTCAGGGCTTTTGTCCAGGCCCTGGAGGGTGCCCCAGAGGAAAGAGCCCCTCACACTGGAATCCCATGACATGGACCCGCACTTAGTGAGCCCCTGGCCAGCTAGGTTGCCCCTGTGTCCCCTCTTCCCTGGGGCCGCGAGGGAGACCCACCTCAGGCGGGGGCAGTCCGAGCAGCCGGGCCGCTGAGAAGTCCAGGTTGCTGATGGTGGTCACGGTGACCGTGTGGTTGAGGTGGTCGTACTGCACCGGCTCTGTCTTTGCTGTCACCAGCCGGTCCAGTTCGTCTGCCTCCTCTGTGCGAGTGGGCACAGAGCCAGGCCTCAGCCCCAGGGCACAAGTAAGCAGGCTCCAGCCACCGCCCCCTGCCCCCAGCCCTGGAGTGCAGTGGCCCCCCCTGCTCTATCGGAGGGCATCCAGGAAGCCCCCAGCTCCAGAGCCTGGCCTGCAAATGCTGTAAATGACCCCCAACTCTTCCCTTCACGCTCCAGGGAGACCTCAGACCCCCTGGTCCCCACCAGGACAAAGCTGGAGTCACACCAGGAGCTGCTGCTTCCGCTACCCCTCCACCCCCAGTCCCTCCAGGCCTCAGAAGCTGGCCTTTCTGCTCATGATCAGTTTACCAAGAGGTTTGGATCTCCTCCTGGTCTCTGATCCACTGACGTTTAGAGACAGCTGAGGACTACCCCTGGCTGCCAGGTCACCACCAAGATCCCTAAAGCAAGGGATGTCAGCTTCTGTGCAGCCCTCACACCCCTCCCCTCCCACCCACCAAGGCATAAATAAACTCAGCCTGTTGGTTATTCTCCAGGACAGGCCAAGGATGGGATTACCCAGCGCCTCCTCTCTCTCTGCCAGCATCTTCAAGTATTCCCGGTGGCGCTGAAACCAAAGGGAAGAGAACATGGTGAGTATGGCCTCTCAGCCCAACCTCAGGCAGAGGCGCTGCTCACCTCCAGGGTAAGTAAGACCATGGCTTGAACAGAAAGGCCAGGAGATCTCACCCTAAACCTTCCCCAGACCTGGGCCCACGGTGTCTCTATCTGTATAAACTGCTCCCCAGGCCTGCCCACACCTCCCCTCATCCCTGCAGGTGCCCCTTTTCGGGCCATCGAGGCTGCAAGTCCCCTGGAAGTCAGAGACGCTCTCCTGCCCTCTCCCTCTGCACCTCCTCCCGGAGCTTCTTCTGCTCCTCCTTGAGCCGCTTCTTGATCTCCTCAATGGCTGCCTTCTTCCGCTCCACCTTCCGCTTGTGGAAGCCTGTCAGGTACTCCCTACAGCAGAGGGGCAAGAAAGAAAGTCAGGATACAAGGAGAGAAGAGCTTGCTCCAGAAAGAGAAAAAAAAAAAAAAAAGAAAACCTAATACTGCACTCACCATGTGCCAAGCACCATTCCAAAAATGTACGTTCACTCATGTAATCCTCACAGCAACCTGCGTAGTAGGTACACATCCCCATTTTACAGATGGGAGACACTGAGGCACAGAGAGGCAAGGTTACTTGCCCAAGGTCACAGAGAGTGTAAGATAGGGAAAGAGAGGGAGATGCTGCCTCTCTCCACTCACTACCCTCCAGAGCTCTCAGCTGCCAGCAACAGGGCCAGGTGGTGGGCACAGGCTGAGGGCCTCTGAACCTAGAACAGGTGAGGGTCCCTTCTTCTCTGGCAAACTCCATTACTCAGTGAATTAAGCCACTTCCAGTGGGGCTTTTAAGGCCACCCTCACCCAGACCTCCACGAACTCTCCATTGGACCAACCCCCCATTTGCCCAGGACCCCGCCCCTGGACTCATCTGTAAGTTGTGCTGATGCCACCCTGAGTTTCTTTTTATTATTTATTTATTTAATAAATAAATAATATTTATGTATTATTTTTGGCTGCTTCGTTGCTGCGCGCGGGCTTTCTCTAGTTGCGGCGAGTGGGGGCTACTTTGTTGCGGTGCATGGGCTTCTCATTGCAGTGGCTTCTCTTGTTGCGCAGCATGGGCTCTAGGCGCATGGGCTTCAGTAGGTGTGGCACGCAGGCTCAGTAGTTGTGGCTTGCGGACTCCAGAGCGCAGGCTCAGTGGTTGTGGCTCACGGGCTTAGTTGCTCCGCGGCATGTGGGATCTTCCCGGACCAGGGCTCGAACCCATGTCCTCTGTATTGGCAGGCGGATTCTTAACCGCTGCGCCACCAGGGAAGTCCCACCCTGAGTTTCTTGATGCTTCTTCAGCATTTCCCTCCCTCCCCCTATCTGATCTCAGCCCCTCTCATCTCTCTAGAGCCTGCTGCACCATTCCCATCTGTTCCGGGGCCCAACGCTAGGCTTTTCGCTGACCCACTACCATATACCCAGGTGGCACTCTGAGTGGGGGACATGTGATGGGCCGGACGCTAAGGCTTAGGGGTCCGACTCAGGGATCCCGAGGCCTGGCGCGCACACCCCGAAGGAGCTTAGTAATCGCCTGGCGAATAAATGAATTTAAGCCACTCGTTTCATTCACTCATCGTTCATCAAAAGCAGCTGAGTCTGCTGCGTGCGGGGCCGCCGGGCTGGGCTAGGGAGGTCGAAGCCACCGCTCGGAGACCCGAGCTCCCCGCTCTCGGTCGGCGCGCACGGCAGCGCTAGGCGGGTTGGGGAGCCGAAAAGAGAAGTAAGGGCGGGGCGGACGATTCCATTCCTCTGGGCTGGGGGCCCAGTGCGCCCGCTTTCTTCCCCGGGAGCCTCGCACCACGCCCAGAGGGCGGGACCGGAAGGGCCCTCCGCTTAGCGTGTGCCGGCGGACCTAGCCTTAGTCTTGCCCGGCGGTCCGAAGAGGATACGGTCCAGCCTTGACACTCACCGCCGCTTCTCCTCGTCGAAGCTCAAAATGAGCCGCGGCCGCCGGCCGTCGCCATCTCGCCTCTTCTTCTTGTTGCGGCCCATAGCGGTGAGGCCTCGGCGGCGCCACTCCCTCTCACCTGATACTTCCGGTGTAGCGTTTCCAGCCTCCCGGAAGTGCCCGCAGAGACGCCCCGCAGTTCCGCTCGCCAGGCCCCGCCTTTTAAAGGGGCCGCCCAGCCCGTCTCCCTGTTCCTCTCTTCTGCCTGTAACAGGCAAGATTCCTGCCCTTCCCCAACCCACCCCCGCGACTCCCAGCCCCACTCCCTCTCTTAGACTAACAATGGTGAGAGCGAGACCCAGAGGTCCCAGCGCCTAGCACGGTGCCTTGCACACAGTAGGTCCTCAATACAGAGTTATTAGTGAATGGCCGAAGATTGCTGATCCTTCTTTTGATTTGGATGTCAACTCCGTGGTGGTCTCCAAGAGCACGTTTCTGGAGCCAAACTACCTGGATTAGAATCCTGGTACCCCAGTTACAGCTGTATGGTCCTGGACCAGTTGCCTTCGCTGTGCCTCAATCACCCTGTTTGTAAAAGAGGACTAATCATACTTACTTGGTAGGTATTGTAAGGCAGTGGTTTCCAAACGTTGGCGTGCATCAGAATCCCCTGGAGGGTTTGCTGAACCCCAGATCGCTCGGGCCCACCCCAGAGTTTCTGATTCAGCAGTTCTGGAGTGAGCCCCAGAATTTGCACTTCAGGCAGTTCTCAGGTGATGCTGTTGTTGCTGATCCACAGACCAAATTTTGAGAATGCTGATTGTGAGGGATAAGTGTGTTATGTAGCGTGTATGTATAACGTAATACATGCCACACATGTGTTTGCTACACAAGCCATCACCCCTCTCTGTGCCTCAGTTCCCCAAGTATGGAGTTGGGATGTAGTAACACATCCTCTACTAAAAATGACGGCATGAATGTGAAGGCAGTAAGTAAAACACCTGAAGGGGAATTTTAGTAGCTGGGATTGTATGCCTGAATCCCCCATTCTCAACTCATCTGTGCTGTGTACTGCAGGCAAGCTGCTGCCCTTGCCCTTAAGGACTCACGGGTTCACGGGGTCAATGATCATTACAGTCCAGGGGATGACACCTCTGCTGTGAGATTCACGGGAGGCCGGAGGAGCTCAGGGTTGGCTCTTCCAGTGTGGAGGGCTTCCCAGAGGAGGTGACCACAGAACAATCTGGGAGTGCGGATAACAGACTCTTAGGACCCAATGCTCTTCTTTGACAAGTGACTGGAGCCCAGAGAGCAAGTAAGCACACACATATTGAGTGCCTACTGTGTGCCAGGCACACAGGGAAGGCAACTGTTATCTCAACTTGTCCAGGGTTACACTGCTGTTCTTTGGTAAAGCTGAGACTTGACCTGAGTCACTGGCCTCATGGCCCAGCATCCTGGGGCGCTGGCCTGAGGGATCACTCTCCAGTAGCAGCACACCCGCTCCGGGGGCAAGACGCAGACCCTGACCATGAGTTTTGAAAGGAGCTAGGCACACAGTAGGTGCATCTCTCCACGAATGTTGAACCCATTCCACAAGGGTCCTCCGCCTGAGGGATTCCACATTGGGCACTGAGAGGAAGTTATCCTCAAATACAGGGCACAGCGGGGGGCTTCAGGGTGATGCACAACTGCCCCTCTGCCCCTCTGCCACCCTATAGTGGCAGTGCCCCATGCCACCCTTGGCACCCTCCTCCTGGGAGAAAGCATTGCCTTGGATGCAGTGATGCCCCCCAAAAAGATGCCCAGCGAGCCGCCTTATGTGGAGGTTCAGAGATAAGTGACTTAAGCAAAGTCACCCCATTATTAAGTGGTGTGCAGCGTCATCCTCAATTGCTGCCCTGTGTGTGGAGTGGTTCTGCCCTCCCGGAGCTTCCGGTCAGGCGCGGAGACTGGGGACCGAGTAAGGAGACACCTGCTTATGCAGGACCTCGTGTGGGGAGCTCTGTACAGTCCGCCCTCGCAGCCCACCGGGCCCGAACTGCCAGCCCACGAGTGGTTCAGGAAGGTCACATCTGCGAAAGCTCCCAGTGCAGAGTGAAGCTCGCCACTTCGGGCAGGTGCTGTTGCTCCGAACTCTTCCCTGGGAGTTCCAGGTCCCCTTTACTCCAGGAAAAGAGATGCAGGACTGGCAACCCCACCCAGATTCCAAAAGCTTGAGAGCCATTTACTGCAACTCACAGTCTAAAACACTTCCCTTTTTAAGTCAGCTTCTCCTTGACATTATTTTTATGTTTATTGAGCCCCTGCTGTGTGCCAGGCACAGCAAGAGGTGGTACGTTCTCCGTAATAGAAATGATGATGAAGATGATGAGCCAAAAGAATTACGGCAGCTGCCATTAATTTAGCTCTTTACACGATTATCTATTTTGAGGTATGAGTTCCATTTTAATGAGACCCAGAGATGTGCAGTCACTTACCCAAGGTCACACAGACAAGAAGAGCAAGTGCTGAGGGTGAAGCTTGGGTGGTCTAAGGGCAGAACTCTGCTTAGTTTCTCTGGACCCAGTTTCACAGGCTCTTGAGACACACCGAGTCTTAAAAGAGGTGAAGGGAACCAACAGTTACGGAGCTCCTACTATGTGCCAGGCACAGTGTAGTTCTCTACGTTATCTCAGCTGATCCTTGCAACGGCCGCACAGGGTGGATACTAGTACTAATGCAATTTGATAGATGAGGAAACATGTTCAGAGAGGTTGATTAACTGGCCCAAGGGCACACAGTGATAGAGCTGGGGTTTGGACACAAGTCTGTCTGACTCCGAGCCCAGTTCCTTTCCTCCACTGCCAGTGGTCTCTCTCCTTATCTGCCCCAGGGCTTTCCTCTGTCTGGTTGTAGTCCCAGTCCTGGAGTATCGTTGAGTTCCGCCAGTGTAGAGAGAATAAGTGGGATCAGAGAAAGGCAGTCAAGAAGACACTTTCTCTGATGTCCAGCAGAGGGCGCCCCATCCACAGCCAGACTGCCAAAGCTGTTTCTCTCTGGGTGGCCAGTTGGGTGCCCCAGGAGAGCCTGGAGATTGGGTGTGGCTCATGGCAGCTCCCAGCCTTTGCGCTCCATCCTTCTTGGCCCTCTTATAGAGATGTGCCCTCCAGCAGACCCACTGAGATGGGAATCACCCACCCAAAAGGGCCAGGTGAAAATAATGACCCCCATTTTATGGATGAGGAAACTCAGACTGGGGGGTGGAAGAGACCTAGCCAGGGTTCCACAGCTAGTGCTGGCTGTCCTGGAGTGAGATTTGCCAGGCTCCCACCCAACACATACCTCAGGAGACTGCCTTGGGGGTTGGGGGTGCCAGCTGAGGTCCTGATTCCAAGCCTTCTTGGAACATTGGCTCAGTTCCCAGGGGCTGTTTCACAGGGAGGTAGGGGGCCCTACAGCAGGGAGCAGAAAGGAAAAGGTGCAGGGGAGTGGTCGGTCTGCAGAGTTGCCCAGCTATCAGCTCATGTCCCATCACTTGCAACAAGTGAGTGTGACTGCCGTCCAAGGTAACGGAGCCTGGCCGGTCTTGGAAAACACGTCCTCTGGAAACCAGCAGAGGAGAGGCTCACGGAGGCCTCATCTCAGGGAGGGTGAGTCTCCCGCACTCTGCGGTGCAGGGAACAGGCTGTGTGCAGCAGGAGGCCTCTGAGAACCTGAAGGCGGGGCTTCAAGTTGGCCCACGGGCCTCTACTTGTAGGTTCTCTGCAGGGGCTGGCGTATCCTGCCACCGACCCCAATTCCTCCTATACAGAAACGGGCCAGCTGGTGGTGCCAGGACTATCGTCCAAGCCCATCTTCCCTATGTTGGGTTGAGGGTCCTGAGGAGGGCCACAGAACCCGACTTTCCAGACTAGCACCCTGGTTGCCCTTACACTGTAGCATTGAGGTGTGTGGCCTGGCGCCACAAAGCTGGGATGCCTGGGGAGCCCCAGAAGGCTCAGCTGGGCCTGGTAGAGACCAGGGAGTCATCACTCAGAGCCTGTTTACTCCCCTTCAGATTCGGGGGATAAGATCTCAAGAGGTAGTGCGGCAGCGACGGGAAACGCTATCCACTGCATGTGTACGTCGTGCCAGGCCCTACACTCATCCTCCATCACACACCTCATTTCATCCTCACAACAGTCCCACGGTAGTCTCCGTGCTATCATCCCCCTCATATAAATGAATAAACCGAGGCTCAGAGAGGTCAGTTAAGGCCCACAGGGGCACACAGCTGCTTTCCCTGCACTGTCTGAACCATATCTCTTTCTAGTTCATGAAAACAAATGACAGGGGCCCCAGGCATTCCTTTCACTTCCCCCCGTGTTGCCCCAGGTACCATGGCATGAATCAGTCTGTCCTTGCCTCTCTTCCCGTTTTCGTTTATTTCAACATCTTTTGTGCATCTACTGTGTGCTCGGGCCCAGTGAGTTGGGAGCTGTTTGAGGGCAGTGACTGGGTCTTATTTAGTACTGAGCCCCTCGCTGTGTATTGAGCTCTCTGTTCAGCCCAGGGGACCCAGGGGAACAAGATGTCACTAGCACTTAAGAGGTATGCATCGAGGGAATTCCCTGCCGGTCCAGTGGTTAGGGTCCAGTGGTTAGGATTCGGCGCTTTCACTGCCACGGGCCCGGGGTTCGATCCCTGGTCAGGAAACCAAGATCCCACAAGCCGCACAGCGCAGCCAAAAACAAAGGTATGCGTGCCCCGAGGCCATGAATGAAAGTGTATGCGTGCACCGAGGCAGTGAATGGAAGTGAAGAAGGGGCGGAGCCTGGGGGAGTCGGCGGAACCCTCCTCTTCCACACCCACACACACAGGAGGCCGGTTCAGGGGGAGCAGAGGCAGCTGCCTTTATTGGGGGCCATGGGCCGGCTGGCTTCACTCAAAGGCCACGCACTTGATCTTGAAGTCGCCATCGGCTGCCAGGTAGTTGATGGCCTCCAGGTTGAGGCGGTTGGGGAACTTGAAATCGTATCCACCAGGCAGCTGGATAGTTAGGTCTGCCTGGTCGAAGGAGATGCACACCTGGGGGTGGAGAGGAGCAGTGAGCGTGTGGACCCCACAGCGGGAGCCTCGGCCCTGCAGCCACGGCCTGCAGGTCCTAGGCCCCCCCAGAGCCCTTTCCTCACGTAGCCCTGACAACAGCCCTGCTTCATGGTGAGGCCCTGAGGTTGGGAGAGGGGATGCTTCTTACCGAGGATCACACAGCAGGTGACTGAAGGGAGGGGAGATGGGGAGGGAGGGAAGGGGGGGGCAGGGTGGGACCCAGGTCTCTAGCCACTCAACCCAGCTCTGCCCCAGCCCACCCAGGGCCCTGACCCCACCCCCAGACCCCAGCCCACCTCCACAACACTTCCAGGCTGGAAGGGGAAGACGGACTCCCGCTGCTCAGCCCCCCAAGCCCCGCCATCCTTGCTGTTACACACGATGGTGTTGGTGTCCCCGTGCGCGTCGAAGCGGGGGTTGAAGTGCAGGCACAGGTTGTTGCCATCTTTGCCCATGTTCAGCACGAAGCTAGGGGATAGCGGGTGGGCTTGAGGCTGCCCCCTCCCGCTGCAGCCCCCTCAGGCCGACCGGTCTGTGCCACTCAGTCCACGTTAATGGACCTCACCGGGGCAACGCATGGAGCCGAGGCAGGAAACCTGGATTCTAGCTGTGCCCTGCCACCTCCTTGCTGTGTGACCTTGAGCACGTCCCTGCTCCATCTGGGTCTCAGTTTCCATATCTGCACAGTAGGGGCTCCACAGGAAGTATGTCTTAAGGGCCTTGCTATGCTGACAGCCAGGACTCTTGTAGACATGAATTTGTGTCCCTGCCCGTTTGGTCAAGGTCAGAAACTCCCTCCAGATGGTGACCTCTGGGAGGGCAAGTGTCCTGTCTGTCTTGTCTATCTCTGTATCCCTGGTGCCCAGCATGATGCGTGACACACAGTAGGTGCTCTGTAACCGTGGGGCGAATGAACGAATAACAATAATGCATTTGCTGAGTGGAGGTAACAGCAAGGCCTCCCTCTGAGGGTTTAGAAGGAATGACATGAGCAGTGCATATGAAGCGTGCGGCTCTATACTGTCAGCTGGTCATCAACGTGTGAGATGACCCAGCATTTCGCCTCCACACAACCTCCCCCCTCCATTAACTGATTAACAAACGAGGCTCAAGGCGGTTGGTTGACTGGTCCAAGCTCACAAGGCTGCGGTGAAACTAGGCCAGCTGGCCGAATGAATGATGAGCTAAGGAAGGACGGAAGGAGTGAAAAGTCGAGAGTCCAGAGCGCAGGATACACAGACCTCAGAGGGCGGGCAGCGAGGGTGACACCCTTTCACTCCCTCTCCCCGCCCCGCTCAGCCTCTGGTCCCGCCCACAGCAGTAGGGAGGGGAAGGCCAGCCGAGGCAGCTGACGAGGCCGCAGCTGGTTTAGTTTAAGGGGGCGACAACGGTGGGAGCGTCCAGACTCCGCGGAGGAAGTGACTCACCCAGAACTCGTAGCCTCAGCAGCCGCCGACATTAACCCCGCCCCGCCGGAGGGAGGAGCCGGGCCTGGCCAGCCACGCCCCTGCCAGGCGCGGGGCGGGACCCTCGAGCTCCAGCCCCCGCCCCCGCCGCCTGCTGCCCGCCGCCCCCGCCGTCGTTCCCTCACCTCTTGGCGTCCGGGGGCACCTCGCCCCGCACTCTGAGGCACTCCCCAGGTTTGAGATTCAGGTTGCTGGCGACCAGACCCTGCGCAGACAAGACCCCGCCCAGCCGGGTTAGAGGACGCAGGGTGGGAGGTCGTGCCCCGCGCCGGGAAGACCAGGCCTGCTCTGACCAGGCCGACCCGAAGGCTGAGGAACCCGGCTGCAAGTTCTAGACTCTCCTTCTTTGTGTGGTCCTGGGCAAGTTTCTTGTCTGTAACATGACTGAGGTTCTAGAAGACAGGATCTAGAAGTTTCTGCGGTTTAGCCCGGGGATTTTAGATGCAGAGTAGCCTGGGTGGTGGAGTGCTGTGCTCCATCGCCTCATTGAATAGATGGAGAGAACCAGGCTCCAAATGCGTCACACTGCGAGTTGGGGGCAAAGGAAGGTGAGTGAGGCGCCTGCCCCTCTGCTGGCGAGGAAGAGGCCTGGGGCTGGGCCATCCCCCACCATCCCCTTCAAGCTCCTCTGTGCAGAGAGGGCCAGGGGCGGGAGAGGAGACCCCTAAGGGGCACAGCTAGACCCCTCTAAGAAGGGAGAGCAGCCCAGGGCGGGAGCCTGCAACCTGGCTGGCTCGGGGTTAACAAGAGCCAGCGCAGAGCTTCACTGGTGTGAGTGGTTCCTCCTGCCAGAAACTTGAATCCTTTCCCTAGGGGCCTGCAGAAGATTCTTGCTGCTTTCTTGCTCCTTTATCACAGCCCCCACCCCCCAGCTTGGAGGAATGGTTGAGCGGGAATGCCCCCAGCCCCCACCTGACCAGCCTGGACAGAATCACCCGCCCCGGGCTAACCCAAGCAGGCTCCCTCCCGGCAGCCTGTTTCAGATCCTGGCGACTTTTGCTCGCGAGCAGAGGGTGACTCTGCCCTGGCCCAGTGACGGGGACAGCTGCAGGGGGGAGGGGACAGGAGGCTCTTTGGGGGGAAGGGGGAAGGGATAGTGGCCCGGGCACCCTCAAAATGCCCCACTCCACCTCCAGTCGGCCACACCCTTCCCACTCCCACTTCTCAGAGAGCTGCAGAATGTAAGCCCTTGGCAGAAATAACTGCTGTCAGACCCTGGAGGAATCCAGAAAATTCTTAAGCCAGAGAAAGCCTTGGGGAAGCATGGAGCCCACCCCCATTTTACAGACACGGCCACTGAGGCCCAGAAAAGACACTTGTTCAAGGCCACACCACAAGAACTAGAACCCAGATCGTGATCTGCCCTCACTATGCCTGGCTGTCTGCCCCCACGCCATCTCTGGGCCTTGGAGTGGGGTCCCCATACTCACACAAGCCATGATTGAGGAGAGGAGGATGTTCCTGGGACTTCGGGACCAGCTGTCTGAAGACTACCCGAGAGATGGGCCACAGCCCGCTCCCACCCTTTTAACTGGACCAGACCCGGGTGAGTCCCGCCCCCTGGATGCTGAGCCAATTGTAACTCAGAAAGGAGATGGGGGCCACGGGAGGCGGAGTCAATGGAATTTTGAAGCCAGTTCTGGAGCAGAGATGACCAATCAGAGTGGAGACCCCCCCCATTCCTTCTTAGCCACTCCCCCACGGTCCAGGCTCCACCTCCCATTCTCTTACCCCTTCCCAAAATTATGCTGTGGCAAGGATTGGGGGAAGCCAGTGGAAAATAGTTTGAGGATGAGCTAGGCCCAAGAGTTGGCTGGAAGAGGGCCAGGGCCAGCTAGCTGAGCTCAGGGGGTCCCCCATAGAAGGCGGCTGAGGAGGTGCAGTGTCCTTCAAGAATTAGATCTGGGGTTCGTGAGGCTGCTCCCTGGCAGGGGCCAGGGCGTGGCCCGCTCTGGGCGCCTCTGCAGAGGACCCAGGACCCATTAACCACAAAGCCCTGCCCCTGCCTGGGCCTCCCTCTGAAGCAGAGATTGCGGCTGCTGCTCTCGTGCTCCTCGCTAGCGCTAAAGAAAGGCTGGGCCGGTGCCAGGCTTGAGGCCGCCGCCCAGGCTCAGGGCTCAGGCCTCAGGCTTCGTTCTGCCCTCCCGAGGGGTCTGCCGGGGATCCTCCAAGAGCCCCTGCCTGACAGCCTCTGTCCTGTCCGAGAGGCTCAGGCCTGGGAGAGGGCCCGGGGTGAGCCAGACCATGAGGGGATGGGGTCCCCGGTCTGTGCACCCCCATCCACTCTCCTCACATTTCTCCCTCTGACACCCGGCACAGCTTTCCCTTTCCCCATCTGTTTATTTTACTGAGTACCTACTATGTGCCTGGCCCTGAGCTAGCCTCAGAGGATTCAAAGATGAAGCCCTCAGTCCCTGTTCTCAAGTAGCCCACTGTTGGGGCAGAATCTGGCCATGAATCTAATTAAGAAGTAGCACGATGCAGGCTCTGAGGGAAGTCATGAGCGAGCACCTTGGTGGGATGGTCCAGAATGGGAAGAAGGTGGGTCTTGAAGGATGGGTGAAGAAGCAGGGACTGGCATTCCAGCGTGGGCAAAGGCTCGGAAATGAGAAGGCACAAGTCTGGGGAACAGTGAGCGTCTGGGCATGGCTGGAGTTTAGGGTGTGCTGGGGAAAGACGGGGCATGAGGGTGGGAAGCCAGCGGTACCTGGATCGTGAAGGGCCTCACTGAGGGGTTTGGGCATTGTTTTATCGGAGGTTGCCGGGGAGCCACCAAAGGTTATAGGAAGAGTGAGTATTGAGGCCAGATTTAGGCTGCAGGGAAAATCACTGCAGCAACAGAGTTGAAGGTGGGGTGGAGGGGTGCTCACCTCACACTCAGAAACCAGGTAGAGGAAGGAGCGCGGGGAGCACTGGGTGAGGTGGGGGGCTTGCTAAGAGAGTTATCAACAGGACCGCCTTCACGTCACTGTCCCCCTTCTGAAATCACCAGCACTGAAGAGGGAAGTAGATGTGGACCGGGGGTGACTCACATCTGGAGCAAACCTGCCCTGCTCTGCACTGCCTCCCCAGACCCCACCTTCCTCCAGATGACTGAAACCCACGCTGGCACAGGAGGAGAGAGGCTGCCCGGGGCTGAGAGGCAGGTCCAGAGAGGTTGGGTCGCACCCCTTGCGAGCCCCTCATCCCTCCTCCTAGAGCAAGCCAGCTGCCACGGAAACCAACAACAGAGCTTCACTTTTTCCTCCAGGGCCTCCCCCAAACCTCAGCATTAGGGAGGGGTGGGGGGTGCCTAGCTCCACTGCCTTTCCTCTGTGCTTCCCCTCCGAGGCCCAGAGACACTCTTTCTGCCTGGTCAAGGAATGGGGGCATTTCAGGAGGAGTCCAGGCAGTCGTTGCTGTGACTGCCATCAGGTGGGACTGGCTGGCTGTTCCAACCCAGTAGTTGGGCTCTCAGGGCCTCAGGAGCTGCTCCTCCATTCTTCCCCCAACCTGGAAGACGGGTCCAGCACCAGGAAGTGTTTGCTGTTGGATGAGGGGCTGCTTTACTCCTCTCCGGCATCTGGCCTGTCGAGAGATGGAGCGGCAGGGTGACAGGGCGTATGGGCTCCCGGAAAGGCCCCTTTGGGAGTCTGGAGACTCGGGTTCTGGTTCTAGCTCTGCCACGCCCTCCCCAGGGCATCCTGGCAAGCTGCTTCTCCCTGCTTGCCTCAGTCTCCCCGTCTGTGAATTGGGGATGTGCAGCCCTGTTCTCCTGCATAAGGTTAGTACAAGGTGGAGTTCAGGTCTGTTGTACTTCATAGATGATTATTTTTTCATAGAGTCTCAGAAGGTTTTAGCCTTCCTCTTGTCTCTTCTCCCAGGCTGAGTTCACCTTCCTGGGTCGGCATTTCTGGGAGGCCTCCCCCTCACCACCACCCCCCATCCCTTGGCAGTCTCCTCCTGCCTAGGCTGCGTGGGGAGTCTCCCCAGAGTCCAGTGACCCCTATAACAGGGGCCGCAGTTTTCCTGAGGCAGGGACCAGGGACAAGGTGCATTGTGTGCCCCCCGCCCCCATCTTGGGGCCTCCTATTGGTGGCGCCTACTTATCTGTCAGGCCCTGTGCCCGGCGCCTCACTTTCATACATTATCTCATTTCGTCTTCACCTCCCTCCTGGAGTAGGCCACGTGGGTGAAACTTCTGCACAGGGAAGCTGCTCTGGGGCCCTGAAATGAAGCCGACGTTAGAATCAGAGAAGACGGACAAGTCCTGATTTGGGGGCTACCTGGCTGTGACTCTAGCCTTGGTCCTTGTCCTCCCCGAAACTGTATCCAGGCCCGGAAGGTGGGAATGTCACCCATCTTGGAGGGTAGCAGGATTGCAGGAGTGATGTGAGAGGGGCTGCACGTCAGCTCTCTCTCCTGCACCCCCGAAGGCCGAGGGCACCCACCCCAGGGACTCTCCTCCCCCTCACTGGCCTGCCGCAGAGGCAGCGAGCTCTCTGGAATTCCTCCATCCTACAGGCTGGTGCTATGGGCTGGACCTTGGCTGCTGCCATGAGAAATGAGCTGAACTTGTCCAGATAGGGGATCCAGGCCAGCACGGCCCTTCCCAGCCTGCCCACTCCTGCCCTGCCCCCGCCCCCGTGAAGGCCACGCCTCCTCCAGCTGGCCGAGGCGGAGAGGGCTGCCAGGCCCACTGAGACACCATCCACACCCCCAGGCAACCTGGCTGGCTCAGCTGGGGAAAGTGTGGGTGGTCAGAGCCTCCAGAGCTCCTTCATTGAATGATGCAGAGACCACCCAGAGAGCGTGGCCACGTGGCCAGGGTCACACAAGGAGCTAGCGCTGCAGCCCTTTCATCCGCCAAGCCAAGGAAAGAACACTGTGGTCTGGGGATACCTGGACCTCAAAATGATCTTCTCCTCCTGCTCCATGAAGGAAGGACTAGTTGGGGGCTGCCCCCAACTTCAGATACTTTTCCAACCAGTTTGTGCTGGAGCCCGCCTCCCCACTTACCCACTCATCCAGTCCCACCTCCCTGCCTTTGCTTATGCTGTTCCACCTGCCCCAGCCAGCCACCTCCCCAAACACAGTACACTCTGTCACTTTTGCCTTCCCACCTGGTGTTTGTCGCCCTCTGAACACATGCCCCAGCTCGCCTTTGGGGAACACTCCTCCTCTCATATGAGGGCTGGGTGGGGTCCAGACCCTGTCATTCATTAGTCCTCCAGGGCTCAGGCATGAGTCTTTTATTTTTTTAAACGTTTGGGGGTGTGTGTGTGTGACAATTATAGACTCAGAGGAAGCTAAGAGTTTTTTAAAAGCTTAGAAAATATTTGAGACTTGAAGAAAAAAATGTGTTGGCCCCAAAATTCTAAGACTGAAGAGCTGGAATTAATGAACGTTTACTGTGCTCAAACCTAACACTCGGTAGTCATAAAAATTGTATTACCTTGGAAACAATTTTGTGGGTTGAATTTTCTTCGAAAGTGTGCCCAGTTCTCTCTAGAGGTTGGTCACTCCTAAATTAGATCCCCATAGCCAAATCATGTCTAAAACAAAAGCATAAAAATATTTGGAAAAATGTATAGCAAAAACACCCCACAAATCTATTTAATGGGGCCTGTGGGTACATTTTAATGTTTTCTATAATGTGCCTGGGACCTGTGTATCAGGAGAGTTTGGGGCTGCAAATAACAGAAATCTCAACGAAAACTGCTTGAAAATTAAGGAAAATTCACATACCAAGCAGTCTGGAGCTAGGAGGTTTCCATGGTAGGTTAATGCAGTGGCTCAATGAAATCAAAGATCTGGGTTCCTGCATGATCATGGATTGTGGCCATGTAGACAGTCCTTGCTCTTCTGCACAACCACAATCCACAATTCATCCTTGCTCTTAGGACAGACAGGCCAAAGGATTTGGGATGAACTGTCTTCACATCTGCAACAGACTCTCGAATGAGTCAGTTAAAAAATGTGAAGATATTGGATGGGCCAAAAAGTGAACGGTCTTTTTGACCAACCCAATATATACAGAGCAGTTAAGCAAATCAGACAAATTGGGAATCTAGGTGAAGGGCACATGAGTGTTCATTGTGCTGTTCTTGCACCTTTTCTGTTGGTTTGAAACATTTCTAAATTAAAATCTGGGGAGTGTGACATAATAAGAAATGTATATTTGGTCCATGACCCTAGTTCCTGACACAGAGTTCCTAAATCCTTTGGAATTTCCTAAGTGATATGGGTGCCTGAAAGAGCATCTTTTGTTCTAACATTTTGGTCTCTGACCCCAGTTCCTGACACAGAGCTCCTAACTCCCTTGGAATTTCCTGGGTGATAGGATCTTCTTTTGTTCTAATGAGGTGACTCTTGGTGGGTACCTGGATGGCTTCAGGAGGGGGGCTGGTCACCAGAAAGACCAAGCAGTGATCAGAAGCTTGTAACTTTCAGCCCCGCCCCCCATCCTCCAGGGAGGGGTGAGGGACTAGAGACTAACAATCAGTCATGCCTATGTGATGAACCCCTCCATGAGAATCCCCAAACCACACAGTCTGGAGAGCTTCTGGTTTGGTGAACACATCCACATGCTGGGAGGGTGGCACACCCTAACCCCACGGGAACAGAAGCCCCTCACTTTGTACCCTCCAGGACCTCATGCTATGTATATGTCTTCATCTAGCTGTTCATCCGTACGCTTTATCATATCCTTTATTATATAATAAAACCGTATTCGTAGTGTTGCCCGAGTTTTGTGAGCCGTTGTAACAAATGATCAGACCCGAGAGGGGAGCTGTGGGAGCCTCTGATTTATAGCCAGTTGGTCAGAGTGCCAGGTGATGACCTGACACTTGTGACTGGCATTGAAGTGAGGGAAAGTCTTGGGGGACTGAGCACTTAACCTGTGGGGTCTGCACGAACTCCAGGTAGTGTCGGAATTGAATTATTGATAGATTGTAGGATACCCAGTTGGTGTCTGCAGAAAACTGGTGAGTTGCTTGATGTAGAAAGCCCACACATTTGGTGTCAGAGTACTGTATTCTGTGGGCAGAGGAAACAGTTTTCCCTTTCAGTTGGTGTCAGAGAAGTGGGATTTGCTACAAAGGCCCTGGCTCATGGGAACGTGTGGTTTGGGAAGAGAAAGTGTGAAACGGCGCGGGATGAGGAACCTTTGATTCCTATGTGGTCACGTGGTCACCCATGGCATGAGCAGCAGCTGTGCTGCATTGTCTAAAGGTAAACGTGGGGGAATCCCCTGGCGGTCCAGTGGTTAGGACTCCATGCTTCCACTGCCGAGGGCCTGGATTCAATCCCTGGTCGGGGAACTAAGATCCCGCAAGCGATGCATTGCAGTCAAAAAAAAAAAAAAAAAATTTTTTTTTTTTTTGGCCATGCTGTGTGGCATGTGGGATCTTAGTTCCCCGACCAGGGATCGAACCCGTGACCCCTCCGTTGGGAGTGTGGAGTCTTAACCACTGGACCACCAGGGAAGTCCCAAGATTATGTGCTTTATTTATTTTACTTTTTGCGGTACGTGGGCCTCTCACTGTTGTGGCCTCTCCCATTGCGGAGCACAGGCTCCAGACGCGCAGGCTCAGTGGCCATGGCTCACGGGCCCAGCCGCTCCGCGGCTTATGGGATCTTCCCGGACCAGGGCACGAACCCGTGTCCCCTGCATCGGCAGGCGGACTCTCAACTACTGCGCCACCAGGGAAGCCCTATGTGCTTTCTTAACTAACTAACTAAATAATTTTTTTAAAAAAAGGTTAACGTTACCAATGGAATTTAGACATGGCTCCAAGTCCTGGGGAGCTGGCTTACTGATGCATAAGGAATTGCGAAAAAAGTAAAACTTACAGTCCTGTGGTTATGCTTATCTGTAATAGCTAAGATGAAATAAAAAGAGTGCTGGGTGGGACTCTGATGCTAGACCAAGCTCAGATTTCAGCGAGTCTGAGCTTCGGCCACTGTTTCAGAGCCACCCTCAGAGGAAAAACTTACGGCAGGGACAACAGAAAGTACCCCTAAGGCCTCTGGTCACCAAGAAAGTAGTCAACATGCAGGGGTGGGGGAGGAGGGAGGCAAAACTAGGTAACTATTGAAACCAGGGGGTATAATGTGAAGGAGTTGTTTCATTTTGTGGACTGGTGTCATCAGCTTCCTGAAATATTAGCTGGGAGTCCAGTGAAGGCCATATGGTATTCACTGTGCTGTTCTTAGACCTTTTCTGTTGGTTTGTAACTTTTAGAGGTCTGGAGGAAACAACCCCAACAAGCTCTTCCCATCTTTCTGAAGCAGAGTCACAGGCAGAGAAATACACTGGGCCATGCTTTGCGATCACATAATAGCTGCAACCGCTTCCACACCCAAAGCCCAGAAGAGTGAGAGGATGAGAGGGATGCGCCTGGAGGGTGCTGGACCACCTCCTGGGGCAGCCAATAAACTCTCTTACGCCTTAGCCAGGTTGAGCCAAGTCCGTCACAACCAGAAGTCTCCACAAGAGCACATTTGCTCCCACTTCCTGATGCAGCCAGGCTCAGTCAAGTACTCCCTCTTCCCCAGAAGAATCATAGTGAACAGAATTTTCCAGACCTCGAAGTCCTACCCTCAGCCAGCTCACAGATGGCCACCTGCTCTGCAGAAGGCACTGAGGATGCTCGAGGCCAGCAGGGCACACGTTCACAGCAGCAGCCCAGGTGTGAAGGATGCCTGAAATGGAGGGGGGTGCGCGGCACCTCACCTGAGCCTCCTGGAGGGTGAGGACCGGTCTCGCACCTGTCTCCACAGAGAGGGGCCGCAGCCTCCCGGAGTCAGCCCACACAAGTCCAGATCCTGCCTCAGGTGATCACACTTTCCAGGGGTGTGCCGTCGTGTTTAACTTAAGATCACCTTTAAGATGCTCATTCCCCAAGGAGTAGAGTGGGATGAGTAATGCAAGCTTGCTGGATTTTCTGAAGGACTGAGACAGATTGGTATATAAAGACTCAGTGAGGCACAAAGTGCTATTGTGCTAAGGTACCACTGCACACAGAGAATACTCTGCAACTGGGGTAAATCATTTCACGAAGCGGGTGGGCCAGTTCCGGGGAGAGCAGGCTCAGGCAGGGGCTCCTCCCCCCGCCCCACCCTGGACACAGACTCCAACCCACAGACACTCCCACTCGCACTTTATTAAGTACGGGAGGACTGGTTACAACAGGGGTGGAGGTGGCAGGGAAGGCCCAGCCCCCATCCCCACCATCACGGGCACGCAATAATAAATAAATAGCTGGGGGTGGGCGCGGGGGAGAGGTGGCACAGCAAACACTGACAGCACGGGGGGCGGGCCACAAAAGCCCCCCTCCCAAGCTGTGACCACCGTCAACACTGGTCTGGTACCGTGATCAGGGAGGGTGGGGCTCTCAGCTACAGAAGCCCCCAGAGCCACCAAGTGGCCCCCTTTGTGGAGGAGGGGTGTCTTCAGCACTTGGACCCGTATTTATGAACAGAAATCTGGACCCCTGGCTGGTCCAGTCAGACCCAGATTGTCAAGAGGCCAGTCTCTCAGACTTCTGGATTGTTCTATTCAGGATCCAAGAGACTAATGGGTCATTATTACCTAGGGTCCTGATTGGTCTACCAAGGACCTAGGACAAGAAAGGGTCATTGTCGCTTAGGCTCCCAACTGGTCCACTCAAGACCCAACAGCAACGAGTCACTATCACTTAGCCTTCTGATCGGTCCATTCAGGGCTCAGGACAATAATGATTCATGGCTACCTAGACCTCTGATCGGTCAATAGGAACCCAGGGCCAGGACCCAGGAGCAGGCAGAGCCCTAGAGGCCCCAGGGAGGAGGTAGGGGATTAAGTGCTCAGGGTTGGGGGAAGTCCTCACAAGGCAGCAGGGCCCAGATTTAAACAAGCGGAGGTCACAGGTCAGGATATAAGGCCACCTGGCTGGGTCAGGCCAGGGTAAACCAGTGGCAGGGAGGGGGCAGCTTCTGGGACAGGAGAGTGCCCAGCCACTGCTGGAAGGGGGTCCGAGGGCCCTGACATCTTCCCTGGGTTCCAGCCCCACCAGGGTAGAAACTGGGGCCAGGGAGCTGGTAGCCCTTAATGCAGCTCTTGGCCCATCACCTCCATCTACAGGAACAGGGTGAGCAAGGGTTGCAGCCGCAGTTGCTGGTCAGGTGGGCTCAGTCCTCCAACCCCTCCATCATGTCCGCGATGCTCTCCACATAGTAATGGGGCACGAGGTCGTGCTGGCCGGCTGCCAGGTAGGTCTGGGCCTCCTCCAGACGGGAGACGCCTGTGAGCGTGAGCACGGTGGTCATGCCACAGCGGTGGCCGAAGAGGATGTCGGTCTCCAGGCGGTCGCCCACCATAAGTATGCGGCTGGGGTCCACGCTGAAGTGCTCTGTGATGCACTCAAACATGTAGGGGCTGGGCTTGCCCACCACCAGGGCCTGGCGGCCTGAGGCTGTCTCTACGGCAGCAGCCAGGCTCCCGGTGCCTGCAGGGACATGGAGACTCGGTTAATGCGGGTGGCAGCGGGGAAAGCATCCAGGCCCGGAAACTGGAATTCCCATCGAGGCAGCTTGGCATGGGGGTCAAATTAGGCACTGAAATGAGTTAAAAGGCCACCTGCTTCCAAGTCTTAGTGTAGGGGTTAAGGGCACAGACTCTGCAACCAGATGCCTGCATTCACACCCCATCTCCACCTTTCTTGGGCAGGCTACTTAACCTCCCTGTGCCTCAGTTTTCCCATCTCTTGGATGGGGATATCAATGGCAGTATCTCACGTGGGTACTGTAAGGCCTGACTGAGCCACTGCATGTAACCGGGCCTGGCTCAGTCAGCCCTGCGTGCCGTTCACAAGTTTACCCAGGCGGCCACACGCCTTTGGGCAAGCCAACCTCTCTGAGTTTCCCTAGACTCACTGGAAAGGGGGATCCAAGTAATGCCTACCTTCAAAGAGGTGCTGTGAGCACCACAGGGGCAAATGCTTTGGAAACAGAAAAGCCCTTAACAAACAGCAGCTGTGGTCATTGCTACAAGAATGTGTGCTCCTGGCATCAGAAACTGGCACAGCCCTTTTGGAACACAGCAGGGCACAGAAATGTTCGCACCTCTGACCCAGTCAGCCTCCACTGGGAAAGTGATCACAAGGCGAGAATTCAAACTGGAGACAAACAGCTACATGGTTGAAGATGTCCGTGGCCTCAGTAACTATAATAAGCAAAATTGTGGAACACACCCAAGTGTTTAACAATAGGAGGACTGTCTAGAAAAGGCTAATTCCCAGCCCAGTACCATCCTGTCCCACACAATGAGTCCACTGTGCCCGTCTCAGGGGTGCATCTTTGTGCCAGAATGTTCTACCTTCACACTAATGATGAGCACATTCTAAAGTGCCAGGGGCTGTGTGGGAGCTCATGAACGCCCATTTTACAGATAAGAAAGCTGATGTTCAGTGTCGTTAAGTAACTTGTCCAGGGTTGCACAGCTTAATAAGTGGCAGATAAAGGATATGCATTCAGGTAGGTCTGACCCAGACACATGCAGGGCCAGCCTGTACGGGCTTGGGAGTGCTGAATGTTTCATTTTCAGGAATTCTGAAATGAGTTGGTGGTTAAACAAAGCCACTATTAAAAGTCAACTTATATAAACTTAACAATCAAGTGAAATATGTTTAAAACAAAGGTAATAAATTCTCAAAACTCATCACTTCCTAATTATTTTACCATTATCTATGCTCTTGAGGTTACTTGCATCCTAATGATGGAAATATTACAGAATGGCGTGTACATATCTTCCCAACCCCATGATAAGTGACTTCACGTTGGTAGGCTGAAATCAGCCACAGTGGGGGGAGTGCTTACACCACAGAAATTGGCAAAAGGCATAAATCAAGACTCTTCCAGTTACTAGACATCAGTACTCCACTGGTCTGACCCCAAATGCTCTGGGCCTCCTGTCTCCCTTCTCATAGGGGATGACACTCAACTTGATTAAGCCCAAGACACAGAAGGTGCACAAACAGGAAGAATCCTCAGCCCTGCGGCCCCCAGATGAGGAGGAACTTCCTTAGGATCAAGGCAGAGCTGGCCCAGAGCAACCCTGTTGGGAAGGTCTCCCTGACCTCCGACCTAGAACTCGCCTGCTTGTTTTCCTGAGAACTGGGTAGGGAAGAAAAGCCATTTGCCCTGTTAGTTAGAAATTCCTTCCAGGATGGGAAGGGCTCAACTGCGTCACCCCAAAGTGATTTTCTCAGCTCAAGAATGGTAGCTCTTTGGGCTTCCCTGGTGGCGCAGTTGTTGAGAGTCCGCCTGCCGATGCAGGGGATACGGGTTCATGCCCCGGTCCGGGAAGGTCCCACGTGCTGTGGAGCGGCTGGGCCCGTGAGCCATGGCCGCTGAGGCCCGCGTGCTGCCAAAGAAAAAAAAAAAAAAAAAAAAAGAAGAATGGTAGCTCTAGGGACTTCCCTGGTGGTCCAGTGGGTAAGACTCCGTGCTCCCAATACAGGGGGCCTGGGTTCGATCCCTAGTCGGGGAACTAGATCCTGCATGCATGCCGCAACTAAAGATCTTGCATGCCACAACTAAGACCTGGCACAGCCAAAATAAATAAATAAATGAATAATAAATATTAAAAAAAAAAGAATGGTAGCTCTGTTAGCATATTCCTTTCCTTTTTAAAATAAATTTACTTATTTATTTTTGGCTGTGTTGGGTCTTCGTTGCTGCACGGGGCCTTTCTCTAGTTGCAGTGAGCAGGGGCTACTCTTCGTTGCTGTGTGCAGGCCTCTTGTTGCGGTGGCCTCTCCCGTTGCAGAGCATGGGCTCCAGGCGCGTGGGCCTCAGCAGTTGTGGCACCCGGGCTCCACAGTGCAGGCTCAGCAGTTGTGGTGCACGGGCTTAGTTGCTCCGCAGCATGTGGGATCTTCCCGCACCAGGGCTTGAACCCGTGTCCCCTGCATTGGCAGGCAGATTCTTAACCACTGAGCCACCAGGGAAGTCCCAGCATCTTCCTTTCCTACCAGGTCGGAGCCTATCCCTCTTGGCCCCCCATGTCCCACCTCACTCACTCAGCCAATATTACTGAGGCCCAACTATATGCCAGGCACTGTGTGAGGCACTGGGAATAGAGCAGTGAATGAAGCTAAGATCCGTACCCTGGGTGAGCGAGCATCCAAGCAGGGGAGTCTATGAACGTAACTGTGTCCTCAGACCACTACATCCCACTCTTCTCAACAACCTGTCATCCAAGGCTGGCGTATGTTTTGCTGGTGATGTATTCCTAAGACAACAGGCATTTCTATTTGCCATCTCAAGTGGCTGCCACATGGTAGATAGGTAAACACACAATTTAGGAGACCCATAGGGACTGGGGAGGGGGAACTGGGGTGAGATTAGCATTATTTCAGATTTTATGCATATTGGGGCCTTTATTAGTGTTTTTATTCCACTTTCAAAGCTGCATGATTCAGTTGTGCCCAAACAGGACACCAGCGCTGTATTTGTTAAGCTCTGTCTCCCCCTCTTGGCTGTGGGAATGACCAGCAGAGCTGGCGGGCAAAGCCAGATGGGTGGTGAGACCCAAGGGGCACGCGTGGGCAGGGCCTGGTCTCTCCCCAGCTCCTCCACACCATCCTTCCTGAGCCCCTGGGGGAGCTTCTGAACCCAAAACCTTAACCTGAGCTTTGAGGCCCCCAAAGAAACTCATGTTTCATAGCATGGCTTAGGGCAGGCAGGAGCTAGTGCAGCTGGGAGCCCTGACCAGCGCCCTCACCTTGGATTTATGGGGAAACTGAGACTGAAGTGGTCATGCAGCAAAGCTAAGACGGGCCTAGAACTATAAGATTCTCAGCCTGGAACTGGTTCTGCCATGGCTCAAGCCCTGTTCCATTCCCTAGTGCCCTGTCCTGCAAGATGCCTCCTCCAGGAAGCTTTCCCAGATCTCCTCAGCTCTAGGACCTCCCTGCCACCCATCTTAATACTGTGTCTACTCCTCAGTCGATCCCACCCTGCCCTCCTAGGGTCCGGTATCAATCGAGTCAGCGGCCAGCAGGGAGTGAGTCATGGAGATCTCACCCTGCCCTCAGCTTACCGACTGGTTGTCCACACACACACTCACTACTGTCAGTTAGCCTCTGCTACCACCTGCTCTTGTCTAACTTGAACCCTCCAAGATGTAGGAGGCTCACTCGCTCCTGCTTTCTCTGCAGATCTGAATTCCCAAATGACAGCAGTGAAGAGTGCCTTGGATGGAGGGGGTGGGGTTTAGAGGCTGGAGGTAAGGTGGCCTCAAGAGCCAAGTTCAGATCCTCTTGCTCTTTCTTGGGTGGCTCACTTCCCTTCTCTTAGCCTCAGTTTAACTGGGAAATGGGACAATAACTTCCATCTCCAGAGTAATTCTGAAACTAAATAAGACACCAAGGTGCTTCATAAAGCTCTGTAATAGGAGAGGTCTTGGATACAATTTACATCATCTGAGCACCTACTGTGTAGCAGGCACTCATCCTGATCACTCTCTCCTCAGCGAAACTGTCATGGTTACTATTCCCATTTTACACCCAGGGCAGAGATGCTCAAAGGTTATGTAACTTAACAAGATTACAGAGCCCTGGAGCTGGAACTGGAACTCAGGTCAAACTCCATCCACTTTCTGTGCTCCCCGCACACCTGCCTTCAACCTGCCGCTAGAAACTCCTGTTCCAAACCTCCAACGGTGGCGGGGGGAATCCTTCCAGGCTTTGTCCCCAATTCTCCGACCTCACCCCGATGGCGGGTGGGGAAAATGACAGGAGCCCTTGAGGCTGGTTCAGAAAGGCTAGGATTGGGAGTCGGGGCCCTGGATTCCGCCTGCAACTCCTTGAGCCACAATGGGCCTCAGTTTCCTCATCTGTCAAACCGGGACCCCACTGCTGCCCCTCACAGGGTGACGGTTGCAAGAATTACCACATGTGGACATGAAAGCATCCTGGGCTCTTGCTGGGTGGGGACCGCCCTCACATCCCTCCTGTTCCCCACCTGGCACCTGGATACGCCCCTTCCCCACCCCACTCGCAGGAGTGGAGGCATAAGCGCCCTAGCTCAGTTTCCCCGCCAGCCCCGCGCTCACCGGGAGTCCGGCTGCCGTCGCTGAGCGGGTGCCACGGGTCGCGGTCGGTGGCCACCAGCAGGCAGTCGGGGTCGCGCAAGTGCGCGCAGGCCTCGCTCAGCTTAGCGAAGGAGAAGTGCTCGTCGTAGCCCACCAGCACGGCGCGCACGCGCGGGGCCGAGCCCGGGTCCTCGTCGGGGTCCCCCGCCAGGCGCAGCCCCGCGGCGCGCAGCTCGGCCCGCAGCCCCTCGCCGCCCAACACGAACACCGCGCCCTGCGCGTCCGGCGGCCCGAGCTGGCGCTGGCGCAGGAAGCGCGCAGCGCACAGCGCGGAGCTGAAGAGCTGCTCGGCGCGAAGCCCCCCGAAGCCGAGGCGCGCGAAGCGGAGGGCCAGCTCGGGCCGCGCGCGCCGGCTGTTGTTGCTCACGAACAGCGTCGCCTTGCCAGCCCGCGCCAGCCGCTCCAGCAGCTCCGGGGCGCCCGGCACGGCGCGCTCGCCGTTCCACAGCACCCCGTCGCAATCGAAAAGGACCCCCTGCGCCCGGCCCAGCACGTCGCGCAGGGTCGCGCCGCGCAGCCGTTCGCAGCGCGCCATGCAGCCGGCTGGCTGCCCGCACGCTCGCGCCGCGCCGCTCTGTTTCCGCGGGCACGGCGCGCTCGTCCGCAGCTGGCTGGTTTCCGGCACCTGCCAATCGGCGCGCCGCAAGGGCCAGGGGGCGGGGTCACGGCCTGGCCCGCGGCCAATGGGGGCTAGAGTCTCGGGGAGGAGCTGGGCTGCGAGCTAAGGGAACCTTTGGAGAAAAGGGCGGAATCGCGGCCGCCACAGAGGGAAAGGGACCAACGACGGCCTAGCCTGGTCCTTCGTCACTCCCCTTAGTTCCGCTGGGCCAGTAGTCGCTGAGCTTCAGTCCTAACTAGCTTCTTGCAGGGATGGGAGGCTGAGAGACTGACGCTCCTTTTGACCAATAAGGAGTTACAAGTAGAAAATATGGCCCGCTCCGCGTTCCCCAGCCAATCAGAAGCTTAAGACGGCTGGTTGCTAGGAGGAAAACAGATGCTAAAGGAGATGTTATCTTTGGGTCAAATCTCATTGCTCTCTGAACCGTGATCACACCAGTTACGAGCGAAGTCTTGAGAAGAGTGTGGGTGTGTTGAGGAGAGAGGCACACGGTGTCCTCTCGGACGCTGGAGCCCTTGGTCTAGACCAGTGGTTCTCCACTCTGGCTGTGCGGTGGAGTCCCCAGGGGAACGAATTTTTTTTTTTTTTGAGATATAATTTACATACAGTAAGATGTGTAGATCTTAAATGTACAGTTCCATGACTTAAAAAATATATATTTATTTATTTAATTTATTTATTTTTGTCTGCTTTGGGTCTTCGTTGCTGTGCGTGGGCTTTCTCTAGTTGCGGCAAGTGGGGGCTACTCTTCCTTGCGGGCACGGGCTTCTCATTGAGGTGGCTTCTCTTTGTTGGGGAGCACGGGTTCTAGGCGCGCAGGCTTCAGTAGCTGTGGCACACGGGCTCAGTAGTTGTGGCTTGCGGGATCTAGAGTGCAGGCTCAGTAGTTGTGGCGCACAGGCTCAGTTGCTCCGCAGCATGTGGGATCTTCCCGGACCAGGGCTCAAACCCGTGTCCCCCGTGTTGACAGGTGGATTCTTAACCACTGCGCCACCAGGGAAGTCCAGTTCCATGATTTTTGAGAAACGTTTTTTAAAAATACCAATGTGTTGCAGGATCCCAGAAATTCTAGTTCAATTGTTTTGTGTGAGACCCGGCATTTCAAAATTTCTTTGCTTTTTTAATTACCCAGGGATTCTACTGTGAGGCCAGAGTGGAGAGGCACTGCGCTAGAGGCAGTCTGTCACCCGAGGACCCTGGAGCGGGAAGGAGACAGAGCAGCAGTAGCCAGTTGCCCAGGGCAGTGATGGGACCCAGCTGCCTAGGTCCCCACTTGGGGAGGTGGTCTGCCAACCTCTGAGAAGGTTCTGAAGATGTGTCTGACCCCCAGGAGCAACTGGATCTTCAGAGACCTGGGAAAAGCCACACCCTGTCACTCAGGCTCTGAGGCTGATATTTTCTGTGCCTCAGTGCCCTGGGCATTTGCTCCTGACCTTTGCATAGGTGGTCTCCTTTGCTTGGAATGTTCTTCCTTCTTCCCTTTTTTAGCTGGCCAGCTGCTGAAAGACTCCCCCTCAATATCACCTCCTCCAGGAAGCCTTCTTGGCCTTCACCCTACACACACACACACACACACACACACACACACACACCCCAGTCTGGGTTAATTGGCTTGCCCCAAGTGTGCTAACATGGGTTCCCAGTGCCATGACACTTGATTCTTTTTCTTTTTTTTGGCTTTGCCACGCGGCTTACGGGATCTCAGTTCTCCAACCAGGGCCTGAACCTGCGCACTCGGCAGTGAAAGCGTGGAGTCCTAACCAGTGGACCATCAGGGAACCCCCATGACACTTGATTGTAATTGTCAGTTCTCCTGCCCGTCCGTTCCCAGGAGCTCCGAGGGCGTAGGGCTGAGTTGGGACCTAGCCCAGCGTCTGGCACAGAGCAGCCTCAGGGAATATTTGAGGACAGATCCATCCCTGCTCCACAGGGGAGCCTTCCCTGCCTTCTCCGGGAACAGAGAACACCACAGGTTGGGGGAAACAGCAAGCAGTCATCACTTATAGGGCACTTCTGTGTGCAAGGGCGGTACCTTGGTCTTTACAAGTGTGTCTCTTTTAATCCTCAAACCAACATTTCTGTGGTGGAAGTTGTTAAATGTTTTCACAGATGAAGGAGACTTCAAGAAGTTAAATAAATTGCTCAGGATGTGAGGGACTGATCCAGGCTCTGGAATCAGGCAGACCTGGGCCAGGTCCATGCCTCACTTGCCATGTGGCCTTGGTCATTTTCTGAGCTTCAGTCTCCTCACCTGTAAGAGGTAATGGGCTTTACTTCCCTGGAAGAGGATTAAATGGAAATCATGCATAGAAAAGCACGATGGGTAGCACAGAGTAAGTGCTAAAAATGTTGGCTGGTATTATTTCAGACAGGGAAAAAGAAAGGAGGCAAAGAATAGGTAATTTTTTCCCCGTTATCAAAGTGGCTTCTTTATTTCAAGAACAGAAAATAAAACTATCATTTGGGCAGCTGCTCCAGTTTTGTCCAAAATAATTTATTTACCAGCCTTACAAAAAAATATGTTGGCAAGAGAAAAATAAAAGTCCTGTAGGAGCAGGCGTCTCCTTCCTTCCGGCGGCTCCCCTGGGACCCTGCCAGAGAGTGGGGAGTTGGCTGAGGGGCGCCCCCAAGCCCAGGGTGGAGCCAAGAGTGAGAGGTCTGGAAGTGGAGGACTGTCCTGAGTCCTCCTTGCCGTGGGGGCCGACCCAGCGGACACCGAGGCACTTGTAGGCAAAGGCTGGAGGCCCTCACCCCCTTGGGAGGGGTGAGGGCTGTGTCCTAGGAGGACAAGGTGGGGAGGAGGGGATGCTGAGGGCTGTCGGGGAGAAGCCGCCAGCTCAGTCGGTCTCTGAGGCGAGGCTCCTGGGCCGGGGCTGAGGGGGGATAACCGGGGGAGTGGGGGCCCTGCCTGCAGCCTCAGGGGCCCCTCCCTCCTCTGCGGCCGCCCCCAGGTCCACATCGGCAGGTGCGCTCAGAGAGACTGGGACGAGGGAGGCTGACCCTGGGGAAGCCGGGCTGGGGGAGGCTGGTGGGGGCCGGCTCTGGCGCCGGGCAGGTTGGGGGGCAGTGGGGGGCAACGGGGGTGGCACCGTGGGGGCCCGGAGGCTGCTGCCAACCAGACGGCGGGGCAGAGCCCGGGGGGTCGCAGGGCTGCCAGAGCCAGGGGGCGGGGGTGGGGCTGGAGGGGAGCCGCGGGCGCTGGAGACCTGGGGGGGCGGCATGGTGGGTCTGGCCGGCGCTGGGCGCTTGGCTGTGGAGGAAGGAGAGGGGCGGTTAGGCGTTCACACTGCCTGCGGCAAATCCCCCAGCTCGACGCCACCTTGGGATCTTCGAATCTGCTGTATCTGCCGTTCGCTCTGCCGGGAACAGTTTCCACGCTGGCTGCTCACCATTCGGGCCTCGGTCCACGTCTGTCCTCAGCTAGAGGGCCCCTCCCCCGCCCTGCCCCAGTTACTGGCATATTTTCCGGTCGTATTTTCTTCATGGGACTTCCTGCCCTCTGAAATGATCTCGTCAGTTTTAATTCTGCTCGATTATTGCTTGTCTCCCTGACTAGAATGTAAACTGAGTGAGGCCAGCTGACATCCAGCTGGCTAGCGCAGCGTGCGTGTTCAGTACAGAGCTTCTGAATAAAGAACTGCTGCCTGTTCCACCTGCCACCTGGGTCCTCCTCACTTCCTCTCAGAAGCCCACCAGAACTGCCCCACCCCAGCGCTCAGATGCCCCTGCACAGTCCATCCTCACAAGGCAGCCGAGGGGCTAGGTGGGGCAGGACATCTGGCCCCTGGTCCTAGCTCTGTCTCCACCCACTGGAGGGCCTGGGCAAATCACTTGCCCCCGGGAGCCTCAGTTTCTTCATCGGTGAGATAAGATGACAGCCTTGACCTCGCAGGGCTGACGTGAGGACCAGTGCAGGTGATGCTGTGACCGTCCTTTGACTTGTGCTCCGGTGAGCAAACATCCTGCTTGCACCCCATCCAGGAAAGGTGGCTAGAAGCCCCCTCCTGTAAGAAGGTCCCTGTGCGACCTGCCAGCTCCTGCTGGTCCAGAGGCTCCTGACGCTGCTCCACCTAGTCCCATCCAGGTGGAAAACTCTAGAGCCTCCTGGGCTGGGTGTCCCAAGTGTCCTAGTTACCCTGGCAGACTCTGCACCTGAACCCTCGGCCTCCTCACCTGCCTGGCTTTAGGCCACCTGAACAGGTGAACGCACCAAAGGGGCTCAGGAGGAGGCTACCAAACCACCACCACCACCACCACCACCACCCTCCTTCGCTGTCTTTTGAAGACCCCATCCTCCCTCTTCACTCTGTGATCCCTGGTCTTCTTGAGGGACTGAACTCCACCACCCCCAACACTCAATCGCTGACCTTTATCGAGCATTTATTGTGTGCTGGGTATGGGCCAGGCAGCACCGTTTAATTCTCCAAACAGCCCTACAAGGCAGGTGCAGTTATTGTCCCATTACACAGAGGAGGAAGCTGAGGCACAGACAGGTGAAGTCACCTGCCCAAGGTCACAGAGCTGGAATCTGAACCCAGAGTGTCCGGCAGCAAACCTGGGCCCTTAGCCACCCGGATTCCTGGTCTCCCCGGCTGTCTGAAAACATGGGACAGTCTGGGATTGCCCGGCCCCTTTCCCTGCCCACCCTCTGCCCCCCTTCTCCTCCCACAGCCAACTCACTCCTCCGAGCCATGTCCTCTGTTGGGGTCGCTGCCTCCAGGGAGCTCCTACTGACCTTGGGGGAGGCTGGTCTGGGGGGTGCCTCAGACTCTGCCCTGCGAGGGAAGGAGAGGGTCAGGGTCAGCCTTGGCCATCACCCAGAATCCTGGGGAGATTCCCAGCCAACAGGCTGAGTTTGGGTCCTCCCAGGAGTTGTTCTCCACCACTTTGTGGCTGGGCCTGGGATCTGATAAGATGCTTCTGGCATGGGCCAGAGTTTGTATCCACTGAGCCCTGGCTGCTGCGTGACACTGCGACAGTGTCTGAGGTCCCTCATGTGACCAAGATGTGGGGTAGAAAGCAGGGCCTCCCCGGTATCTCAGCTCTCAGCCTCCATGGGATCTTTACGGGATGTTCTGGCCACTAGAAGCCAGAGAACGGACGAGAAGCAGGGGAGGAGGCCAGGGCTCATTCCTGGCTCTGCTCCGTTGGCTACTCCTTGGGGAGGCCTTTCCTGAGCCCCCCTTGCCTGACTCCTGTTCCCTACTCGACCCCCCGACCCTGCTCTACTGTCCTTCGTAGCACACATCACCGCCTGACATTATACTGTGCCTTTATCAGTGTTCTGGTTGATTCTGTCTCCCCACTCCCTGGAATGCGAG
This sequence comes from Stenella coeruleoalba, assembly GCF_951394435.1. NCBI lineage: Eukaryota > Metazoa > Chordata > Mammalia > Artiodactyla > Delphinidae > Stenella > Stenella coeruleoalba. Next base: position 10,573,031 of record NC_137157.1, read on the forward strand.
CTCTAAGGGCAGCATTTGTCAGTCTTGCTCATCGGAGGAAATTCATGGTTTGGGCCCCAGCAGTCTGTGATAACTGATCAACACCCGCTGGGTACGGAGGCAACATGGCACCGTGTTAAACCTCCTGATTTAAAGGATCAAAGAGAAGACTGGAAGGTACAGAATTTACACATTCCAAAATGATCAGTTCCCTAGTTCCCTAAATCTCCAGGGTCTGAAACAGCGACTGGCACACAGTAGGTGCTCAGTAAAGAACCATATAACACAGAAGGGAACACATCAGAGGTTAAGAATATGCCTGTGAGGTCTCTATCCTACTCACTCCAAACTGGGAAACCTGGTATTTGGGATGAAAATATAATAATTATATTTCCTAAAATGCTACTGGACACCCTGAGAGATGGTGTCTCAGGCTAGGCATCTCAAGGCCAGGACAGGGGCCATTCATACCCATCAGTCCTTACCTTTCCTTGAGAGCCACTGAGGCTGGGGCAGGGGCCGGAGCCGGAGCTGGTACAGGGGCCGGGGTGGGTGTGGCAATCGATGGAAGCTCCTCGGAAGCCGGCCTGTCGCTGACCTTGTCCTGGGGTGCAGGCGCTGAGAACAGGCCTGACACGTTGAAGTTGATATCTGCAGACAGAAGGGAGCAGATCTGAACTTACAGAGCTTCCGCAGGCCTCCCCTCCTCAGCCCGTGTTGGGACCACTTTCCCTTTCTCCGGATGTTGTCTGGACCATGTTTCGCCTTCCCACTCCCAGGTGGGCCTCACAAGAATCCCACGAGGCAGGCATCATCATCCCCATTTTACAGATGAGAAACTGAGGCTCAGAGTGGAGGAGCCATTTCCTCCAGGCCTCGTGGTGAGTTTGCAGGGTTGCCAGGGACTGAAGCTGAGTCTGGAGGGCACCAAGCTGGGCAGATGAAGGCACAAAAAGGGACACGTTCACAAAGGCGGGAGCTTTACCTCCAGGGAAGAGGGTGTCTGCATTCTGTATCAGAGCCTCGACCATGCCCACCACCTGGATGGATGAGACGGAGGCTGCGTCCAGCTGGGCCAGGTCCCTGGGACGAAAAGAAAGTGAAAGTGAGTCATCATTTAGCAAAGCCTAGTGACCCCAACTCTCTGGCCCTGTGCTGGGCACTGGGGACACAAGGACCAGGTGAATAACAACCGCTCACATATCACAGCTCTTTACAGTTTACAAAACATTTCTCCGTTTATTATCTCATCTAACTCCCAAAGCAACATCCTCAATGTCTGTCTAGTTTCTCTCCCATTTACAGGTGAGGAAATGAAGGTCCAGAGTGACTTCCTAAGGCCCATCTCTGGAAGGTGGGGGGCGAGGGGGGGCACGCTAGAATCAGATCTCTGGCTCCCAGCTCCCCGTAACAGGCCACCAAGCACCCCATTACTGCCTTTACCCAGAATGCCTATCTCCAAAGCCCCATGGGATCCATGATCCCTTTGGCTGCTCGTCACAGCAGCTTTGACAATTGCAGCTGCTCAACCTACTCCAAGGATGGGGACACTGAGGCCCAGGGGAAAAGTAAGCAGCAGATGTGGGGGGGGAGGGGACTGCCGCCTTCCCCCCAACCTGTGGCCACTCACCCTTCTTTCTCAGGGGGCCACAGCAGGTTGGGCCCCAGGACAATGGCGATGTTGCTGGGTGTCATCTTGTTCACCTCCTGCGCCTCGGCCAGCAGTGCCAGGAACTTCATCAGGTACCTGGGGCGTGGGAGGGGCACTTGGACCAGGGGCAGGGCATCTTGGGCCATGAGCACCCATGGAGGCCCCCCAGGACCTGAGCCTTCTCCAGCCTGGGATTGCCAAAGAGTGGCAGACACCGCACAGGACATCGAGGAACATTTTTACTAGTTACATTAGCTGACCTACTGAACACCACCTACGTGTCAGGCACTAAGTTGAGAACCTCCCAGCCACCCTAGAGTAGGGACTGTTATGCTCCAAGTCTTCCACATGAGGGTGCTGAGAGTTAACTCTGTGCTGAGAGGCACAGAGAGTTAAATTGCTAGCCTAGGACCACATAGTGGCAGAGGTGGGATTTAAAGCCGGGTGGTGTGGCTTCAAGGTTCAAGGTATGTGTTCAGTTCGATGTCTAGCATAAAGAAAATACAGTTAATACATCAAAGTGGTATTTTCAGAAATATTGCTTAGGACAAGGATACCAGCCCACGGCCCTGAAGTGGCAGCTGGGCCTTGGCTGGGGGAGGCCTGGGTGTGGGCTGGGGGCTCACCTGAGGTTGCTGAGGTTCTCGCGGGGCAGGCGGCTGCACACCTCCTGGAGGGCCTCCAGCCGGGCTCCTGGCTCCTTCAGGCTGTGGACGGGGGAGAGACCTGGTGAGCCTGCCCTGGGTGGCCCCTCTGTAGGCTCATCCTCCCCAGCACCTGCCCCCCACCATCCTCACCTGGCTGCCCTCATCCAGTCATCATAGAGGTCAAAGGTCATCAGGGGCTCCGGCAGCTCCCGCAGGTAGGACTTGAGGGCACCTGGAGTGGTGGCGGGGGCTCAGATGCAGCCCTCCAAGCCCCCAACTTTACCCCCAGGCCTCAGCTCTCTCCATGTTAGGAACCTTTAGCTCTTGTTCACACTAACATGTCTAGGTCTGATCACTTCTTTGGGCCACGGGCCCTTTTGAGAAAATGATGAAGCCTAGTGATGTTGTCCGCAGAAAAACATACACACGTTTCGGGGGGCTCACCATGGACCTCAACATTAAGGACTCCTGTGTCTCCTCAGATTATCAGGCCTTAAGCCAAACTATCACAGGATCATTTCAGGCAGCTTCAGGGAAGGGATTTGGGGGGAAGGCTCTCCACCCAGGGCTCCTCAGAGCAGGTACCTGCCACAGCGTGGGGGTCAGAGCAGAACTCCTGCAGGCTGCAGGGGTCCGAGGCCATTGTCTGCTTGAGGCGCTTCAGCACCGAGGCCCCGGCGGCCAGACGGAAGAGGCCCTGAGGTGCGAGAGGGGGAAGGTGGGGATCACAGAGGGGTGAGTGGGGCAGGACACCCCGGTTGGGAGGCCCTGGCCCACTCATGGCCTGGAGTAGGCCTCGGGGGCCCACTGGGCTGGTGGGCGGAGTGAACACCACCATATTCGTGGTTCCTCTCGACCCTTAAGGTCTAAGATTCTGAGCAAAAGGGGAAGTCTAGGGGCTTCCCTGGTGGCGCAGTGGTTGGGAGTCCGCCTGCCGATGCAGGGGACATGAGTTCGTGCCCCGGTCCGGAAAGATCCCACATGCCGCGGAGCGGCTGGGCCCGTGAGCCATGGCTGCTGAGCCTGCGCGTCCGGAGCCTGTGCTCCACAACGGGAGAGGCCACAACAGTGAGAGGCCCGCGTACCACAAAAAAAAAAAAACAACAAAAAACCGGGAAGTCTGGGAGGAGCTCAGAAAAGTCGTGGGGAGACAGGAGTCTGGTTAGGACTGAAAGGGAGATAGGAGGCCCAGCAGGACTGTCCTGAAGCCTAGGTCTGCCTTTGGGTGCGGTCCACCTCCTAAGGGTCTGTCCTCAGGAAAGCAGCCGATACACTGGCACGACCGAGGTGCAAAGGACGGACGAGGGCAGCGTGTGGCTGTGACTCACGTGGAGTCTCCGGCTTCCCCGCCACTTTCTCACCTGCTGGACACGTCTACCCACTGGCCTCTGCCTCCCCCTTGCAAAATGGAGCCAGTGAGGGCTCCCACCAAGGGTTATTGGGATAATCCAATGGAACAAGGAACGCAAAGGGCTGATGGCACAGTGCCCGGCCCACGTGAGCATCGTTAAGTGGGAGGTGGTATCAGTTCAGCAGCAGGCGGCCACGCCTTCTCCCGGCACCTGTACGCTAATGGTGGTGAGATTACAGGTCCCAGCGACGGGCAGCGTGTGGGAGGTGTGGGACCGAGTGAGGGCCCTGGTGTTCCTTCCCCACCCACTCCAGTGAGCCCCACCTCTTCTTTCATGCCCTCAGAAAGCAGCATCATGACGCAGGCCTCGATGGGCAGGGCGATGTCCCGGCCCAGCTCTCGCAGGTGGGTTCCCAGAGGCACCCCATACACCCTGGAGAAGGGGGCGGCCATCATCGAGGGGGAGGGGTCTGCAGGGACGAGACAGATCAGCGGCCCAGGGTCTTCCCACCTCTGAGCATCGAGGTCAGGGCAGACAGGGGCATCCCCAGACGTTCTCAAGGGGCTCCCACCTCCCTCCTGACCACCCATGCCACACATCCTGAAATTATCCAACACATCTCTTGAATCCGCCCACCTCCACTGCCCCCACCCCAGTCCCGGACACAGTCACCTCCCTCCTGCCTCCTAACAGGGTTCCAGTCCTGCCCCTTCATTCCATCGTCCACGCAGCTGGAGCAATCTCTTCATCGCAAATCTAATTGAGCGCTCCCCTGCTCAGAACGCATCTCTGGCTCCCTGCTGCCTTTCGTGATGGAGTGCAAGCTTCTTAACGTGCCCCAAGCAGGGTGGGGGTCAGGGGTGGGGGTCGGGGCCTGCCTGTGTCCCCACCTGTTTGGCTGTGGTTCTCCCTCAGCTCAGCCAGGGCCGTGTCCAGCGAGCTCAGAGACTTGCGATGGTAATCGGCCTGAATCTCCATGAGCTATGGGGACAAGGGGGCACCCCCGGGGGGAAGTGAGGGAAGCTGAGCCTCCCCCAGGGGCCACAAACGCAGACCCCTCCCTCCCACCATCTCGCAGGGGGTCTCAGTGGCCCCGGAGCTCCGGGTGGCAGGAGCCTGGTCTTGGACTCACGTGGATAAAGTGGTTGGCATAGGTGTCCTCCTTGGTGGCAAAGTGGTACAGATCGGCTAAGTACTCGTCCTTGGGGACAGAGAGGGGAGGGCTTATACCAGCGAGGCTGGGGCCCAGCGGGGAAGCTTGGAGGGGACAGCAACTTGCCCAAGCCGTACGGGGAGGGTCACAACCAGCTCTCCTCTCTCTGCTTACGGTTTGCTCCTGGGGCCAGCCCGCAGGGACCCCTTTGAACTCTTGGGGGGCTTTTACAGCTTCTAGTCCTCTTCTCTGTGTCCCTATATCCTCAGCACAGTGCCTTGTGTTACTCACCCCTCATTTGTTCACCCACCCTTCATTCATTCATTCACTCACTTAGCAAACGCACTGAGACTCCGGTGAACAGGCGTCTCTCCCTCTCAGGTGTTATGCGTATGGTATAGACAGAAGTGGCTACAAGGTGATGGCTAAGTACACAGCCCTTGGAGCCTGACAGCCTGGGTTCAAATCCCGGCACTGCTGCTTCCTAGCTATGTGGCCTGGGGCAAGTCACGTCACCTCTCTGAGCCTCAGTTTTGCCATCTGAGAAATGGGGACAGCACCCACCCGTGCCACCACCACACATGCAGGAAGCCCAAGTGCCCCTCACCTTGCACTGCTCCACCTTCCTCTTCAGCTCCTCCTCCTCCTCCTTCAGCATCTCCACCTTGTTGGCTGTGGTGGTGTAACTGCCCGGGCCGCCGCCCAGGCCCTGGCCACTGCCTGAGTTCTTAGCTGCCTGACTGAGCCTGGGGAGAATCCCAAGGTGGGGTGGTTACGTCCCCATCGCATGTCCAGAGCCAAGGGCCCCTCTACAGGCCTGACCACATAGGGTTCCGGAATTTATAGATGCGAATCCCAGAGCTGAACTGGCGTTGGGTCTCTGCCCACCCTGGGCAGAGTGCTCTGGCGCAGCCCCTGGTGGTGGGCTTGGTGATCATGGCCACGCACCTCCAGAGTGGAGGGTGGGGCCCCTCCCGCCATCCAGGGACCTTGGAGGATTGTTTATGGCTATCCCGGGCTTTTGGGTACCCCAGCTGGCACAAGCACATGCACATACGCGCACAGAGGCACCCTCACATGCACTGTCCCCATATGTCTTCTTAAGGACCAGGCGTGTGCACAAGGACACACACTGTACTCAGTGGGCCCTGCAGCGTCCTCCTGGTGGGGGAAGGGCCTCGAAGCTCTGTGGCCACATCCGTAGGCTGAAGCAGGAGTGAACCTCACCTAGAGGCTGTGGCTCCCACCTGCTCTTGAGTGTGTTCCAGTCAGACACCAGCTTCTGCAGGCTCTTCTTGTGCTTGAGGATGGCTGGCAGCTCCTCCTGGGGGCGGGCACAGGAAGGGTTCAGCGGGCTGCGGAGGTGGGAGCTGGAGGCTGGGGACGCTGGGGGCAGAGGGAGGGGGCAGGGTCACCTCACTCAGCCTGTTGAGCGGCTGCAGGACGTCCCGCTCCAGGGTCATCTCAAACTCAGCCAGGATGCGAGCAAGCTGGTTCTGAATGGCACAGCTCATCTCCAAGGCCTTCCTGTGGACACAGCACCCAGTGGGCCCGGGCTCCCACAGCCCCTCACCCGCCTCTGGAGAGACTGGGCAGGGTCACCTCCTCCCTCCCCATCACCCCCTATCTCTTCTGTCTCTCCTTCGTCTTCACTGAGCCCAACGCCCTTGCAGGCCTGGCCACCCTCACTGACCTGGACACTGTTCCCAGCCCAGACACTCTTCCCAGCCTGGTCATCCTTCCACCGTGGATGCCCTCCCTGACTGGGACCCTCTCCTGACCCAGATCCCTCCTTGGCATCTCCAGGTGAGGGCCAAGGTCCCTGTCCGTGCTCACCCCATGCTGGAATCGGGGTCCAGCTCCTTGAAGCTCTCGGCCATCGTGGTGGACAGAGCCATGAGGGGAAGCTTCTTCTGCAGGGAAGGGCAGGGCCGGCTGTGAGCGTGAGCGCGTGCGCTCGCCCACTGGGTTGCTTCCACGCCCCTGCCTGAGCACATGGTGAGTCTCCTAGGGGCAGAATCCCCAGCAAGGCCCTGGGCGTGGACAGGGGAGGCGGGAACCCAGGAGGGCCACGGACACAGGTGACAGTAGAAGCAGGAAGATGACAAGGCACGGTGGAGGTGACAGCTCCCCGTAACCATGTACAGAGCCCCCACCCATCTGAGGCCCCCCTGCCCCCTCCCAGAAGCCACACGATTGGGCAGGAAGGAGTCATGGACCAAGTCCCATCACTGAATGGAAAACTAAAAACAGAGGGCATGGAGCTTGTCCCAGTTCACAGTTAGAGGGAGGGCGGAGGAGCCAGGAACACAACCTCAGAGTGGGCCCTCTCCCCTGCCGCAGGGCATCTGTGGCTGACCTAGCCCCTGCGGAGCTCAAAACCCTCCACGGTTCCCTATTGCTCTGGCCACACGGAACTGTTGCCCAGTTACAAGTTTGCCCCCCACATTCCTACCTAGCGTTGTACAGAGCACCAGCTTAGGTCAGGGAGACCAGAATTCGAATCTCAGTTTTGCCACTTACTAGCTGTGTGACCTTGAGTGGGTCACTTTACCTCTCTGTCTCTGTTTCCTTCTCGGTACACGGTGCTAATAAGGGCAGCCTCCTCCTAAGGTTGTTTTCACAGTAAGTGAGGCAATGCATGGAGATATCCTAGTAACAGACTAGCAGTAATCAGTCCGTAAATACTGGCTACTGGTTAAGACCAGTGAGTAACACTCAAAATCCAGCTCAAATGCCACTTCTTTCAGGAAGCCCTCACAGACTGCCCAGTTGTGAGCACCTGCTCTGGGTGCTGATTGGACAGAGAGGTTCAGGTGCTGTCAGAAGCCTGGCTGTGGCTCAGAAGATTGGTGCAGGCGGGCGGCGTCAAGAAGGGGATGGGGAAGAAATAGGACCTCATGAGTGGGGTGCCGGAGGAGCCTTGGGACAGAGCAGTCTCCACCCCCTTGGTGCCAGAGACTCAGACTAGTGGGGAGACCCCAGCCCCGACCCCGCTGCCCCACTGGACAGAGGTGTCCTGCCCAGGCCCCTCCTCCCTGGGACCCCCACTCACCACCCGCTTGTCCATGTCCGCCCCGCTCTGGCCCTGCAGACAGGCCTGCAGCCGTTTGTGGACATTGTGGGCTGCTCGCTTGGCCGGCTCCAGTCGCTGCTCCACCTGGGAGGGGGTCCAGGGGTTATGGATCGTGGGGGGCTGTTGTCCCCCATGCCCCACTGTCCTGTTCTCCCCCAGAGCAGGAACTACCTTTTTCTTCCCTCCTCCTGGGGACCCCATTGCCAACAGCATTGGAATGACTCAACTCAGGCCCCCAACTGGCATCCCTGCCTGGCCCTCTGCTGACAGCCTGCATGGGCCTGCCCTGCCACCCGCTGCCGGCCCAGGCACATACCTGCTGCAGGTCCTCCCCCAGGAACTCGGCAGTCTCCGGGGTGCTGCAGGGGGAGACAGCTTCTGCTGAGCTGGCCCAGGTTAGGAAACCCCCACCTCCTCCTGCCCCCCCACTGCAAACAGGGCACCTGAACCCCAGATGCTTCCAGTGCCCCTCCCCGTCAGGCCGCCCTGGGTGGCCCGCCTGCCTCATCCCCGTCGGAACACATTCCATGGGGGCGGGAATAGGATACTGGGCTTTTTCCTCCTCCACCCAGGGCTGTGTCCCCAGAGAGGGCGGACGAAACCGAAGCGGGGACCGGGGGCGCCTCTCTCTTCTGCTGACCTGGGGAGAGGAGGCCCAGGCTGCCCCAAGAACAGGAAGTGTGCGAGCTCAGACTCCTGGGCTGTTGGTTACAAAGGGCTCTGGACTGTGGTGGTGGGCAGGTCCTGGGCCCCTGCCCGGGGACACGTGGGGACAGGCTCCGAGCAAGTCGGCCTGACTGCCCACGCTCATATAGGCATCTGTGCCAGTGTGTGACTACAGCAGGTCTGTGGACACCCAGTCCGCTCCCCTGAGCCCAGAGAATGAGAAACTCCCAGCGCAGGGGGAAGAGGAGAGAAGACAGGCTCTGGGAGCTCCCCAAATTTCCGCCCTCCACACCACCAGCTCAGGGACTGTGGTGGGAATGTGGGGATGTTTCCACCTGAGGCTGAGAAAAGCAGAAGCAAGACAGAGAAGCAAGGACGCTTCTGGGCTGGAGGACGGCGGGAAGAGGCGCAGGGCAGGGCAGGGGGGCCCCTCCTCCCATCACTGCCAGGACCCTATCTCTGCTGCTCCCCCAAGGTCTGGGGCCCTGACCATCCCTCCCCCGCAGGCAACCAGAGATGGTTAACAGTCCCCCCTTGTACAGAGGGGACAAGTGAGGCCAGGGAGGACCGTCCACTCAGGGGCTCATGGAGACAGAGAAGACCCAGCATCCTTGATCCTCCACCCACCCTCCAGTCAGGGGTAGGGGTGCCCCTTCCCCCAAAGGCCAGCGCCTGCCCCTCCTGCTCTGGCTAGGAGAGGGGATGGCATTCAGAGGGAAGAAAAGAGGTGGCCAGTCAGAGGTGGCTGTCCAGCTGTCCTCAGTCTCCCCCCGACCTCCCACCTCCTCTAGGGTCCTGCCGGGTGAGAATGGGACTGGAAGGGAAGGGGTTGACACTCACCGTCCCAAGCTGCCCGTGTGGGCCAGCTGCCGCATGCGATGCAGCTGCCTCTTCATCATCTTGGGGGCGGGCTGGGGGCTGCGGGGTCACGGTGGGGGTCGAGGGCCCGGCAGCCCCCGGCCCAGCCTGCCTCTGCCCGCGGCGCCTCTCTCGCCCCGGGTGGGTGGGCGGCGCTCTCCGCTTCCTGGGCCAGCCGCGCTCTCGCTGCAGCTCACTCTCTCCTCCCCCGCTGGCGACTCCGCCCCCGGCCCCCAGGTCACTCCTCTCTCCAAGTTTGTTTTCTCGCTCCTTCGCGTCTTCCGGGCCCCCCAAGGGCGCCCCCCCTACGATCCCGGCGAGTGTGGGTCCGCCGGCCGCCTGGAGATCCACAGGTTGTGCGTGCGGCCCCTCCTCCCCGCTCCTCCCCGCCCAGCCCCGGTGGCGGGAAGCAGGTAAGCCCGTTCCTGCCACCGCGCCTGCCCGGCTTCCTGGGTTCCTGCCCCACCCTCCGGCCTGCAAGCCCTGGGTATAAATAACCTTGGCACCCTCTTAAAGGGAAAACAGCGTTCCATGTTTAGGAGGCAGCGGCCAAGGACAGGCCCATCTAGGCCTCCCAAAGGATGCTGTCCTAGACTCCCTTCCGGAAGGACCTCCTGGCCACCTTGAGCTAAAGGTCAACCCCTGCTCCTCTGCTGGAAGATGGGCTGGAGGCTTTGGCTTCCTGGGGCCACGCTGCTGCAGCGTGCCCTTGGACAAGTCCCTGGAACTCTGGACTCACTGTCTCTCATGGCCTGTGGGTCAGCTGTCCTGACGCTGCCCACCTGGAAGAGTGGATAAGACACTCCTGCCTGCTCCTCCAGTGCTCCCATCGCCCTTTTCACGGGGGTCCCCACCACCCTCCAGCCACAGCGAAACCTCCCAGAGCAGTTCCCTGACACCCTGCCGTCTTCTAGCCCCAGCCACGAGTTTCCGCTGTCTGTGAAATCCCTTCCCCGGCAGACTTCCTCAGTCCCTGCACTAACTTCTTGTAAGGCAAGGACGTGGATACTGCTCTGACCTCCCCAAACTCGGTACTGTAGCAATTTCTTGGGCTCTCCACCCAGAACACACTGGGACATACAGCAGATGCTCTGTAACTGCTAGTTAATGCAAGATGAGAGCCTTTGGCAAGCAGTAGGCTCTTCTTAGTCTGAACCCCTGCACCCCTTGGGCATCAGGAGCTGGGGGGGGGGGGAGAGGGAGGGGCCTGGGGTAGGGTCCTAGCACGCCTACTGCGCTTTGCCTTGTTGGAGTTTCAGTTCAGTTTGAGGGTTACTTGAGCACCTACTGTGTGTGGGTGGGCAGACTGGGCACTTCTGAGGGCAGGACCTCCACGTCAGACATCTCAGTGTGCCCCGGGCCCAACATGGGCCTGGCACACAATGGGCACGTACTGGACACTGGCCACCCCTCCAACTCTCCAAAGGGAGAGCCAGGCAGACCCTGGTGGGATGGGGAGGGGCTGCAAAGGGAACCCGAGTGTGGAATCCTGGCCGGAAGTTGGGAGGCTCCTGGATCAAAGGCTCAGGCCAGGATGAGGGGATTGATCCCAGGCTAGGTTTCCTTGCCCACTTCCCCTTCTCCCAGCTGGAAGGCCCCTGGAGGGGGGATTCTAGGGTGGCCAGGGCTTGAGGAATGCCTCGATGGAGGGAGACATTAGAGTCCAGTATAGACTTGGCTTCTGTTTTTTATTTTTTTTTGGCTGTGTTGGGTCTTCGATGCTGCGCGTGGGCTTTCTCTAGGTGCGGTGAGCGGGGGCTACTCTTCATTGCGGTGCGTGGGCTTCTCATTGCGGTGGCTTCTCTTGTTGCGGAGCGCGGGCTCTAGGCTCACAGGCTCAGTAGTTGCAGCGCGCGGGCCTAGTTGCTTCACAGCATGTGGGATCTTCCTGGACCAGGGATCGAACCTGTGTCCCCTGCGTTGACAGGCGGATTCTTAACCACTGCGCCACCAGGGAAGTCCCGACTTGGCTTCTTAAAATGTGGCGCTGCGCTTTGCAATGTCTGGGTTCTAGTCCTGGCCTCTCCACCTCCCTCACTGGACAGATCCCAGAACTTGGTGGTGACTCAGTTTCCCCTGTCTCTGTAATGCGCACAACCTACTGTGTGCAGAATTAGGAAACTGAAGACTCCCAAGGCAGCAACTTGACACCAGGTGCCACTGTCCTGCCGTTTGGAAATCTCCAGGCTACATGGCATCCCCATCCTGCTCCAGCCCTGCCTCTGGCCCAGACCACACTGGTCTGGGCTCGTCCACTTCCCCAGCTGTTCTAAAGGTCCTTGAGGGCAAGGCCTGGCTTCTACCCCTGTCCCTCCTAGTCTTGCCCGGGCCTGAGCCCCCAGCTGCAGCCTGGGGAGGTGTCAACCTATGTGGGCTGTAGCAGCAGCTGCTGTGGAAACAACTGAGCCGTATAATCAGGCCACGTGAGCTCTGGGCCTCCCATCTGGGCTCCAGACTCCCCTCCAGCCAGACCCAAGAGCCTTTGCAGGAAGGGCACCTGGCTCCTCCATGTCCAGCCTGGATGGGGCTGCTGGGTAAGGGGCATGTTTTAGGGTATATTTAGGCTCGAGCACACTCAGATGTTGAATCGTGAAAAGGTTGGAAGCCCTGAAGTTTGGGTCATTGGCTGTTCTTTCGAAGGATGTTGTCATCGGAGACTTCTGGACTCAGAGGTTTCAATCAGTGGATATTGAGATCATAGTTTTAGAACTGCAGATGCGGAAGGGGACCTCAGAGGTCACCAGCCAACCCCTTCTCTAATGACTTGCTGCGTCTCCTCCTGAGGAGGGCCTGGGCCTTGTCTGGCTTAGGCTGAAATCAGGGGCCTAGCAATATGCCATAGTCACAGGAGCTCAATAAACAAAGCCGACTTGAATGGCAAGCGAAGACATCGCATCGATGGACGTTTATTTCCAACCCAAGAGACAGAGCTTACTGGTGTGGATGGAGCTGGCTGGCTGGGCTCAGCCTCTCACCAGCTGGGTGACCTGGGCTGAGGTAGTTCACCTTTTTGAGCCTGTGTCCTCCTCGGTAGCTTGAGAATAATAGCATCTACCTGATGGGTTGTGAGGGTTAAATAAATTAATTTGTAAACTACTTAGGACAGTGCCTGGCCCTGTTTATTATTCAGCCTGCGATGTCAGTAACGGAAAGACCTTTTAACCCCCATTCCTGCCTCAGTTTCCCCCAAATGTGTCCTGCAGCCTGGGGTCAATGGCATTTATTGTCATGTACTTCAGCACATCCTCCAGTGAGGTTGGTATCATGTGGTTTTATTTATTTATTTTAAAATTAATTAATTAATTTTGGGCTGTGTTGGGTCTTCCTTGCTGTAGGAGGGCTTTCTCTAGTTGCAGCGAGCGGGGGCTACTCTTCGTGGCGGTGCACGGGCCTCTCATTGCGGTGACTTCTCTTGTTGCGGAGCACGGGCTCTAGGCGCGCCAGCTTCAGCAGTTGTGGCACGTGGGCTCAGTAGTTGTGGTACACGGGCTTAGTTGCTCTGCAGCATGTGGGCTCTTCCCGGACCAGGGCTCGAACCCGTGTGCCCTGCATTGGCAGGGGGATTCTTAACCACTGCGCCACGAGGGAAGCCCTCGTGTGGTTTTATAGGTGAGCAGACCCAGGCTCCTGGCCCAGGTCCCTAACTGGCTGAGTGGTAGAGGCCAAGTTAGAAAGCAGATCTGACAGGCCCCAAAGCATCCGCGTGCTCTCCTGCTGTACCAGATGGCACTGCCTGAAGACTCTAGAAATGCTCGTCCCTGCCCGCCCCCCCCCCCCGCCCCCGCCTGCCTTAATCCCTGCGGCTGCTTCGGGGGGTCCAGAGGCTTCATTGCAGATTGTCTGCCAAAACCCGCAACGGTCCGGGAAACGTCTGCTGCTGAAGCTCCAGCAGGATGTGGGCAGGGAGGCCAGTGGCTGGCGCTGAGGCGGTGGTAGCAGGGGTCAGCTGTGGGGCCGCGGGACTGAACAGGAACATCCCACTTCAGACACTTGAGAAATTGTTTGTGGCCGTATCACTGCTGCCCTCCAAGGGGAGGCTTCTGCCCAGAGCAGTTAGGCATGTGCTGTCACTTCTGGGGCTCCGAAAACTTCCTTGCCTCCTCCTCCAGCCAAAAGGACTTACTGGGGAACCCCAAGTGGGGCTGAGGCACGGCGACTCCACCGCAATCCTGACAGCCCCAGAGGGCGTGTGCCCTCAACCCGGGCCCCAGAGGATGGCAGCGGATGGGGGTGGGGTGGGGGGGTGCGATGTGCAGTAGGGTGGCCACCTCATAGGACTCCTGGTCACATCTGGGCCCTAACATATGCCCTCAAGCACTTCATAAGCTCCCTGAGCCTCGGTTTCCCATTTTCACAGGGCAGCTGGAGGGAGGGGCTGCGTGCTGCCGGCCTAGAGCGGCGCTGGGCTAGAGCCGGCTCCCCTCTTATCTGCCTTGCTGGGCCCGTGTCCCGCCAGGAGGCCCGCGGAGAATGGGGGCAGGGGCATCAAGAGGACTGCAGGGACAGGCTCCCCAGGCGAGCGGTGGCTTCTGTTTCTCTTGGCTGCTATGAACAGACGAGCCCAGTGTGCTGTGGTTATTTAAAAAAAAAAAAAAAAAAAAAAAAAAAAAAGAGCTGCTGCTTCCAGCCGCACAGATAGAAGTGGAAGTGTGCCTTCAAGGCCTGGGAAGTCCCACTGCTCCTGGCGTGGGCGGGGGTGGGGGTGACCCTTGCAGAGACAGAGAACACTCCTGCGAGTACCCTCTTCCAGCCTGAGGTCTCCAGGGGCTCTGGACCTGTGTCTGGATTGACATGCAGTATTTGGGGGATGCCTCCTCCAGGTGGTGAAAGCAAAGGGTCCCCTCCTCTGATCAGACACCCCCTCTAGCCCCTCAGACAGATGCGGGCTCCTGCGGCAGCTCCCCTGTGCATCTCCCTCCCAGCTCTCGGCGGTCATGCTCCTGGCTCAAGGGTCCCGTGCCAGGCTGTGAGCTCTGAGGACAGGGCTGTGCCTGGCACAGGTGCTGCTCAAGAGGCACTTGCAGGACAGACAGGCAGACAGCTGGATGGGTGGCCTAGGAACAGGGAAAGGTGGTCAGAAAGACTGAAGGGATCTCCCTGTCCCTGTGACATCTGGGTCACTCCAAGCCGACTGGGGGACCCTTTTGCCCAAGGACTCTTCAGAAGGCCTCTGAGGGGCCTTACAGCTCACTGGGTCCCTCCCACCTTTTCAAACAAGGAACCTAAAGGCCAGAGAAGGAAGCACCTTGTTCAAAGTCTCACAGCAAGCTAGAGACCCCACTGGAAGAGGCCCAGGCTCCCAGCCGGCAGCCACAGGCTCACGCAACCTGTAGAGTGCGTGCTCCTGAGGGTGCTTCTGGGACCCCAGGGGTACGCCACAGGGAATAGGGTTTTGTTTCATTTAAAGGAAGAAGCTTCCAACAAGAGATTATCTTTCGGAGACATCACAAGGGTTTAGGCAGAGTCCTGCCTGGCGGGCAGGGAGGGGAACAGGAAGGAGGCCACGTGGCTGAGAGGTCAGGGTGTCTGGGGGCCTGGATGCAGGATGGTGGTCACACTGTGGGGGCAGTAGGGAACTGGATATGCTGGCTCTGAGGCCTTGCTCCCTCTCCTGTGCCCTTGACAGCACGGCCCACGTCGAGGAGCTCTTGCCGTGCACTTCCAAGGGTCGGCCTGGCACAGAGAAGGGCCCTCATTTGCAGAACTGAAAAGAGCGCGCAGGCTCGGCTGGCCTCCAGCACTTCTCAATAGCATCTATGTAAAGGTGTTCAGCGCCCAAGTTCACACTGCGAAAAACTAGATTAGACAAAGGGAAATTGATGTCTTAAATGCAGAACTTCCACCGTCTGCTAGAAGAGGAAGGGCGGGCAGCCTTCCCCAGATGTCTGTGAGCAGGAACCCTCCCCAGCAGAGCGCAGAGGGCACGGAGGGCGGGCTCCCCACCACAGAGCAAGCCCTGGACTAGCTCCTGGCTCTGCTCCGTGCTGGTTGGCTCCCTCACCTGCTAGCCTCTAAGCCGCTCCCCAGCCTCCCAGCTAGAGAAACACTGATAACCCAGTGGGGACGTGCAGGGGACGTGCAGGGTCCGTGGGCCTCTCCGGAAACAAGCTGCAGCTGGCACCCTGCTCCCTGGGAGTAGCCTCTGGGGAGAGGGAGCAGCTGAGGCGCGGGCCTCGGGTGGTGCTGCACCGCAGCTGTGTTTTGAGGGCTGAGTGCAGCAAGAGGAAGTTGTGAGTGGCCAGGGGCCTCCCCCTCAGCGTCTGCAGCAGCTGGGGCTCCTGGCAGGCCCGAGCAGCCGCTCGCTTCCAGCCGGGACGGCTCTGCGCCCACCACAGCCCTGGGTCCTCTCTGGTGACTCAGCAGTGGCCACAGGCCCCTGAGCTGGGCCTCTTCCGGTACAGGGACTGGGAGTGGTGAGCAGAGGAACCGTGGCCTGATCTCCAAGGAGAGGCAGAGGGGTCTGCGGGGCAGCCCGGGGTCCTCCCACTCTTGGACCCCTCCTGACTCCCTCTACCTCAGAAGGACCACGAGAGCTGCTGGTCCAGGAAAAAGGACGTTTTATTTCCATAAATACTCCTGCTCTCACTCACACACTGACCCCACTTCTGCCCATGGACAGACGGATGGACAAAACCCAATGAATGAAAGAGACACACTGAGAACTCCAGTGCAGGACCTCCCTTGGCCAGGGGCCTGGGAGCCCCCAGCTGGGGCCACCTGTCTCTCCCACAGTCCCCCTGGAGGCCTGACAGCAAAGGGGCCAGGAGAGTGGAGTGAGACCCCCAGGAGGAGTGGGGGAGAGGTGGGGCTCCCCTCACTGGGCCCCCTGAGACGGCGACCACAGGGCCACGCAGAGAGAAAAGCTAAGAGAGTCAAACCACACACCCGAGAGTGCAAAGAGCTGGGGGTGCAGGCGCCACGCCCCCAGTCACCCGGTTCCTATGGAGGCCTGAGCTGGTCCCGGCTCCAGCACGGCCCCAAGTTATGGCTGGGCCTTCCCATAAGGCATAAGAGACAGGCAGGGATGACCCCTCCCCAGGCTGGGGTCGGGGCTGGGCCTGAGGTCCTGGCCCTTGCCCGACAGCCATGCTTCTCCCCCACGACCCCAAGTCCTTCCGGGGCCCGTGTGCAGCACTTCCCTGCTCCAGCCTCCCACCTGTGACGAAGGTCCCCACCAGTGCAAACCGAGGCCTAGCCTCCTGCTGGGTTTGGCTCAGCAGGGGAGAGGGCAAGGAAGGAGGGGGCCACAGGGGGGAGGGGAGAAGCACCAGACCCAGGGGAATATGGCCGTGGGAACCCAGGCTCAGTGGTGGCCAGTCCCGTCGCCCCTCCTCTCCCCAGCCCCTCTGTTCTAGAGGCTCCCCCAGGTCTCCGGTGGGGGGAACTGATCCACGTCCCCCATCTCGTTGTAGGTCTGGTCGCCCATGGTGAACAGCAGCTTGTAGCGGAGACGAACCTTCTCCTGGGGCAGACATGGTGAAGGCAGAGGGTCGGACGGGGAAGAGAGGCTGCCCCACCCCACAGCGGTGCCCGGGCACAGCTGGGCCCCTCACCTTCTGGGGGTTGGCAAGGAGCAGGACCTGGGTGATGGCTGAGGGGTGGACGATGGGGTTAAACGCTGGCAGCTCTGTGCCTGAGGGCGGCTGCAGCTTCACCTTCATGATCTGCGGACAGGAGGGCAGGATGGGGCACAGCTAGCCCTGGGGAACAAGGCCCAGCCTCCTGCCAGCTCCTCCTCTGGGGGCCCGTCTACCCCCAACTCCCCAAGAAGAGAGAGACAGAGACACGGAGACAGAGACCCTACCCCCGCCCTGGAGAGCTGGCCCCCCCATCCAGCCCCAAGTCACCCTGCCTTGGGGGGGGGGGTCTGCCCATTGTCACCTTGGGGACAGCTGACTGGAAAACAATGTTGCGGATGGGCTGGGGGGCGGTGCTCAGCATGGAAACCACCACCACCAGCACATCGGAGCGCCCGGGCAGTGGGTCTCGGGCGAAGTGGAAGAGGACCCGGAAGCCATGTTGGTCATACACGGTCACCGGCAAGATGCTGCCTGGCAGAGGAGAAGGGGAGAGGGCAATGGCGGGGGCGGGGGGTGGGTGCCAGGCCTGAGCCCAAGCACATCCAACCAGCTCCCCACACCCGGCCGACCCCGGGCACTCGCTGCTCTGCTGGGGATGAGTGAACAGACCCAGACCCAGGCTGTCGCCTTGACCCTGGGCAGCAGTGCAGTCGGGTGCAGTCCGGGGCTCAGACAGGCAGGTGGACTTCTAGTGTGACGGTGAAGGCAGAATGCCCACCCTGGAACCGCGTCCCAACCAGGCTCCCGGAGTGCCGGGCGGCTGCTCCCGAGCGCTGAGTGAAGGGCTGTGCCTGAGCTTCACGCATGCTCTGTGCGGCCCGGGCACAGCCACTCTGCTTCTGTGAGCTCAGGGTCCCCCATGCCGCTAAGACGGCGGTACCACTGCCTAGCTCCTGGGGACCCCAAGGGGGCGACACCCTGGTCACAGTGAGCTCACAAGATGGACAGCGCCGAGAAGACTAGCCCGTCTTCATCAGTCTGCTCACAGCCTGGTGCCGTGAGCGGCCCTTTTGCTCCCAGGCAGAAGCCTAGGCTTGGACCTCAATCTTTATCCTGTTTTGGTTTTATGATCTTGGGGAGTCCCACAGACCTCCCCTGTCCTGGCCCTGCCTTCCCGGGGAGGGGCGCAGGGGCCATCCATGAGAAGTCCTCTTGCCTGGGTCACCCTGGAGTTTAGAACGCAGTTTTGTGACACTCTGGGACCAGTGAGAAAACGGAGTCCTGGCAAGAGGAAGGGTCTTGCCCAGAGGCCCCGCTGAGTCGGGCAGGGCTGGGAGGGGAGCCCTGCCTTCCCACTGGCTGCCCCAGATCCAGCTCCTGACAGCAGGCAAGGCGGGTGGGGCCGCGAGCTGACCCAGCCCAGCCAGTACCCGCCGTGCCCTCGCCCTACTCACTGGGTTTGATGGACTCCAGAGGCACAGTGATGTTGGCCAGCGAGAGCTCCGTCGGTGTGGGCTGCTGCAGGGGCCCAGGGGCCTCGGGGGACACGGCGTGGAGGAGGCTGGTGGCGCCGGAGCTGGACACGCTGCAGCTGCTTTTATTCTGCAGGTCCCGGAGTGTGAGGCGGGGGGCTGGCTGCTGCTTCTCCCTTATTGGGGCGTGGTGCATTGAGAGGTGAAGCTTTGGTGGCCAAGAGCCGAGGGGCACAGGGAACGCTGGGCTTCCCGGCTGTCCCTGACGGCTGGCTCAGACGCCCCCTGTCTCTCTGGCCTCGGTCTCCTCACCTTGGAGCGGGCAGCTCTTGCTCACCCCACCCACTCGGGGTCAATGCCCTCGTCCCTGGCAGCCCTCTGGGCCTTCAGTCTTTGTCAGGTGCTGGCAGGCCAGGCCTAGGGGAGGGCGTGAGTGGGGCACGGTCCCCTATCTCTCATACCCTCCACGCCCTGTTGGATGGGCCCTGCACCTGCTGTGGTCACTGCTGTGTCCCTCGAGCCCAGGACAGCACTTGGCACACGGTGGTGCTCCGGCAGTGCTGCTCACAGGGACAAAGCAGCACCGGGCTTCTCCCTGATGGGCCTGGGGCAGGGGCAGGGTCCGGGCAGGGCGTGCCCTCACCACCGCACTTGCTGGGACTCTGGGGGCAGCGACTGCTGCAGGAGGGTCTTCCCCAGGAGGTCCAAGTCATCCAGACCACTGCTCGTGGGCAGGGACGTCTGCGCCGGGGGCCGACTGTCCACGTTGGGGGCCGGAGCGGGGTGGGGGGGCTCCGTGCCATCAGACGACTGTTGGGCATACAAAGGATGCGGGTGGGTGAGGCTGTGCTGAGAAGGCGTCAGGTCACCTGGCACTGCCCTGAGGCCCCTGCCCCTCCCGGCAGGAGACATCTGGGGAAGCAGCAGCAGGGGTGTGGACAACATTCCCGCCAGCCTGCGCCCCTCTCACCCCAGGGCCATCGGTGGGCCAGGCCTGGTCTGGGATTCTACTCGAGAAACCATCCCGTTCCAGGGACCTCGGAGTCACCCTCAAGAGAAAAGGAACGGGGAACCCCCATCTCAACCCAAGAGAAACCCAAGGCTGAGACATGCAGGGAAAAGCGCTGTGAGGGGAGGCCCGTCCACCTTCCTCCATCCTGGGATGGGTGCTTCCGCCCCCAGGGCCACCCCTTCCCCCAGCCCTCCTGCCCAGCCATCCCTTCACTGCCCCTCAGGCTGCCTGTCCCGGCTGCTCTGACCCTGGGATGGGCCCCTCCTACCTGGAAGCTGTTCCACCCAGCACCGTCCAATCCTGGGCCTGAAGGGGGTGTGGGGTCGCCTAGGCCTGCAGGGAAGCAAGACCGAGGTAGAGCGGCTGGATTCGTGAGCAGAGGCAAGAGAGCCAGGGCGACTATGTGCTGAGTCAGGGTTCCCTGACTGCTACCCTCCCCCTGCACCCCCTCCTCCGAGAGGCTCAGCTCGAAGGGGACACGCCCCCTTCCCCCCCAGAGGGAACCAGCAGCAGAGCAGAAGTAGAAACCAAAGACCACAAGAACCCATTCCCTGGGCCGAAGGGGAGGGACAACACAGTGGAGGCTAACAGCCCCGGGTCAGGCACTGCAGACATGAGTCTCAGTCCTCCCACAGCCTTACAAGGTTCTCATGCCTTCTTTAGAGATGAGGAAACGGGTGCTCAGAGGAGCTAAGTAACCTGCCCGCAGTCACACAACTGGAAAGCGATAGAGTCTAGACTTGGACAGAGCAAGGCCTAATTACTGGAGCTCAAACACAGCTCTGCCACCCAGCTGTGTGACCTTGGGCTGGTGGCAACTTTCCTGTGCCTCGTCTGTAAGACGAGACAACAGTAGCATTTGCATCAGAGGACTGTTGTCACTACTGAATGGGACAATTCAGACACGGTGCCTGCCTGGCGCTGGGACGCCCTCTCTGGCAGACGGGAAGTGCGTTTTGCTTACCCCACCCCTCCCCTCCCCCTTCCTGCCGCAGAGAACCGTTTAGGATGAGCCCCCTTTGTGGTCCCAAGGCTTCCTCCACTCCCCTGAGCCGGGGAGCTGGATGGCTGCTGCCCTGCCACTTCTGGTTCTGGTTCCCACATTTTCTTTGCTTTGAGTAGCAACCAGAGGAAGCTGGAGGCTCAGGGCTCTGCTGAAGCGACCTGGGGACAGGAAGTGCAAAGCACACAGTGCCTCGCTGGGGTCTGGGCCACACGCTCCCGCTGCCGCCTGGCGCAGGCTCTGCTGGGGAAGACGAGCCTGTGTGTGCCTTCTGGTCATGGGGCCATCTTGACCTCTCAAGCGGGGCCAGGGTCCTCTCTCCCTGAGTCACCCCTGGCTCTGAATGAAGAGGGCGCAGGTGGGTGGGACTCCTCAGGAAGCCCCCGCAACACCCTGTGGTCAGGGCCTCCTGGGGGGTGCTGGCTGACGGGCCCGCACAGGGGAACTGGACCTGGTCTGCTGACCCCCTTGTCTCCCGCTCGTCGCTCCAGGCCCTCACTTCCCGTTCCCGACTGATGAGCTGAGTCAGAGCAGCTACGAGTGAGGCTTCAGGATCTGAGGGCCTCGTGCAAAGCCTGGTGCCCCGTCAGGCAAGTCTGAGTGACTTGCTCTGGTATCTGCAGACCAGGGCCGTTGCCAGCACCGTCTTCTGGGCTGAGTGGAGGGTGGGCTAAGACACAGCAGCGCTCGGAGGCCGCGGTCAGGGAGCCCCCGCCGGGACCCCGGCACACCATCGCTTCTCGGAGTCCGTCTGGTGTGGTTTTCACCTCAGAACTAACTCAGGAGAACACAGTCTGACTTGGCTTCCAAGTTAGTTTCCCAACACATCCTCCGAGACTCCCTCGACAGGGCAAGGTCTCCTTGACAGACCCGATCACCTCTATTTCTTCACGACTTCGGGCCATTGTGAGGAGGCTGCCCTGAGGCTCTCCTGAGGCTACGCTCTCAGGGGCCGCTGCTGCGCTTGAAAGCTGCAAACTCTAAAACTGCTTGGCCAGCGGGGTGCCCTCTGCTTCTTCCCCAGGGATGAGCCTGCTCCCCACTGGCCTCTGGAGCCCCGAGCCCACCATAGTGTCTGCAGGCCTGGCCTGGGACCAGCGTGGCTCACAGAGTGCCCTGTGCTCCCGCACGGGCTTCCCTGGAGCTTCCAGAGCTCCCTACCTCTTTCTCTCAGTGGCGAGGAAATGCTGACTTGCCTGGGGAGCTCCCAATTCTAGGCTCTAACCTGCTACAGGGAAATCCCTTTGTTTTCCCGCAGGCCACCAGAGCCTAGGTGTGGCTGGCTTATCAGAGATGATGCCAGCCTTACCGTTTTTAAAAAAAAAAAAAAAATTTTTTTTTTCTTTTGGCTGCGTTGGGTCTTTGTTATCGCATGTGGGCTTTCTCTAGTTGCGACGAGCTCGCATGTGGGCTTTCTCTAGTTGCGACGAGCAGGGGCTACTCTTAGTTGCGGTGCGTGGGCTTCTCATTGTGGTGGCTTCTCTTGTTGTGGAGCACCGGCTCTAGGTGTGTGGGCTTCAATAGTTGTGGTGCACGGGCTTAGTTGCTCCGTGGCATGTGGGATCTTCCCAGACCAGGGCTCGAACCTGTGTTCCCTGCATTGGCAGGTGGATTCTTTTTTTTTAATAAACTTATTTATTTATTTTTGGCTGCATTGGGTCTTCGTTGCTGTGCGCGGGTTTTCTCTAGTTGCGGTGAGCAGGGCCTACTCTTCGTTGTGGTGCGTGGGCTTCTCATTGTGGTGGCTTCTCTTGTTGCAGAGCATGGGCTCTAGGCGCGCCGACTTCGGTAGTTGTGGCACACGGGCTCATTAGTTGTGGCTCACGGGCTCTAGAGCGCAGGCTCAGTAGTTGTGGCGCAGGGGCTTAACTGCTCCGCGGCATGTGGGATCTTCCTGGACCAGGGCTCAAACCCATGTGCCCTGAATTGGCAGGCGGATTCTTAACCACTGCGCCACCAGGGAAGTCCCACCAGCCTCACCCTTTGACTGTAGGACCTGGCACAAGCTCTTTCATTTCCCTGAGCCTCAGCTTCCTCAGCTGTGAAATGGGCCTGATGCCTCTCCCCCATCCTCCAGAGGACTCACAGGAGGAGGAGGAACACGCTGACCTGACTGCGCTCTGAAAGCTGCCTCGTGTGCTGGGGGCATCACCCCCCACCTGCAGCAGAGCCTGTCCCGCTCTGGGCCCCGCCCCTTCCTCACCCAGAGACATGAGCTCATCGTCAAGTAGGGAAGCTGAGGTGCTGGGCTGCTCCAGGCTGGCCTGGTCACCAGGGCGGGTGGGCGTGGCTGGGTCAGTGGTGCCCACCGGAGGGAGATCCAGACCTGAGAGGTCCAACAAGGCCGAGGTGCTCCCTGGGGTGGGAAAGGAGAGTCAGGCCAGCCTGGGGCGGAGGCCACTCCGAGTCCCTGGGGTCTGGGAGCAGTGGGCTTCCCCTCCTTGGCCACACTCCCTCTGCCCCGAATCTGCTTGCCAGGCCTCTTCTTTGGCACACGGTGTCCCTTCCTCACAGAATGTACTTCCTTCTTCCCTCTCTCTTGGCCAATTGCCTCCCATCCTTTAAGGCCCCTCTTAGACTCCGACGTTTCTGTGTAGTACCCCACCCCCACCTCTCCCAAACAGGGCCAATTCTAAGCTCTCCCGGGGGGGCCGTCACTTTACCCTGAGTGGAGCCCAGCCTGTAATGCTGATGTATCAAACCCTCCTTGCCCACTTCTGATAATTAAACTAAGCCTCGGGGGTGTGACCTAGCCCCACACAACAGGTGCCAGACTTGTCAAGCGAAAGAAAGGCCTTCCTTCTTCTGCCTGTCCTCACCAAACCCTCGGCTCCCTCCCCTCCGACTGCATCCAGACCTCTTCCCCCGCAGCTGCAGGCTTGGCACAGACTCCACCCCCAGCTCTCTCAGCGGGGGCCTCCCCCATCTTAAGGGGCCACCAAGCTCTGTGACCAGCACCCTAGCTGGGACCCCATGGCCCTCCGACTCGGGGGCCCTCCCAGCTCTCCTGCCACCTCCTCACCAGGGATGGAGGCGGCTGTGGCATCGCCGTTGACCTCCTCGCCCCGCACCAGCTGCTTGTACAGGTTGATGACCTGGGTGAGGTTGTCGTTGGCTTGCAGGATCTCCGCTGGAACAGGCAGGAGGGGAGAGGCCAGGCTGAAAGAATGTGGGGGCCTCCGGGGGGGGGATGAGCACCCCACGGTCATCTCAAGCCTCGTGGGAGGGGCCCGGGGGCAGCCCACCTCGACTCCTCAGACTAAGGCCCTCTGCAACCTGCCCTCGCCCAGTCCCCTCCACGCTGCCCCGTGCCGGCCCCCGAACACACAGGCGTGCCCCGGCCTCCAGGCGGGCTCTGCTGTCTGGAGACCCCCGGATCTCTGCATGGCTTCACCCCTTCCTACTTCAGGTCTTTATCCAATTCACCTCAGGGAGGCCCTCTCTAACCCCCAGCCCGCACCACCAGTCCCGCCTCTGTTTTTCTCCACGCCCCTTACCACCATCTGACAAACTGCCCCACTCACACCCCTGCTTTACTGTCTGTCTCATCAGGCTACAAGCTCCATGAGGACTTGGCTCTGTTTCTGATCACTGCCATACCCCCCGGGCCCAGAACAGTGCCTGGCACAAACTAGGCCCTCGCTGATGTCACCTCCTGGGGGTCAAGGCTTAGAGGGATCTGAGCGGCAAGCCTCTTGGGTGGGGACCAGGTGCCTGGCACATGGGAGGTGCTCAGGGAACTCCTGAGGAACGGAGGCTGAGACTGTACCTAGCCTGCTGCCCAAGAGGCCCTGGCAGATGTGGTGGCACAAAAAAGGACGAGACCCTGACGTGTGGCCCTAGCAGGAGCCACGGGATCCAGCTCTGGAAGCGCTCAGGCCTGAGGGATTTGCTCTAGGTTTCGAGCTCACCCTTACTGGGGAGGCAGTGTCTGGAGGGAGAGAGTGTCCGGTCCATCCTGGCTCTGCCACCGTTCTGCTCTCTGATCTGGACAGGTCACTTCCCTCCCTGAGGCTCAGTTGTGAAATAGGGACAATTCTCCCTCCTGTGCAGCTTACGGGCAGTAAAGAAGGTGTCTGTGAAGGGGCTTGACCCAAAGGGTCTCTAAAGCACATCAGCCCCTGATCTCCGCTTCCTTCTTCCTCAAAGTGGAGAAACCCAAGGTCACTGCTGGAGAAGGGGGCCCCCTGGTGGCAGCTCCTTCCAACTGCAGCTCACCTAAGGCCTCGTCATTGTCCTCCGTGTCGCTGGCCAGTCGGAAGAGTGTGGGCCGCAAGCGCTCACAGCGCTGGTACAGTTCCTGGGGGCAGCAGGGCGGGCAGGTCAGGGCCGGCGGGGGCCCTGCAGTGCGTGGGGGGTGGGTGGGGGCGGGCGCACCTTCATGAGATCCTCACTGCTTTGGGCAGCCGCGCCGCCCTGGCTGTGGTTCATCACCATCTCCGTCAGCAGCTTCACGTTGTTGTTCACCTCCTCGATGGCGCTCACCCGCTTTGAGATCTTCTCCATTCGCTTCTGGTCCTGGGGAGGCATTGGCAAACGGCCCCAGAGCACCCGAGTCAGGCCTGGACCTGAGCCAGGCACTGTCCCACACCACCCTCTGCTGGGTGTGAGATCAGCCCCTGCTAAGAGCCCTTCGGGCCCAGGACAGGGCACTCTGGTCCAAGAAGCCCTTGACCAACCCTGTGTTCACTTTCTCTCCTCTTGCCAATGCCCCCTGGACCCAGGCCTCTGCACGAGTCCATCAGAATCTCTAGGGGTGGCCCAGGATTCTGGGTTTCCAGCACACTCACCAGCTGATTCTGGAGGGCTGGGCGCTAGATTCACACCTGTGGTTCTACAGAACCCTCCCCCTCTCTGTATTTGTCCCTTGAAAGGAGGTTCAGTACTTGAGAGTGAAAGGGGACCTTAGCGGTCACCAAGTACAACTGAGAAACTAGTGCCGTGGCCCCCTTGAAAGGCCACTGCAGCAGTGACCCTGCTCTCCCTCTCCCACTCTGCTCACCAGGCATGCTCCTCCCTTGTGGAATGAAAGGTGGGCTTGTGCTGTGCCGTCTGATACAATCGCCCTCCTCGAGAAGAGCTGCCCTTTCTCTGGGCTCTCAGAGCACACAGTTTGCCCTAAGACAGCCAAGAGTGTCTGCCCTTTGGGTCTCTGGACTGCACTTTTTTGATGACATACCCTTATCAATAAAAAAGTTTTCAGCATGCACCCACAACACGGGTATACATACTTATAAGATACATGTATATTATTCTCTCTACATGTATATGTATGTAAAATATACTATATTTTGAACATAGTAAGGCCTAATTTCCCTCTAACTTTTACAGAAGAGGTATTCAGCCTCACAGAAGCCCATGCAGGTCAGCTTGGCTGCTGGGAAATTCTTCCTTCCACACGTTGATCCTGGCTCTGCCCGCAGGGTCCCCCTGACTCGGTCAGCTCTTTCTCTGCTGTCACAGCCCTTTAGTTGGGCCACTGCGCACACGTACACACGACCTCCCTCAGTGGCTCAGCTCCACATCCCATCCCGCCACCTCCTTGCACTCTGGCCTTGGCCATCACCTCCTGCACCATCTCCTTGATGAGTTTGTTGGCTGCTCGGAGGTCCTCAGGGTGGGAGCTCTTCAGCAGGCGGGCCAGCATCTGTGGAGACAGAGGGACATGGCTGTGACAGCAGTCCCTGGGCCTGGGGTCCCATGCTGGCTCCTTTTCCTGGTGGTAGGATGTGAATAAGTTACTAAGCTCTCCATGGGATGGCAAGGATCTGACACCTTACAGGGTGGCCGTGGGACAAGTGACACACTGCACGTAAGTGCTCTCCGCAGCGCCGGCAGAAATAAGCTTTCCAGAAATGGTGCGAAACATTACATTACTATTGCTAGAGAATTCTTCTAGAAGGATGTACAGGAAACTCAACCTTTACCCCCGGGACTAGCCTGGGTAGAAGAGGAGCTTTTAGTTTTTATCCTACCCCCGTGCTGTTTAAGCTCTTGCCCATGACCACATGCTTCTTTAACAAAAAGCTAGTAAAATCATCGAGAAGGTCGCAGACATAAAGACAGGCAAGCTCCTTCCTGATCAACCTATGAAATGCCCTCAAACCAAGCCCAGGGCCACCAGCCTCAGGCCTGCAGTTACTAAGTGAAGGGCACTGCGTGGGCAGCACTCAGCATGTGTAAGGGCTCAACACCGGTGCCCGTCACCCACCACGGCGGCCGTGCTCAGCGGAGCCTCTGCTCCAGGGACAGGGCCGCCAGGGGCTGGAACCCACTGACCCGCAGTGGGCCTGGAGTCCTCATCTGGCCCTCCCTGAAGCCTCACCTTGGATTTCTCCTCGTCTTCAAAGATCACATTCTTGGGCCGCGGCGGAGGAAGGGGAAAGGTGGCATCATCTGGGAGCTTGGGGTCGGCCTTCACAATCCCTGCAGTGGACAGCGGTGGGGAGACTGTCTCAGGGTCTGGGGCGGAGGGGAGAGGGGATGGGGGCAGGCAGGGGTAGGCTGGAAGGTGGAGGGCAGGCTTTCTCCAGCATGCTGGTGCCGCACTGCGTGGGGTCAGGGCCTGCTCCTGAACTGCCACGCCAGAGAGTGTGTGCGGGGTCGGGGCAGTTAGAAACCTGTATTTTGAGGCCGTACCATGGGGACCAGTCTCTGACTCAACCCCATCTTTTCTCCATCCAAGCTGGCCTCAGGCAGAACCATAAAGAGGCCCCACTGGCTCTATGTTCTTGAGAAGTTAAAGGGCAGACCTAGGACCTTGCTGCCAGAGCCCCAGGGAGGAGGTGGTCACACCCCACCTCTGGTGCCTCACCCTGCTTCTTCAGCATCTGGTAGGCCTCTGCGATCTTCACCTCCTCAGGGAGGCCGACCGTCCAGCTGTAGAGAAGCTCCAAGATCTTGTTCTTCACCTTCTCCGACGTCCGAGAGCCCAGGTACTTCGGGGACGGAAGGGAGAGGTGGCTTTGACATTGCCCGGCCCCACTCACTGTAGTCCCAAGCCCAGCCTAAACCTGGCTGCGTCCCCAGGACTCCTTCAGAAACCTCAGCCTACACGACCCTCCCACCTGACCGGCCTGAGCTCACCTCCTGGCCCTGCTGCTGCTCACTAGCTGTGCGAGCCCTGGGTGTCCCAGTGCCCCGCCTGTTGAGTGGGGATGACAGCAGCAGCACCGTGCTGGGGAAGCAAAGCTGACACAGGTAAGGCCCAGAGCCTGGCGCCTGCTCTCGGCCAGCTCGTGGAAACCTTAACTGTGACCTCAGGAAGGAGGAGCCACCAGGCTCCGGGCTGACCAGGGAAGGAGCAGGTGTGGAACCGCTCGGCCCTGGCCTCCATTCAGTCTCCCAGCAGCAAACTCAGCAGAGGGAACTGGCTCTCACTCTGGTCATCTCCTGAGAAGAGCTGCTGGGTCATTCAGCTGCTCTGGTCAAGGGATGCATCTGAGCAAGGATGGGCGAAGAGGCGGGCTCTCACCCAAGGGGCATCAAACATGTTCCTGCCCTAGGGGAGGACTCCTCAGGCCCATCAGAGGCTCTGTCACTCAGGTTTGGGGCCTCAGCATCCAAGGCCTCAAGGAGGCCACTCTTGTGAGGTGGAGACAGGGAGACCCTCCACTAGACACCTAGGCGGGGTGCCGTGGCCAGGTCCGCAGGGAGAGACCTCAGAGCCCGAGCAGCCTGCGCTGGGGAGGCTGTTCTGTGTTCAGTGCACTCATTCCTCCCTAAGCGCCAGGCAGCTCCAGAGCTGGCCGGCCACCAGGCAGCCTGGAAGCGTTCTTCCTGGAAACCCAGCCGTCCCGGGCTCAGCTGTGAAGGGAACCCTGAGAAAGGGTCTGTGTTTGTGTTGGGTCAGGATGAGGCCAGTCAGTCACCCCTCCTCAACCGCCATCTGACAGTGCAGGTCTGAGCGTGCGCTGGGAGCACCCACCTTGGGAGACACGACCTTGATGAGCTCGTTGAGGAAGCGGAACTTGCCCACCTCGTCGTGGAACCTTTTGCCGCAGCTCTTCATGCATGTTTCCAGCACCTGGGGGGGTGGTGTGAGGTGCGGGGACCCCCAGGGAGGATCAGAGGAGGTACCCTCCCTCCCACGCCTCAGCCAGGGCCCAGAAGCCCAGGAACCGGCAGTGAGAAGGGGGAAGATGACTCTTGAGAAAAAGAGGATTCTGAAGTTCAGAGACGCCCTGAGATTGATCACCACCCGCTGGGGGACAGGGCTGGGCCACCCCGCGAGCCTGGCGATGCCCAACTTGCAGCACCGACTTAGTCCCTCCGTGGCTTGGCCATATCTGAGGACCACTTGTAAATTACTTTCTTACTATTTTCCTTCGATGATTTTTTGAAACGTAAATAGGCACCATCAGACTCAGCCTCATCCTAAGCTAGATGCGTGTGAGATCAGAGGACTAACATGTATTTCAGGGGAAAAACCCCACCCAAACCCTAACATGTTAAAACAAATACAGAACTATTAAAAGGAAAACTGTTTGTCTACCACCATCTAAAATCAGCTTTGCTCTATGGCTTGTTGCTATCTGACCCATGCTTGGGTGCCACAACAGTGCACCCCCTGCTCTTCTGCTACTGGCTCAGCTTTGAAACCTCTGGCCTGAGCCCAGTTGTCACCCCTTGCACCCCTGTGCTGTCCTGTGCCTGGAGGCCATCGATGGGCTGGCCCGGCCCGGCCCCGTAATGCATCTATCAACACGGAGCTCTATAAACACGAAGATTCCTGGATGCACATACTATAGGGGTTCTGGGCGGCGGGTCTGGGGTGGGGCCCTGATTCAGCCTCCTGAAGGTCTGAGGCACAGCTGGAGCTGGGAATCCCTAGCCCGAACAAACTAGGGCTTCCTCCCCACAAGAAGCCTAACTGTGCAGGGTCTGGGGTGGGAGGCCAGCCCACCGGTTCACTGGTTGCCACGGGACCCTCAGGGGCTGGACCACACCCCCATTCAAGGCCATCTGGGCACAACTCCCTTGGGCTCTAAAGAAGAACTTGGGGGCTTCCCTGGTGGTGCAGTGGTTAAGAATCCGCCTGCCAATGCAGGGGACACGGGTTCGAGCCCTGGTCCGGGAAGATCCCACATGCCACGGAGCAACTAAGCCCGTGCACCACAACTACTGAGCCTGAGCTCTAGAGCCTGCGAGCCACAACTACTGAGCCTGCGTGCCACAACTACTGAAGCCTGCGTGCCTAGAGCCCAAGCTCTGCAACAAGAGAAGCCCATGCACCATAACGAAGAGTAGCCCCCGTTCACCACAATTAGAGAAAGCCCGCGCGCAGCAACGAAGACCCAACAATGAAGAGCCAATGCAGCCAAAAATAAATAAATAAATAAACTTATTTTTTTAAAAAAAAGAAGAACCTGTTGGGACCCCAAAAACCTCAGTCTTGGCCCCCCCGGTGCCACCCACATGGTCAGGGGACAGATGGCACCATGCTTCCCCTTCTCCTCACCGTCAGGGCCTGGATCGCCTCCCACTCCTGCGGAGACTGGATCTTGTGGGCCAACAGCCGGGTGGCAAGTGGAGGCCTGGGTGAGAGGAACAGCAGAGAGCCAGACTAGCCACAGAGCCCCGGGCACCCCAGGGAGGGCGGCCACCCTTCCCCACTGGAACTGCGGCCGGCAGCGGCTTCTCCAGGACACATGCAAGGGTCCAGCTCCCTCTCCGGACGGGGCTGGAGACTGTGGCACCAGAGGGCAGGACCAGGTAGGGAGCGCAGGCCGGGGACCTTTGAAAGGCGCGAGCTCAGCCCGTTGGCCGGCTTTACTGAGAACTGTGACCTGCCGTGCCCTTGGCTTGCCGTAGGGACAAGTACGGAGAGATGGCCACAGCCTTCAAGGGCCCAGCCTGGGAGCAGAACATGACAATGTGCACAGAATATTCTGCTGGGAGAAGTCACGGTGGCAATGGTGACATCATCTACCAGATCATGAAAGACCTGTCACCAGTGACGGTAACAGCTAACACCTACGGAGCACTTACGATGTGCGAGGCCCCTCACGTCCATTTTCCTGCCTAACCTCCGTGAGAGCCCCCCGAGGTAGGCAGCACTATCACCTCCACTTTACAGTCTCAGAAATGGGGGCTCAGAGGCATCTAGTTACTCGTCCAGGCGACTCAGTTAACAGAAGGGATGGGACTGTCACCTGAGCAGCTGGACTGGGGAGCACACACGTCACGCTGTCTGCACAGCATCCCAAGTGGAGCGTCTATGCTAATGGGGTGCGGCAGAAGCGAAGCACACTGAGCTGTGCTCCCCAAACTTCAGTGCCACCTGGGGAGCCTGCTAACAACGTCTCCGCCAAGCTCCCCGCCGGGCAGTCTAGTCCGAGTCTGGGTGCAGCCCACAAATGGACATTTTTGACAAACACACCGGGTGATCCTAATGCAGACGGTTCTGATTCTTCCTTGAGCAAAGGGCCTGCTGGCCCCTCCCAGCTGGGGAGCACGCAGTTCTCTGGGAGGCCCTCCCCAACAAAGCACGGGTGCGGGTCAGGCAGCCCTGGGCTTCATCAAGCCCGGGACTACCTCCTCCTCTCTACGAGATCTTGGGGCAACTGCTGAGCCCCCCGAGCCTCGGTTTCTTCACCTGTAAGATGGGTCCAGCAAGGCCCACCTCAGAGGGTAGCACACAGTGGCGCTGAGTACAAAGTGCGCGCTGCCATTGTTAATTTGGGAGCCCTTAAGAATGGAAACTGGGTCTCAACTCATCCTCGTCTCTGCCCAAGGCCAGGGTCTGGAGTGTGCACGGCAGGTGCTGAGTGTGTGAGTGAAAGACGGGGAAGCCACCTACCCCTCAAAGTCCTCGTTGAGCTGCTCGCAGAAGCCGTTGATGCTGGCCCAGTGCAGCTCCTTGTTCAGGGGGTTTGTGGCTCTGTCTGGAGGAGAGAGGGCCAGTGGCCTGGTGAAGGGATCCCTGCCTCTCCCACTCCCTGCCCTGGCGTATGTGAGCATGCGAAAAGGCCTCCCCTGGACTCCCTGCTCCGACGGCCCCAAGACCCCAGCGCTGACGTCCGTCAAGTCAATGCACAGAGGAGCTGCCGTCTGCGGGCTTCTCCCCGAAGGGCCCCGCGTCTAGAGATTGTGCTCAGGGGTCGTTCCCCTCCCGCATTGCCCCAACCCCTGCTGCTGTACGCCTGTCTGCACCTCCTCTGATTCTGCTCCTGAAGTGTCCCCATAATTCTCACAGAATTTACTCTCAGAGGAGATCCAGAGGTAAGGGAAAAAAGCAGTAGTTCCAACCTCAAGGAGCTTTGCAGCTGGGAAGTGGGCCAAGGTCAGCTAGGTTCTCAATAGAATGTGACAGAGGGAGGCAAAGGAGCCGTGGGAACCGGTAACTGGAGGAGGGGACTCAGGGGAGCCTGGAGCCAGGGCAGGCTGCCTGGAAGAGGCAACACAAGCAGCACTGGAGGGACTTAACCAGGCTGGGGATGATGTGCCTCGGAACAGCTCAAGGGTTGCGGGTGAGAAGAGCTGTGGATAACAGCTCAGGGCAGGGCATGGGGGACCTTGGGAAGGAGTGCGGCTCAGGTATCGCTTCTTTCTTCCCTAACAGCGCCACCTGCCCGGGGCAGCACTGCCGAGGCAGCTCTCTGCTGTGTCCCCCAGGCCCGACCTGCATCATGGGTCCAAGTCTGCCGTTGCACCGCATCCCAGCCACGTGTGCACACGTCCGTAAATTCACACCCAGTAAATGAGTGAATGGCCGCGGGCTCAGCTGCAGGCAGGCAGGGGGAGGTTCTGGGGGAATCTGAATCCAGGAGTAGGTAGTGGCCAGGAAAGGGCCAACAGGAAGGGGTGGTAAACAAAGCCAGACAGTACCCCCCGACCCCCAACGCTGGTGAGACAACAGCTAAAAATAAACAACGTTCTACTGTATAGCACAGGCAACTGCATTCAATATCCTGGGATAAACCACAATGGAAGAGTATAAAACAAGAATGTATATATGTGTAAAGGTGAGTCACTTTGCTGTATAGCAGCAATTAACACATTGTAAATCAGCTGTATTTCAGTAAGACTTTTTAGAAGCCCCCAAAATTTAGTAGGTCACTTAACTTCCCCGAACCTCCATTTCCCCATCTGTAAAGTTGGAGCAAAATAAGAAGTGATTTGGGATGACAGCAACTCTATCCAGGGTAAGGCGTGGGGCAGCCAGAGCTGGATCTTCATCGCCTCCCGACAGCCTGTCTCCAAGCGTCACCCTGTGCTGGTCAGTTCTGCCCAAACCTGAGACGGAGCCGAGGGTGTGGAGGGCACAGCCCAGGAGGTGGGACACGGAAGGATCTGTGGTCAGGAGGAGGCTGGGGACTCGGCCTGTGACGCTTGCCTATTTGGGGCCCTGTGCTCTGGCGGGAGGCCTGGCGCCCCAGGATCCCAGTGCCTGGCAGCCAATCATTCAATTCATATTTATTCAATAAATATTCTGAGTGTGGGACCACAGCAGTGAACAAGACAAAATCCCTGCCCTCTTGGAGCTCACCGCCCAGCAAGAGAAACACTGACTACTCAGATAAACAAACAAACAGGATACTGTACACTGTTGCAGAGTGCTATAAAGAAAAACAGAGCATTAAAAAAAAAACAGAAAGAAAGAAAGAAAACCAGAGCAGGGAGAAGGTATAAAGAAGTGTGTGTGGGGGGCTGCTTTCTGGGAGGGCTCTCAGAGGTACAGCTGAGCAAAGATCTGAAAGAAACATTTCCTCTGTGCATACAAATCTCTGCTCCAGGAGCCCTGCAGAGCCCGCCAGTCCCTGGGAGAAATGAAGCCCCTGCTGACCACCCAGGAACACCAGAAACAGCTGCCCCCCATCTACTCTGCCTCCCAGCCTCCCAGCCCCCCAGCACGGCCAGAGGCTGCTTAGAAAACTAGTATGGGGCTGGATATTGCCTACTCAATGACATCCAGCCGGGGGACCCTAAAACAGGAAGTCCCTTAGAGTGTCAGAGACACATGAGTCTGAGTGAGGACAGAGAAACTGGTTCTAGAGCCCGCTCCTAAGTCAGAAGCCAGTGAGGAAGAAGTAGTGGCATCATGAGACATCTTCTCTGCATCTGGTTCAGAGCGAGGGCCTCTGGGTCCAAGGAGATCTGACCCACCTCTCTGGCCCTGGCTCCCAACTCCCAGCCCTCTCACCTCTACCTGGGGGGCGCACTTTCCCCAGCAGGCCGCAGGGTAGAATACAGAGGGAAGGAGGGAATTGTTTCACAACAGGGCATGACTCCACCGTGTCACTCTACAGTGGTGACAGTGTCATCAGTTACCCACCAAAAGCTACTCTTCACCTCCAGTCACTGCAAGGTAAGAGCTTACAATTTTGCTAGGGCACAAAGGGCAAGGAAAAGAGAAAACCCCATCAGCCGCGATCTATCAGAGCCTAGCCTCCTGCCAAACCTGAGGGGCCTGCCTCCTGTCTGTTTTTCAGATCAGACTCTTTGGCCTCTCAGAAAATCCCCACTGTTGCTAAACCTGACACCGTTCTGCAGCACCCACGGCTCAAGGCTTGCGGCCTGTCAGATCTGTCAGCCAGGGCCCTGCCCATCCCCCCTAAGTTACTGCTGAGACCTGGACACTTGTGGCGTTCCAGAACAGTCTCCACGGCCGCTGAGTGCTTCCTTTCCATGCCCTCCCCCACCACTGGCCAACTGACTCTGAAACATCCGTGGAGACGGTGTGCTTCTGGGACCATCCTCAGGATTCAACTCTGCACAAGACTGGCTTAAAAGGGGCTGGTCATAATCCCAAATCACCCTGCGCAGCTCCCTGGTGTGCCTGGAGTCAAGGGGCTGAGATGAAAGTAGACCCAGAGGACTCTCTGAGGCCCTGGTACAGATGTGACCTGAATGGGAGCAAAGACTTGGGAGGGAGCTGTCCCTAGTCCAGTGGGGGAAGCAAGCCGTGCTCTCAGAGTCCAGTAGTGGGTTATGAGAGCCGAGGATCTGCAGTGTGGGACATGGAGGTCAGGAAGACAGTGTGAGGGCTAGTACTCAGCTTAAGTAGTAGGAAACCGTGTCTGAGGAGACACAGGAGGAGATGCAGGGCCCTTTGGAGGAAACTTAGCAAGGGCTAGGAAAGGAGTCTTTGGTGGGGGGTGCAAAATCTCAGGGTCTGGACTGAGGGTAGTGATAGAGAACTTGAAATCACTTCTGGAGTCTGAGACAGGACCCTCCCAAGCCTGTGGCGTTTGGGGGTTTCTCACTATGTGGCCAGAGCGCGGGGGATTCGATGGGTTAGTGGGTCCTACCTTCCAGGGCGGGGGAACGAACAAATGTGAGTTGCAAGCTCAAGAAAGGGATAGGAGAGAGTCACGCCATGCAGCGCCAGAGAGTGGAGGATTCGGGGCTCAAGGGGAGCCTGGCCCCTCGCTCCCGGGTGTGAGGTGCAGCTCTCGGGGCCGCTCGCTTGCTTCCTCCCTGAGTCCAGGGAATGGCTTGGGTGTCCGCTCCGCGGAAAAGTCTGGGCCCGAGAGAGTTGGAGGCTGCTCTCTCTATCCCGGGGGTTCTGGGCGCAGAGCCGGGCGCAGCTCATTCCTCCCCGGGGGGTCGCGGCCCAGGAATTGGAAAGGTGGGCGGCGCCTGCTCCCATCGCCGGTCCGCGCAGCTGGTGGGGTCCCCCTTAACCCCAGGGTCGGAGGTATGGGCTTGGGACACCGCCCCTACCGGGCCGGGGCAGGGCGTGAGGAGGGGGCGCCGCGTACCCCGCCCCCGCCGGGAAGGGGCCCGCCTAGTGCCCCCGGTTCCGGTTCCGGTCCGGCCCGCGCCCCTCCCGGACACTCACTGATTCGCGCCTCCAGAGTCTCCGGCTCCATCGCAGGCTCCATCCGCCACGGGCCCCCAGCCTCGGCACCGCCCC
Source organism: Stenella coeruleoalba (assembly GCF_951394435.1). NCBI lineage: Eukaryota > Metazoa > Chordata > Mammalia > Artiodactyla > Delphinidae > Stenella > Stenella coeruleoalba. The sequence continues at coordinate 10,608,280 of NC_137157.1, forward strand.
CCGCCCCCCGGCGCTCTCGCGGGACCTCCTCGGCACCGCCCTCCGCCGATTAAAGGGGTAACGTCCGTCCCGACGCGCGGAGAAGAGCATTCGGCACCATAGAGACGCGAATGAACTCGCCTAGAGCGCCACCTGCTCTCCCAACCCCTCCCCCAAGCGGCGCTAACATCGTGGGAGGGACTCGCCGCCTGCCTTGGTCACAGAGCTCTGGCCGGAAAGGAAGCCGAGGGACTTGGGGCTGAGGGCTGCACCATGGAAACCCTGCGGGACGCTCTAAGTCGTTCTGCGTCACGGCGATGCCTATGATCGCTTCCGGGAGAACTTTCCGTGGCCATGTTTTTGAGGGGCTCTGAGATCACTTCCGTATCCCTGAGCGGGTATTTCCGCTTAGATGCAAAAGTGGGAGGGTCCCTTAAAACGGCAATGACGTATGTTGGCCGCTGTGAAAGTAAGTCAAAGTTTGAGTGCTTAGTGTTCCAAGTATTGTTTTAAGCACCTTTTTTTCTTTTTTACGCGGGCCTCTCACTGTTGTGGACTCTCCCGTTGCGGAGCACAGGCTCCGGACGCACAGGCCCAGAGAGCATGGCTCATGGGCCCAGCCGCTCCGCGGCATGTGGGATCTTCCCGGACTGGGGTATGAACCCGTGTCTCCTGCATCGGCAGGCGAACTCACAACCACTGCGCCACCAGGGGAGTCCTAATCACTTTTTCTACATTTGTCTATTTACTCCTCACAACATGAACCAGGTAGTTTGAGATCACACAAGTGGCAGAGCCGAAACCCTGTACTGCATTAATTCTGCAATCATTTCATGCACTCTGTATTCGCCTTTCTCTGGGACAGGCGCTGGAAGAGAAAGGCAAGGCCAGATATTTATTACACAACGTGGTAGGGGAAGCCCACGGGGTAATGGCAACACAGGAGGGGCCCTCTATCCCAAACTGGGGTGGGGTGGGGGAGGGGCTCTCTTGTCAGGGGAGGTTTCACAGGGGAGGTGATATTTAGCTGAAAGACATAATTCTCCAGGTAAACCTGGTGTGAGAAGATATTTCAGGTGGAGGGAACCAAAAGTTTCAGGGCTCACAGGAGAGAAAGAGTATGATGAAGTCAGATAATTGAAAGTATTTCAATACGGCTTCAGAGCATGTAGCCCTGGAAGTACGCTGGGGCAAGATCACCCAAGTCCTGCGTTTAGCCTTTTTTCTTCTGAACTATGCTGGAGGTGTCCTTAAAGAGTTTCACGCGTAATGGTGACAAAGTCAGGTTTTTGTTTTAGAGAGGTCCAGGCGGCCACAGTGGGCGGAAGATATTGCTGGGTGCCATACTGAAGTCAGGCAGGGAAGAATGAATAGACTTCCTAGCCTCTAGTGCCTTTTCTCCTGCCGTTTCTCCCTCTATTACAGACCCTTTTCATCTGTTTTCCCACACGCGGCCCAGGGGAGCCCGGTTACCGGCTTACCCGGGTCCGTTGCATTCTGTCGCCCCCTGGCGGCCCACCGGGGAACTGGCCCGTGGTGTCCTCTCGAGCCTCTTGGTCTCCGGCAGGGTTAAGGCGAGACCGAAACAGAGAATCTGGCGATTCTGGTTTTGCTCAGCCGTCGCCCTGGCAAGCGACCTCGATTCACCTTGCAGAACGGAACTGACCTCATTAGGGAGTTGAGAGGCATGTGCTGGGTCAGTTTTTCCCTAATCTCAACCATTCGGCCAGCTGGGACGCTTTTCTAAATTCTCCCCCACGGGCCATTAAAATTATAGAGGAAAGTGATATGTATGTTTATTGCATTCCTCAATAAAAGCTGTAACATAATATGTACTTAGAGCTCTTTCCCTTTGTTTCTTTTATTACTGAAATGAATTATTGCAGAAATAAAATGCAACCGCATTCACCACATTGATTTAGGGGCGTATACACACTGTCAAGACTCACTTTTTTTTTTTTTTTTTGCGGTACGCGGGCCTCCCACTGTCGCGGCCCCTCCCGTTGCGGAGCACAGGCTCCGGACGCGCAGGCTCAGCGGCCATGGCTCACGGGCCCAGCCGCTCCGCGGCATGTGGGATTTTCCCAGACTGGGGCACGAACCCGTGTCCCCTGCATCGGCAGGCGGACTCTCAACCACTGCGCCACCAGGGAAACACTCAAGACTCACTTTTTAAAGACGACATAGATTTGACCAGGGTTCAAATTCTGACTTGACTGCTTTCTAAACTGTATGATCTAGGACAAGTCACTTAGACGCTCTCCATCTCAGGCTGCTTATCTGAAACACGGTTGTGAGAATTCAGTGGAAGTGTGTCTGCAAAGTGAACTCCAATAAATGCTCTCCACCCACTTTCTCTGCTGGACTTCTCTCCTTAGCACTTATCTATCCTAGCACCGTCTATTTCCTTTCTACATCGTGTTTTCTGTCTTCCTCCCCCACTGGAATGTAAGCTCGGTGAGGATGAGGAATTTCAGCTATTTGGTTCACCGATGTATCCTCAAGGCTTGAAAGAGTAACTGGCACATAGGTGTTCAATCAACATGGATTGAATAAATGAATAAGTTGAAACTATTATTCATAAGCTTTATGGATGAAGGGGTGCAGGAATGTGCTCAGCGTTGCACAGCGAGTGTGTGTGTGTGGGGAGCCAGATGGTACTTTTACTGAAGGCTCTAGGCTCGCCTCACTGAGTCCTGGAGAGCAGGGATTGGTGAGGGAGTCAGGAAGTGGCTATGCAGGTAGGGCCTGGCCCAAACTGGGTGTCAGGGTAGAAGGTGTGGAAGGAAGGATCTGAGGATGGTGACGAAGGTGAGGATGGTGAAAGGAAGGAGGACCAACACAGGAAAGAGGAAATGCAGGAATTGGGCCTTTGGCCTCTGTTCCCTTCTCCACCATTTGCAAATGTGTTCCTTGGAGTGACTTGGGTAACTCCTAGGAGGGGGTGGGCAAGTAGAGCTGAGCTGTCCTCGAAGCAGCTATAATCAACTAATCCAACTGCTGGTTTTCTCTGAGGTGGCTACCTGTGTCAAAATCCCCTGGGGAACTAATGAAGAAGTCAGGCTACTGGGCGACCTCATATTCAAGTAGGACTCCCGGGACGTGGCCCAGGAATTTGCAGTCCAAAGTTAGCGTTATCCTATGCTCAGTCCATCCCCGGCTCCCTGAACCCCCTTTGCCTGCTCTGGTTCCTCAAAGACCTTAGATCCGAGATGTGCACGTCCGGGGTAATACAGACCCACCCGATGGCCTGACTGCAGCTTAGCGGGATCCTGGTGTCCGACCTTCCTCTGCCCCAGCTCTTCGTAACATCAGCCTCTCCCAGCTCGATGCTCAGGTATACCAGGTAGGGTCACACTCGCTGTGTGACTGCGTTGTGTGCCAACGGGGTTAGAGGATAAGGGGCTGGGGACTGAAAGGTCTGAGCAACCCCGTTCCGCCCCCCCACCCCCATCCATACCCCTTTCCAGCGGGTAGGAAGATCTGGTTTTTACAGAAGGGTGTGGCTACAGAGGCCGATATTATGACCCTCCTTCCACTGGCTGGAAGGAAACTAGAGAACACGGATTTCACCAATAGGAAGGCAATATGCAAATATTGCCCAGCGTTAACTGGCTGATGGACAGATGCGTACCATTCATTCTTGTGCTCTGAGATTTGGAGCTTGGAGCCCAACTTTGAGGTAGAGGTTGCACTTGGAAGCAATTATTGAACGTCCACATCGTGCCAAGTCCTGTAAGTCCTGTGTCAGGGCGTACAGGGGTGAATAAGACCGGCAAGGCACCACCTTTGTGGAACTTACATTCTAGTAAACTAATAAGAACAAAAATAAATGAACAATTTGTTTTCTAAATTTCAGATCTGGGTGGTGCCACGAAGACAGTGCACCAGGGAGCTGTAACACCAGTGATGCTGTAACAAGTCCTGCAAGGGTGTATTCTAAGAGCAGCAGAGGAGGGCAAGACCGATTACCCTGGTGGTGGAGTGAGAGGTGCAAAGAGGAGGTGCCCTTGAGCAAGCAGCTAAAGAAGGAGGAGGAATTTCCTCCCCTAGATGAGGGGGCAGCATGTGGGAAGTACATACTGAACTTTAGGAACCCCAGGAATTGTGAGGTAGGTGGAGGGAAGAGTGTGCAGGGCAGGAGAGAGCAGAGTTATGTGACTTTGGGCAAGTCTTTTACCACCTGAGCCTCGGTTGGCAGAGGATTAAATATAATGTAGAACTCATAGTATATATGTGCACTCAATACATGCTAAATAAGGAAAGCGCCAGGTGGTCACCACTACTGTCATACTGGGAGAGCCCCTCAATTGCGTTCCCTAGATTTAGGGCTTTGGTCCTACCCCCCTCTCTTCCCTTTCCCCCAAAGCTTATACCTTCAGGGCTTCTGTCTTCACTTCTCCCCCTGGAACTTAGCACACTGGCATTTTATCTTCCTGCCTCCCTAGGGGACAAGGACTCCAAGTAGATCAGGAAAGACTTGGATAAGCTCCAAGAAAGGACTTCCTTCTCTTTCTTTCAGAGTTGCAGCTGCTCGGAGGAGGGGACAGCGTGCATTTCCCACAGATTTAGAAAATTCTGGAGCTGGAAGAAAGGTTTGCGATAACATATATAGTCCAGAGCTTTTTTTTTTAATTTAATTTTTTGTTTTTCAGATTTTTTTTTTGATGTGGACCATTTTTAAAGTCTTCATTGAACTTGTTACAATATTGCTTCTGTTTCATGTTTTGGTTTGGGTTTTTGGCCGCGAGACATGTGGGATCTTAGCTCCCCGACCAGGGATCGAACCCACACCCCCTGCATTGTAAGGTGTAACCACTGGACCGCCAGGGAAGTCCCTAGTCCAGAGCTTTTCAATTTTTTTTTTTTGACAGATATCCAATGTAAGAAATGCACTTTACATCAGGACCAGCTGAACTCAAGTTTTATGAAGGCTGAAGTTTGTAAAATTTAGGGACCTCTTTAAAAAAAAAAGAATAAAAATTATGTATGCAAAATCAGGTGTTTATTTAGAGCAAAAAAATAAATTCCTATAAATTACAAACTTTAGAAGTCTGACGGGGATTTCCCTGGTGGTCCAGTGGTTGAGACTCTGAGCTTCCACTGCAGGGGGTGGAAGTTCGATTCCGGGCCGGGGAACTAAGATCCCGCATGCCGTGTGGCGTGGCCAAGACAAACAAACAAAAAATAAAAAGTAAAAAAAAGAGTCTGACAAACACCATCATCATAAAGTCAGAACAATAAGAAATTTTCACTCAACTACCTGACGTATTGCTTTACTACCTTTTTTCTGCAATTTGAGGATGCATGCTTTTCACATAGCAGTGACTTTCTTATATTTTCTATAAAGAGAAAGAAAAGTCAGGCTTCTAGCATGTTTGATCAAAATGTTTTTTGTTTTACTATTTTAGAAAAGTTTTTCTCAGCTTTGCAATCAGTTTTTGGTAATGTCATGTAAACCTAAAATGTTTAATTTTGTCAAATTTGGGAAAGACAAATTTTCTGTGTTGTTTCACTAGGAGCCGCAGCCTTTGTCAGAACAAAATGTGGTGTGTATGAGACAGAACCCCATGAGTCATGATATATAAAACATTTGAAGACATACACAGATGTACTTGCTATGTACAGTACTGTTATGGGTTGGTGTCCTACAACAGAGGCATCCTGGTTAATTCTATTGCACGTGATTCTCCCGCCCCCAAAAGAAAATAGCACGTGGTGCATTTATAATTAGATATGCTGTGTTATTAATTGTGTTCCCAACGGCGTGGACTTTTGCTGTAACTAGATCAGTGGGAACTCAATCCTCCACATGTAAGTTTACACGTCTGAGAATTGGAAGAGTTTTCCATAGACTAGCTTCTGGCTCTATACGACGCAGACCTGGGTTCTCCTCCACTGCCCACATTCTTCCCATGTCAGGTGCCTAGGTGTCATGGTGACGTAGTGATGTGACCTCTGTCCCTGCACCTTTATGTCAGGATACCAGGTGAATTGACATGGTGACTGGGTATGGGTGATTGGAGTATTTCTGGGAACCATTCCCTACACTAGGATGCTAGAACTCACCTAACTATTCTAGAAGTTGACTGTGAACCTTTTAACTATAATCTACTAAACTCAAACTAAATGTAGGTCCAACTCAATTTCCCATTAGTTGGATCTCAGAGTAGTCGGACACAGCCTTTGGAAAGAGAAAAGTGTTTTACTGATATGGAACAATCTTCAAGATATATTAAGAGAATAAAAGCAAGGTACGAGACAGTGCGGCACACTTGCACCTGTGTGGTGTGTAGGGTATCTCTGGAAGGAAGCAGAAGGGTATCCGCCTCTGAGTAGCTGTGGGGACCGGGGTGGATGGGGGACTTGTTTTTCCCTGTAAAGCCCTTTTGAGCTTTGCGAAGTGTTTTTTAAATCGCACACATGTCTTCTTTTCCTTTTCTTTCTCTCTTTTTTTTTTTAGGTAAATGCTTAGCAGTTGACAATCTATTTTTCAACCTAATTTAGATTGTTCTCTTAGTGGCCAGCAGGGGGAGGCAAATGCTTTCTCTCTTTTGGAGAGAGGTTTTCCCCTTCTACAACCTTCGGAAAACATCATGGCTGTGCCCTGTAGCTGGAACCCAGACTCCAGGTGGGGTCTTAAAAGGAAAATAAGTGAAAATAAGTTGTCATTACGAACTCTAGGGAATCTCTGAATTTTAAACTAGCTTTATTGAGATATAATTCACATGCCGATCAGGAGCTGGGCGCAGGTGGGGATTCGCGGTTGGGAGTTGTAATCCAGGTGTTGCTTCCGTACTCCATGGATCTGCCGCATCGGCTGTGACCAGGCCATTAGGGCATCCAAGCCCCCACTGTCCACAGGAAGACTGGGTGCTCTGGACGCAGGGGGAGGAACCGGGCTCAGGGCTGAGGTCTCCTCCCTCTCCCCCAGGAAGGGCACTCCAGGACTACCCAAGTAACAGAAACAGTTTGCTTTATTGTTTAATTTCTAGAGAGATGTTCTCTATGGAAAAAATGTTCCTCTTGCCACTTATAAGAAGCAGAACATAGAACATTATGGTCTTTTGTGTAAATCCACCCAGTACCACATGTGCATAGGTAGGTATGACCCCGAGAAGGAGCCTCCCTGGTCCAAAGGACCTGGGTAACATGCTGGGAGGGGATGGGGGGAAGAGGAAGTGAAGGGGCAATGCACTACTGAATTGGAGCCACTGAAAATACCCCCCTTCTGAGCCCTGTGATGAGCGGTTCCTGCTGCTGATCTACCATCCAACCACCCATTCGTCCATCCACCCCTCACCCACCCACCCAACCACCTATTCACCTTTTCATCCTCCCGTGCACTCATCCATCCATCCATCCATCCATCCACCCTTGAGTTAAGATCAACCTGATGAGGTCCAGCCAAGAGCTGAGGAAGAGTTCTAGGTGGAGGGAACAGCAAGGACAAAGTCTTGAGGCTGCAATGAGTTTGGCGAATCCACGGGTCAGCCTGGCCAGGGGGCATGTGTGATGAGATGAGGCTGCAAGGTGGACAGGACCGGATCAGCGGGACCTTGTCAGCCAAGGGGGGAGTTTGGATTTGTTCTAAGTGTGAGAAGAAGCCACTGGAGGGTTTCAAGCAGGAGAGTAGGGTGTTGTCATTGTCATTTTACAAAGACCCCAATGGGTGGTGAGAAGATTGTGGGGGCAGGAGCGGAGAAGGGGAGACAGTGAAGTGGCTGTGACCCACCCCTTCCTCCCACAAGGGCCCTCCCCAATTCCAGGGGAGGCGAGGATGACCCAAGAGCTCCAGTGGACCTAGGCAGTCCTGGAAGGATGCGTATTGGGAGTGTGGCCAGGTGCAGCCAGCAGCTGGGGTTCAGGGTGAGGCCACAGAACCTGGCGATCAGGTTAAACGAGGAAGATCCCTGGACCAGACGAGGTAAGAGCTCTGTGGATGTCCGTTGAAGGACATCTGGTCAGAGATGCAGAAGCAGGGCTGGACATCCAAGCAGACCTGATATTAATATTTAATAACAGCAAACATTTATTTATTCAGCTGAACATGGGTCAGTACTGTGGTTAAAACTTCACATACATTCTCCCTTAAGGCCCACATCTACCCTGTGAGGTGTGACAGTTACAGTTCCCATTTTGCAGATGGACCAGCTGAAGCCCAGAGAGGTTACATGACTTGTCCAAGGTCACACAGCTATAGACAGACCTCCCTGTGCCTGAGGCTAACACAACTGAAGAAAGATTGTGGGAATAAGAGGGGTTTTTCTCTGTATAGGGACTGGAAAGCACAGATCATAAGCCGTAGATCTGTCCAGGGGAAACAGGGCCCCGATCTTGCTGGTGTGATCACTTGGCCCCTTGAGATGGTACATCTGGCTGTCACCAGCGTCTTTCTCCTTACCCATCATGCTCTAGTCCCAGGCTCCCTGGGCTCTGGGAGGATGGACACTGGCTTCCCAAGGAGAACTGTCCTCCAGGGGCAGGGGAAGTGATGTGCTCACCAGCCAGAGTCCAGGCTGTCAGATGCTGCTTGTTGCAAATTCGCTCCGAGCTTCTGCTCTCTCCACTGTCCTGGCTACGCGGCTTCATCGTCTCAGGTGAAACCTCTGCCCATTTAGGAATCCTCCCTCCAAGCAAGGAAGGAAGACATTTGTTTCTTTACTTAATTTTTAGCATCTATTATGCGCCCCACATGCTACAAAGGTTAACTTTTTTAATTTAAAAAATCTTTAAAAATTCTCACAATTGGGAATTCCCTGGTGGTCCAGGGGTTAGGACTCCGCGCTTCCACTGCAGGGGGCACGGGTTTGATCCCTGGCTGGGGAACTAAGATCCTGCATGCTGCATAGCAAAAAAAACCCCAAACAAACAAACAAACAAACAAAAATTCTCACAATCACCCTGTGAAGAAGATACTATTAGCTCCCTTTCACAAATGAAGAAACTGAGGCTTGACGTGACTTGACGTGGCTCCTCAGCTTGCAGGTGACACAGTCAGGATGTGTTATTTGCCTATTCGATGCCAAAAGCTCGGTGCTTTCCATGAGCCCCCCTCCGTCCTGGCACCTCCTGGTCTCAGAAAGAGGAAGTTGGAGAGGGAATGAGCAGGGAGGGAAGTGTGGACAGATATCACTGATGGGTTGATTTGTTTGTTCTTTGGGAGGAGAAGGCAGGAGAGGAGATAGGCAGGGAACCCACAGACCTCAGGACCAAAGTCCCCCAACAGCAGGAGGCCTGGTGGGTGACAGTTGCTGGAAGCCACGGGCCAAACTGTCCATTAAGCCCAGCAGAACACAGTGGCTCAGGCCCAGACAATTTTAGGGGCCCACCAAAATGTTTTAATCTCTTATAAAATCAGAAGAGGAATTCCCTGGCAGTCCAGTGTTTAGGGCTCCACGCTTCCACGGCAGGGGGCACAGGTTCCATCCCTGGTCGAGGAACTAAGATTCCATATGTCACGTGGTGTGGCCAAAAAAATAAAATCAGAAGAGAAAATGAACTTTCAGGTCGACAATAGTGTTTTAATAAATAACATTGAGGGACTTCCCTGGTGGCTCAGTGGTTAAGAATCCGCCGGCCAACGCAGGGGACACGGGTCGATCCCTGGTCGGGGAAGATACCACATGTCACGGAGAGCTAAGCCTGTGCGCCACAAGTACTGAAGCCTGCGCACCTAGAGCCTGTGCTCCGCAACAGGAGAAGCCACCGCAATGAGAAGCCCGCTCTCTGCAACTAGAGAAAGCCCTCACGTAGCAACGAAGACCCAACGCAGTCAGAAAGAAATAAATGAATAAATTTATTTATTTAAAAAATATATATGTAACATTGATATATTTATTCAATGCAGTCATAAAATATGATTAAATATATGTATGTTTACGTCTACGTGTACGTAATATATATTTTCTACTGGAGGAAGGGACCCATGAAAGCAGAAGCACCTCAGGCTCACAAAAGTCATGATGGGGCCCTGGGAGTTTGCAAGGAGAACATCCCCACAGGCCTGGGGCTCAGACTTGGCCGCCAGGTGGAGGTGAGCAGCCTTCCTTCCAGCTGACACAGGTAGGGCACTGGGCTCCTGATAATAATGGCAAATCTTTTCTGTTAATTATTAACGAAGTACCAGGCTTTGTCTCCCTTAATCCTCGCAACACTTATTGCTCTCATTTTACAGAGGAGGAGACTGAACTCAGAGAGGTTAGAACCAAGATTCCAGAGCTGTACTGACCTCCAGATGACATTGGAGAACCCCCTCGGCCCCAGGAATCTGGGACTTTCTGAAGCCTTCCATTGGGGTGTCATTAATTATTTTCTAGTCGTTTCCTGTGCCCAAGCTTGTCTCCCTACTAGACTTGGCCTCTTTAAGGCCTGGCTTTATTTTGTACTTTTCTTCTATGGGGGCCCTCAATCCCATGCATTTGAATCAAGCCTTTTGTGCTTGTGTTCCATGAGGGAGACCCTGTGTGGCCGGCTAGGCCATGTCCTCCTTGGCACCTCAGAGGTGGACACGCCAGCAGCTTTGTTATGGCTGCTCCTCACTGTCGTCCCTCAGTGCAGCCTGGTGGCCTGCGGTACAATTCAGCGAAGGCAGATCTGTAAGCGCCCATCATGAAATCCTGGGAACTTGCTTTTGTAGCCGCTTTATTCACTTAACACTGTACCATGAGCAAGGAACCACGGCCACTGAGGGTCTCCTCAAAGTGTGATTTCTGATGGCCGTGTAATAGTTCATTTATATTTTCTTTATTTTTTAATTTTTAAAATTTATTTATTTAGTTATTTTTGGCTGTGTTGGGTCTTCGTTTCTGTGCAAGGGCTTTCTCTAGTTGCGGCGAGCGGGGGCCACTCTTCATTGCGGTGCACAGGCCTCGCACTGTCGCGGCCTCTCTTGGTGCGGAGCACAGGCTCCAGATGCGCAGGCTCAGTAGTTGTGGCTCACGGGCCTAGTTGCTCCGTGGCATGTGGGATCTTCCCAGACCAGGGCTCGAACCCGTGCCCCCTGCATTGGCAAGCAGATTCTCAACCACTGCGCCACCAGGGAAGCCCCTATTTATATCTTCTTAGCACCATTAACTTAGCCAATCCTGTAGTATTGATGTTTCACTTTCTAACTCTTCCTTGATGATGATGATGATTTTTGCTGTTCAGTCAGTCAGTCAGTAAATATTTATAAACATGTACTAAGTGCTGAGAACAACTTTCTGATCATCCGGCTTGATTCAAGGGTAACATTTGGAATATTGAGCAGAACATCTGAAAACCTACGAGAAGGGGCCAAAGTAGTAGGTAGAGGAAAATTCATAGCTTTAAATACAGTTATTAGTAAGAAGAAAAGATGAAAAGTCAATGAACTAAACATTCACCCCAAGAAGTTAGAAAAAGAGCAATAAAAGAAAAAAAAAAAAAAAAAACCCTAAAAGTTAATTAGCATAAAAGCAGAAAATAATGAAGGGAACAAAACCAAGAGCTGGTTCTTTAAAAAAGACCAAGGTTGGGCTTCCCTGCTGGCGCAGTAGTTGAGAGTCCGCCTGCCGATGCAGGGAACACGGGTTCGTGCCCCAGTCCGGGAAGATCCCACATGCCGCAGAGCAGCTGGGCCTGTGAGCCGTGGCTGCTGGGCCTGCACGTCTGGGGCCTATGCTCCGCAACAGGAGAGGCCACAACAGTGAGAGGCCCGCGTACCACACACACACACACACACACACACAAAATCTTCCATTGATGTAAAACATACACACAGAAAAGAGCACAATTCATAAGTGTGGTCATGTTCTTCTGTCTTTAAACATTCTTTTAAAACAAGTGAACTTTTAAGTTCTTTTTATTTTGTACTTTCTACGGTGGGCTAGAATTACTACTATCATCAGAAAAATGTCACCTGTACAAGGTGTAGTTTCTGTTGATTAGAGAGTTTCTGTTTATGAAGCCCTTTCAACTCCTTATCTTGTTTGGGTTTTACAATGGCCCTGGGAGAAAGATCAAGAAAGAATCAGTTTCCTTGCGAGGAAATCACTCTCATCTCGGGGCGGGCCGGGAACTCAATGTCGTGTCCTCTGTGAGTGCTGCGCAGTGAGCCACCTGTCAGCTCCTGGCACAGAAGGGCCTTCAGCAGGGCTGGCCCACCGGCGCCCCACCCAGAGTGGCTACCACCAGCTCTAATGGAAAACTCTCAAGCTCGCCAGACCAGGGCTCTAGAAAAATTCTACTTCTGGGAATCTGCCTTAAAAAAGTTGTCACGATGTCGCCAGACGTTATGTGCAAATAATTGAATGCAGTAGCATTTTTAATAGCGAACACTTGGAATTAATGTACGTGTTCAGCAGAAGGAAATAGGTTGAATAAATTTAGTCATTGAAAGGTAGAGTATTTCACTGCCATTAAGATATAGGTCTGAAATATAGATTTGTGGGCTTTAATGTTTACTGAATGAAGCAGGACCAACAATTGAATAGACAGCGTGTGTCTATGATATAAATCCATTGAAAACCGCATGGAAGGAAATACGCCAATAAAATAAGCAGGTTCGGGCTTCCCCGGTGGCGCAGTGGTTGAGAGTCCGCCTGCCGATGCAGGGGACGCGGGTTCGTGCCCCGGTCCGGGGAGATCCCACGTGCCGCGGAGCGGCTGGGCCCGTGAGCCATGGCCGCTGAGCCTGCGCGTCCGGAGCCTGTGCTCCGCAACGGGAGAGGCCCCAGCAGTGAGAGGCCCGCGTAACACACACACAAAAAAAAGCAGGTTCCATCCTGGCGGTGGGATTATGACTGATCGTATGTCAATTACATAAGTAGCAGGAGTAAAGAGCAAAGCAGGGAAATCCCATTACCCACCCCACCCTCCCCAGCCCTCCACTCCCTTCCCTACTCAGTTTGTTATTGATACTTGTAGATGTTTTCTTTGAATCCACCATGTATTGCTTTTAAAACTTACAGACAATCAGAAAAATCATGAGGTGAGGGCAGAAAACAAGAGACTCTCAAAATGAATCTGGACATCATAAAAGTATACAGATTTTTACCAACAAATCTCTGTTTCAGGATGAGAAAGTGGGGCTCAGGGCTGTTGGGTAGCCTGACAAGCTCACGTGGTTTGTTCCCGCTCCTGGCGCCCAGTTCAGCGCTGCTTCTGGGTTCACATGCCCTCGAGATCTGGGAGGAGGCTGGGAAGCTGGGCTGGAGGGAGGCCAGGAGGATGCTCTGGGCTGAGTGGGCTGGGCCGGGGTGAGGAGGCTTCTGCCTGTTTGTTCTGGGTACCAGGAGGTGCGGATGGAGAAACACCCTGGCAGAAAGGACCAAAGTCCTCATTTATGGCCTTGGAGGAGTTAATGTGTAGTATTCTAGGATATAAGCTGGGCTGTGTGGTGAGACCCTGAGCCCAGATCTCCGGGAGCCACCGAGAGCTGCCGTGAGGAGCCGCCACCATGTCGGTGAGGATGCTGGCTCCCCACTGCCCACCTCCTCCAACCCTCTGCCTCTTCGCCTGAGTGGGGGTGGGGTGGATGCTGGCGGAAGAGCATCGCTGCCCCTCCAGCCTCCGTTTCCTCATCTGTATACTGAGGAAGTTGGACAGATCACCTCCACAGCCCACCCCCTTTTTAAAAAAATATTTATTTACTTGGCTGCGCCGGGTCTCAGTTGCTGCACGCGCGGGATTTTTAGCTGTGGGCAGGTGGGATCTGTTCCCCAACCAGGGATCGAACCAGGTCCCCTGCATTGGTAGTGTAGAGTCTTAACCATTGAACCACCAGGGAAGTCCCTCCACAGCCCTTTAGCACCAAGGTCCTCTGCTCCCTCCACCACCGTTCTTAGCCTGTTTCTTTCCCCCTCTAGCCTCAGTTTTCTCATCAGTAATTTTCTTTTTTTTCTTTTTTTGCCTATCCCCCTCAGCTTCTGGGATCTTATTTCCCCGACCAGGGATCAAACCCGGGGCCCCCTGCAGTGGAAGCGCTGGAGTCCTAACCTCTGGACCGCCAGGGAACTCCCTCTCATTAGAGGCAATCGTGGCAATACTGCTAACATCTATAGACATCTTTAACCTCTTAAAGATGAAGAACTGAGACTCGAAGATTAACTTGCCCAATATCACAAGCTGTGCATTGCAGGGGCGGGGGTTCTTTGAGGCCCCTCACTAATTCTTTTATTGCAAACCCGGCTCTGCCATAGCCTCCGGCGTGGCCTTGGACAAGGTACTTGGACAAGGTCCCCTCCCTGAGCCTCAGTCTCCCATATTTGGGGAACTGGATCACAGATGGCATCTTCTGAGGATGGTATATTGGTTTCCTGAGGCTGCCTTAACAAACTGATTGTCTCGCAGTTTTGGAGGCTTGGGGTCTGAAATCCAGGTGTTGACAGGGACGTGCTCTCTCTGAAGGCTCTAGGGGAGGATTCTTTCACGTCTTTTCCAGCTTCTGTTGGTTGCCGGCAATCTGTGGCCATCCCTGGCTTGTAGCTGTGTCCCTCCAAACTCTGCCTCCGTCTTCACGTGGTCTTTTCTGTGTGTCTGTGTTTCCGGGTCCAACTTTCCCTCTTCTTATAAGGACGCCAGTCGTATTGGATTTAGGGCCCACCCTCAGCCACTACGACCTCACCTCAACTTGGCCCTATTTCCAAATAGGTCTCATTCACTGGCTCCGAGGAGACATGGTTTTCCGGGAGACAATATTCAAGTCAGCACGGGTGGGATGCAGGGTGTGGATGTGACTGGAGGGTCCAGCATGGATGGCACGGTGCTCTCCCCACCCTCTGCCTCCCAGGGAGGACCTCTGTGCCCAGAGACTTTCCCTACTTTCTCCTACCCCTGGTCATCTCATCCCTCCCTTTTTTTCCTCCTTCCTCAGAGACCACCTAGTCCAAACCTCTTATATTAAAGATGGGGGAACCGAGGTTCGGAAGGCGGCACAGCTGGCCCCTAGTCACTTGGCCAGCTAGGGACAGAGCTGGCACTAGATCCCGACCCCTGACACCTGCCCCCACCCCGACCCCAGCTTTGCCTCCCTGTCTCTCTCTGGGCTTCAGGCTTTGTTAAGCAGCGGGGTCAGGCCCCCTCCCATGGGCATCCCTGTTTGTCCAGATACACCCCGAGCCCGGCTTTTCTCATGCCCCTGCCCTGCAGCAGCCTTAGGCTCTCGGGTTCTTCTGTTTGAGCCGGGCAGCCAGCAGGATGTACAGGGGCAGCGGGGGTGCTTCTCCCCATCCCAGTCCCACCCTGACTGTCCCAGGGTCCTGGTGGGTGGCGCACGCAACTAGGAGGAGACAGGAGAGTCCTCACGCCATCTGGTGGGGACTGTGCGTGCCGCAGGGCACACAGCTGTGAGGGTCTGCTTGGCGGCAGGGCACCCATGTTCTCCTTTGGGACGGACTGGATAACCTCTCTAAGGAAGGCATTCTCTGTCTATCTGTGAGAGGCTGAAGGAGAATTTTAATCCAGTCTGGCCGGTGATCCAGCTGTTACCCTAGGCGCCCATCTGAGGAGTTAGGTCTCCTGCCTCCGAATCCCACTTTCTCGAAGGCAGGGAGATTTCCCCCCACCCAGGGGACGTCTGGCCACGTCTGGAGACATTTTTGGTCATCACAGCTTGGGGGAGGGTGCTACTGGCACCGGATGGATAGAGACCAGGGATGCTGCTCTACCACCTACAGCACACAGGACAGACCCACAAGAGTGATCCAGCCCCAATGTCCAGGGTGCCGAGGCTGGGCAACCCTGCTCTGAGGCATCATAGGGTCTGACGTGCTGTGATGCTCCACTCTCCCGGGCTTGGCAAGCCCTCTTTCAGGCCTTCCTTTTTAAAAAACTTTGTTTTATTTATTTATTTATTTAAGCTGCGTTGGGTCTTCATTGCTGCACACGGGCTTTCTCTAGTTGCGGCGAGCGGGGGCTACTCTTCATTGTGGTGCATGGGCTTCTCATTGCGGTGGCTTCTCCCGTTGCGGAGCACGGGCTCCAGGCGTGCAGGCTCAGCAGCTGTGGTGCACGGGCTTAGTTGCTCTGCGGCACGTGGGATCTTCCCGGACCAGGGCTCGAACCCCGTGTCCCCTGCATCGGCAGGCGGATTCTTAACCACTGCGCCACCAGGGAAGCCCTCAGGCCTTCCTTTTAAAAGGCACTGCCTCCAGGAGAACTGGGCAACCCTACCCCTGTGCCAGCAGGGGAATATTGATCCTCCCCCCACGGACACCGCCCTTGACTTTCAGCAAAGCGCCCTGGTCCCACGAGTTGGTTCAGGGCTTCCCAGGTGTGCTCCCTCCAAAAAAAAAAAAAAAAATCAGTGAACAGAAATCCCACAATGTAAACGTGTTCTCCCATAAAGTGTTCTAAATATTTGGTGGCTGCTATATCCTGTCTGGCCCAACCACACACCCTCCAACCATGGATGTGAAAACTGGACATTTTCTCAGGCTGGGATAATGAGCTTTGAAAACCCAGCTTCGAGAGCCTCCCTCTAACCGTAGTAAAGTTGTGGGAACCCCTGCTCTATGGAAATTCAGACAGTGCCAAGGTCGATGGAAAAATAGGAAGCAGATGGATACCGTAGTAGCAATAAATGAGCACAATGACCACAGTCCCTTGATGTGCTTTTAGCCCGTGCCCTACTTGTGGGCTTCACAAACGTGAGCTCTCATCCTCCCAACCAGCTCAACGGAGGCGCTGTTAACCTCAGGGCCTCCAACAGCATCTGTCACACAGTGGACGCTCGGCAACTGGTTCTGAGTGAATAAATCAAATCAGCCCATTTTATAGATGAGGAAAGTGAGGTAGGGAGAGGGATTTTGATGGACATGTTCAGACATGTGACTTACGGAGCTTTATAGATTCTTCATTTGGGATGGGCCTAGACCTGCCTGTGATACAGTCATTTTCTGTCAGTAAAATGACTCCAAGTTCGTGCAAGAACTAAGCATATCCTTGTTTGGGGGGTTTTGCAGAGGGTGCTGTGCATCATCACTTGAACACGTTTGGGAACAGTGAGGTGGGCAGTAGTCATTCTATCCATGTCATAGATGGGCAAACTGAGGTTCCCTCAGCTGGGCCCTATGTCTCCAGATCTGGCTGTTCTTCAGGCCGCAGTGGATGAGAGTGAAGCAAAATGGGCAAGAGAGGGGCTCCGGGAAGCTCTGATCTGAGGGCAGAGGGAGACTGAGGCCTGGGGCCAGGTCGGGATGGGATGATGCTGGTGAATGGGCTTCAGCAGCAGAAGAGCGCTGGGCACGTGTGTGATTGATTTGTGTGGGTTGTTTCTCTGTTGGTGCAGGGGAAATTTGAGATTATGAACATGGACATGAAGGTGGGGACAACCCTGAAGATCAAGGGCAAGATCGCAGACTGTGCTGATGGGTGAGCCAGTGGGGGGCAGGTGAGGCAGGACATGCTGATGGGTGAGCCAGTGGGGGGAGGGGGAGGCAGGACATGCTGATGGGTGAGCCAGTGGGGGGCAGGTGAGGCAGGACATGCTGATGGGTGAGCCAGTGGGTGGGAGGGGGAGGCAGGATATGCTGATGGGTGAGCCAGTGGGGGGAGGGGGAGGCAGGACATGCTGATGGGTGAGCCAGTGGGGGGAGGGGGAGGCAGGACATGCTGATGGGTGAGCCAATGGGGGGAGGGGGAGGCAGGACATGCTGATGGGTGAGCCAGTGGGGGGAGGGGGAGGCAGGACATGCTGATGGGTGAGCCAATGGGGGGAGGGGGAGGCAGGACATGCTGATGGGTGAGTCAGTGGGGGGCAGGTGAGGCAGGACATGCTGATGCGTGAGCCAGTGGGGGGAGGGGGAGGCAGGACATGCTGATGGGTGAGCCAGTGGGTGGGAGGGGGAGGCAGGACATGCTGATGGGTGAGCCAGTGGAGGGGAGGGGAGGCAGGACATGCTGATGGGTGAGCCAGTGGGTGGGAGGGGGAGGCAGGACATGCTGATGGGTGAGCCAGTGGGGGGCAGGTGAGGCAGGACATGCTGATGGGTGAGCCAGTGGGGGGCAGGTGAGGCAGGACATGCTGATGGGTGAGCCAGTGGGGGGAGGGGGAGGCAGGACATGCTGATGGGTGAGCCAGTGGGGGGGAGGGTGAGGCAGGAGGGGGAGGGGGGCTGCCCACAGACCTGGAGCAGGCTGGGAAGGGCAGCCTTGTGAAATGGTCGGACAACGAGCGTGACCTCAGACCAGGGGCCTTTTGTACACTCTTGCACGCTCTCACCCCCTCCCACACCCCTGCTGGCTCCTCTTCGGTTAGGGCTGCTTTCACATCTGAGGCTTCAGAACCCACAGCGGCTGCCATGTGCTCAGTTTCCTTGGCCCCCAACAGACGCTGAAGGGGCAAGTGAGAAATCCCGGAAGCTCTGCCCAGTCCTCTGCGAGTCAGGTGCCTCTACTGAAGGCCCAAACCCCCGGGGAACCACCCTCTTAACCCAGCTGAAGGGTCAGAGGCCGGCCTTTCACACGCATTATACTAGCGACAGCCGCCAGGGGCCGCCAAGTGGTCTTGTTTGCCTTCTCTCCGTTAGAACCAGAGGCATTTCTCCGCCTCAGGTGTTACAGCTCAGCGTTGGCCTCTCCTGTGTGCAGGACAATGTCAGCATTTCTTGGGACCGATCTCCATCAACTTTTGGTTGGGGAAGGGCAGACAGACGCATTGTGTAGGAGCCAAGAGAAAATCACCCCTTTCTCCTGCGTGGGTCCCTAAGGGTTGCAGAAATGTGGGATACCTCTGGTCTGAGACGTCCCAATGAAGGCACCCCATGACTCAGAACATCCCACTCTCAGGGACCCTGAAGGTCTATCTAACTCAGGCCCCTGTAGTGATCTTTTCAAGAGATCACACAACTCCTGATTGCATACCTCTAATGACAGGGAGCTCACCACTTTAGGTGTCCAACTATTTATGGCCAAACTTAATGGGTCTTCAGAGAGTTGAGAACAGCAATTCTTTCCCCCAGGATAGACACCTTCATTTCCTGAAATGTCACTATTAGTTACCCTCTTGTCAGGAACCTTAGTCTGTGCTCTAAATGGAATGTGATACTCCAGTGCCAAGTCTGATCAAGTTGTCACCTCCCTTGTTTTAAGGCACAGACCTTGATTAACACAACCTTTGGTGATTCTTCCAGTTTGTGGTCAGCCCTGCGCCCCAAGCTGCTTTAGCCAGGGCTGGCCCCTTATTCTCACCTGTTACTCCTTCCCCTGCAGCTTTGTGATTAATCTGGGCCAGGGGACAGATAAACTGAACCTGCATTTCAACCCACGTTTCGATGAATCCACCATCGTCTGCAACACATGGGATGACAACTGCTGGGGGCAGGAGCAACGGGACAGTCACATGTGCTTCACACCGGGATCAGAGGTCAAGGTGAGGTCAAAGGCGGAAGGGGCCTGAGGAGGATATCAAGGAGAGAGCCCAGATGGTAGGGCACCCTGGCCCACCAGGCACTGCCGTGGCCCCTTTCCAGGGTGCTCCTGCCTCCCTGATGCCTTCCCTCCCACTGCAGCTCCTCGTGACCTTCGAGAACAACGAATTCAAGGTGAAGATGCCAGACGGGCACCAGTTGACCTTTCCCAACAGGCTGGGCCACAACCACTTGAGATACCTGAGCGTGCAGGGCGGGTTCAGCATCTCCTCCTTCAAGCTAGACTGAGGGCAGCACCTCGCCAGAACGCAAGACCCCGGAGCGGATTCCGACTCCCAGCTACCTCCAGTCACGCGGGATCAGCAGCCCTTGGGTCCCCCGCTTCCCATCTGCTGTTCCTAACCCTCTGCGCTCATCCCCCAAGGCTAAGAACCAACAAAAGAATCCACCTTTATAGAGTCTTTCCGTGGTAGGAACTGTGGTGCTTTCCACTATCTTAATGCTCCCAGCATCCTCATGACACAGATGAGGAAACTGAGGCATAAGGTCCTTGGACTGCCGCATGGGGGTTGGGATGTGCTCCCGAACACCTCTAAGCCACCAGTCCTGCCTGCTTGTCCCCTTTTATCACCAGGGCAAGTGCCAAGCTGCCCTGTGGGATTATGGTTCCAGGCACCTGGGCTCGGGGCTGTTCCCGGAACTATAGATAAGGGCTCCCACCTGGGCCTCTTATCGCAGGGCTATTCATTCCGGCCTAATTACTCATTACCCAATGCCTCGGCCCTTCCCCTCACTGGGGCCCCCTGGGGGAGTCCTTGACTTTCCAAACCCAGTGCTTAGGGGACTCAAGCAGGTGGCGCTGACATTGTCCTCCCAGGTCCTCAAGCATCTTGCAGGACACCTTTTATCAAAAAAGCCTTTTTTAATCAGGACCCACAGGCAGGTCTGGGGTGCACGGGAAAGTGGGATTCCCCCACTGTGAGGTCACACCTGACTTTTCTCTGAGGCTTCTGGGACAAGTGGGGTGGCGGGGGGAATGTCAGGGAAGCAGCCTTAGCAAGGGCTGGGGCTCTCAGAAAGGCAGTGGGGACCCTGCTGGGGGCAACTCCAGGATGAGCTGGGGCAGGCGGTCCCTTTGGGAGAGGGGACAAAGGCTCTGTGTGCTATGCTCCCCACCCCCACCCAGCAAGGGCAGCTTTCCCAGCACAAAGGCTGCACTGTGAGGCGAGGCCCTCCAGCTGGTGGGGATGGCCTGGGGTGGCGGGTGGGCCCGAGCAATGGCTACTGGGTCCAGAGTGGCAGTGGGGGAAGGCCAGGCGGCCCAGCACGGCCCATGGGAACACGCAGGTTCCAGGACAAGCCTGGTCTCCTCTGGCCTCCCTCCCATGTCTGTCCTGCAGGGGTGTGGAGGGGTCTGGGGACAACTTGGGTTTTCTCCCACCTGTCGTTGGCAGGACCCAGCTGTCAGGTGAGGGGCTGGCTCTGCGCCCGGGGGGTTCATAGGCGGTACCCCGAGGCTGGCTGGGGTCCCGAGCCCATGCCCAGCCGCTCACACCTTGACCTCGTCATCCTCCTCAGCTTCAGCAAACTTGAAGGTGTTGGCTTGCACCGAGCTGGGCACGGAGGCCCTGCTGCCTGCCTGCGGGGGCCCCCACCCTTCGTCCAGGCTCTCCCAAGAGGCCCGAGCCTGGGGCAGCGCCTCGACCAGCTCGCGCCGAGCACCCATCTCAGCGTAGTGGCAGCTGCTTTGACTGCCACCACGGCCTGCTCCCCAGTGCCTGCCGGGGCCCACGCCAGCAGGTGCACAGGGACGCTCCCCTACTGCGCTGGCCCTCGCCTCGGCCGTTGGGCCCAACCCCAGGGTTACCCCATTGGGGCACTGTCCACGGGGTGGGGGGCTTGAGGCAGGGGTCGGGGGGTTTGCAGCAGGGGCTGGGGCATTTGCAGCAGGGACTGGGGCTGGGGTCTCGGCTGCAGAGCCTTCTGAGAGGCTCATGACCCCCAGCAGCTCACTGAGGAGAGAGGGCCCAAGGTCGAGGTCCAGGCGGAAGGACAGGAGGGAGTCAGAGCGGCGAAGCTCAGGCTCAGAGGGGAAGGAGCTGTCACGGTCTCGGTCACGAGGCTTTTCTGGGCGAGGCAGGCGAGAGATGGTGCAGAACCCGGAGTCCAGGCCTAGAAGAGAAATAGGGACCAGGGTCATAGCTGGGGTCCCTAACCAGGAACTGGGGAGGGGAAAGCCAGGACCAACTCCAGCTTGCTCTGTGGCCTTTGGCAAGCCACTCCCCCATCTGGCCTCAGTTTCCCCCGTCTTCCCAATACAGTGAGCCCCGTAGTCTCTTGTGTGATCCTCCTGTCAACCCTGGGAATTTACATAATCCTCATTCCCATTTTGCAGATGAAGAAAGTGAGGCTCAGTTTGGGACGAGGGGAAGGGCTAGCTCAGGGCCACAGAGTTTGATGGGCTGAAGCCAAGCCTGGAGCTCAAATCTCCTGACTCTCAGTCCCAGCTGCGAACTTGTGTGACCCCTGGTTCCCTGCCATGAACCTATAGCATACGGGCTGGTGTGTGGGCACAGGGATGGAACCAGCACCCAGAGTCTGACTACATAGAAATCAAGACCCAGAGGACAGGCAAAGGCCCTCCAAAGGTCCTCTGTCCCAGCCCCTGGCTCCAGGACTACGAGGACTGAGATATAGTGGTGGGACTGTGGACCAGCCCTCAGTGAGGTTCTAAGCATCACCCCTGGAGACGGAGCACCGGGGGCAAAACTGCAGGGCAGGAAATGGCCACCAGGTGGCAGCAGGGGCCCCGGTTCCCAGGTGAGCTGTCCAGAGGGGGAGCCAAGGTTACACCTGCCACTCCCCACCCCGGCAGGAAGGGCCTCTGGCTTCTGTCCACGCGAGTGGTTTTCCAAATTTGCCAAGTTACAGGAACCTTTGTTCACATAACGACACAGCGACAGCTCCTGTGTCCTGAGCACCTACTATGTGCCAGATTCTGGGCCACACTGAATATGTGTATCATCTCACTGAATCTTAGCAGTGACCCTGAGGGGCCCGTTATACAGGCCAGGACTTGACTTAACAGCAGTCAGTTGGATCACTGGGAATCAGGCAGAACCAGAATTTGAATCCAGAGCCCTGGCTCTCTGCCTCTCCACTATATCATTCTGACACAAGGGAGCTGCTTCCATTGAAGTGGGCAGCCAGGCCAAGAGCCTGGGTGTGGGGTGGGGCAGCTCAGGGGCAGGTAGAACTCAAACCCCATCTCCTCACCTCTTAACCTCAGTGTTTTGGGGAGTGAGCAGGTTCCCACCCTGTGACCCCCCCCACACCCGCTCCATCCATGATTTGGGGTTTGGGCCTGACCTCCACGGAGGCTGAAATGCTGTGGGGAAAAGAGCTCACTTGGAGTCTTTCCTGAACCATCAAACCCCCTGGGACTCAGCCTCTGGAAAATAGGCAGATAGCCCAGGCCCTCACCGTAACTGGAGTGGCCATCTGTGGAGGTGGCAGGGCTGCGGTCGAAGCTGAGCTTGCCCACCACGAGGCTGTCGTAGGCGGCCTGGTTGAGCTGAGGCAGGGAGATGGCATTCTTGATGATGGGGGAGATGGCGGGTGGAGCAGGTGAAGGGGCAGGTGGGGAAGCCATCCTCCGGGGCGGCGCCCCTACCCTCCGCACCAGCTGCAGCTTCTTGGCCAGGAAGCTGCGGGGCGAGCGGTGGGTGCCCCGTGAGCTGCCACCGTGGTTGCTGAGGAAGGAGGTGTCGCCGAAGACGTCCCCGCCACGGCCCACATGCATGGTGTGGCGGAAGTCCCCGAGCGGGGGGCTGATCATGTCCGCAGTCAGCCGCCTCTTCCCCTGCGAGCTGGACACCCAGCCCACGGGTGAGAGCTTGCCCAGGTTCATGGCCGGGGCTCCTCCGGCCCCCTGGGGGCCCGGCATCGGCTCTGGCTGTTCACAGCTGCTGGTCCATGCCCACGGGGGGGCCTGGGGAGGGCGCTGGGCTGGGCTAAGGGTCCGCTTCTCAGCTCCCTCCTTCTCGGTGAAAGGGGGCGGATGGAGCCTGCGCCCCTGCTCTCCTAAGGTGCTGCCCCCAAATACTGAGGCTATGGGAAGTCCATGGCTTGTCTGTCCCTGAGGCCTGGCTCCTAGCCCTGTGGAAGCAGCTGTAGGTGTTCTGTCCAAGAACACAGAAATGCGGACAGCCCCTCTCCTGCCCAGGGGTGGAGACCTAAAAGAAAGAAAAGTAGTGGTAGGCCTGGGGGCATCCTGGGTCCAAATAATAACAGCTAAAGAGAACAAATGGGGACTCCCTGGTGGTCCAGTGGTTAAGACTCTGCGCTTCCACTGCAGGAAGTGCAGGTTCCCTCCCTGGTTGGGGAGCTAAGATCCCCGAATGCTTCGTGGTGTGAGCCAAAAGTAAAAAAAAAGAACAAATGATGGGGAACACGGAGAAAATGCTGAGCAGACAGACACACAAAGGAGGACACATCGCATATTTCCACGTACAGAAAATTTAAGAACAGGCAAAACAAAACAATGTGATAGAAATCAGAATTGTGGTTGCCTTTGAACAGGTATAGACTGGGAGGGGGCACAAAAAATTCATCGAGCTGCACACTGAAGCTGTGTGTAGGTAAAAGGTATGAGTGGTCGTTATACGGCGCCCACTGATGAAGCACCTACTGAGCGCCAATGGCTTAAGTTCATCACTCATTTAACCCAGACAACAGCCCTGAGGGAGGCTCTATAGAGAGAGGAGAAACTGAGGCACAAAGAAGTGAAGGGACTTGCCCGACGCCACACAGTAGGCAATGGTGAAGCAGGGCTCCCAACCCCAGAGCCCTTGAACTCCAAGGGCCTCCTGCTGGTGGGTTGAGTAAGTCACCTCCCTTCTTGTTGGGTTAAATTGTCTTCCAGCAAGGCCAGGAGGGAGGAGGTGCCCAATGAAGGTTTTGTGAACTGCTGTGTAAACAGCAGAACCCTTCGCCTTCTAGATGCTTCCTGGAAAAAGGATCCTGTGGTCAAAAGTGGTTTTTCCAGATGCCTACTACATGCCTGAGCATATTCAAGGCTCTGAGAAGGCCCGCAGGAAAGAACATTATCATAGTTTTGACAAAAGCCTTGTCACCGGGGAACAAGTTTTGGAAAGAGCTGGTGCCAAAAGCTATTTCTTGCCTACTCCCTGCCCTCCTGATCTCTCCCCCACTTTCTTCCCCAGTCCCAGTCTTCCCTAAGCTTCTCCTGGTCCGACGCTACCCCTTCTAGTATCATAGAAAGTGTACGCTGGAGGACACCTATGAGCCTATGTTCCCACATTTGGTTTTCCTGTGGCCCAGAGAGGCCAAGCTTGCTCAAGGTCACATCAAGAGAGCTGGTAGAGGGCTTCCCCTCTACCTTCCCTGGTGGCGCAGTGGTTGAGAGTCTGCCTGCCGATGCAGGGGACACGGGTTCGTGCCCCGGTCCGGGAAGATCCCACATGCCATGGAGTGGCTGGGCGCGTGAGCCACGGCCGCTGAGCCTGTGCTCCGCAATGGGAGAGGCCACAACAGTGAGAGGCCCGCGTACCGCAAAAAAAAAAAAAAAAAAAAAGAGCCGGTAGAGACGTCAACTCAGAGCCTTTGACTCACGTAGCCTTTACTGGCCCGTGGAGCCCAGTCTTGTCTCTCCAGATCACAACACACTCTGAGGCTGGGGCCACTGCCTGGATTTTCCCTCCTCCCTCCGTCCCAGCACTCAGCTTGGGCTCTGCAGGTGGCCAAGTGCCAAATCAATACCAGTTTAATCACAGGAGTTCTTTGTGATACCTTCATGCCAAAGGTTCACCCCTTGTCACCTTCCGAGTGAGGGTAGGTGGAGGATTCAGTGGCCTCACAGTGTGACCTTGGGCAAGTCATTTACCTCCACAGGCTCGGCACCTGAGCTGATAAACGTTGATAATGATTCTTAACAAGAACACCTAGATCTGAGTGTCAACTTAAAAAAAAATTTTTTGCTGCCACCTCCAAGCGTAAAAACCTCAATTCTGCCCTTCAAATGTTATTTGAAATTCAAAATAGGTTAAATAACAAGATAAAAACAAAGGAGGCAATAAAACAAAGCTTGCTTTGTTTTCTGACTACATTCTCTTCCCTTCCCACCATCTGATCCTCTCCCAACCCTAACTCCTCCCCCCTGGGGGGCGGTTCTGAATCATCCCTTTCCCTGGCACCCCAGGCACCAAGAAGTCCTTGTGGAATGTTTGCTGAAGTTATGAAGCGCTCTGCATTTGGCCAGCCACTGCATGATGTCATCTGATTCTCCAACAGCCCCGAAAAGCTGGAGGGTTAGCCCATTTTACAGGAAGAGCCGCGGCTTGGAGAGAAGGAACTTGGCCAAGGTCACATGGCAGGTACCTGCCATGCGCCAGGTTTCCCTGCTCTGCTGAGATGAGGATTAAATCTCTGGAGGAGGGGGGGAGGGTGTCATCCTGAAATGTCATGAAGAGGGGTCACTGTGTCTGCCATGGGGCCACACCCACCTCTCCCCAGCCCCCAATTCCCTGGCTTCTAGAAGCAGCCCCTCCTTTCTCAGCAAAAGGGGCTCCAGCCCCCACCCAACACCCATGGCCACTTTGACTTGTGAGACCAGCTTCTGCTCCAATCTTGTGATGCCCCCACCTCCCAAATATCTCTGGGCACCTCCAAATATCTCTACCCCACCCACTGCTGTAGAGAGACCTGCGGCATTGTGGAGCCGAGGGCAGGGCACTGCTACTGGGGACCTGTTTTCCCACGTGGAAAACAAGAACTGCATCGAAGCTGGTCCTCTCGCAGGAGAGTTTTAAGAGTGGAAGATGCTGTCAATTAAACCCTTGGCTCCTGAAGCAGGGCTGGGTTTCAAAGCCAACATTCTGACACTAACATCTCTCATTCTGGGGACCCTTGATGGCAGCCCGCTTGGCACTTGACTCTGACCACTAGGTATTGCTGGTGGTTAGGGGTGCCCCACCTGGCCCTGGAGTAAGCAGGGCTCCGGCTGTCCAGGAACATGGCCTATCTCCCCTCACCTGTCCAGGAATACTACCTGCTAATGCTCACAAATGCCCATTTTACAGATGGAAAAAATGAGGCACAGAAAGGGAACTGACTTGCCCCAAGTCAGAGAACAAAAAGAAGTGGTGTGGCTGGGAACCTCCCCAGGAGTCGACCAACATCAACAGTAAATGCCAGGGGAGTGGGCGAAGACTCCAGGGGTGTGGGGAAGAGTTGTTGGGGTCCGGGCAGGTGCCCAGCCGCTGAGTACAGAAGGGCAGGCCTGGGAGGCAGGAGACTCAGCTCTGCAGATTCGGTGTCTGTGACCTGGGCTAGAGTGGTCACCGTGCAGCCTCAGTGTCGCATGTTTACCCTACAGAGGACAGTCAGGCCTGGGTACTTGGTAGGTGCTTGCTCAATAGCGGTGGTGACCACGAGGACAAGATTTGGGGCCGGAAGCAGGGACCATGCGTTAGGGAAGGCCAGCAGGGGCCGCTGTGGAGGCACCTGTGGTTGGAGGAACCAAGGTGGGGGGAGGGGGAGAGGCAAGGCTGAGTCGGGTGTGGGGGCCGCGGCACCCTAGCGTTCACCTGGGGGTCACCCGCAGGCCCCTAGCGGGCACTACCTCTCATCCTGGAGGCCACTCCCTGCACATAGCCCCCCTCTCGCAAGTGTCCCGCTGGGTAACACCACCCCTGCCAATGCGCAGCGGGACCCTGTCTCTGTTAGGGCTGCTCTGGCCTCTGGAACAAGGGGTTAACTCCCTGGGGGCTGCCTTCTTCTGGTTCTCAGAGTCCAGCCACTTCAAGACGCGGAAACTGAGGCCAGAAAGAGCGTAGCAAGCTGTCCACAGTGGCAGCGGAGACCCCGTTCTCAGGACGTCAAGGGGGATAGTAGTAGGAGGGAGCACCTTGGGCCACAGGGGAGGAAGGAGGAAGAGGGGGAGACGCTTCTTGCCCAGACACCCCAAGTTAGAGCCGAATCAGCCTTTGGCTCGGCGAGGCTGACTGGCTTCCGGCAGGGTCTCCCCAAGCCCTCGGTTCCAGTCCCTGCGCCGCGTTTCGTGCGGCTGTGGCTTCCGGGCCAGTCCTTTCACCAGTCTGAGCCTCAGTTTCCCGATCCAGAAAATGGGCTTCAAACTTCTCGAGTCTTGCCTGTCTCGGCAAGAATAGAACAGTCTCGAGAGCAGTCGGGATTGGAAGTCCCGGGAAAGATTTTGGCCAGAAAACATTCCCTCTGGGAGGTACGGGGTTAGAATGCGGAGGGTCGCTCCGCCGGTAAGGGGGCAGCCGGCTGCCTTGGCCCGAGGGGAACCGGACGGGATGACCTCATCCGCTGCTCCGGCCTGGAATGCGGCGGTTGGGGAGGGGGCAGGGTGCCTGGACCATCTCCCCAGCGGTCCCCCCCACTTCCCGCTCTCCGCGCCGGCCTCGACAAGGGGCCAGACATTCCGACACATAGCCCCCTCCCCGTTCCTTCCCTTCCTTTCCCAGGGCAGGAAGGAGCCTAGACTGCCCTCGACTCGCCCCCTCCTCCCGCAACCCGCTTTACCTTACAATTCTCTGCCCCACTCTTCCCGCCGGGAACATTGCAAAACAACCCGAAAACTTGGAGCGTCCCGTTGCCGCTCCCGCGGCCAGCGCTCCGGGCCTGCCTGTTGTCACCCGGGGCGACGCTGGCAGGCTGGCCCCCCTCCCCCGCTCCTTGAGCCTAGCGGAGGTGCCAAGTCCCCGCGGCGCCGCGATCCCCCTGCCGGTGTCCACGCCCACCCCGGGCTCGACGACCCGCGGGCCAGCTCGCAGTTACCTTCTCTCCGCGAGCCGCAGGAGCTGGGGGCGAAGGGCGGACGCGTCGGCAGCGCGTCCCGGCGCGCAGCCCGGGCGAGTGGCTGGGCCGGTCTGCGCCGCCCTGGCCGCGGGCTCCGCGGGCTGGCTCCGGGGGCGGGGGCGGGGTGTGGGCCCGCTCCCTCCTCCCGCCTCTCCCCTCCCGTCTGCGGGCGGGGCCGGGCCCCCGTCCCGGGCACCGATCACGCCGCCCCGAGCGGCGGCGGCGAAAGCTGGAGGGGGAGCGGCGGGGACGTCCGGTCAGGCTTTTGCCTGCTGCCTGGGGCAGGGGGAGCCGGGGAACGTGCGGGTTGCCGGGGCGAGGTGACTCGGTCCTCGGATCCCAAGCCCTCTTCCACCGTCTCCCTGCGTGGCCTTGGGACGCCCTGACCTGGTAACTCTCGCTGCTGGGCTCTTCAGCAGCTCCCTGCGGAAGTTTGGGGAACAGGGAAGCCGGATCTCAGAGGCCTTGAATGCCAGAGTCCTGCTTAGACCTTAAATTCTACAAGCTGGGATACCCACCCTTACTCCTAACCCCCCTTTCCTTTTTGCTCCAGTACAGGCCCCCGCGGGTACCAGGACACAGACATGAGCCAGACTGGGGTGCAGGCCACTGGTAGAGCGGTGTGTTGTGTGGTCAGGGCTGTGGACCTTGGAACTCAACAGCCTGGCTTCCTATTTTGTTCTGGTCACTGCTTAGCCTTTCTGTGCCTTGCTTTTCCCATCTGTAAAATGGCATAATAGCAGCAGGCATCAGATGTTATGTTGTTAAGTGTCCTCTGCTGTGTCAGCACCTAGGAATCTTGCTGAACAATTACATGAGGTCGCGCCTCAGATAGATGGGTTCCGACAGCTTTATTGAGCACCCTCAACCCCACCCGTGAGGGGCAGGGAATCAGCCAGGGACAGCACTCTGTGCCGTCCTCAAGGAGGGGAGATAGATCTCTGATCCCTGCCTCATGCTGTCTTGACCTCCTCTGATACTCCCCTGTGACTGTGAGGCCCCTGAGGACAGGCAGGAAGACCTGGGGCTGTCCTCGCCCAAAGAGACCCCTAACCCAGCCTGCAGGAGAGGGGCGGGGCTCAGCAAGGTGTCCTAGAAGAGGTGATACCAGAGTTAACTTGTAAAGGACACACAGGCAGAGGGAAGGGCAGTGGAAATGCACACACACCTGGCAAGAGATAGAACAAGCTAAGGATCTGCATGGAGGAGGCGGGTGTGGCTGGAGGAGGAGCCATATTTACACACACGTGGAAGGAGGATGTTTTTGCGGTTCAGACCGCTGTGCTCCTTTCATTGGCTCCCAGAATCCTCGTGCTGGCCACCAAGAGAGGGGTTATCTCCCTAGCTGGACAGATGGGAAAACTGAGGTGTAGAGAATTCCAGCACTTGCTCACACAGCAGTAGCACCGAGACTCCAGTCGGTCAGAGCTCTTTCCCTGGGGTCAGGCTTGAAGATGCTTTGCCCCGGGAAAATTTGGAACATCTCAGAGGCACTGAATAGCATGGGGGAAGGGGGGCTGCCCCTGAGAGGCCCAGATGGGGGGCACAGTCAAGGGCTGGGAGAGACTTGGGCCAGGCGTTGGGGGATTAAGCTTGGGCCAGGTGTCCCACCTCACCAAGCCAGCAAGCAGTGTGATCAAGTGTGAATTTGGAAGCTCTTGCTGTGAGCCAAGAACGTCCGTGAAGGACAGTGACGGAGGCAGGGACTAGCGCTCTGTGGTTATCATCCTCAACAGCAGTAGTAACAAGCAGCATTTATTGAGCATCTAATGCATGCTAGGCCCTGTAGTCCCTCACATGCGTCATCACATTTAATCCTCATGAGATCCCTGTAGGGGCAATACTGCTATCATGTCCATTTTGCAGAGAAGCAAAGTGACTTTCCCAAAGCCTCCAACGGTGGCAGGATGGCCATACTTCCCGGTTTGCCCAGGACGGTCCCAGATGATGCCTACTGTCCCAGCGTAATTATTAATAGCACTTCCTTTCACTCTCAGAGGTGACCTGGTTAGACAATAAATTACACATCTAGTCAGAAGACCCCCGGAGCAGCTGGCAAAGTTTGGTGTGATGTCAGAGGCCCTGAGACCACGGGTAAGGCACTTGGCCTCTCTGAACCTCAAGTTTCTTGTCTGTAAAATGGGTATAATAGCAGCGTGGAAATTTGCTGCTCGTGGGAATTTACTACTTGCTGAGAGCCCCAGAGATATGGCCGAGAGAGCGGTGTTAATGGAGAGAGTTACAACCTGCCGTACATACTCTCTATCTGCTTTAGCTCCGGGCTCAGGGGCAGGCAAGGAACAACCAGTGGTTGAGAACCTTCCTACTATGTGCCGGTCACTTTGTCTCTGCTAGCTCTCTGTGAGGCAACCTGTGAGTTAGAAATTCATTGCCCCATTTTACAGATGGGTAAACTGAGACTGAGAGGCGCTCTCCCCTCATTCTAAGCCTCTCTCCAGATAGAAGTACAGTACTTCTCTATATAGGCTGCATTCCTGTTCTTGGCTTCACTCCTGATTTAAGGATCCAGCTCAGTTTTTCCTTCCGGAAAATGAGAGAAAGGGAGGGGTCTGGGCATCCTTGTGAAAGATGCAGGGATGAGCAGTCCCCATTTCCCATGGTTTTCTCCTCTCCCAATTTCCTGTGATCCCCTTCCTTCCCTTGTCAAGAGACTGTGCCCAGGAGCGCAGGGGTTAACCCTGGCAGAGCTGTAATCAGCGTGCAGAATGCAGAACAAATGCCTCCCAGCTGGGGACTGGGAGCCGCTAGGTGGGACTGGCTGCCTGGAGTTCAGGCGGCCCCCTCTCTTCCTGTGTGCTGAGGAACCAGGCCCCTTGAGCCATAATCACAGAGCTCAGCTGCTGCCTCAGCTCACCCTGCAGACTGGGTGGGCTGAGGCCTGGGGCTTATGGAAAGGAGGCAGTTTCTGGGCAGGGAGTCCTTTATGGAGCTAGGGTGGAGGGGGCAGGGCACAGCTAAAGGGGTCACTTCCCTCTTGGGGACCTAGGAATGCCAGTGGCTGCCCACCAGGCTCCAGTGAGGTTTGGAGTGGGAGCCTTGAGCTGAGTGAGTTGGCCACATCTATCAGCCCCCATCCCAGTCCCTCCCGAGGAGGATGCATCGTTTCCATCCCAAAGTCTGGCTCGGATTTTGGTCAGTTTATGCATCTGTTCGATGACCCACTGATTGCTCTTCTCAGTCCTTTGTCTTTTTTTTTTTTCTTTTCTTTTTTGGTGATGCCGCGAGACATGTGGGATCTTATTTCCTGGACCAGGGATCAAACCCATGCCCCCTGCAGTGGAAGTGCAGAGTCCTAACCACTGGACCACCAGAAAATTCCCCCAGTCTTCTGTCTTCTGAGTGTCCACTACCCATCTACCCACCCACCACCCACACTCCTATCCATCCATCTACCCACCCTTCTACACATCCATTTACCCACCAATTTACCCATCCATCTGTTAACCTACTACCCATCCACTACGCCATCCTACTACCCACTACACCTCAGTTGACCCACTGCCTACAGCCCTATCCGTTATCTAGCTACCCCCCACCCATCCATCCACCTCCCCACCCATGCCTCCTTCCGCCCCTATCCATTTACCCACCCGTGTATCCCCCCCCATTCTATCCATCCAGCAACACTTGTTCCACTGCCCACACCCACAGCCATCTACCCGCCCGCCTGTACCTACATGGGTCCCTGCACCCACTCATTCCCTGTTCACGATCTTACATCAACTCATATCTGGCCTCTGCTGACCAACATGACTTTCTGAGCGTGTCGTCATCTTTCTCAGGTACACACCTCACTCACATTCATCAATGGGTTGCCCTTGGGCAAAACATCTTTGAAGGCTTCTTTGCAATGTCACCTCCTCCTGGAGGCCCTCCTCCACAGTGAGCCTCTCCCCTGCTCCTGGTCCCTCCTCCATATTGGCATCGGTTACTCTGTGAGCTAGCTCTCCAATGAGACGGCGATGTCTGTGCTCCTGGCGCATTTGGGGAACAAATGGTCACAGCCAGCACAGGAAGGGGGTCCTTTTCACCCCAACTGGACTGCAACCACCTTGAGGGCAGATGTCCTCCTGCTGGGACCACTCCAGGGACACTCTCCATGGGCTGGACTCCCGGCAGGGGCTCAGACACACCTGGGCATTGCAGGGAAGGGGGCAGCATTGGGTTCTCCAAGTGATTTGTACTGCAGACTAGTTCCCCAGCTTGGGGAGACTAGCAGTGGGGCGAAGGGGGCTACCCCATGCTCTCACTTCTATCACCCAGCATGCATTTCCAAGTCAGACCAACCCGAGTTCAAATCCTGGCTTTGCCTCTCACTAGCTGAGTGACCTTGGTTGAGCCGCTTCCTCGCCTGGGCCCTGTGATGAGCCATAAAATTCACTACCTGTCCTGTAGGTGATGGTCAATGAAGGGTAGCCATTATTATTACTATTGTTAGGACTTTCCTTTCCCAGGAGGCGATTTCACTTAACACATATTAAGTAAGCGCCTGCTGTGGGCCAGACCCTGGGCTGGGTACCCTGTGAGGAGGCAGTGGTGAGTAAGGAATGCAGTCTCTGCTCTCAGAGATTTGTCTGATGTGGTGAGGAAGACAGAGGCCAGGAACTGGTAGGGCTGAAAGGCCAAAACAGTGGTAGAAGGGGCCAGGGAGGCAGAGGACTGATTGGGGAAGTCCAGGGAGGCTTCCTGGAGGAGGTGGCATTTGAACTGGGCCTTGTGTCTTCAGGTAAGATTGCCCACAGGTGGAGCTGGGGAGAAAGCCAGTCTCAAGAGGGGAGAAGACAAGCTGGGGAGGGTCTACTGTGGAAGATGGGAGAGAGGCCCTGAATGCTGTGCCTGGCCCTCTGTGGTGTGGACTAGTCTGGGCCCCTGCCCTTTCCCCAGCAATGGCTGCCCTCATGTGTCACAGACCCTGAGGTGCCTTGGGATCCGTACTGGGGTTTCTCATTAGCAGAGGCCTGAGGCAACCTGGCCCCAAGTTTTTTTCCCTGGTTGACCTTGAGGACAGGAACGTGCTCTGAGGGGAGCCAGGGGACAGAGACTTTCCTGGAAGGAACCTTCAGCCCTTCCTTCCTAGTTCCTTCCGCCTACCCCAGATCCCCAAGAGTCAACAATTGGTGGAAGTTTCAGGGCCTCAGTGGGCTTCGGAGAACACTGAGGCCCAGAGAGTGTAGGCCTTGCCGGGGCTGCACAGCGAGTCAGCAGTGGAGCTGGAGTCCTTGGCCGCCCCACACCCCATGGCTGCCTTCAGTGTGAATGGGCATGTGTTGAGTACCTACTGTGTGCCAGCTCCCAGCCTAACAGGTTGAAGCAGACAGGCTCACAGAGAGTTAAGGCTCAGACAGAGCACGGACTTGGCAGGGCTTCCAGGAGGGCTGCCTGGAGGAGGTGGGACCAGGCTCTACACAGACATGTGAAGCTGTGCGAACCAGAAGGTGTGAGAGCCAGGCTGGGTACACTGAATGTGTGTGTCTGACGTGGGGGTGTGCGCCATGGGGTGTCAGCTGGAGTGATGACTGAGTTGCTGGGGCATCAGGGCCTGGCCTGGGGCTGGCGGGTGGCCTGGGGGCTGGGTGATGATAGATTAGTCCCTGGCTGTCCCCGCTTGGCTGTTTCTTGAGGTGATGCCCGGGTGTCAGTGGGTTCTTGGGAGCAGTAGGGTCAGGATGGGAGTTAATCCCAAGGGTATTTTAGAGGGTGGGACTGTGAGGCCCACAGGGAGAGCGTGGCTCCCAGAAGCAGGCAGCTGTCAGGGCCGGAAACGCCTCTGGAATTCCAGGCTCTGGAAAGAGGGCTGGCCGCGGGGAAGAGTTTTCTCAGCCGGAGCCTTCCAGGCCAACGCAGCTCTGGTTCCTTATTCACTGCTCCACAGGGAAATGGGGGAAGGGAAGCCCCCCCCGCCCCGCCGGCCCCTCAGGCTCCCTTTCTCCTGGAGAACAGGACAAGAAGTTGGAGGGGGGCTGAGGAAGGATGTGGGGTCAGTTCCTCCAGCCCCGCCCCTGAGGAGGACAGTCGGCTGGATGGGGGGCGGGGAGTGGGGGTCTGAGGTGCCTGTAGCTGCAGGGGGTGGGGAGGGACAGCAGAAGGGCCAGGGCCTGGTGACCCTGCCATCTCAGGGATGATGAGGCTGGCTTCTTCAGACCTGGGCCAGGTGGCCAGGGGCCTGGATGGAAGGACAGTGTTGCACGAGTTGGCGGGTCCTCCAGGAGATCTTTGTTCTCAACATAAGAAGGGGCCGGTGTGGAGAGAGCAGGGGCAAGGGGGGGGGACAGGAAAAGTGTTTGAGGAGCAGAAACAATGGCCTATTCTCTGCTGACCAGCCTGGCCTGAGAGATAGGCCTGTGGGCTGGAGGCCAGCCCTGCCTTGCCCTGGCCATCGCTAGCATTGATGCCCCCAGCCTATCCCAGCCCTTGGGGCTTCACCTGGTCCTGCCTAGGGCCGGTGGGGCTCCTTCCTCGGCCCACAACCATGGGCTTATTCCTGGATGCATGGGTCCGTCTGTGTTCTTCTAACAAAAGCCAGCCCACTTTGGTGGATGCAGGGCTTTTACATACATGATCTCCTTTGTGTGGTGGACGCAGAAACAGAGGAGGGAAAGCCCTTCCCACCGGCCCACGGCCCCTGCCTGTTGTCCGTAGAGCTGGGAGTCGAACCCGGTACTCCCGGCTCTGAGTCCTGGGTTCTTCCGATGATCCCCCTTCCCACACAGCTTCTTAGCTCCTGGTTTCCTCCCCCCTTTCCTGGACGTATGATAAGAGGAGGATGAGCTGAAGTGAGGGGAGCAGTAATTAAGCACCTCCTAAGTGCCAGACGCGAGCCTGAGCTCTGGGCTGGGTGCTTTACTTGCATTGGCCCTAATCCTCACAACACCATTATACAGATAAGGAAACTGCGGCCAAGGAGGTAAAGTTACTTCTTCAACCTCTTGCAGCTCGGAAGTGGTCCCCCTGGATTCAAACCTCAGTCTGTGGCGTTCACACTGCCCTGCTGCCTTGAGGGCAAAGGCTCTGAGACCACGAAGGGACCCTGTCCGCGCAGTGTGAGGCTGTGGGGAGGAACCCCGTGTGTTGCACACAATCTTCCTGGGGCCGGGATTGCTCAGAAGCCTCCCTGACTGATGGATGTCGCCCCAACTTACACCGCTTTGGTGACTGGGAGCTCATCCCAAGAGAACAGCTCTGCTGGTCAAGAATTTCTCCCTGAAATGGAGCAGAAATCAACTCCCCATAACCTCTGCTCACTGCTCCTCCCTCCACCTCCTGGGGCCCTCCCCGATGTTTGCCCTTCCAAATGTCTGCCCAGGAGTCAGAAGACCTGGCTCCGACTAGTCCCGGCTGTAGATCTTGGGTAAGTTCCTTAGCCTCCCTGTGCCTCAGTTTTCTCATCTGTAAAATGGGAATAATAATGCTGCAATCAAAGAAGATGGCTGGAAAAGAAGCTTTACAAAGAGGTTGGGGGTGTGTATCATAATGATTGCAGATGTTCAGGCTCCTTGTACTTTTCTGAGTTGTTTCCTGAACTGAACTGTCACGTCACAGCAAGCACTCATTAAGTAACTCCTCGGCACCTGGCAACAGGGCACAGCCATTGCCTCTGGACGCAGGAATTTGCACCCCAGCTCGCAGAGGGGAGATGCAATGGCTTGTACAGTTTTATGTGCAGAGTAACCTTTATTAATTCATAAAGACTCTGACACCATCCTCATGGGTAAGTAGTGGATCTCACAGGTGAGGAAACTGGCCCAGAGAGGTGAAGTGACCTACCTGAGGTCCCACAGCACTTTTCTGCAGGGCGATTGACTGTTTGATACTCACCAGGCCATTCCCCTGTCAGGCCTGCAGGGGTTAACTGGGCTGGCAGCCACTCAGGCAAGCAGGAGGGAGGGTCTCATGGAGAGTGAGGGGTGGGGGGTGGGCAGCCCCCTCTAGGTCTCTGACTCCACCTCGGTGGGCAGCTTGAGCCCCTGCCAGCCTCTTGTTGACTCAGCCGGCCTCTCTCCTGCCAAGGCCTGCTGGCCAGAGCTCCCACGGGGAGGCTCAGGCCGCATTCTTCTCGGGCTGGAGCCTGGGGGGTGGCTGGCACCTCCTGGTGGAGGCTGTGTGCTGGTTTGTGGGTGCTGGGCCAGATGCCAGGGCGAGGCAGGGGGATAGCCTGGCCTGAGAACCGGGCTACTTGAGCATGTGGCTAAGCTTCGCCATTAGTGAGCTAGGTGATCTCAGCAAGCCACTGCCACCAACCTGTGTCCACCCCGTGCCTCAGTTTCCCCATCCATCAAATGGATATGACGCTAATAAGCCTTGCCAGCCCGACCTCATAGCTACTGGGAGGATCAAAGGAGAAAAGGAGTTTGGCCGGAGTGAATGCCATTTGCAGTTCAAGGACCCAGGCACGTCTGCTGGCCTGCCAGCTGGGCATTCTCTAGGTTGAGTACTTGAACAGGAAGGGAGGCAGGGGCAGCTCTCAGCTGTGGCATGTGTCTGCCTGACATCCCTGTCTCCTCCCCAAACTTGACATAGTGACAATAACAATAATAACCCCTCCTTCCAAGTGCACAGCCCTTGAGAGTTTACAAAGTCCTTCCATACCCGTTATGTCAGGTCACCCCCACTCCCCTGCCTCAGGGCCTTTGCACTGCTGTTCCTTCTGCCCAGAACACTCTTCTCCCAGGTGAGTGAAAGGCTGCCTCCCTCTCAGCTCAAGTGTCACCTCCTCAGAAGCCTATCAGACAACCCATCCAAATTAACTTCTCCCCGACCCCTCACCCCACCAGCACCCTCCCTTCCACTCCGTGTCTTTCGCGACTGCCGTGACCTTGTTCATATGGGGGATCATCTTCCCCCAGGACATTAGGCTCTTTGTTCACTGCTGTGCCTGGAGATGGACCACAGCCTTCCGTGGTAGCTATTATTGTCCCATCTTACAGGGGAGGAGCCCGAGGCTCAGAGTGGCCAAACGATTTGCCTAAGGTCACAGAGCCTGGAAGGAATGGAGCCAGTCGGGGGGCTCTTTCCAGAACTGTCCCCACAATTGCACCGCCTGCATCCTCCTCAGGCCCCACCTGTCACCCCCATGTAGTCGAGCCCATGCCACCCTCCTTACACACTGTAGGTGCTGTGCATGTATTTGTTTGGTGGAACGTGGGGAAAGATTCTGTAAAGCGAATCTTCTGGAAAGATTCATTTTACAGAAGAACAAGACACTGGATGCGACATACATATCTGGTTGCTCCTGTAGCAGGCCTCTGGGCTAACACCTTGGGCCCAGAGCGGGGGTCGTGCCAGGGGCCTCCTTACCCCTGCGCAGGCAGGCTAGTCAGCCTAGTAGCCCTCCCAGAATTGCATCTGCGGCAGCTGTGGGGTGGCCGGATGCCCCACCCCCGGCGCCTCTGGGCCCTGAGCCCAGGCCGCAGGCGGATCTGTGGCTGGCACTGCTCCTTAGGTTTGGGGTGGGAACACCGCAGGGATTTTAAAAATAAAGGGCCTTGAGACAGTGGCCTGGCCCAGCCGGCCGTGAGGCGGGGTGGGGGCCAGACAGGGACAATGGGAAGCTGATTCTTAGGGGCTGTCCACCCACAGGGAGCAGCCAGGCCGGGGGAGCCCATTCCCTGCCCCCCACCAGTGCTGTTCTCCCAAGGACTCTCCTTCCTCGCCTATCCTATGCCTATCCTAAACATCCGTCTCAAATATTTACTGAGCACCTACTATGTGCCGGGCCTCAGTGAGCGCGGGGTGGGAACCTCCAGCCCCTCTTCCCCCAGCTGTGTTGCTCTCCCAGAGCAGCCCCTCTCCTCCTTATCCGACCTCAGGCCGGATGATTTATTGAGCACCTACTATGTGCCGGGCTTGTTCTGGCCTCCTTCCTTTCAGCCTCTAAGCGCTTTTCTCTTCTGCTCTCACACTCCCTCAGGCCATTTCTGTCTGCCTCTCTCTCCTCTGGCCCGGCTAACAGGAAGCAGCCGGAGAGGTCAAGGGCTGCTGGGCCTCCAGAGTCCAGCGTCTGCATACACAGGGGCCTGTTGACAGGGGGGTGGGGGTGGGGACTTCCTGTTTATGAGAATCAGAAGGACCCCCAGGGCGGTGCCTTGGACAGGCCTGTCGGGCAGCCCCTCTAGTCTGAACCTCAGTCCCTCCCTGCAGGGTCCCCGCTACCAGCAGCCAACTCAGACCCAGGCACTGCCCTCCCCCCATGCCCGGGAGGGCGAGAAGGGAGGAGGACTGAGTCTTCGGAATGGCCAGGAATGTGGGAGTCCAGTGTCCGCAGGAAGTATCCCTGGCTCCAGGGCCCAGCCCCCCCACGTCTGGGTGACCCTCCCCATTCTCCTCCCCCAACCCCAGGGCCCTCCCCTGCTTTGACGGTGGAGGGCCTGAGGCAGTCGGGAAGGAGGAGGCCAGATCCCATCCTGCCCCAGTGGGGCCACAAGGCTTCAGCTCTGGTTTGACCAGGCTCTGGCAGCCTCAGTCTCCCATCTTTGGGTGGGGGTGATGGGCCAGTAACTCCATCAGCCTCATCTTGCACCCACCGCATTTTGCCTTGAGGCCTCCATGCCGGGAGGATGGGGCAGGGCTGCTAGGAGGCTTGGGACCAGCCGGAGAAAACTGGGACCAAGATGTTACTTCACACCTTCAAGAAGTATCCCTCCCTGTTCTAAGCCCCAGGTCCTAAGAGCTGGGGTGGGGGTCGGGGTGGGGCAGACAGAGGGCAGGGCTGGCCAAAGGTGCCCAGGGGAAAGCAAACAGCCCTGCCCTCCTCACCTCCAGACAGCCTCAGCCAATCCTGCCTGTGGTTGCCCAACAGGAGATACTGATTGAGGGCCCGAGGGTCATGGTCAGTGGAAGAGGCCGGGCAGAGGGAGACCTGCCCTTTTCCTCTTCCCCCACCTAACCCAGAAGGAGGTCAGTGACACCTGTCCTCTGTCTCCCCTCCCCTAACATCCCGCCCCCTAGCTCAGAGTACCTGGAGACAGACCTTTAGGACACAACCTCATTAGTGTTTAAGGCAGTCATCCCCTGGAGGGCGATGGGGGCACCAAGGAGTCCGCTAACCCAGAGGAGGCAGTCAGAGAGGGCTTCCCGGAGGAGGCCACCCTCTCAACATGGAAGCCTAAAATTGGGAAAGGATGTGCCTGGCCTGGGAAAGAGCTTGATCAAAGACACGGCATTTCCAGAGAAATGCTAGTGACACGATGGGCCTGGAAAAAGGTGCAGATGAGGGAGCAACGGGAGATTATGGGTGGGGTGGGGGATGAGATCATTCCTCAGGGCCTCAAAGCCTGCACTCTCCCTGGCTCTGGAGCGCCCTCTTTTGCCCCAGGCCAGGTGGCGGAGGGGAGTCGGGTAAAGGAACCACTGAGATTGAGATTCAATGTGGCTGTGTGGCCCTGATGAGGGCAAGGGCCTGGGGCCTGGGACTGGAACCCTGGCCTCTAGCTCTGTGAAGCTGCCTGGAAAAGCCTGCAGGCTGTCCAGTTCCTGAGAGACCTGCCCTGGGCCGGAGAATCTAGGCACTTCCCCAGGGCACTGGGGCTGCTTGTACAGGCCATACCATGTGGCGAAGACAGTCCTGGCTCTGCCGTTCCAGCTCTGTGATCTTGGGCAAGTTATTAACTTCCTTGGCCTCAGTTTCCACCTCTATAAAATGGAGCTAAAGGCTAAGGCGAGGACCTGCCTCAGAGGGCTGTTGGTAGTTGGAATTAATTTAGCAAAGCACCTGGCACTAGTGAGCCTTTAATACCAGCTAAATATTACTAATTGGGAAAAAGAGAAAGTTGGTTTTCCCTCCAAGGACATGCCGACAGGTGGGTGGAAGGTGTTTTACCAAAAAAGACCACAAAAAAAGGCATGATACTCAGCCCCTGGGATTCCCAGGCTTGCCTGATCCAAGCAACCCCCTGGGGTTCTTGTTAAAAATACCAGCTTCCCACCCCCAGTCTCTGACCTGGTAGGTCTGGGGTGCGACAGGACTCGGGATTTGTAAGGAGGTCTCAGGCCTGAACCTTCTACCAGGCAGGTATGGGGAACGTTCCTCTCTTATGACAACAAGGATTCACTCCAAATGCTTCCTCCTTGGGGAAACAATTCCTTTAAAATTCCCTTTAAAAATATTTGCTGTTGGGCTTCCCTGGTGGCGCAGTGGTTGAGAGTCCGCCTGCCGATGCAGGGGACGCGGGTTCGTGCCCCGGTCCGGGAAGATCCCACATGCCGCGGAGCGGCTGGGCCTGGGAGCCATGGCCGCTGAGCCTGCACCTCTGGAGCCTGTGCTCCGCAACGAGAGAGGCCACAACAGTGAGAGGCCCGCGTACCGCAAAAAAAAAAAAAAAAAAAAAAAAAAAAAATTTGCCGTTTATTGAGTATGCCTTGCCTGTTCTAGGCCTTTCCGTGTTAACTCATACAACCCTCACAGTAATCCTGTGACGTGTAGGTACTCAGAGCTGCTCCCATCTTACCGATGGGGAAACTGAGGAAGCTAAAAGACTTGTCCAAGGTCGCAGGAACTCTGTGACTTGTTAGGAGTCAACTTGGGACTTGAACCTGGACATGAGCCCTTACCCACTGGGTTGCAGTTTCCCCACCTGCCTCAAGTCCCTGCAATGTTTGATAAGATTCCTCCAGGTGTCTCAGGGCCGGAGTTGGGAATCCATACTTTTCACTCCTTTGTCCTCTAAGGGTGTGACCCTTGAATCAAGGGTGCTGCTTTGAACCCCCTTGGGAGGCAGAAAACTGGGATCCAAGTTGCTGTGCCCTGCTTACTTCCTCCGGGTGGTCTCCAGGAGTTTGGTCTCCCTGAGCTGGTTTCCCTACCTCTAAATGGGGATGCACCACCTCCCTGGGTGTTGTCAGTGAGTCACCAGACCAAGGATGGGAAGGGGTTTGTGAACTGTTGGGGCTGCGTGTTCTTTGGGACCTGGGAGTGGCCGAGATGGGGGGTGTAGGAGGCCTGCGGACAGTCTAGGAGTTGCTCCCGTCACCTGCATCCAGGGCTAGTCCTTTTCCAGCTAGTGTTACCAGGACTCCAGAGGCTGGGGAGGCCATGTAGCGATGGCAAGAGAGGTTGATGGGGAGCCCGGCTTCTCCCTTCCCGCCTGGCACCCCAACGTGCCCTGGCTGGCAGCGGCCCATGATTCACCAGCTTTAAGCCCTGGTTTCATCAGTAATCAGAAGCTCACCACTAGAGAGCCCGGGGCATTTTCTGGAGAGCCCAGTGCCCTCCCAGAAACTGGGGGTGGGGTGGGCGGGGTGGGGCTAGGAGGAGGGAGCCTGGGAGGGAGAAGGGAAAAGGTCTGGCCCCAGAGAATTTGCATAAAGTGTTCTTTTCTTTGAGGAGGGTGAGAAATGCCCAGTACCTGACATCCCTGGAAACCATTCACTCATTCATTCTAGTTTATTGAACCCCTTACACTGTGCCAGTTACTATGGACCTAGAGAAGTAAAGTGAAGTTATCCAGAAGCTTCCTGGTGGGGAGATTACTGTGTGATTGGCTAATTCCTGCACAGCGCAATGGGGAGCAGGTTTACAAAATTCAGAACCCACAGACGAGAGAACGATTAATTGGGGGTTGGGTGGTTGTGGCATGGATCGGGGAAGTTTCAGCAGTTCTGAGGCCCCTACCAGGGGGAATGACAGTGTGGGTGGGGATCAGGTCCTTCTGCCACTTCTGAATGGTTCCTCTCCCATCTGGGCCTCAGTTTTCCCACCTGTGAACTGGGCACAGCGATGGAGCCTTTCTCCTAGGGTTGTTATGAGAATTCAAAAGGTTAACTCACGTAAAACACTTAGAACAGCCCCTGGTGTGTGGTCATCACACGGGTCAGAGCGTGCCTGGCAGACGGGGAGAGGGCTTTCAGGTAAAGGACACTGTCTGTGCAAAGGCCCAGGGGTGTGCCGCACATGGGTATGATGGACATCAGTGTGGGGGGGGTGAGAGGTGGGAAGGGGCATTTGAAGTATTGTCATTCCCTGTGAACACTCTCCTTAGGGGAGTGGGGGGCTATGGAAGACTTTTGAACAGAGGAGTGACATGGCAGATCTGAGCACCAAGGCTACAGAGTCGTGATGGGCTGGAGGGCCAGATTGGGGCAGGGAGACCTGTGAGGAGGTGGCACAGGGTCTTGGTGAGACATGGGGAGGCCTGAACTCACACAGTAGCTGTGGGGATGGAGAAACCTGGAGATGAGGACCAGTAGGGGGACACCTAGCTGAACTGACAGTGATGATACGACGAGGGAATAGACACAGTGTGCTGAGGAGAAAGGAGGAGTCCAGGTGTGCTGGGAGCCACTGATTTGGAACATACTAATATACTTGGGAGAGGGTGTTTAAGGAGGGCCTTGAAGGGTGTATAGGAGTTGTCCAGGCGACCCATGAGGGAAGGGCTGTCCAGACAGAGGGCACCAAAAGCAGAAGTGTGAAAGCAGTGGGTTTGGGGAGGAAATAATGGGGTCAGGAGTTGGGGGGCCTTGGGTGCCATCTGTAGGTTATTGGGGGTTGGGGGCAGGTCAGCAGGCTGAGCAACAGGAAGAGAATATAAACATCTCTTAATTTCCTGTGGCTGCTGAAACACATGACCACAAACTGCGTTCCTTAAGGCACTCTGCTTTAAAGCAATAGAGATTTATTCTCTCACCATAGTGCCGGCAAGGCTGTGCTCCCTCACAAGGCTCTAGGGGAGAATCCTTCCTTGCTGTTTCCAGCTTCTGGTGGCTCCAGGTGTTCCCTACTTGCGGCTGCAAAACTCCAATCTCTGCCTCTGTTTCCACATGGCCTTCTCTGTGACAGTGTCTTTTCTTATAAGGATGCTTCTCATTGGATTCAGGGCCCACCTGGATAAAATCCAGGATCATCTCATCTCAAGATCCTTATCTTTTTTCTTTTTTTTGGCCAGGCCATGCCGCTTGCAGGATCTTAGTTCCGGAACCAGGGATGGAACCCGTGCCCACTGCAGAGGAAGCGCGGAGTCCTAACCACTAGATGGCCTGGGAAGTCCCACAAGACCCCTATCTTAGTTACATGTGCAACCACTCTTTTTCCAAATCAAGTCACCCCCACAGGTTCCAGGGGGACCTATCTTTTGGGGGACGGGGTGGGGGAGGTTACCACTCAACACACTACAATATCCTAAACTCTAATCCCTGTGCTCCATCCCAGGTGCAGAGTCTTTCCCCTTTCTCCTCCTTCGGGACTCCCAGTCCCTCCAGTCCCGCCCCCTGGAGCAGGGAGGGCGCCCCGCTGTTCACCCTTCCACCCCCAGGGCCCAGAAGCTTTTGGACACGTGTGCAGAAGTAGCAGCCTCCCCGTCTCCCTCCTTCCAGTAGCCAACGCCCTCAGAGGCGGGGACCTGGCTGGACCTGTGGGGGGTGAGCGCCACCTCGTGTCCGTTTGGGAGCAGTGCGGTCGTAGGCTCCAGCCGGGTCCCTGCCCTGAGACAAGCGGCGCACGCGGCCACTTACAGTGCTCCAGCTGTCTGCCAGCCGCTCCACACACATCGGTTCTGCTGGCCTCAGTGTGAAGTGGGGGTTATCACCCCCATTCTCCAGACCAGGAGACGCCGGCTCAGAGAGGCTATGACTGGCCAGGGTCACACAACTTCCACTCCCATCTGACTCCGAAGCCGCACCGTAAAAACTAGACACGTGCACCGGGCGCGGGGCGGGACCTGTCGACCCCGGCGGCTGCGGGGCTTTTCCGGATCTACGTTTCCCCAGCTGTAAGCGGGGCGGGGACGCGCACATGAGCCCCCTAGGTGGCACCTTGCAGGGAAACCCGAGGAACACAGAACTCAGCTTTTCGCTGAGGTAGTCTGTGGACCTTGCTGCTTCTCTATACTTTTCAAACGTTGGTCTTTAAAAAAAAAAAAAAAAAATTAGGTGTTTATTGTTTTTCTCTAAACATTTTCATAAGTGTGAACTATTTAATAATTTAAAATATATACTTACTTCCAGTTCCCCTCTGAAAGGCGATAAGCTAGGGCAGTTTCTTCCACATTCTTCCAGGAATGATCTCTGCATATGCATATATATATATATATATATATACACACACACACACACACACACACACACACACACATAAGTATATACACACACCAATGCATGTATATTCACATCCCCCCATTAAAAAAAAAACAGTGACATGCAATATACATTCTGCATTTGCTTTTGTCACTTAATGACATTTTTGCATTTAATCCATATGATTACTATATATATATATAAAATTTACTTTGGGG
Organism: Stenella coeruleoalba; assembly: GCF_951394435.1. Lineage (NCBI taxonomy): Eukaryota > Metazoa > Chordata > Mammalia > Artiodactyla > Delphinidae > Stenella > Stenella coeruleoalba. Next base: position 10,652,678 of record NC_137157.1, read on the forward strand.
GGTACAATTTTCTATTGAAATACAACATATATCTATATATCTATTTCTATATCTACATCTACATCATAAATGTATGCAAGGTGAACACAACACGTAGCCAGCACCCAGATAAAGATATGAACACACACACACAAAAGACATGAACACAACTAGCTCCCCATGAGCCCACTCTGTGCCCACTTCCAACTCCCTGCAAAAGGAACCACTATCCTGACCGCTCAGATTTTGACGGTTTTGTTCTCTGTGTAAATGGCATCATGTCCTTGTTTGTCTGCAGCTCCTTTCACTCAACGTTCTGTTTGTGGGATCCAGCCATGTTGTTGCCTGTGGTTGTACGTTATTTAACCGCATGGTTGTGTAATGCTCAAATGTGTGACTATACCACACTTTATTTTATGCGTTCTACTATTAATGGACATTTGGATAGTTTCCAGGTTTTGCCCATTACAAATAGTGTTGCTATGAATATTCTAGCATGGTATGTGTCTTTCGGTGAACATGTTGGATCTATACCTAGAGGCAGAATTGCTGGGTCAAAGGTGTATGTATGTTCTGTTTCAGTAGAAGCTGCCAAAAAGTTTTCTAAAGTGATGGTAACAATTGACGTTCCCACCAGTTCTGATTACTCCGTATCCTCACTCACCCTTGATATCTTCTTTTTCATTTTAGCCATTCTGGTAGGTGTATAGTGCTATTGCACTGTGGTTTTAATTTGCATTTCTGTGATTACTAATGAAATTGAACACCTTTTCATGTATTTATTGGCCATTTGGGTATCCTCTTTGATCTGTTCAAGTCTTTTGCTTATTTTTCTATTCTGGTGTCTTTATTTATTTTTTTGGCGGTACGCGGGCCTCTCACTGTTGTGGCCTCTCCCGTTGCGGAGCACAGGCTCCGGAGGCGCAGGCTCAGCGGCCGCGGCTCACGGGTCCAGCCGCTCCGCAGCACGTGGGATCCTCCCAGACCGGGGCACGAACCCGCATCCCCCGCATCGGCAGGCGGACTCTCAACCACTGCGCCTCTGGTGTCTTTTTATATTGGGTGTTTTACGTATTGATTTGTAGGAGTTCTATGTATATTTCAAACAGAACTTTTTTGCTGTATATATACATTACAAATATCCTCTCCCATTTTGTGGGTTGCCTTTTAACTCTTTGAAATGCATTTTTTTGTTGAAGAGAGTTCTTAATTTTAATACAACCCATTAAAAAATGATTAGCTCCTTTGTTTATTGTTTAAGAAAACTTTGCATGTTTCAAGGTTGTGAAGATGTTCTCTTATGCTTTCTTCTGAGTCTTTATTATTTTACTCTTTCACATTTAGGTCTGGAATTTATTTCTGTTTATGGTGTGAGGTAGGGGTTATGTTAGGCTGGGCTCCCCAAGATGCGCACCTCCTAATTCCTGGAACTGTTACCTTATATGACACAGTGTTTGCAGAGTGATTAAGTTAAAGGTCTTGAAATAGGAAGATTATCCTGGGTTATCTAGTTGGGTCCTAAATACAATCACATGCATCCTTGTAAGAGGAAGGCAGAGGGAGATTTTTTTTGGCCGCTCAGTGTGGCATGCAGGATCCTAGTTCCCCAACCAGGGATCAAACCCGTGCCCCCTCCATTGGGAGTGCAGGGTCTTGACCACTGGACCGCCAGGGAAGTCCCACTTCTGGGATTTTGAATTGGGATTGCATTGCATCTGTAGAGTAATTTGAGAAGAATTGATTTGTTTATAATATTGAGGCTTCTAGTCCATGAAAATGATACAGCCCTCAGTTTATTTAGATCTTATTTAATTTCACATTATGTTATTTAAAAATTTAAAAATTGAGATATAATTCACATACCATAAAATTCACTCATTTGAAGTGTACAGAGAATTCCCTGGTGATCCGGTGGCTGGGACTCTGCACTGTCACTGCCGAGGGCCTGGGTTCAATCCCTGGTTGGGGAACTAGGATCCCACAAGCCGCGGGGCACGGCAGAAGAAAATATAAATAAATAAATAAGGTGTACAATTTAGTGGTTTTTTTTTTTTTTTAGTATATTTACAAAGTAGTACAATCATCACCACTATCTAATTCCAGAATATTTTTTATCACTCCCCAAAGAAACTCCATATCATTGGCAGTCATTCCCTTTGTGCCCTTCCCCCCAGCCCTTGGCAACCACTAGCTACTTTCTGTCTCTATGGACATGCTTATTCTGGACTTTTAATGTAAATGGAATCATAAAACATGTGACCTTTTGTGTTTAGCTTCTTTTATTTAGCATCGTATTTTCAAGTTGCCTCCACGTTGGAGCATGGATCAGCACTTTCTTCCTTTTCATGGCTGAATACTATTCCATCGTCAGGCTATACATCATTTGTTCATCAACCCATCGGTTGATGGACATTTGGGTTGTTTCCGCCTTGGGGCTATTATGAATAACGCTGCTGTGAACATCATGTGTACATTTTTGTGTGGGCATATATTTTCAATTCTCTTGGGTATTTTATAGCTAGGAGTGAAATGGTTGGGTCATAGGGTACCACAATATCTAACCTTTTGAGGAGCTGCTAAACCGTTATCCAAAGGAGCGGCACCATTTTACATTCCTACCAGCAGTGTGAGAGGGTTCTAATTTCTCCACCTCCTGGCCATCACTTGTTATTGTTTGTAATTTTGATTATAGCTGTCCTCCTGGGTGTGAAATGGGACCTCACTGTGGTCTTTATTTCATTCTCCTAATTATTAACACATGTAATTATTTAGTAATTTTCAGTGTAGAGGTCTTGCACATCTCTTGTTTGATTTCTTCCTAGGAAGTTGATTTTTTTTTTTTTTGCGGTAGGTGGGGCCTCTCACTGTTGTGGCCTCTCCCGTTGCGGAGCACAGGCTCCGGACGCGCAGGCTCAGCGGCCATGGCTCACGGGCGCAGCCGCTCCGCGGGCATGTGGGATCTTCCCGGACCGGGGCACGAACCCGCATCCCCTGCATCGGCAGGCGGACTCTCAACCACTGCGCCACCAGGGAAGCCCTTCTGATTCTTTTGACAGTGTCTGTTACAAGTTTTCAATTTTAATGAAGTCCAGCTTATCAATGATTTCTTTCGTGGCTCACGCCTTTGGCATTGTATTGAAAAAGTCATCACCAAGCTCAAGGTCATCTAAATTTTCTCTTATATTATCTTCCAGGAGTTTAATAGTTTCTGTTTTAAAATGTTGTTTTATATTTGTGGCCAAAGGAGAGAAATATAGTTGATTTTGTATACTGACCCCATTTCTAGTGACTTTGCTAAATTCACATACATTGTTGAGAGATGTTTGTTAAAGTCTCCTACCATGACTACAGATGTGTTTCTTCCTCCTATTAGTTCCATTAAGTTTTGCTTGTATTTTGAACCACTGCTATTGGGTACATACAAATTTGAGATTATGATATCTTCCTGATTGAAATGTCCCCTTTATTTCTAGTACTGCTTCTTATCTTCAAGTCTACTCTGTAACACTGGGACAGCTACAGCAAATTGTTTTGGTTATTGTTTGTGTGGTATATCTCTTTCTACACTTTTGTTTTCATGCATTCTGTGTTCTTATATGTATTTATTTATTTATTCATTTTTGGCTGTGTTGGATCTTTGTTGCTGCACGCCGGCTTTCTCTAGTTGTGGCGAGGGGGGCTACTCTTCGTTGCAGTGTGAGGGCTTCTCATTTGCGGTCGTTTCTCTTGTTGCAGAGCACGGGCTCAAGGCGCACGGGCTTCAGTAGTTGCAGCATGTGGGCTCAGTAGTTGTGACGCACGGGCTTAGTTGCTCTGCGGCATGTGGGATCTTCCCGGACTAGGGCTTGAACCCTTGTCCCTTGCATTGGGAGGTGGATTCTTAACCACTCTGCCACCAGGGAGGTCCCTGTGTACTTATATTTAAATCATATCTCTTGTAAGTAGCGTAGAGTTGGGTTTGTTATTTTTATCTAGTCTGACAATCTTCACTTTCACTTGAAATATTTGGAGTCATTTTTTAAAAACTACGTGTTTGAATTTAGTCATCCTGTATCACCTCTTTGAAATAAAAGATAAATTCACTCCTTTACATTTTCTTCCACTTTCCCTCCTACCCACTTCCCAGTTATTATTGTTCATATTCTTTTTGCTTTGCTGGAGTTTATAGCATTTAAATTCTGCTTTTTCGCCATAACTTCTTTGCTTGTTTAGTTTTAATTCTCTACCGAAGTGGATTCCATACTCACCCCAGCTCCTCCATTTTTGAGTTCCTTTATTTACAGTCACCTCTTAGCTGCTTGCCGTCCAGCAGGAAGGGCTTCACAGTTTTTCCAAGAAGGGCTCATATATGCTTATGTTTTAATTTAACAATAGAAAATAAATCAAAACCAACTAAAACCATAGCAAGGGGCTTCTGTAGGCTCCCCCTTGTACACAGTAATTGCTTTCACTTTATCTCGCCTCTGATCTGTCTTAGAAACGGTGGCTCGTAGTGAGATTTCATTCAGAACACTGGTTTCCACTTTACCTTCAATAGATTGAGTAAAATGAAACCGCCCACATTGAGTGTTGGTGAGTGTGTGGATTGCTCACACACCGCCGGTGGGAGTGGAAAATGGTCCAGCACGTGGCAAGACTGCTTGGTAGATATACTGAGGCTGACCATATGCTGACCCCATGACCAAGCAAGCCGACTCTTGGGTGTGAATCCAATAGAGAAGCACAAACTGTTTACTAGGGGACGTGCACATGAATATTCAGAGCAGCAGTATTTTTTTTTTGGCCACGCTGCATAGCATGTGGGATCTTAGTTCCCGGACTAGGGATCGAACCCGTGCCTCCTGCAGTGGAAGCATGGAGTCCTAACCACTGGGCCACCAGGGAATTCCCATAGCAGCAGTATTTGTAATAGCCCCTAAACAGGAACTACCCAGATGCCCATTAAACAGTATATCCACAAAACAGAATGCTATTCAGGAACAAGACTGGATAATCTACAAATACACAACAGTCTACAGATATACATACCTACGTGGAAGAACCTCACTGACGTGGTGAATGAAAGACTCCAGAGACCAAGGAGCACATGCTGGATGATTCCATTTCTATGAAGAACAAAAATAGGTGAAACTAATCCATGGCGACAGAGGACAGAAGAGTAGTTGCCTCTGGAGGAGGTCTTGACTGGGTGCTGGAAATGGTCAGTGTCTTGATCTGGGTGGTGGTCACCTGGGTGCAGACATTGGTCAAAATCCACTGAGCTCCCACTTAAGATCCGTACACTTGGACTTCCCAGGTGGCGCAGCGGTTAAGGATCTGCCTGCCAACGCAGGAGATACGGGTTCAAGCCCTGGTCCGGGAAGATCCCACATGCCGCGAAGCCCGTGCGCCACAACTACTGAGCCCAAGTGCTGCAACTACTGAAGCCCGTGCGCCTAGAGCCCGTGCTCCGCAACAAGAGAAGCCACCATAATGAGAAGCCCGCGCACCGCAATGAAGAGTAGCCCCCACTCACCGCAACTGGAGAAAGCCCGCACGCAGCAATGAAGACCCAATGCAGAGGCTTCCCTGGTGGCGCAGTGGTTGAGAGTCCGCCTGCCGATGCAGGGGACGTGGGTTCGTGCCCCGGTCCGGGAGGATCCCACGTGCCGCGGAGTGGCTGGTCCTGTGAGCCATGGCCGCTGAGCCTGCGCGTCCGGAGCCTGTGCTCCGCAACGGGAGAGGCCACAGCAGTGAGAGGCCCGCGTACCGCAAAAATAAAAAAGAAGACCCAATGCAGCCAAAAATAAATAAAATTAGAAAAAAAAAGATCTGTGCACTTCATTGTGTTTTATACCTAAGTAAACCTTTTTTAAAAGCTTTAAAAAAAGGTCTGAGGCATACGGTCACTTGACCCAGGACTTAGAGCTGCGTCTGCCGTGCACAGAGCAGGCTCCTTGGCTGACACGTTGATCCAGCCCCAGTCACCTGCTGTGACAGAATGCATTTTCAAAACTGTCTAGCACAATATTTATCACCCCACACATGCTCTTGCAGAACTTTGCCCCTCCTCCATCAAGAGGTACAGCCCATGCTCCCGTGGCCACCCCCAACCTGGGCGAGCCTGTGACTGTTTTGACCAATAGCATGTGACAGAAGTGACACTGGCTGACGTCCAAGGCCAGGTCATAAAGGGCGATGGAGTCCTCTGGCTCTCTTTGTACATGCCATGTTGGAAGCCGGCTGCCCTGAGGCCGTGATGCTTACAGACCATGCAGTGAGACCGCTAAAAGATAGAGTGAGCCCCAGCTCTCAGCCTCTAGATGCTCTTTGATCCCCACTGACGCCATGTGAGCAGAGACGAGCCGCCCAAGTGCAGATCCACGAGCTACATAAGTGGTGGTTGTCGTTGTGTGCTGCGTTTTGGGGTGGATTGATACACGCCATTAGGTAAGTGGAACATCCGTTAACTTTATTCCCCAGGGCTTTCTCCAGGCCCTCCCTCTGCCACTCATCCAGTCACATCTGGGTGCACTCAGTTCCCTACTGCACGCACCAGCTCCCTGTCTGTCGTGCAGGCATCCGCTCCCCGCTTCCAGACACAGCTTCTGCCCTGCCTCTTCCAGGAAGCCCTCCTGTTTGCAATGTTGGACAGTTTATAAGCAAGTGTTTATAAGCCAGCTGATGGTGGGGGATGGTGACAATGAGGGAGGCTACGCCTGTGCTGGGGCAGAGGTTCTATGGGAAGTGTCTGTGCCTTCCACTCAATTTTGCTGTGAACTTAAAACTGCTCTAAAAAAATAAAGTCTATTAACAAAACAAAACAAAACAAGCTGACTCCAGGACCAGACTGGGTGTGGGTTCAAATTTCAGAGCTCCCACTTCCCAGCTGGGTGCCCTTGGGCAAGGTACTTAACTGGAACCTTAGTGTCCTCATCTATAAAATGGGGTAGTAATCGTGGCTACTTCCCAGGTCTGTTGTGAGGATTAAAGGGATTGATCTATGGAAAGTACGCAGAATGGTCCGGTGCCTCGGGGTCCTATCATCTTGGAGCTCTGGGAGTTTCCTCAGTGTGTAAGATGCATTGAAACCTAATATAGATCATTCATTCATTCATCCTGCCCATATCTCTGGAATACCAGCTGTGTGCCAGGTACAGAGTTAGGCACTAGGGATTCAGTGATGAAGGAGGTGGACGCCACCTTTGTCCTCAGGGCCTTACATTCTATGGAGGATGGAAGTGGACAGATACATCAAAGAGTTGACAGATCTTCATGAGAGCACACAGTGGTGGCGGATGACCTCCTTTCCACAGAGTGGACAAAGGAACCTCTCTGAGGAAGGGTCATGTGAGCCAGAATCAAAGGACATGGAGGAGCCAGTTACAGGAAAAGGGGAGGGAAAAGCCTTCCAGCCAGACATGGGACCAGCGCAGAGGCTTCTGTGGGGTCCAAGTGTGCCAGGACTTGGGAGAGGATGAGTGTGGACATGGGGGAGGAGGGAGGCAGGCAGGATCTTCCCAGCAGATAGAGCCCTCATGGATTGCAACAGCCATCACTATCCTGAAAGCCTACTATGTGCAGGGCACTTGACGTATACTAACTTATTTCATCCTCAGAACTGCCCTATCCGATAGGTACTATTTTCCTCCCCATTTTACAGATAGAGAGACTGAGGCACCGAGAGGGGTTTAAATGCAGGCAGTCTGGCTCCAGAGCCTGCGCCATACTGCAGGTTCATTTCATCAGGCCACCCCCACTGCACAGATGGTAGAAAATGAGGCCAAGAAAGGAGGTTCTGGCTCCCCAAAGTCTGGTAACAAATGAGAGGCAGAGTGGGATGTAAACCGGGTTTTCTTGTCCACACTGAGGTTGCTCATTCTCCCAAGAGCGTGTTGAGTCAGCAAGTTCCTGGTTGGGACAGGCAACTCTGTCTGTGGTCTTACCCGAGCCTTGGCTTCCTCACCCGGCCTGGGATATCAACAGGCCCTGCCCCCTGGGCTTGTGTGAGACGGAGGAGTTCAGCGCCCTGCCTGGGTCTGAGTTCTACGCCAGTGGGATGATTATTCACCAGCCTGCCGGCAGGACCGCCCCACAGCTCACCTCCCCGCCCTGGGCTGGTGTCTGAGTCACGGGGCCTACGGTGAGCAGCACCGATGGCTCAGAAAGGTGCAAGTCCCAGCAGGCGAGGGAAACGAGGGGCCCTTTGGGAGCAGAATGTGAGATTTCCTGCTTCTGGGCCTTTGTACTGGCTATTCCTTCTGCCTGAACTGCCCTTCCTTCTCTTGCCTCTTCCTCAGCCCTAGTTTTTGATGCCCCTGGGCAGAGGACTCCCTCTTCTTACCACTGCGAGCAACTTAACCTAAAGTGGTTGACCCAGGGCACCAAACAGGGCCGTGCAGGGAGACTGTGCAGGGAACTGTGCTGGTAGGTGGACCTGGGGGAGGGGGAAAGGAGGGTCACACGGAAGGGGGGGGCAGATTTCTCCCCTCCATGCTCAGCACAGCACCAACAACATCACCCATGTGACTCCACATGTCTAGCTGTTTGTTAAGATTTTTAAAAAAAAATAAATTTATTTATTTTATTCTATTTATTTTTGGCTATGTTGGGTCCTTGTTGCTGCTCGCGGGCTTTCTCTAGTTGCAGCGAGCGGGGGCTACTCTTCGTTGCAGTGCGCGGGCTTCTCACTGCGGTGGCTTCTCTTGTTGCAGAGCATGGGCTCTAGGCATGCAGGCTTCAGTAGTTGTGGCTCGTGGGCTCAGTAGTTGTGGCTCGCGGGCTCTAGAGCTCAGGCTCAGTAGTTGTGGCGCACGGGCTTAGCTGCTCTGCGGCATGTGGGGTCTTCCCGAACCAGGGCTCGAACCCGTGTCCCCTGCACTGGCAGGCGGATTCTTAACCACTGCGTCATCAGGGAAGTCCCTGTTAAGATTTTAAGGAGCTAATTTTGGAAACTGTTTGTACATAATATGTCCCATATACAAGTGCTCAAAACTGTTGGCTATTGTTGTTATTGAGTGCCAACTCTGTGCCAAGCACGTTCCATAAAGCCATTCATTTAATGACATACAACCATTATTGTCTCCACTGCCCAGGGTCATGACCTCACTGAAGTGTCTGGGCTGGACTTTGAACCTGGGTCTGTAGGATCCTGCGTTTGGTCCTGGCAGGCGGCAGAGGAAGGCACGCAAGCCAGTGGGGCCCCAGTGACTCAGAGCTGGCAGGTCCCCTGGCCCGCCTTTTCCTACTGACTCAGCCCAGGCAACTCCGCTGGCTTTTCTGTGGAATTCAGGGCCCCCAGGCAACGTTCCTGAGTGGCTGCCTTCTCGTGGATGCACTCCCTGGAGAGCTGGCAGGCGGCTCATGTTCCCATGGCAGCCTCGGGTGTGTCCCTCAGGTGTGTCCCCCTTGGGGTCTCCATCTTCTCTCAGGAGGAGCCCAGCCCAGCTCCCAGCCCCTGGGAGCCCAAGGTCAGACAGGCACAAATCTCTCCATAATTGATCTGAACTGGAATGAGGGTGAGTCGCCTTTCTGCTCTGCTGCTGCCGAGGCTGCTGAAGGTGGTCATGGGGGAAAGAGAAGGGGGGACGCGGCCACCCATTCTCCTCCTGACCCCTGTGGAGTCTCTAGCTCAGTCCCGTGACGCTGGAGGGTGCCCAGCTGTTCCTGCTTTGGGGAACCCAGGACTCACCCAGGCCACCAAAGCCTCGGGCCTCAGTTGCCCCAATTTCTGTAAAATGGTACTCTTATTTCCCCAGTGTCATTCGGATATAATTGATATACAATGCTGCATTAGTTGAAGGTGTACAGCACAATGATTTGATACATGTATATATTGTGAAGGATTACCAAGATATGTTTAGTTCACATCCATCACCTCACATAGCTACAAATTGTTTTCTTCTTGAGAACTTTAAAGATCTACTGTCTCAGCAATTTTCAAATACACAATACAGTATTGTTAACTATAATCACCCTGCTGTATATGACATCCCCAGCACTTATCTTGTAACTAGAAGCTCGTACATTTTGACTCCCTTCACCCATTTCCCATGCCCCTAGCCCCCATCCCTGGCAACCACCAATCTGTTCTGTTTCGATGAGTTTGGTTATTTCGGATTCCACATATAAGTGAGATCATACGGTACTTGTGTTCCCTGTCTGACTTATTTCACTCAGCGTGATGCCCTCCAGGTCCATCCATGGTGTTGCAAATGGTAGGATTTCCTTCCTTTTCCCAGCTAATGAAAGGTGATAGTCCTAAAGGCCCTTCTGGCCTAGACTCCTGCGATTGGCCACAGAAGACTCCCCAGCCTCCTCCTTCCTTCCCCATCTCCGTGGAACAGGTCCCAGGGAAGGAGGTCCCTCCTGGCCTACTGCACAGAGTGACCCTAGGGGGACACTGGGCAGTGGGACAGAAAGAGATGTTGTTAGATGAATTCAATTGACCATGTGCATTTAGGCCCGTCAGATGAAGGGTAGAGAAAACTTAAATTGTGACTTGCCCAGGGTCACAAGCGAGCGTTATACTGGGATTTGAACCCTGGGGCAGTCTGGTTCTGGTGTCGTGCATCCCATCGAAAGGAATTCTCCCCAGTGCCAGGTCCATTCACCAATCTCTTATTGAACACCTACTGTGTGCCAGGTCCCATGCTGGGTGCTGTCACATATGCACCTATGGGACCCAGGCCCTGCTCTTGGTGAAGAGATGGCCAGACAAGGTGAGATCAGCCTGGGGGCTGGGGTCGGGGAGGCGAGAGAAATCTAGAGGAGAGAGAAATCAAGGCTCTGATTCCTGGGATGCAATCAGAGGCCGCCTAAGAGGAACAGAGAAGGTGCCAGTGTTGGGGGCCTCCCTGAAGGGGTGAACGAAAAAGTAGATGCCCGCCTCTGTGGGCCTTGAGGCTGGTTTGGGGGAGACAATAATAATCTGGTACAGTTGATCCTTGAACAATATGGGGGTTAGGGACGCCAACCCCCGTGTAGTTGAAAATCCTCTTATAACTTTGCAGCTGGCCCTCCGTATCCCAGGTTTCGCATCCTTGGATTCAACCAACCAAGGATGATACCGTAGTACATATTTACTGAAAAAAATCCGCAAATAAGTGGACCTGTGCCGTTCAAACCTGTGTTGCTCAAGGGCCCCCAGTATTACTACTGATAAAAGGGAAAGCCAAAGTCTTGACAATAACCTGTATGGCCTTCTGCTCTGTATCCTTTCCCCTATCCTCCTGCCTTCTCCAATCTCCTCTCCTGTCCGACTCGTCATCTCATCCTCACTGTTCTTGGAACATTCCAGCCCACTCCTGTTGACTAAGACATTTCTGTTCTTGGAGCAGAAGCAGGCAACAAACAGGTAAAGTAATCGAAGAATGGGGAAGTGTCTGATAATGGAGAAAACAGCACAGAGTGGCTTGAGGGCGTGCATGGGAACCGTGCAGGGGGAGCTCTGCCTGTGCGGATGCTCCTGTCCCACGGGAGGTGACTTTTTTTACAACTAAATTTTATTTATCAATTAATTTATTTTTGGCTGCATTGGGTCTTAGCTGCGTTGCTGCGCACAGGCTTTCTCTAGTTGCGGTGAGCGGAGGCTACTCTTCGTTGTGGTGCGCGGGCTTCTCATTGCAGTGGCTTCTCTTTGTTGCCGAGCACGGACTCTAGGTATGCGGGCTTCAGTAGTTGCAGCACGTGGGCTCAGTAGTTGCGGCACACGGGCCCTAGAGTGTGAGGGTTTCAGTAGTTGTGGCTCACGGGCTCTAGAGCACAGGCTCAGTAGTGGTGGCGCACGGGCTTAGTTGCTCCGCAGCATGTGGGATTTTCCTGGACCAGAGCTCCAACCCGTGTCCCTTGCATTGGCAGGTGGATTCTTAACCACTGCACCACCAGTGAAGCCCAATTTTTTTTTTAAGATTTTTTTTTTTGATGTGGACCAATTTAAAAGTTTTAATCGAATTTGTTACGATATTGCTTCTGTTTCATGTCTCGGATTTTTGGCCGCGAGGCATGTGGGATCCCAGCTCCCCAACCAGAGATTGAACCCGCAGCCCCTGCACTGGAAGGCGAAGTCCTAACCACTAGACTGCCGAGGAAGTCCCAAGGGAGGTGACCTTTGATCTGAGACTTGAATAGCTAGAAGGAGCCCTCCATGCCAGGAGCTGAGGGACAACCGTTTCAGGCAGAGGGAACAGGCTGAATGAAAGCACTGAGGTGAGAAGAGCTGACCGGTTCCAGGAACAGAATGAGGCTGGTGAGTGAGGGGGGCAGTGGGAGGAGCTGGGACGGGGCAGCTGGCAGGGTCTGGGGGGCAACTTGCTTTATATTCCCGTTTGGCGGGAAACCTCTGGAGGGTATTAACTGTTTTTAAAGCCATCCCTCTGGCTGCAGAGCACACTGTAGTCCAGCGCCCTGTGGGTGGGCAGGTTAGTTGCTTGGACCAGCAGGGTCAGAGGTGGTGGGACATGGATTGGTTTGCGATATGGAGACATGCTTTGCTCTGAAGCAGGAAGAGGACTGACTGCCCAGTGCCCATTTCACAAATAAAGGAACTGTAGCTCAGAGGCAGTCCCTGCATAGGGTGACCATTATGTCCATTTGGAGAAATTGGGAATTATGTCCAGAAATTGGGAAGGGAAGGAATTTGTCCAAGGAGACATAACTAAGGTCAAATGTGCCCTAAAGTCCCTAGGGCACTTTCTCTGCTCCTAGACAGTCTTCCTCTCTAGGTGTGGCTGGAATTACTCATCACCTGCCTTTTCAGACAAGGAAATTGAGGCCCAGAACAGCACTCGTGGCAGTCAGCCTGGGTTAAGACCCAGGGCCCCTGATGCGAGGTCTAGACCCTCTGTCTCCCTGCCTCAGTTCCTGCCTTCCTGGTGTGGCTGTAGAGAGATGAATGTAGCAGAATCCACAAGAGGACATAAGGTGATTTTTTAAAAAAATATTTATTTAATTTATTTATTTGGTTGCTTTGGGTCTTAGTTGCAGCAGGTGGGCTCCTTAGTAATGGCTTGCTGGCTCCTTAGTTGTGGTATGTGTGCTTCTTAGTTGCGGCATGCACGTGGGATCTAGTTCCCTGACCAGGGGTCAAACCCGGCCCCCACCCCCCCTCCACCATTGGGAGCATGGAGTCTTAACCACTGCACCACCAGGGAAATCCTGAGGAGGTGACGTTTAATTGCACTCTTCCACCCTCGGTGCTGTGGACGCTCAAGGAAGCTCTGCCTTGTGGGGAGGGCAGGTGTGTGCCCCCTTGTCTCCCACCTGGCTGGATGCCCTCTGTGGGTGAGTGTGTGTGAGTGTGCCTGTGAGTGTGTATAACTGCATGTGAATATGTGAGCACGGTGTCCATGGGAATTGCAGGTTCTCCAGGACTGCTGGGCATCCAGCGACCCCCTGCTCAGGTTAGTGTCCCATCACTTCTCTGTCTACTTACCTGCAGGCCCCTTGGTTTCTGTGCCTTATCTTCAGGCCCTGCTTAGGCTTCTTGATGAGGAAATAATTAACCACAGAAAGATTTTCAAAGACTTTCATCCCATTATCCTGGCCAAGTTAAAAATATTGACAATGAACAGGGCTGCTGGCAGGAGGATTACAGGAAGCCGAGGGTACCTGGGGCCACTGGGAGGAAGGCCTGGTGTGTGCCTGGGCTCAGAGCCTGGCTGAGGAGACAGAGGGGCCTGGGCTGGGCTCTGGCCTGGTCCCATTTCTTCCTCGCTGTGTGAATTTGGGCAAGTTCCTTGCCCTACTGGGCATCTGCTTCCTCCTCTGTGAACTGAGGAATTTGCACTAGAATCCAGTACTTCCAAAGCATTTCCCCCCATGTAAACTGGTGATCTCCAAAACAAAACAAAAAATGGTTAATTAAGTTTGGGAAAGAACACTAGAATTTATAAAGTTAAACCAGTTTCTTTATTGCAGGGCTTTTCAGGGCCTTCATTTGTTGAAAACTTTTACTTCTTTGGATAAATAACACAAATGCACATGGCCTTTAAGTCAGAGGGTATGGAAGGAGTTTGGGGAGCTTAGAACTCCTTCCTTCCGCTCTTCACTTTCAGCAGGCCCCACTGGCAGTTTCTAACCCATGGAGAGACGCTATCGCGGTGCCAGCAGAAGTGGGTGCACACTTTATCATGATAAGTGACTACGAGTTTCCCAAGGTGGCAGGGGGAAGATGCAGGCAGAGCTTCTCAAACTTTCTTGACTTGACCACAGAACCACTCCCAAGCATTTCTGGGTCTAGCATCTGGAGGAACACTCTTGGGGGAATGGATCCCTGGTCTTCGTGTTCTGCCGTGAGACTTTAGGTAGAAGGGGATCTGGCAGTGGTGCCCTGAGAGTTCAGACTCCCATCTCTGAGAACACAGCCATACTTCCGTCTTTTGTGGCCCACCCAGGGGCTGCGTTTTAGTTTGAGGGAAGGTGCGAGAGCTGGCAGTCTACCTGGGGACACTGAGGTCTGGGAGGGCAAGCACTCGCCCGGGTCAGGAGCAGGTCAGAGGCCTGGCTGGGATAGGATCTCCTGCTCCCAGGCAGTGCTCTCACACGACGGGTCCCAGCAGGCCCACAGCTGAGCTGGGCCATAGAAGTGCTCTGACCCTGGGACAGCTCTGGGGGAGAGATCTGGGGGAGTTCTCAGAAGCATGGGAGCCCTGCCCCACACTGCATGGTCATTTCCTGAGAGACGGAGGAGATAAGATTGTGACCGGGTGCGTGGCATCTGCACAGGGTTGGTGTGACACGTGGGTTGTCTGGGACCTTTGAGTCCTGAGTACACTGCACTGGTGTGACGTCGTGTGCCGGTGTGACGTCGTGTGCCGGTGTGACGTCGTGTGCCGGTGTGACCGGTGTTCCTCTTGCTGATGTGATGTGTGCGCCGTCTGGCCACCGTGCAGGCTGTATGTCGAGGTGGGCGCCAGGTGCCAGCTGGGAGCCGCGGGCAGGGCGCGGGGGGCGCGCGGTGTGCCGTGGGAGCCGACGCCGCGTGCCCCGCGCGCACGCGAGAGGGTGAGAGCTTCTATGTCCCGCCCGCGCCGCCGGGCCCCGAGGCCAGGCAGGTGTGGGCGGGCCATCGGGACCCCGCCGAGCCAGGGCCGGGAGAGCCGGCGGGAAACAGGAAGCGGGGGGAGGCGCGCGGCGGCCGGACGGCGGGGAGCCGGGCGTGCTGGCGGACGTGCGGGTGGTTGGCCGGCCGGACGCTCCTCGGCCCGGGCCCGGGCGGCGATGTCGGGAGGCCGGGGCAGCCCGGGCGGCGGCGGGGCCGGGGCCGGGGGCGGGGCCAGGGGCGCCGCGGACCCCGCCCCCCTGCGCCGGCGGAGCCGCCGCCAGAGCGCTGACCCGGGAGTCCGAGACGGCTCCGGCGTGCGGGGTGAGTCCCGGGGACGCGGGGGCCGGGCACCCGCCGGGCGGACCGGGCGCGGGAGGAGGGGGTTCCGGCGGCGACGGGCGGCTGGTCCTGCGGGCGACGCCCAGTGCTGGGATCGGCCGGCGCACCCCGCGCCCGGCGCCCGCGCTGACCCCCGCTCGCCTCTGGCCCGCAGACCCCGAAGACGCGGTCATGCCGGGCGGGGCCGAGGCAGGGGAGGCCGAGGAGGAGGCTGGGGCCGGCTCCGGGTCCGAGGCGGAGGAGGACGCGCTGTGGGAGCGGATCGAGGGCGTCCGGCACCGGCTGACGCGCGCCCTCAACCCGGCCAAGCTCACACCGTATCTGCGCCAATGCCGGGTCATCGACGAGCAGGACGAGGAGGAGGTGCTGAGCACCTACCGCTTCCCGTGCCGCGTCAACCGCACCGGTGAGCCGTGGGGGGCGCGGGGTCGGGCCTGAGCTGGCGGTGCCGGCCTTCCCTGGGGCCTTCTTCGGGACCGTCGGGCCAAGGGCTGCGATCCCCGGGGCTTTGGTCTCCACATCGGTAGAGTGGGATGGTTGGTGTGCCCACCATCCTCCCTCCTCCTGAACCACAGCGTGACCCAGCGTGTCCACGGTGCCTAGACCGCGTCTGGATTTTTCTCCCATTTCCTGGGCCCCCCTTAGAGCACGGGGCTGGCTGTAGTTGCCGGTGCGGGCTGGGCTTGGGACCTCCCGATCACAGCGGGTGGATTCGGCAGCTTTCCTGTGTCCTTTGATCTCTTCTGTTCTCTCTGCTCCCCCCCCCCGCCCCCCACTTCTGTGCGCTACACACTCCTGGGAGCGTTTTCCTCAAGTGCTCAAGGCCCGTCTCAGCTTTCTGAGGGTGCCTTCTCCCATAAGTTGTGCCTTTGAACTGAGCTGGCAGAGGGATGAGGGTCTAATGGTGGAATTTCAGGCGTTGGTCAACGAGAGAAACATTTTTCTTTGCGTTTGGGGATGGAGGGGGCTTCCCTGTGCCATTGAAAAGGCAGGCTGCGTTTGCTGGCCCTATATCTGTGGGGGCCGCAGGCAGCGGCTTGGGGTGCCATGGAGGGGGTGGGTCCTGGCTTTCCTGGCCGTGGCAGACGGGCTCTCGCCGCTGATGTGTTGAGTCAGGCCCCTGTGTGTGTCACCGGTTCAGAAATCTGGGGAACGTGGGCCCTGGAGTATGGCGGGGTGTGGGGAAGGGGGGAGAAAGCAACTAGGCACGGGGAGAAGCCCTCACCTTGACCCTTGGGCACCGCCCCCGCCCCACTTCCCAGGGCGCCTGATGGACATCTTGCGTTGCCGCGGGAAGAGGGGCTACGAGGCCTTCCTGGAAGCCCTGGAGTTCTACTACCCCGAGCACTTCACGCTGCTCACGGGCCAAGAACCTGCCCAGCGCTGCTCCATGATCCTCGGTGAGTGGGTCCGCAGTGGGTGCCAGCGCCTCGGACACCAGTGCAGAGGTTCCTTACCCCGTCCCTGTCAGGGAGGCACTCCCATTGTCGCTGTTGAACAGATAGGGAAACTGAGGCACAGAGAGAACTGTACCGGTTTGCCCAAGGTCCCCCCAGCAGGCTGAGTGTGGGACTGCGATTCTAAGGCAGTTATAGTCTAAGTTCAGAGCCCACGCACTTAATGCAGCTCTTTCCCCCAAAGATGTGTCAGGCATGTGCCAGTTTGCAGTTTCTTCTGTAAAAAATTCAAACACTCCAGGAGACTTGAAAGTAAATAGGAAAGATCTTTACTTCTTCCTTCAGCTCTGCTCTGCCGGTATCAGTGTGGCGAGTTTCCTTTCTCTTTGCAGTTATACACACAGACACACACGCAGGGAATCATCTTACATGTCTTGCTCTGTGTTTCACTTTTTCTCAGAACAACTGATGTTTGTGTTTCTTCCACATCTGTTACACTTGTTTTAAATGACTGCGTAGTGTTTATTAGTGACGTGCCAGTCATTTAACCCATCCCCTGTTGATGGACATCTAGGTTGTTTCCAGTTTGCACCATTACAAACAATGCTGGGAACATCCTTCTAGGTGCATCTTTGTGCAAATGTGTGTCTCAGGAGGAGAGGTTCTGAGAAGTCAAATTTCTTAGAGAATGTGTATTTTAAAAGTTAAATCAGCATACATCCCTCCAGCAGTGTATGAGTGCCCATTTTGCTGTACCCTCATTCATCCTGGGGATCATTTAAAAACATTTTATGCAGTCAGATATGTGAAGAATAATGTTGTTGTTTTAAGTTTGTATTTTGTTGAGAGATGTTCACAGCTTGCTAGTTAGTCAACCTTGGGCAAATGGCTTGACATTTCTGTGCCTCGGTTTTTCTGGCTTTAAAATGCGTACAATAAATAGTACCTATCTTAAGTGTTGTTGTGAAGATTAAATAAATTAATATATGTATGTAGGCCAAAGTATAAAGTCAATTGTTAGTGGTACTCCTATTATTGTTATTATTATTGCTAGTGAGTTGGGACGTATTTTCCTATGTTTACCAGCCATTTTTGTTTTGGGATTTGCCTATTGATAGTTTTTGCCCACATTTTTATTTGGTTGTTTGCTTATTGATTTGTAGGAGCTTTTTATATGTTGTGGCTCTGAGTCATTTGTTATATTTGGTATATTTTCTCCCACTCTGTTACTTGTCTTTTAACTTTGTTTCTTATATCTGTAATCATTTAGAAATCTCTTATAGCTCTTTGATTTTGTGCCTTGTTTAGGAAGGCTTTCCCTGTCTCCAAATTGTAAAAATTGGTTCCGGTTTTCCTTCTAGTGTTCTTCTGGTTTGGGTTTTTCTGTGCAGTCTGTCATCCCCTTGGATTTTATTTATTGACTTTCCAATTTTATAAAATCCCCTTGGATTTTATTTTATGTCTTTTCTCTCCCCTGCCCCTGGCAGATGAGGAAGGGCCCGAGGGCCTGACCCAATTCCTGATGACAGAGGTGCGGCGGCTGAGGGAGGCTCGCAAGAGCCAGCTGCAGCGGGAGCAGCAGCTGCAGGCCCGGGGCCGGGTGCTGGAGGAAGAGCGGGCAGGGCTGGAGCAGCGGCTTCGGGAGCAACAGCAGGCTCAGGAGCGCTGCCAGCGGCTGCGGGAGGACTGGGAGGCGGGGAGCCTGGAGCTGCTGCGGCTTAAGGACGAGAACTACATGATTGCCATGCGTCTGGCACAGCTCAGTGAGGAGAAGAACTCGGCCGTGCTGCGCAGCCGGGACTTGCAGCTGGCGGTAGGCCCTGGGGAGATGGGGGGTGCTGTGGGAAAGGGGCAGCTTTGCAAAAAATGACGGTCATATGGTCGACAGCCGGTGTCCCAAAGCCACCATCTGTTGCATATTGGACTGTGGGCAAGTCCCTTCCCTGCCCTGTGCCTCAGTTTTCTCATCTGTAACGTGGGAGTGTTGATTTATTACGGGAGCATTTATTTCATTGAATTATGACTGTGGTTTCAACTGGGAGCGATTTTGCCTCCCACCTCCCGCAAAAAAAAAAAAAACATTTGGCCATGTCTGGAAACATTTTTGGTTGTCACAACCAGGAGTGTGCTGTTGACATCTAGCAGGTAGAGGCCCAGGATGCTGCTAAACATCTGAATTGCACAGGACGGCCCTCCACAACCCAGAATTGTCCGGCCCAAAATGTCAGCAAGTGCTGAGCCGGAGCAACCTTGGGTTACGAGGATTCCTTGAGTTTAAGTCACAGGATTTAAGACATGTACAGTGCCTGGTACAGAGCTAGTGCTCAAAACCTGGATTATCGTTAGCCGTTGTTATTGATATCATTATTAAGTGCTACTCGATGCCACACAGGTTACGTGCATCCTGTCATGTAATCTCACTAAGGCACCGTGCGCCAGGTTCTCATTTTGAAATAGATGCAGGTTTAGGACTGTAAAGGGATTTGCTCAAGGCTGCAGGTTGGGAAATGGCACAGCCTGGGTTTGAACCAGGTCCACCTGGCTCCAGCGCTGGCCTCCGCCCCATGATGCTGTTCTGTTTGCTCCTGTCCAGGTGAAATCTCACCTAATTCTTTTCCATCAGCGAGTGAGGCCATGCCTCGTACAGGCTGAGAAACTGAGCCTCTCTTTCCTGGTTCCTTACCGGGGCTTCGCATGGGATTTTACTGCTGCAGAGAGTTGTCCCAAGGATCTGACAATGCCCGCGGCACACAGTAGGCTCTCCCCAGTCATACCCAGAGAGGTTCCGCAGGGGGGATTCTGACTGTGGGATTTGAAGCCCCCTGACCCCATGAGCCTCAGCTGTGGCTGGAGCACCCCAGGGGGTGACAGGTGCCCGTGGGTGATGGGTGGCACGTGTGAGGCTGTCAGCGCGGGTGCACTGGGGCGCTGGAGCCTGCGGCTGTGCGTGCTGGGGGTTTGATGTCTGGGGAAATGAGTCCTGACTGGGGGTGTTGAGGCCACAGGTTGACGGGCCCAGGCTGCCAGGCCTACTTTAGCCTCAGCTTCCTCATCCTTGAAGCGCAAGGTCATGGATGCAGATGACATCACAGCAAGACAGCACCTCCTGTGCAGCAGGCATGGTCCTCTGGGCTTGCCGTCCATCAACTCCTTTAATTTCCCAGCAACTCCACTGGAATGGGGGTTGGGGGGGAGCTCTGTTATTATCCCCGTTTATGGATGAGGAAACTGAGGCACAGAGAGGTTGGTTGGAGTGCTTTCCCAAGGTTCGAAGATTGAGCATTTCTGACTTTGCTCTGGGCACTGCTGGGAGTGGGGTGGGGTGGGGTGGGCTGGGGGCCGGTGGGGAGAGCCTGCTCAGAGAGGACAGCACGATGGCCACCGGCCCCCCTGGGTGTTGGGAGGGGCTGTGGCCTGCACGGTTGGTCTCACCTTTGTGACTGGGGTGGGGGATGCCCTGTGTGCGTGTGCAGCTGCCTGGAGTCTCCTGGGGTTGGGTAGGGGGATGTAGAAGAGGTGTCGGAGGTTCTCTGTGTGTCTGCGGTTCAGCTGTAGGTGCGCACAGTATGGCCCTAGGGGTATGGAGATCTGCCAGTAGGCAGATAATAGCTGCTTTTTGCCAGTTTAGCGATGGAGGGTAAGGGATGAAATTCAATTAATAGATAAGCTTTTCTTTAAATGTAGCTACCCTACATTTGCCTTAACTTACTGGAGCTTTTTGGCAACAAATTAACAAAGGCTTTGCCGATGGAAATGAACAGAGCAGCTGATGGTGCTTTTCCCGGCAGCTTGGGTTCCCTCCCCCTGTGGACGGGTGTGTAGTGGCTGTGATTTAATACTGTGTTTTATAAGGTGCAAATGTAATGAGCTGTTATTCCTAAGCAACATAAACTTAAAGGAACGAATGCTGTAATTTTGTGCTAAGTGAGTTTGTACACCAGGATTAAATGCATCCGTATTTCTTGGCGTTCAGCGGAGACTCCCAGGTGCCCCGTCCCCTGAGCTCATCGGGGGAGCCTGCTGGCCGTGGGTTGGGCGGGAGGCCATGGTGTGTGGCTGCGGTTTGCTGGAGAGGGTGTGACCACATTTGCCCTTGTAACTAGCTGTCTTTCTCTGGCAGTTCACAAAGCGTGTTTTGTGAGGGGAAAGGAATGTGAGAGTCATGAATTTCTTTCTGAGTCCTCTGCGGAGGAGGAGTGGGGGTGTTAATTCGTGGAACGGCCTGACCCAGCCTCCAGACCCTTGCGTGTGTGTGTCGTGGGCGGGGGGAGGAGGGGGTTGCCATGCAGGCTCTGGGGGTGTGGGGCTGCAAGTCCTTTCCAAGCGAGGCCAGGGCACTCCTAGGGCACCAGATGTCAGCATGCCTGAGTATAGCCCCAGAGGTCATTGTGCCCTTTTTCCAACAGTGACTTCATTTTGTGGCCTGCCACCTGCTTCTCCTCTTGTCACTGTCTAGCCATCACAGGTCTAGCCACCTGGACCTGCTGGACACCAGACCCCGCATGAATTTGGAAAATCACTCTGGCCAAGTGCATTCATAATCCAGCAAACTGGCCGCGCATATCTGCCGTCTGCCAGGCGGCCACCACCCAGCCGCCCGCCCAGCACCCTTGGCCAGTTTCTGGCTGCCCACACTGAACCGGTGACAGTTGGGGTCCTAGGATTTTATTTAAAGCTGTAAAGATAGCTGCTGTCACACCCTCAGCAGCTCCATAGTTTAAAGGCCTCCGTCCACCTGCTGTCTTGTTTGATTCCTGCAATGACTTTGGGAGGCAGGTGGTGGAGCAGGGGGATTGAATGGGCCTATTTTCCTGATGGGGAAACTGAGGCTCAGAGGAGGTAAGTGACTTGCTCAGGATGACAGAGGGTAAAATGGTACAATTGAAATATGGATCCGGGACTTGGAATTCACGTTGGGGTGAACCAACCTCATAATCTTCCCAAGTGGAGGCTCTGGTAGGAATATCTTTAAGGGAGGGTGAGACGCACATGTGTTCCATGAGTGTATGTTGAGTGGGGAGGCTGGGTGAGAGGGGGACATCCTGGCCCCTGGGCTGGGTGAAACCCTCAGAATCCTCCTCCTCCTTCTTCCCCCCACAAGGAGATGAGGAGATTGAGGCACAGAGAGGGGCTGTGACTTGCCCAAGGCCACACTGAGTCAGAGGCCGAGCTGGGCCCAGCCCCTGGGTCCTCCTCCTTCCCCTCCGTTATGCTGGTCCTGGGCACAGTGTCAGAAGTGTGGGACAGAAGAGCGTGTTATATACGGCCCCTCCACCCACAAGTCCTTGAGGCAGATTCCCCTGGGAGGGTGGCTTGGCCTTGCTGCCTCCCTTCCTTCCTTATTGTATTTGTCCAGCCTGTCCCTTCTTCCTAGACACGTCTGGGGAGGACACCTGCTTGGGCCTCTCTGGGAATCGGGGAGGCACCCAGGAATGTGGGACAGGACCTCTCCTCTCTGGCCTGGCTGGTACTCCCTCCCCGAGCTGACCCCTGTCCTGGGCCCCAGGTGGACCAGCTGAAGCTCAAGGTGAGCCGGCTGGAAGAAGAATGCACACTGCTGCGCAGGGCCAGGGGGCCGCTCCCTGGGGCCGAGGAGAAGGAGAAAGAGCCTGACAGCGCGGACCTGGTTTCCGAGCTGCGCGCGGAGAACCAGCGGCTGGTGGCATCGCTGCAGGAGCTGCAGGAGGGCCTGCAGCAGGTACGGGGTCGGGGGTGGGGGCGAGTGGGGGCAGTGCCGGGGGGCGGGGGGAGGCCAGACCCTCCTGCTGCTCACTCGTCCCCCTGAGGCCTGGAGAATGAGGATTCTGGATCCGGGGATCTGAGATCTGGATGGAATCCTGGCTGGCCCCTTGTCCTAAGCTCTGAGTGGAGGGCCTTCAGTGCTCAGCTTGCGCTGGGTGTTGAGTCTGGGGTCTGCGGGGGATAGGGGGGTGGGGTCGGGTGGGGCAGGAAGCCTCTAAACTCCCTGAAACTGGGTACCTGATTTTGTGTGTGAGCATTTTTCCGGGGAGAGGGCCTCAGCTTTCCTTGGCTTTGTAGAGGAGTCTGACCCTGGAAAGCTTGAGACCCCTGGGTGGCCCTGGAGCTTGCTCAGGGTCCTGTGGCAGGTCAGTGGCACTGTGGGCCTACCACCTGGCCACTGCGCCTCCTAGGAAGTGGGAGAGGGAGCCGGGGCTCTGGTGTATTTCACAGGGTGTGGCGTGCCGGCTGGGGTGTGGGTCTGTGGGCTGGATCTTAAGCCTTCGGTCTACCTCCCTGGGCCAGGCTCAGACCCTGTGAAGACCCATTATCGGGGTGGGGGGAATAGGCCTTGGAAATATTACCCGTCTGCTGTCCTGGGTGGCAGGTAGGGCCCAGAGCAAGAGAGAACAGGCCTGGTTCTTGTTGAAGAATAAGGTCCTGGTCCAACTTGTCTGAGCACGCCCTCATCCACTTACCTCATTTGTACCCCCAGATGCTCCCTGGAGGGTGGGCAGGGCTGTTGGCGCCACACACACTCTACAGAGGGGGAAGCCGAGGTCCAGAGAGGTCAAGGCCCTTGGCCAAGGTGGCAGAGCTAGTAGGGTGGGGATGAGGGCTGAGGGCTGTTTGTCCCCCTTACCCCACACTCAGGGTGGACCCTGAGCCAGGGGCTGAGGCAGCCCTGAACTCTGACCCCACAGGAGGCAAGCCGGCCAGGGGCCCCAGGCTCAGAGCGCATCCTCCTAGACATCCTGGAGCATGACTGGCGGGAGGCGCAGGACAGCAGGCAGGAGCTGTGTCAGAAGCTGCACACCGTGCAGGGGGAGCTGCAGTGGGCCGAGGAGCTGCGGGACAAGGTAGGACATCTCCCCCCTCCCCTCGCACCTGCCTTGCCCCCACCTGCCTTCTTCTTTTTTAACATCTTTATAACTGCTTTACAATGGTGTGTTAGTTTCTGCTTTATAACAAAGTGGATCAGTTATACATACACATATATCCCCATATCTCTTCCCTCTGGCGTCTCCCTCCCCCCCACCCTCCCACCCGCCTTCTTGCTAACCACCTGGGGAGGGCATCACCAGTTTGCTTCAGCCAGCCTTCCCCCAGCACCCGCTGTGCGCCAAGTCCTGTGCCCAGAACTGTGCGCTCATTTGCTCTCAAATATGTATCGAGATCGATGGGTGAGCGGAACAAAGGTCCCTGCTCCCGGGGAGGGCAGGTTCTAGCAGGGGAGACAAACAGGACGCCATACACGTAATCCGCAGTCCATCACCTCATGTCACAGAGGGCGATGAGTGCTGTGGAACGAGTAGAGCGGGGTAAGGGGGCAGATTGCACTTGAAATGGGGAGGCCCAGGTTGGCTGGGACGGGGTTGTTATCCCCATTTTACAGATCAGGCAGCTGAGGCCCAGTGAGGTGATGTCAGTCAGTGGCCCAGGCCACCCAGCTGGGGAGGTGGGCACTTGTTATTGGGGCTCAGGCCTCTCTCCCTGGACCTGCTGGACACCAGCTGGTTAGCTGCCCCTGTCCCCAGCCCTGGGGTCCGGCCTGGGCGCGTCCCACCCCGCTCCGCCTGCCCACAGTACCTGCAGGAGATGGAGGACCTGCGGCTGAAGCACCGTACGCTGCAGAAAGACTGTGACCTGTATAAGCACCGCATGGCCACCGTCCTGGCCCAGCTGGAGGAGATCGAGAAGGAGCGGGACCAGGTGAGCCCGGCCTGCAGTGTGCCCGGCCCTGGTTTTCGTCCAGGGGAAGATGACGAGAGGCAGACGGGACTGGAATTGTAGACAGAGATGAGCAGTACCCTTATCAGTTTAGGAGGGGACAAGTAGGCCAGGAGAAACAGACAGGGGGCCTGAGATGTACCAGCCCACCCCCTCAACACACCTGCCTCACTGGGCTCTTGTGACAGGTATGAAAGTTGGTCCTGGCGGCCTTCGCGTCTGAATCCCTTGTTCTCCCTGCCTCAAGGGCAAGGCCTACACAGTGGGAGGTACTTACAGATACTTGCTGGTGAAGAAATCCTCAAAAGTTCTGGCTCCCAGGCCCTGGGTACCATAGCCCTCATCTCCTGAGGCCATAGGGTAGGCTGAGGACCTCGGGCCAGTTCCTCCGGGCCCGCAGCCCTCCTTGCGTGAGGCTCCCCATGCGGGAAGGGCAGGAGGTTTTGTCCTTGGACCACGTTTGAATCCCACTAGAGGAGTTGAAGTGTACACGTGAGAATAGGCCTCAGGATCCCCTGGAGGGCCTGGTGAAAATGCAGATTTGAGGCGTCGTCCCCAGACATTCTGATTCGTGTGGTCTGGGGTGGGCTCAGGGATGTGCGCTTCACCTGCCTGCTCCCAGCCTGTGGGTCTCTGGCCCCAGCTCCCTCTGAGACAATGGGTAGCAGGTCCTGGCCATGGGCCCAGCTCTCAGGGACCCTGGTCTTCACTGTGGGGAAAGGCACTTTGGGTGCACTGGGCTGGATTTGAACCCTGAAGGCTGGGAATAAAGACCCCTGCACCCAGTGGGTCCCACAGAAGAGTTCTAAGTTGTTTTGGGGAAACGGTACGCGCCTGGACTCTGCAACTCTGTCCCTGCTGGCTTGGTGTCCATGTCTGTAAAATGAGAATAGTGAGAATCTCTAAGTCGGAGAGTTAGTGTGAAGATTAAATGAGCTGATACTTAACACAGAGGGCCCGGCACCCAGGAGGTCCTTAAGAAACGTTAGCTGCTGTTCCTGTTGCCACCCCCGCATCTGAGAGGTCAGAGGCCAGGACAGCTGAGCCGATGCGGCTCCTCAGCTGCTGGCCCAACGCCCTCCCTGCCCTCTCTCACCAGGCCATCCAGAGCCGAGACCGGATCCAGCTGCAGTACTCACAGAGCCTCATCGAGAAGGACCAGTACCGGAAGCAGGTCCGGGGCCTGGAGGCCGAGCGGGATGAGCTGCTGACCGCGCTCACCAGCCTGGAGGGCGCCAAGGCCCTGCTGGAGGCGCAGCTGCAGCGGGTCCAGGGTGGCCCCTACCTCAAGGTGAGCAGCGTCAGGAACCCAAGCTGGAGCTCTTGGCCAGGGCGGGACCTGGTGGGAGAACTCAGCTGGGGGTGGGGACAGGGGGACCCACTGGGAGTCCTCAGCTGGGCCTGGGAAGATGCAGGTTCTGGGAGGAAATACGTGGGTCTTGGCTGGAGCCCTCACCCAAGGTCAAGAACATGCCAGTCTTGGAGGGCCCTGTTGGCCAGGGTGGACAAAATGTTGCTCGGGTAGTTGTGGGTTGGTGTATCAGGGAACAAGACAGGAGCATGGGAGTCTCTGAGTTTCTGGAGTTGCACCTGGGGCACAAAGGATGGTTTGAAGCCTGGCTTAGCATATACTTGGAGAAGCCCGGCTGCCCGAGGGCCTGTGAGCATCTTAGAATGCAAAATGTGGGCCCTAGAAGTCCCTCAGAGACCAGCTAGTCCAGTTCCCTCATTGCACAGGGCCCAGAGAGGGTCAGAGGCTTGCCCGAGATCACACAGCCAGCCAGCGGTGGAGCTGAGCCCCCAGATCCCTTATAAACCAGACACTGGCTCTCAGATCTCTCCCTGGAACTCTGCCTTTTTCTATCTTGGGTTTGCTTAAAGATGATCAGTTGAGTTTGAAGCTTGAAGAAATAGAACAAAGGAAGTGTGAATCTGTGATTTCTGACTTTTAAAAATCCTCAGTGGCTTTTAGGTAAAGGCAAAACCCCTTACCGTGCCCTAGAGGCCCTACAGGGTGCCCCTCCGCCCCTGAGCCTGGTTCTCTCGGTCTCAGCCTTTTAATTCCTGGAACGTGTCACAGTGCTGCCTCAGGGCCTTTGCACATACTGTTCCATCTGCCTAGACCATCCGCCCCAACTTTCACACCTCCTTATCCTTGAGTTCTCAGTTCCAACCACACTTTCTCTGGAAAGCGCTCTTATGCCCCCGGCTGGGTGGGGCCTTTGAGTGCCTTCCCCACCCTGGCTACCTTCCTGCCTGGCCCTCCTGGCCGCTGAGCCTTACTTCCTTCATCTATCTGCTTGTTTATAGCTTATCTCCTCCACTAGGGTGTGAGCTCCACAAGGGCAGAGATCCAGCCCTCCTTCCCCACCACATCCCTGTTCCCAGCAGGTGTTGAGAAAATGGCAGGGGCTGGCCCTGGCCCAGGGCTGCTGACCTCTCCCCACCCCCTCCCTCTCCCAGGCCTGCGCCTCTTCCCATTCCCTGTGCTCCAACCTCAGCAGCACCTGGAGCCTGAGCGAGTTCCCCTGCCCGCTGGGAGGCCCTGAAGCAGCGGGGGAGGCGGCTGCCACAGGGGGATCTGAGCCCCACACCTCGGTAAGACACCTGCCCTAGCCCGGCCATGGCGGGTATGGATGGCCGTCGTAGAATTCCTGACACGTAGAGTACTCTCCAGTTTGCTGACAGTTCGGTTTCACACGAGAGGAAATCGAGGCCCACGAAGGCCGAGTGCCTTGTTTAAGCGCACGCAGAGCCAGCTCAGTGCTGGGCCTGGGCCTGGGCGACGGGAGAGCTGGGGAGCCACTCACATGCCCATGACCTTGCAGAGCCTACCCCTCGGCTCTGGGCCCTAGTTCCCATCTGTGAAATGGGCACAAACTAGGTACGATGAGTTGTGGGCAGGTCCCGTGGGGGTGATCAGGCCCTGCTGTGGCTTTGCAGGAGGAGGCCACGGACAGCGAGAAGGAAATCAACCGGCTCTCCATCCTGCCCTTCCCCCCCAGCGCCGGCTCCATCCTCCGCCGGCAGCGGGAGGAGGATCCCGCACCCCCTAAGAGGTAAACAGCTTCCTCCCAGGATCCCTGATGCCAGAGTCAGGTCCAGGCTGTCACCTCCCTTTACTGCCCTTAAATGGCTGGAGCTCTGGAAACCCAGGTTGCAGGAGTCATAGGCATGAATGAGGTCAGGGGTTAAGACAAGGTCAAAGGGCAGAGTGGGCTCAGTCCCTGATGAGCACCTTGACATGAAAGTCACTGGGGGTCAAGCCTCAAAGATCCTTAATCCAGGGGGAAGCCTGGGTGGTTCAGGGCTAGGAGACATGGAGGAAGTTCCCAGGGGTCAGGGACCTCAAGCAAGAAAGTCAGGCCCCAGATTCAAGCAGCAGCAGAAAATGGGGGCCAGAAAAACTGAGCCGTGTCACTGATGGCAAGACGAAGGGCAGGAGACGCCTCCTGGCATGTGTCGCCCGTCATGGGCTTGGTCCGATGGATGAACTTGCCATGATAGGTGTGTGATGGGGAGATCATGGTCTAGTGTTGGAGGGAGGCAGAGCCCAGAGTCACGAATGACGAAGGTAGAAAGTGAGGCTGAGGTGGGGTGTGAGAAGTCAGGGCAGCCTTCCGGGAGGGGGTGGCATTAAAGGACAGGCTAGGGCATTCTAGGTGGAAGAGCCGGGCAGAGGTCAGGATGTTAGCTTCTCCAGTGTGTTTAGGGGACTGGGTGGCACGAGTGCACTGTGCCTGAGATCCCTCCCGGGGTCTAGCCTGCACGTGCTTGGGGGTTGCGGGACATTTGGGAGGCACTGGAGCGCCGTGCTCAGTGCAGGCCCCTCTCGCCCTCTCTCTGCGCAGGTCCTTTAGCAGCATGTCGGACATCACAGGTAAAGGCCTGGGGACTCCGTGGGGAGGGCTCATCTGGGGGCCCACCTGAGGGCTATGCTGCCTGCTCTGCCCTTGGCCTGCGTCCCCCTCCCTGAGGCTTTGCTGTCCTCTGGCCGGGCAGGGAGGCTCTGCTTGGGAGGCCCTGGGGGAGTTGCTTCCCACCTCTCACCCCGAGCCCACCCTGGTCCTCTCTCCTGGTCCCGGCTGTGCTCTATGGGGCCCCTCAATTCCAGCCTGTCCTCCACGCTCTTCTGGGAAACTGAAGGGTCACCCTGGTCAGCCCGGGCCCAGCCCTGAGCCCCGTGAGTCCAACGTGTTCCAAGGGCCTCAAACCTGCCAAATCCCCAGGCCTCTGGGCCATGGGCCATCCCAGGGCTTGAGGGGCTCAACCCCGGGCCCTACCCCATGGCTCAGTCTGGCACCCCTAAACCTCACTCCTCCTCTCCAGGGAGTGTGACGCTTAAGCCCTGGTCCCCTGGCCTCTCCTCGTCCTCGTCCTCCGACAGCGTGTGGCCTTTGGGAAAGCCGGAGGGCCTTCTGGCCAGAGGCTGTGGCCTGGATCTCCTCAACAGGTACTGCAGCTGCCTGGGGGGGGGGTGTGTGGAGCTGGGGGCTAGTTCGGGTTCCCAGAGAGGGGCGAGCAGGGGCGAAGCCTTCGCCTCACGGCTGTCACACCATTAAGGTCTTTAGACAGAGTCACACGTCGGATTCATATGCCGTCACCACCGCTTATCGTCTGGGAGACTTGGGCTGGTCCCTTCACCTCCCTGGGCCTCAGCTTGCTCACTGGCTAGAGGGCCACAGTGATGTCTTCCACAGGCGGCGTTCGGAGGCTTAGGACTCGTGGCAGCAGAGCCCCCCACTTTGCCAGGCGCGTGGTGGGTGGATGGTAGCTGTTACCCGTGCTGCTTGCCTGTCCTCGCGGCTTGGGGTTCCCAGCAGGACTGAGCCTCCCGGCACAGTTCACGCTGAGGGTGGGGTGGGGCCCCTGCAGCTGGGCTGGCCCCAGGCCCACAGCTGAAGTCATGCATCGCCTCGGCCCAGAGCGTGCTGCAGGCCGTGTGCTCTGTCCGTCTCGGTGGATGCGTGGTCTCCCTGCTCAAGACTGTCCGTGATCTCAGGAGGGCAGGAGATGGAGGAGGCCGGTCTGAGAATGTGGCCTTTGAACTCAGGAGCAGGCATGGGGGTGCCGCTGGGTGACGTGGAAGAAGAGAGAACAGAATCTGTTCAGGGATGGACCTGGAGTTTGGTGGTGACTGGAGCGTGAGGGTGGGGGAGGGGAAAGGCGAAAGGCTAGGGCAGACTTTGTGAGTCAGGATGGGGAAGTGTGGATTTTGGCTTCTGCACCCTGGGAGACCTGGTGGTGGCTGGGGGAGCTTAGCTATTACTAAATGCAGGGCCGGCTGCTGGCTGCCTTACAGCATTCCCTCTGTCCTGGGAGGCAGGCGTTATTATGATTACCCCTGTTTTGTAGAAGAGGAAACCGAGGCTCAGAGAGGTTAACTGACTTGCCTGAGGTCACACAGCTGGGACGTGCCAGGGCCAAGGTGCAGAGTGACCTGATCAGATTTGGGTTTTGGAGGGGGCATAGGAAGCGCTGGTGTCAGAGCTGGAATGCGGGGGATACTGATCCCAGAGTGCAGGTCACAGCAGAGCCAGGGGCCTCCTGCCTCCTGGAAGCAGCTTGGCCAGGCCCCTGCCCCCACTCTCACCCTCCGGCACAGGGCCCAGTGCGACATTGTTTCTCACTGTGCAGGACGTGCTTCTGGGGGAAGGGGCGGAGGCGCCTCCCTTCCTGCCTGCCTCGGCCCTTCCTCCCTTCCTCCGCTCAGGCCTGCAGCAGGGGTCCTGGCTGCTGTCCAGGGGGCGCTGGGATGCAGCAGAGGGAGCTGGAGGTTCTGGCCCAGCCCCCACCTGGGCCCCATGATCACGTGGGGCCACCTCTGCCGCCCACGAAGTTCCTGGGGAGGAGGGAGATGGGGGAAGAACGAAGACTGAGGTGGACCGGGAGAGAAAGGGGTGGAGCGATGGGAGGTCAGGGACTTCAGCGCCCTAAGGGGCTGGTGAGTGCTGTTTGCGTGTGTCCTGGGCTGGAGGCAGGGTTACAGCTCAGAGCACAGGGGGAAGAACAGACTTGGGAGCCAGCTGAAGTCCAGGCTCTGTCACTCGCTACCGTGGGGCCTTGGGCAAGTCATTTAATTTCTCAGTGCCTCAGTTTCCTGCTCTGTAAAATGGGTTCACAATAGTGCCTGTCCCCTGGGGTCATTGTTGGGGGTTCCGGTACTCCTCCTACTAGAGCGCTTAGTACAGTGCCTGGCTCGCGGCGAGCGGGAAGCTAGCTCTCAGCTATTATTATTGGTGCTGTTGTGGCTTAACCCTCAGGGTAGCCCTGCAAGCCCCATTATACAGATGAGGAAAATGAGGCTCAGAGTCAGGAATGTGTCCCATGGCCACTTGGTGGTGGAGCTGGGGCTTCTGTTGTCCCTTCCTCCTGTCGAAGCTGCTTTAACCTCGCACCCGTGTTGAGTGCCCACTGTGCTCTGGGCATTTCAGCCCTCTGCTCTCACCTGCCCCTCTTGGCTCCCAGGGCAGGATGGGAGACATGGATGGACAGGCAGAAAAAGTGAAAGTGAGGTGCTGAATGGGGAGGGCACTGGGAGAGTATTGGGGTGCTGTCTCCCGGGCAGGGCCACCCCTGTCCGCGCTTGTCACGTAGACATTGGGTCTCCAGCACTGGCCGACCCTGCACAGGGAGGGTTTGGATAGGTCATCACCTGACTCCACCACTCACCACGTGTGTAACCTTTGTCAAGTTATAACTTCCCCAGGGCCTCAGTTTCCCTCTTCTCTAATGTGGGGGGAATAACAGGCGGCTCCCGAGGGTTGTCGGGAGGATTCAGTGAGGCAATCTGTGTGACATGCTTAAGTGTCAACTTCAAAGGTCCCTGGCCTGCCTAGGGATCTTCCCACAGTGCCCTGGGGTAGGGCAACACTCATCCAGGCCACTTAGCCCATCACTGCTCAGGGCTGGCAGAGTGAAGGACTTGGCCCCATTCCCCTGTGACCCAACTCCTGACCTGACACTGGGGAAGTGTCCTGGGACCCCATCCTTTCCACCCCCCACAGGCAGGGTTGGGGTCAATCAGAGTGTGCTGCCTGAGACCCAGGAGTCCTGAGAGGCTGGAGCAGGCAGCCCCTGCCCCCTGCGCATTCTTTTCTCTTCCGAACCCACTTGTCTGCTGAGGCCTGGGGCTGAGGGACCTGGCCTGGACCCTGCCCCCAATGAACCGCCAGGTAGTAGCCTGGGGCTGTGGAGGCTCAGAGAAGTCACTTGGTCCCTTGGGGAGGTGGGCAAGGGCATCCTGAAGGAGGAGATGCCTGAGCTGGGTCTCAGTGCCTGAGCTGGGTCTCAGAGCAGCAGGAATTGGCAAGAAAAGCCTGAAAACTTGGGGTGGCTGAGAAATTGCCCTGATCCTGGAATTACAGGGACGGGAGGGGGCGTGCTTAGGCAGGGGTGGGTGGCGAGCAGGTCGGTCCTGGAGGGCCTGGATGCGGGCTGCCCGCTGGGCCCTCGACTGGGGAAGCTGTGATAGTCAATTGTCTGTGGGTTTGAAATGGGTGGGGAAATGGGGCCACAGAGAGGTGACTAGTCCTGAATCGTACCTGATGACAGTGAATATCTATTATTGAGCACTTAGATTCACTGGGCACTGTTCCAACAACGTCCCATTTTTTTTTTTTAAAGTAATTTTATTTTATTGATTGATTGATTGATTGGCTGCGTTGGGTCTTTGTTGCCGTGCACGGGCTTTCTCTAGTTGTGACGAGTGGGGGCTACTCTTTGTTGCGGTGTGCGGGCTTCTCATTGTGGTGGCTTCTCTTGTTGCGGAACATGGGCTCTAGGCACACGGTCTCAGTAGTTGTGGTTCGCGGTCTCAGTCGTTGTGGCTCACGGGCTCTAGAGCACAGGCTCAGTAGTTGTGGTGCGCGGGCTTAGTTGTTCCGCGGCATGTGGGATCTTCCCAGACCAAGGATCGAACCTGTGTCCCCTGCACTGGCGGGCGGATTCTTAACCACTGCGCCACCGGGGAAGTCCCATGTCCCATGTTTTAACTCATTGAGTTGTACAATGAGGTAGGTAGATGCAGGTGGGACTGCTGAGAACGAGGCAAGCAACCTGGCCGCCTGGCCCCAGAGTTCCTGCTGGTGCCCTCCATGCCACTTTTCTCAAGCTCTTCTGACCACAGCCCTCCACGTGAGAAACCCAGTACATGTACCTGAAGCAAAAGGGTTACAGGAAGGTAGTTGGATTTACTTGAAGGGAGGCAGGCTTATGTTTTCTATTCCATTCCATTAAAAAACAGTGCTGGTCATGACCCAGTGAATTTCACAACCCATTTAGTTGGAAGGCCCTGCAGCCCTCTGATTTCCACCTCTACCTGCATTATCTCTATATGGGACCCTCACACCCACAGTGGGAGACGGGTGCCGTCATCGTTCTTGCTTTAGGGATGCGGGGACAGAATCAAGTGGCCAGCTCACTTGTCCAAAGCTAGGCCACAGCGAATGCTGGGGTTGGAGCTGGACTGTGTGGCTTCAGCCAGCGGGCCATTGCGCAGCATAGCCAGGCCTGGCCTCGGGCCTCCTGTCTCTGCCGAGGCCTTTCTGTGCCACACTGATGTGGCCAGGACAGTCCCGGGGCTGAAGGAGCCTGTAAAGGCAGCCCTGATGCCTCTAGCACCGTGTCTAGCCCCAGCCCCTGGGGCCTGGCTCTCTGTTTGGACTGAGGGGGCAGGAGCCAAGTCGGACTCCCCAGGGCCAGGGTTCCCCCCCTGCATGGGTGCTGATTGGGTTAAGGTCTTTGCAGCCTTGCCCACCCCGGGCTGGCAGCAGGGGGCAGTGTGGCCCTGTGGCTGCAGCTGCCAGGGTGGGTGGGGAGGCGAGTGAACGCCTGGGTTCTTCCTGGGCCCCCTCTCCAGCTGGGGCACACCCATGGACCCTGGTCTCTCTTCTTCCCCAGAACTGTGGGGGCCCATGGGGAGACTTGTGGTCAGTTGTCACTTAGTCTGGCCACAGGGCCTCACCACTTCTCATCCGGGGACACGCAGAGCGCTGCCATGATGGGGGTTTGGTGACTCACTGCCCATGAGAGGAAGGCCAGGCGCCTTCATTCCGAGCCCTCCATAGGCTGGCTCCAGCTTGCCTTTTCTGGGAGTTAATTAGGGCAAGGAGCTTAGCACGGTGTCTGGCACATGGGAAGCACCCAGGGTTTCCTGCTACTATTATTGTTGTTGTTATTAAGTTCTTCCACACTGTATCCTGTATCCTGTCCTCCACACCTTTGCCCATGCCAGCTCTTCAGCCTGGAGCCGTGTGCTCTCTGTTGGGTCCCGAAGTGCTTCTAGTTTTCACCACGATGTATGTAGCCCAGCTGCTGCTTCCTCTGGGAAGCCCCTCCCCTGTGCGCTGCCACGGCCAGCAGTAACCATCTCTGATCTGTTGTGATCTAAAGGTGACCTCCCGCCCTAGACTATGAGCATAACAAGCTTATATTAGTCATCTGCTATGTGCCAGACACTGTGTTTGGTGGTAGGGATCTGAACATGACAGCAGGCTTATTCTCAGGGCGT
Source organism: Stenella coeruleoalba (assembly GCF_951394435.1). Taxonomy (NCBI): domain Eukaryota; kingdom Metazoa; phylum Chordata; class Mammalia; order Artiodactyla; family Delphinidae; genus Stenella; species Stenella coeruleoalba. Next base: position 10,686,615 of record NC_137157.1, read on the forward strand.
TCTTTCTGAGCGAGGCAACAAATGGGAAAATACAAAAACGCGGGGCTTCAGCAGGAAGCTCCGCCTCACCATGTGCAGGGGTTGGGGAGGGAGAGGTCGCTTTTGACCTGAGCTTTGAAGGATGAGCAGAATTTGCCAGGCAGAGAAGAAGGGGGTGGGCATTCCCTGCAGGTGCAGTGGCCCGAGGTGGGAGTCATGGCATCCTTGGGGAATCACTATGGTTCTCCAAGAATGTTGAACTGAATCAAAATACTGAACGCTAATTCCCATCTCCTTTCTCTCTTCTCAGGTCTCTGGCCATCCGACTGTCTGGCTGGAGCCCCCCGGGGGGGCCTGAGCCCCAGGACAAGGGACTAGATGGCCTGTCGTTCCTCGGGGACAGCTGGTCTGGGGCTGTCGTTCGGAGGGTGCTCTCTGGGCCCGGATCGGCCAGGGTGGAACCAAGAGAGGTGAGGCCCCGCCCCTCTGAGCTGGGGGCGGGGTCAGTGCTTTAGTTGGGGATAGATACCCTCTGATTGGTGGATCTAGGTCACTGGGCGGAGTTTCTACGGATTGGCCGAAGCTGAGGCGGGCTCAGTGACTAGCGGCTGGTTGCCCCGCCTCAGCCAGCATCAAGTGAAATCTGATTGGGCAGGGACTGGGAGGTGGGGCAGATTGACTGAACCTGGACACATCCCCACCCTTACACGTGGGAAAGACCAGACTGAGACAGGCTGGGTGAGGAGGGCAGTTGCCAAGAGCAGTGTCTGACTGGGCACCACTCTGTGAGGTGGGGGCAGCTGAATTTTGAGACATGGTCACCCCCACACCCGATGTCCTCCAGCCCCAGGGCTGTCTTCGGAAGCCCTGGGAAACTCAGTTCCCTCCCTGCCTGGGTTTTCTCCCAGCCAAGGGCAGAGGCTGCTGGCTTGGAGCGGGCAGTCCTGGAAGGCGAGGCGCAGCAGAGAACCTTGCCCTGGAACCAGACATCCACACTCCCTCTGATGGACTTCAAGGGTAAATCTGGCCTGGGGGGAGGGACCTAGAAGGTCAGAACTGAGGGCCCAAGAGAAGACTCATCTGGTCCATAGTGTGGGTGGGACAGCCAAGGCCTGAGAGGGGGGTGCTCCGCCTCCTGACCCCTGGCAGTTCCCTTCCCTCCCACAACCCTGCCTTCTTGCCGGTTGTCCTTGTGCCCTTCCTCTGTCTTGTCCTCAGTAAACAGCTTACAGTGAAAGGAGCACTGGATAGGAGTCCGGAGACCTGGGTTCGGGTCCTGGTTCTGTCCCGAGTGGGCTTGGTGGCTTTGGGCCAGTCCCCCACCCTCTCTGGGCCTTGGACTCTCACTTTAAGAAGGGGAAGGTGGGGACTTCCCTGGTGGGCCAGTGGCTGGGACTCCTCGCTCCCAATGCAGCGGGCCTGGGTTCGATTGCTGCTCGGGGAGCTGGATCCGCGTGCCACAACTAAAGATCCCGCATGCCACAACTAAAGATCCCGCATGCTGCAACTAAGACCTGGCGCAGCCGAATAAATGAATAAATATTAAAAAAAAAAAAAGAAGGGGAAGGTGGGGTCCTGGCCGCTCAGGCCTCGAGAGGGCCACATTTGTGGCCTTTCTGAGGCTGATGCCTGACTTTCCCCTCTCCTTATCCTCCTTGCTGCCCCCTGCCTGTCCATGCCCAGCCTGCCAGTCCTTCCATGAGGCCCTAGACGCCTGGGTGAAGAGGCCGGGGGCTGAGCCCTTCTACATTCGAGCCAACCTCACCCTGCCTGAGCGGACCGACCCCCATGCCCTGTGCGTGAAAGCCCAGGAGATCCTGCGGCTGGTGGACCCGGCGTACAAGCGGCGGCAGGAGTGGTTCTGCACGCGGGTTGACCCCCTCACGCTGCGGGACCTGGACCGGGGCACTGTGCCCAATTATCAGAGGTGACACTTCCAGCAGCCCTGGGAGCTGGGACTGGGATGGGGGACTCTTTCTCCCTCCTTCAGTCCCTCGCCATCCTCTGGGACAGGAATGGGGGGCTGGAGGAGAGAAGGTGAGGGGCTCCCCTTCTCCCTACAAACGCGTGACACGACCCCCTTACACAGAGCCCAGCAGCTCCTAGAAGTTCAGGAGAAATGCCTGCCCTCCAGCCGACACCGGGGGCCCCGCAGTAATGTAAGCAGGGCTGGGGGGGCAGGGCGAGGGCCTGGGGAAGGGGTACTGAGGGGGGCCCCAAAAGGGAGCGGACAGGCTCCATTATCCGGGAGCTGGGGGAGGAGACCCCCCCCATGCTTGGTGGCTCGTCTTCCTGGTGAGCTTCCTGGTTGCCTCTCCACCCAGACTGGTTGATCCTCTCCGATGTGTCCAGCAAAGAGAACAACAGGGCTCCCGTCTGGGTAGTTGAGAAGGGGAGGTGAGGAAGTGTGCCCGCTGCCCAGGAGCATGTGTGGCACGTGGTGAGCACTTAACGGAACAACAGTCACACCCCTTCTCTAATCCCTGGACCAGGGCTGGGCTGGGTGATGGCCCCCACTGTGCGCCTGGGCTGAGTGAGGCTCAGAGAGGTTAAAGCGGTCTCAAGAGCCCACGGTGCTAGAGAGAAGGTGGAGAGCCTGGGCTCTGGAGCCAGGCCACCCAGATTTGCATCCCTGCTCTGCTCCTTCTCAGCCTGTGACCTTGGACACCCACGGGACCCTCCCTTGAGGCTCTGTTTCCTCATCTGTAAAATGGGGGGATTATGCTGCCTGCCTCTTGGGTTCGTGCACGTGGGATCTAGTTAGTGTCTGTCACGTTGTAGGCTTTCAACACCTGTCAGCTATTGGTATAATTAGTGCTGTCCATATTGGTTTCTGTAATCTATCTACCCAATGTCACATTGCTAATTCATTGGAAGAGACCCCAGAGTTTGTCTCTTATGTCTTATTCTGGACCTCGGTTTTCAGTCTCTAAAGTGGGGGCAGACCTAAGGCTCCTCTAGCTCTAACTGGGTCTGACAGTCTTGCTTCCCTTGGTCCCTAGTGATGGTTGCCCTTCCCTGCCTCGGGGGCTGTGCTGGGCCGGGTGGGGGCAGGGTAAAGCCTGGTGGGGAGGGGGCTCTTGTGCTGACCCATGAGCCTGGACAGTAGTGGCAGCGGGGCCCTCTCTCCCTGAGAGTGGGATGGAGCTGAGCTCTCAGGTGCCCCTCTTTCCCTACCCGTTCCCCAGCTGAAGAAGCGAGCCCTGGACCAGCTGCGGCTGGTGAAGCCCAAGCATGTGGGGAGTCCTGCTGGGGACTCCCCGGAGCAGCTGCTGCTGGAGCCCTGCTCAGGTGCGTGCGCAGGTGTGAAGATGCAGCCCGTGCTGCTCACGGGGCCCAGGAGTGTGCACATCTGGGTGTCCTCGGCCTTGGTGGGCCCTTTGGCCTGGAAGGGCCTGGGTTCCGGTGGGGGGCAGGGCCCATGCCAGGGGCCTGGTGGGAGATGGGCCACCAGGGTTGAGGGAGCTGTCTATGTCCAGGTGTGACTGTGGGTCTGGGTGAGTTTAGGGCACGCACGAGCACGGGCCTCTCCTTATCCTGCAAAGCATGCGTAGCTGTGTTTCTTGCCTGTGTGTGGTGGCAGGTGCCCTGACGACCCCAGAGGGAGTTTCTGGAGGCAGGAGGGTGAGGCCTTGGGCCAGAGAAGGGAAGAGGGGCTGGGGGAGCCCAGATGAGGGAATAGCAATTCTGAGGGGCAAGGAGGAGAGGGTGGTTAGGGAAGACTTCCTGGAAGGGAGGTTGTTTGAACTGGGGCCTTCACTGATGAAGAGGAGTTTGTGCCGGGCAGAAGGCACAGCTCGTGTGAAGGCTCAGAGGCATGGCTGCATGTACTGTGTTTGGAGGACACTGAGTACAGCAAGTGCATAACTCTGTCATGTGTGTGGCAGTGAGGAGGAGAGAGGGGAGACGGGAGGGGGGAGGGGGAAGGGGTCCCCGGGGGAGGGGGAGGGGTCCCCGCCTACCTGGGGACCTGGGAAAGCATGACCTGGGCTCTGAAAGGAGAGTTAACTGGGCCACCCCAGGGCATGCAAAGGCCCTGTGACTAGAGCTGCTGAGCTGTGAGGCAGGAATGGAGTCTGTTGTGAGGGGCACTTGGCTCGCGGCTTCTCCAGGCCCCGGCAGGTCTGGCTCACCCACGAGGAGGATGTGGTTTTCTTCCTGAGAGCTGTGGGGAGTCACTGGTACGTTGAAAGCAGGGGAGTTACAGGATCTGACCTCAGTTTTAAAGCGTCCCTGCAGCTGCTGAGAGGATAATGGCCTGTAGGGGACAAGGGTGAGGCAGGGGATGGGGCGGAGTCTCCTGCGAGGGTCCCAGGTCCCAGCGAGGGAGGGGGCAGCTCTGCTGTGTGTAGGAGGAGCAGCAGGGCTTAGGAAGGGAAAGAAGTTAGGGGCCTTGAGAGTATCAAGGGGCCTGGCTGCCCTAGGAAAGAGGAGCTGGGGCCCTGCCTGCACCCCCATCTCTTCACACTGCCTTCCCTGCCCAGAGCCAGAGCGGAGCCTCAAGCCCTATAGCCTGGTACGGCCCCTGCTGGTTTCTGCCCTGCGGCCCGTGGTGCTCTTGCCTGAGTGCCTGGCGCCCAGGCTCATCCGCAACCTCCTAGACCTGCCCAGTTCCCGGCTGGACTTTCAAGTGTGCCCAGCAGGTGAGCCTGCATGCCCGGAGAGGGGAGGGCTGGGTGGCACCCTGGGGCAGCCAGGCCCACTGGCCCTTCGTTCCTACCTTTCCCTGCCTGTAGAAAGCCTCTCTGGGGAGGAACAGTGCACATCGTCAGCGCCCGGAGCCCCCAAGGCCCGACCTGCCACCCCTGGGCTGGGCAGCAGGATCCGTGCCATCCAGGAGTCTGTCGGGAAGGTAGGTGCTTGGGGTGGGGTGGGGAATGCCCTCTGGGCCCAAGAGCAGAGTCTGAGTGCAGAGTGACCCTGGGCAAGTCCCTTTCCTTCCGTGGGCCTGTTTCCTCACCTGTGAGATGGGTGGCCTGGGGCAGTCGACCTCATGTGGGTCACCCTGGAGAATTTGGCTGGTACATTTCACCTGTTTGTCTTTGCCTTCAAACTTGCCTCTTCCCTGGGAGCTGGGGCTGCCGGGGTCAGCTCCATCCTACAGATAGGGAGGCTGAGGTCCAGTGGGGGGAAGTGACTTATTTCCCTGGGTCTTGGCCCTTCCCCTCCAGTTCTTTCCTTGTTGCCAAGGTCCCCCTGGATGCAGAAGCAGGACCCTGTAGGGGGCTGTGTTATGGGGCCCAGTCAGGGGGCAGGGAGCTTAGGGTCTCTGGCCTGAGAGTAAAATGTAGCCTTGACCCCCGGAGAAGAAGCACTGCCTGTTGGAGCTGGGTGCTCGGGGCGTGCGGGAGCTGGTCCAGAACGAGATCTACCCCATCGTCATCCACGTGGAGGTGACTGACAAGAATGTCCGGGAAGTCAGGTGAGATGGGCCGGGAGGATGGGAAGGACCCCAGCGCTTCCCCCTCTTTGGGTGCCTGTGTCTCTGTCTCTGTCCTTCTCTCTCCATCTCTTCCTCTTCTCCATCTCTTTGCTTGCCTTCTGTCTCTCTCTCTGTCTCCCGCTGTCCATCCTCTCCCTCTGACTCTCCTGTCTTACTCTGTCCCTCTCTCTCTGTCTCACTGTCTATCTTTATCCCCCACGCTGACCACCGCCCACCTTCCTCTCTCTCGGCAGGGGTCTACTGGGCCGGCCGGGCTGGCGGGACTCAGAGCTGCTGCGGCAATGCCGAGGCTCGGAGCAGGTGCTCTGGGGGCTGCCCTGCTCCTGGGTGCAGGTGGCGGCCCACGAGTGGGGCCACTCAGAGGAGCTGGCCAAGGTGGTGCGTGGCCGCATCCTGCAGGAGCAGGCCCGCCTCGTGTGGGTGGAGCATGGCAGCGGCAGAGGCGGCAGCAGCAGCAGCGAGGCCTGAGGAGTCCCCTCCGACGCCTGTGCGTTCCTCACGCACTTCAGAAACGGCCCCCGGCGGGGACCCTGGTGTGTGCAGTGGAGCTGGGTCCTCCCCATCCTGAGCCTTCCTAGACCCTGAGACACTCGGCGTGGGGCCCTTGGCTCTGGGCTCCGGGCTCTCTCACCTGGAGGAGCCCCCGGGGCAGAGCTCCCTCCCATCCCTGTACTTGCTGCTCTGGGCCTTCCCGTGGCCCCGTGTCTCCACGGACCCATCTCATGGGTCTCATGCACACGTCTGTGTCCTCTCCCTCGTCGCTCACCTTGGAGCATCTGCGTTCTCACCCCTGTGCACTGGTTTGCACACCCAAGTTCCCATGGGGCCGGCTCGCGTCTGCCCCTCCCCCTGGCACACGAGGTCTCCGGGCTCCACAGCCTCTTCTGCTCACAGGAGCCCTGAGCCCGTCATGCGTGGTGCCCACCCGTCCAGCTCACATCTCTTGCGTATACCTCCACGGGGGCGTTGTGGCTTCCCGGGTCCACTGTCACCTGTGCCCCTCGTGTCTTCCTGTCACACGTGTGTCTGTGGTTCTCCCCTGTGTAAATATCATGCCCCCACCCCCGTGACCCTTGAGCACTGACCCGCGTGTGTTCCCGGTGAGCACGCCCAGGACCATGTTCTCACGGCGCCTGTACCCGGCCCTGCCTCCTGGAGGGACGGCCGGGGAGGGGGCCGGCTGCCCCGTTATCAGAATGTACAGCTCGTAGATTTTTAACGGGCCTTTTTCACTTAGAAGCTGCACATCATGGAGCATTAAACAGTTTGTCATAGAAGCTGGTGGCGTTTTGCTTGCTTGCATCCCTGGCCCGGGGCCCCCTTTCCATCCCCCGCACTTGTTGCCACCACGAGCTCAGGTTGATACCACCTTTCAGGTTCCCGCTCTCCCGTGGGGAGGGTCAGATTTCGCTCCTGACTCATCCCGGAGCTGCCTGCCATCTGTGCTGGCATCACCTTACCTGCCCCGGAGTGACTGAAGGAGGGCCCCACAGATGGGCCACCCCTGCGCTCAGCTCTGCTCGTGTCTGATCATCTAAGGAGTGTCCCCTGGAGTGGGGATGCCAAGCCAGCAGCGTGTGGTCTTAGGCTAAGGGGCCCAGCTGCTGACTAAGGGCAAACCCTCAGTGTATTACCAGGTCCCTGAAACTGCTTCACTGGACAGGATGATCACCTCCAATGGGAGAAATCTAGGTGGCCTCACTGCAGGAGGTGCTGCTTGTGCTTGTGTTGTGGGATTCCTTTCTTCAGGAAGCACCTATTGGACTTCCATGCCTATATGTTCTTGGTCCTCCTGTGACTGTCCTCAGTCGCAGTGATGAATTTGGGCAGGCTCCTAGGAGGTTTTGGGGGAGTGGGTGTACTAGTTGGAGGGAACCTCAAGAGCAAAGGCTCAGAGGCAGAAAATGGGTTGAGATTGGCCACCTGGGGAGTGGTGGGAAATGAGGCTGAGAAGTCCAAGTCCAGGGGTCGGGGGCTGCTTAAATTGGAGGCCAGGCTCAGACACCAATTCCGCAAAGCCTGCCTGATTCTCCCAGCCCTTGGGAATCCTCCTGGGCCATGCCATGCTCTGCTTTGTGGCAGGGTGGTGGGTCTCTGTGGGTGGCTCTGGGCTCCCTGGCCATGGAGACTGGGTCACGCTCATTTGGGTAAACAGACCTCTCTACTTCCTTGCTGTGTGCCTGGTCTAGTGCTTGGTCTATGGACATATGAGTCTGGGTGAAGATGCAGGAGCCCAGCAGCTGGTCCCATCTTAGGTGCCCTTTCTATGGGGGTGGAGAAGCCCACCAATTCTTTAATCGTCACCAAGTCTTATTTTTGTCCCCATCTGACAAATGAAAGTAAAGTTCAGAGAGGTGAAGTAACTTGCCCAGAGTCACACAGCTAGGGAGAGCCCCAATCAGGATTTGAACCCTGGTTTGTGTGGCATGAAGCAGGGGCTCATCCCTTGGTGATGCCATTCTGAGAAGACAGACTGTGAAGGGGCCTGGCACGGGGCTGGCCCATAGAAGGGTGACTCAAAAGGGTTGCTTTTCCTTTCCTCTTCCTTTGTGGGGCTAATGCAATTCACCAGCCATCTGGTACTTTCTTGTGTTTAATTAACAAATATTGATTGAGCTCCTACCATGTGCCGGGCACTGTTCTAGGCACTGGGGATTCAGTGAATAAACAGAAATCCCTGCCCTGATATTCTCATGAGGAAGACAGACAATAAATAAAATGTACAGGATGTTGGAAGATGAAAAGTGCTATGGAGAAAACACAGCAGAAAAGGGGCCTGCTGCGAAGGACGGGGGAGAAGGGATTCCAACTTAAATAAAGTGGTCTGGGAAGGCTTCACATAGAAGACATTTTTGTGTAAACTTGAAAGAGGTGAGGGTGAGGTGTATGGATCTCTAGGGAGAGACCCAGGCAGGAACAGCATGTGCAAAGGTCCTGAGGTGGGTGTGTCCCTGAACTGGCCAGAAGCCCACTGGGTCTGGAGTGAGGAAGCAAGGGGAAGATGGTAGGATATGGGTTTGGAGGTAACAGGGTCCCCCTTACACAGGGCCTGTAGGCTGGTGTCTGATCTTTGACTTTAATCTGAGGGAGGTGGGAGCCATCAGGGTTCTAGCGGAGGGAGGACAAGATATGAGCGACCTTGTACAAAACAAGACGGAGGTGGTAGCTGCAGAAGGTCCTCTGTCCACTGGCCTGGCTGGGAGAGAGGCAGCAATAAAGACTGCTGAGCAAGATGGGCTGCAGTGGGCCACGGCAGGACAGGCACCCTCAGGGGCCTCTGGTGGGCCAGACGAGGGCCAGCGACCTGGGTTCTACCTGGCCCTGTGGCTGAGCTGCTGGATCATCTTAGATCATTCTCAGCCTTATGTGCCCAGCTATGAACTGGAAATAATTCTAACACTGTTGTGAAGACCAGAGGAACTGAGCTAACTACTGTGGGAGCCCAGAGGCTGGGAGGCTTCCTGGAGGAGGGAACCCTTGAGCTGAGCCTTGAAGTCCAAATAGAATTAAGCCTGGTGGAAGGAACGTGGGTGAGGATGGTGGGGGCTGGCGAAGAGCATCCAGGGCGAGGGACAGCGTGAGCAAAAGCTGGGAGGCTGGACACCAGAAGATACTGGGTATTGAGTGAGCTTAGCCGGGGGTCTCTGGGGAGTGGGAAGGCTGGAGGGCCCCTCCCTTCCATCTGGCATGGAGGGGTTGCTTTTTTTTATTTTTAATTATTTTTATTTTTATTTATTTATTTTAACATCTTTATTGGAGTATAATTGCCTTACAATGCTGTGTTAGTTTCTGCTTTACAACAAAGTGAATCAGTTATACATATGCATATGTTCCCATATCTCTTCCTTCTTGCGTCTCCGTCCCTCCCACCCTCCCTATCCCACCCCTCCAGGCGGTCACAAAGCACCGAGCTGATCTCCCTGTGCGATGCGGCTGCTTCCCACTAGCTATCTACCTGACGTTTGGTAGTGTATATATGTCCACGGCCTGGAGGGGTTGCTGTTGCCCCCACCCCCCCTGCAGCAGCGGGCAGGGCCGGGCTGTCCCTTCCGCCGGGGACACTTTTTCAGCCACCTCTGGGCTCTCCTGGGCCGGCCCCGCCCCTGGGCTGCCCTGGAGGCAGGGGCGGGGCCAGGCGCCCCAGAGCCGGCAGTGGGAGGGCGGGCCCGGGAGCAGGTGGAGGGCTGGCGGCAGCGGCAGCGGGGCTGCCATGGCTCGGCCTCCGGGTCCAGAGCACCGACTGCCACCTCTCCCCTCCTGGCCTGCCCCCCATGCCTGGCAGACCTTTGCCTTTGCCGGGGCTCCCGCCTGACCAGCCTCCCCTCCCCGTCTGGTTGGGATCTGGGGGCTGAGCCGTCTGGGGTCCCAGGGCCAATGCAGTGCCGGCTCCTCCGGGGCCTGGCTGGAGTCCTCCTCACCCTTCTGTGCATGGGGCTCCTCTCCCTACGGTACTACTCCAGCCCATCCCCGCAGGGCGTGCCGGAGACCCCCGGGCTGAGCCCGCCAAGCCCTCGGCCGCCGGAGCTGCAGCTGCACGATGTCTTCATCGCAGTCAAGACAACCCGGGCCTTCCACCGCTCCCGCCTGGAGCTGCTGCTCGACACGTGGGTCTCCAGGACCAGGGAACAGGTGACAAGCGGGTGACTGCGGGCCGCAGGAGTGGCCTCTGGTCTGAGGGGCTCACAGAGGACTTTCTACCGAGCTGGGGTCCCTGGCGGCCTCGAGGGAGAAGCTGCTCACCCACCTGCCCCACCTGGGCTGTCTTCTCGCTCCTTCCTGGGAGGACCGGGGGCTCCTGCGGCCCTGACTGTGTCCCTTGCTGGCCCCGGAGCCAGGCGCTTCTCAGGCCCACTGCTTCGTTTCTTTTAGGGCCAGGCTGGGCCCCTACCCCGGGCTCCTGGGTCCCTTCTGGGGGGTGGTCTCTCTATTCCCTGGTTATCCTGGCACAGGTTTCGTTCCTGCCCACTCTGGCCCAGCCTGGCATCGGGGGTAATGGGGGGTGTTGGGCAGCTGCGACAGAGGCCCCCGAGAGGTCCTGACTCTGACATGCGCCCAGGCCAGGCCGCCCCCTGTCCAGGCCCTGGGTGCTGTCCTTCTGCCCTGGCTGTGAGCGTGGAGCACAGGGACTGAGCCGCTGAAGAGGGGACAGTCTGGGGCGGGGGGGGGGGGGCTGTTCGGGGAGAGCGGCAGGGGGGCATCCTCTCAGAACTCCTGAGAGTCCCTGCCCCCACGCCTCTGCGGCCCAGGGTGTGCCCAGGGCGGTGCACCTCACCTCCTGTGCTCCATTTCCTGTGGGGCACTTTCCGAGCGAGGGAGGTGGGGCGTGTGCTGTGATGGTGGCGGCTGAGGTAGTGGTGGGCGAGAGGTCAGGGCAGAGGTCTGCCTGGCGTGTGGGATTGTGTGTGTGTGTGTGTACACCCGCGTGCATGCTCACCTGCACGGAGCCAGTGTCAGTGTTAGATGTGCCGTGACAAGAGGCGTGTGTGCCGCAGGGCTGCGTGGCTGCTGTCGTTCTGGGGAGGTGGCTGTGACACGCCGAGTCCCTTCTGGCTCTTGCCCTCCTCACATCCAGTGCCCTCCTCAAGCAAAGTCAGTGATTCGGGGGTGCTGGGAGTCATCCCTGGGGGAGGGAGATTCTCACACACACACACACACACACACACACACACACACTGTCCCCACTTCGGCTCAGTGGAAGTGACGAGCCTTCGGAGGGGGTTGGGGGCTCCTGGAGACCAAGGAGCGGGGGGGTGGTGCCTGGAAGAGGCCAGGGCCCCCTGGGGAGGGGGCAACCCTGCCCTGATTTCCTAGCACCCTGGATTAACCCTTTCCTTGCTGTACCCCCAGCACCCCAGGCTCCTCCCTGGGGCTCTGCACAGCTTCTCGTCTTGGGCAGATTCTGGTTCCACTGGCGGAAGTCGCCAAGCCTGGCCCTCCCCGCAGACCTTCCTGTTTATGGTGCTGTGTCTGTGTGTACCCGGGAGCATGGCCTCACGTGGTCAGAGGCCCTTTCCTGTCTCGTCTTGATCACTATGGTGGTGTGCTTGCTCCGGATGAGGAAACTGAGGCCAGAGAGGAGGAAGTGCTTGCCCCGAAGGCCTGAGGGGGCAGAGCCCAGTAGGAGCCGGCTGCCATCTCCCGCTGGGGCCCCTCCTTCTCTGCTGAGACCCGGGATCCCAGAGCTGCCTAGTCACTTGGGCCTCCAGCCTGGGTGTCTGGGCCTGGCAGGACCAGGCCGGCAGAGGAGAGGCAAGCAGCCCCCCGCTGTGCCCTGAGCTCAGCCCCAGATGCTAACCGGCTGCTCAGCATCTAAGTGACAGCATGTCGGTGCATCGCTCTGTGGAACCTTCACAATAACCCGAGTGGTAGGTATTGACAATCTCAGTTTACAGGTGAGGAAACTGAGCAAGGTTAAGCAGAGGTAGGAGATGAATTCACTCAGTTGGACACTCCCACCCACCCCCACCCCTGCCCCTAGCACAAGGGGCAGAGTCTAGAAATCTTGTCCTTTAAGGCAGGGTTGAAAAAAGGAAAGATACTCAGAGGAAGAGGAGAGGAGACAGAGAGACCCACTCCTGCCATTGCATCTGGGCCCCCTTCGTTTCCACCCTTTGGCTCATCTCTTCCTGTGACCTTGGCCAAGGCCTTCCACCGTTCAGCCTCAGCTTCCCCAGCCACACAGGGCAGGAGGGTCTCGGAACCTCTTTCAGCTCTGCTATCAGCAGCGGTCCTGAGCTGGTTAACTCCAGGGCTGGGCACCCGCCCCAGCTGGTTAAGGCAGCCGGGTGGCAGGTGGGCCTTTGTGGCAGCGAGCTGGGGCTCGTGTGGGGCCTTTGTCCCAGGCAAAGGGGGTGGGCTCGGGGAAGGCACGTTTTGTGATTCGGGGGGGGGGGTCTTCCTCTTCCCCACAGTCCTCGAGGAGGGCGGGTGGGGGATGGGGGAGGAACAATGGCCCCACATCTCCCCTCCTCTGCAGCAGATGGCCCCCGGCCACCCCTCCCCTGACCCCAGCAGGCTGTCTGTCCCTTTGTTCTCCCGCGAGGTTTTAACCATTGTCAGAGTCCCTCCTTGAACAAATCACATGCAACCTTCAGCTCGGAGGAAACTGCCCGCAGCTCTGTGCCAACCTCAGGATTCCCAGGGACCGAAACACCAGCCTCATGCACCCTGCTCAGCCCCCGGGCCCTGCTGCGGGGACCCCTCCCCTCCGCCTCCCCCCACCGATTCATTCACAGGCATTCCCTGGCCCATTTGGCCCACGCTCCAGACTTGAGAGGGTTCCGCTATCTGGGTGACTGTTTGGTGGCAAAGTTTGCCAGGGAGCAGGGCAAGAAAGGTCAGGCTCCCCCGGGGGCTGTGTTGAAAACAGACTTGGGGTAAGGCAGGACGGAGCAGGGAGAGCAGGGAAAAGGTGACCAGCGAAGCGGGCAGGAGGTGACGAGGGTGGGCTGGACCGAGGGCTGGCCGTGGAGGCTGGAGGGAGAGGGTGCACCCTGGGCAGTTTGAAAGTTGGGTGGACAGAATTTGTTGACAGACTGGATGTGGGTGTGAGAGAAAGAGAGGAGGCACGCTGACCCCAAGGTGTTGGGTTCCAGCAAGATGGGGAAGAGTGAGAGGAGCCCAGGTTCCGGGGGCGCTTGGGTGCTCGGTGTTGTCGCCCTCAGTCTGAGGTGCCTGCTAGACCCCCAGGGAAAAGTCTGGCTGTAGTGGGAGTTGAGGGCGGGGAGAGGTCCAGGCTAGGTTCAAATGCTAGCTCTCCTCCTGCCAACCGCACCGCCTTGCTCCATCACTCAGCTTCCGTTTTGCCATGTGCGAAGCGGACAGATCATAACACCTGTCTGGAGGTTTAGTGAGGTCATGGGGGACCAGGTGTATGAATGCTGTTGGTGGGTCACCTCTCCTACCTGGCAGATGTGCAGGGGCCCCGACACTTGCACAGGGAGTTTGCGTGGCTGTGAAAGTCGTGACCGTCTCTCTAAGTAGTTTGGTGTCCTAGCGTGTGGGTCTGTCTACTGAACAAGTGTTTAGGGTTCTGTATATGTGGAGGGGCCAAGCGGGACTGTGATGTGTGTGAGATGTGATGTGTGATGTGTGATGTGCGATGTGATGTGTGTGTGTGATATGATGTGTGATGTGTGTGTTATGTGATGTGTTTGTGTGTGATGTGATGTGTGATGTGATGTGTGTGTGATGTGATGTGTGATGTGATGTGTGTGTGATGTGATGTGTGATGTGTGTGTCCGTGATGTGTGTATGATGTGATGTGTGTGTGTGATGTGTGTGTGATGTGATGTGATGTGTGTGTGTGTGAGTGATGTGTGTGTGATGTGATGTGTGTGTGATGTGATGTGTGTGTGATGTGTGTGTTGATGTGATGTGTGTTATGTGATGTGTGTGTGTTGTGATGTGTGTGTGTGATGTGATGTGTGTGTGATGTGATGTGTTTGTGTGTGATGTGTGATGTGTTTGTGATGTGTGTGATGTGATGTGTGATGTGTGTGTGATGTGATGTTTGTGTGATGTGTGTGTGTGATGTGATATGTGTTATGTGATGTGTGTGTGATGTGATGTGTGCGTGTGATGTGTGTGTGATGTGATGTGTGTGTATGTGTGATGTGTGTGTGATGTGATATGTGATGTGTGTGTGTGTGTGTGTGTGTGTGTGTGTGTGGTTGATGAAGGTGCGATTCTGCTAAGGGTGTGTGACTCTGGTAGGGACCCTGTGGGTGCTGGTCTGTAAGGGGGCTGAGTGTGAGCCTGATGGGCTGGTGTATACCGCGAAGTTGTACAAAAGCTGGGTTGTGTGTGTTGTATGGCGGGGGTGGGTTGGGTAGTTGAGAAAGTCATGTTGTCCTAAAGGAGCGTGTGACTGTGAGAGGGGTGTGTGTCCATCACTGAAGGAGGACAGAGGTCTGCCATGTGTGTATCCACCTGGACTTGGCTGTGGTGGGCTGTGGGCTGCCCGGGACTCTCCTTGGCCAACCCCAGTCCTGATTCCTTTCTCCTTCCTAGACGTTCATCTTCACCGACAGCCTGGATGAAGGCCTCCAGGAGAGACTGGGTAACTCTGGGTGGGTTGGGGGCCCCTCGGCTGTTGCCAGGGAAAGCTGGGGTGGCTGTCCCCTGGCCTGGGGTTCCCCAGGAAACACGGCTGCCCACCCTTGTCACAGGGGGATTCCCCTTTTGCCCAGGACGGGAGCAGGCTCCTTCCCTGGAAACGGGTATGGGTGTGGGGAGGGACTGTGCGAGACAAGACCCTGGACACCTGGGTCCCAGCCCGGCCTACTGTCCATTAGCTCCAGGGTCCTGGGCAGGTCAGCCCCCCCGACCTCAGCTTCCCCATATGTAAAATGGGACTGGAGGCACTGCTCCAGGCTTTCTGAGGCCCCGCCTTCCTCTGCATTCTCACGCTGCGCAGGGCTGTTGGGAGGAGCTGGGCAGGGGCCCCTGACCTGTCCTCCCTTCTTCAGGGTCCCACCTCGTGGTCACCAACTGCTCTGCGGAGCACAGCCACCCTGCCCTGTCCTGCAAGATGGCTGCTGAGTTTGATGCCTTCTTGGCCAGCGGACTGAGGTGAGTTCACCTTGGTCTCTGGGGGCAGGCGTGACCTTTGCCTCGGGCCAGTTCCTAAATGAGGTGTCTTGTGGAAAAAGTAAGGTTGTCCGGGCCCTGTGAATTTAATCACATGTAGGGCCTGCTGGGATCTGTCTCTGGACAGACAGATGGGATTCCAATTCTGCTGTTCACTGGCTGTGTGACCTTGGGCAAGTGTCTTAACCTTCCTGAGTCTTGGTTCCCACCTGTGAAGTGGGCACAACTTCCTCATGAGCTTACACCAGACGCTGCCTGGCACAGCACACACCAGTGCCTTCAGTGTTAGCCTCCCCCACCCCATAAGTCTGTTGAGGGCGCAGGGCGGAGTCTGGCTGGCTGGCAGCCCTTGGGAACCCCCTCCAGGTTCACTGTTCCGCGTTCCATCCCCACAGGTGGTTCTGTCATGTGGATGACGACAACTATCTGAACCCGAGGGCGCTGCTGAAGCTGCTAAAAACCTTCCCGTGGACCCGCGACGTCTACATCGGCCGGCCCAGCCTGAACCGGCCTATCCACGCTTCTGAGCCGCAGCCGAACAACCGCACGGTCGGTTCCCTCGCTGCCTCCTTTGTGCATTGGCCGCTGGCCCCGGGGGCGGGGCCATGCGGGGCGGGGCCATGCGGGGGCGGGGCTGTGGAGGGGTCCGGTGGGTTTTCTGGGTTTCAGATTTGGCTGCAACCGGGCGTGTCTCGGCTGGTGGCTTCGCCTGTGATCCTCAGTCTGGTCCTTTATGAAATGGGGAGATTGAGATAATGCAGGTAAGGCACAGAGACTGGCGCTTAGTAGGGCCTCGGCCACGGAGGAGCAGTGGCTCGTCCTGGTCACACAGTGAGCATGGGGGTGGGGGTGAGTTGAGGCTTCCTGACTCCACGGCGGGGCTCCTAGCCACCTGGCATCACCATGTAGTTGTACAGATTATTAAAATGCTGAATCCGCTGGGCCGGGTAGTAAATTGTGGCTGCCGGGAGCCCCTGAACCCTCCCCTCCCCTCCTCTCCTCTAGACACCCCTCGTCTTTCCAGATTTCACTAACCAGCAACTGAGTTGACACCTGGTACAACAGGGTTCCCAGCACCGGCTTCAGCTCCAGACCTGAATGGACAGGTTTAGGTCGCCATATTTTGCCCCTAGGGCTTCCTTGGCCCCTGTGAAGAGTCAGGCCATGGGTCCCCCTCTCTAGACGTGGTGCCTGGAGCGGGAGCTGGGCCAGTTGTGGGGTTTTCTCCCTCCCAGGGTCACCATCTGCTTCACTAGGGAAACCAAGAGCAGGGAGCACAGAACCTTAATTATCTGCAGCTAATCAGCCTCTGAGCCCTAATTAAATCTTCCTGGGCCTTGGGGGAGCGTGTGTGAGCGAGCTGATGCCAGGTGAGCCGCGGGGTCTTCCAGACTCCCACACCTCCTCATCCCTGACCTAAGGGTTTGAGAGCTCCGCTCTGGAACCTGACTCCCAGGGTTCACACACCAGCCCTGCTACCTCCTGGCTTTGTGACCTTGAATGAAGTCACCTCACCTCTCTGTGCCTTGGTTTCCTTATCTGTAAAATCAGTGAAAACAGTCACTACCTCATAGGGCTGTTGTGAGCAAAAAAAGAATTAAATGCGGTCATCTATCCAAGGGCTTGGAACGGGATCTGCCACGTGGTGGACACTAGAGAGTGTTATCAATCAGCACCCGACTCAGCACAGCCTCATCTCTGAGCTGTGTTCTTCCCGTGCTGGTTCAGGACACACCCAGTCCTGGGCACACCCAGTCCCCGACCTCACAACGTGCATGAATGCCCTCCTTGTCAGACACCCCACCAGCGGGATCCCAGGACTCTGCTCCAAAGTGTCCTGGTCTGTTAAGACCCTGGCATCCCCCAGGGTGGGACAGCAAAGGGGGCAAGGGCTCGGGCTTGGAGTCAGTCCCAGCTCTGGGACCTCAGTTCTGTGCACCTTGGTCACCTCACCTACAGCACAGGGCTCTGCATAGTCAGTGCTCAGGGTTAGGCACTTGCATGGTCGCTGCTGACGTTGCTACAGTTCTCTGGGAGTGGAAGCCCTGCCCTCATCAATTCATTAAACAAGCATTTATTGGGCACCTCCTGTGTGTCAGGTCCTCAAGAAACCATTCATTCTGCCTGGTTGAGGCCTGACCTCTCTCTAAGAGGGCAGAGTTTCCAGAAGTAAGCTCGTAGAGGTCTTTAGGAGGAGGACACCTCTGGGCCAGGAGAACCACCGGATTTCAGAACTGGAGCCAATGTTGTACTCACAGGTGACAAATCTGAGGTACAGAGAGGGGCAGGAACTTTCTCAAGGTTACACAGCTGTGCAGTGGAGGAGGCGGGGGCCCCTCCACTTTCCAGCTCCCTGCCCACGGCTCTTCTCACTGCTGCATCATGGGAGGTGGCCCAACCCAATGTAACACGCATCAGTGAAGCACCAACTCTGTACTTGGGAGAAGGTAACTTTAGGGCACTTGTTTGACCAAGAGATGATACAGCTGAAGAGGTTCAGTGTTTCTCAAAAGCCTTAAAGAAATTCATGGGTGAATTCACAGGTCCTCACAGAGGAGGTAGAAGAGGCCTTGGGCCATGGTGATGTTGGGTGAGGGCAGAAAGTGGTTTACACCCCAAAGGGGTGGTATTGGTTGCTGAGATTGAAATGCCAAGGGGTTTGCTGGCCTTAGGGGCTCACAGGCCTGCCTGCCCTTCTCTCTTTCCTCCATGAGACCTCATTCTCTCCTTTTGCAGAAAAGCTTTCTTGGTCCCAGGAGTTGGGAGTGGTGAGGCCAGTGTTCATGGCCCGGTGTAAATGGCATCAGGATTACCTTTACTGGTGACCCTGTCAAAGCATCTCTCCCTCACAGCATATGGAGCTCAGGCGAGGACTCTGATTGGCTGGCTGAGTCTGTTGCTGAGCCAGTCACTGGGTCAAAGGTGTGGTCTTGTGATCCATCATTCCTGGGGCACCTGCCTGTATCTGTGACCTATGGGAGCAGGTGCTGTGTTGGGCAGTCCCTCCTGAACCACATGGGGATGTTTCTCTGAGGATAGGGATAAGGTGCACTGGGTGGACAAATATGATATGTGTCCTCTTTAACTGAAATCCAGCCAGATTGGGGTCTAATTGTTGTCTCCATCATTCTTAAATAGCTATGTGACTTTGGGTCTCGGTTTCCTTATCTATAAAATGGGCATAATAATGTCAGGCTGTAGGAAGACTCTAGTGAGATGTGAAATAAAAAGTTTTGAGCCATGCTTGTTGGGGGTAAGGGGGGCCCTGGCTGTTGCCCCCACCCCAGGCTCACCCTACGTTTTGGCCCTCCCCATCTCTCCCCGCAGAGGCTGGTACAGTTCTGGTTTGCCACCGGGGGCGCCGGCTTCTGCATCAACCGCAAACTGGCTTTGAAGATGGCCCCATGGGCCAGGTAAGCAGAGACCTAGAGACTGGTGGAAGAGGTGGGGGGGTGCAGAGAGGGGGTGTTGGCTGGTGTGTGGGTGGGGCCTTTGCAGCAGGAAGGGCTTGAGAGCGAGCTCAGGAGAAACTACCTCTCATTCCCGCTGCATCACAGAGTTACACAGTTAGTGGTGAGCAAGCCACCTGTCACCATGCCCTTGGGGGTACACCGCCTAGTGCACTCTGCCACACACAGGCAAGTTGTGTAATCTCCAGGAGCCTCAGTGCCCCCATCTGTAAAATGGACCTGATAATACAATGGCCAGTGGTTGTTGTAAGGGTTAAATGAAAAAGTGTCTGGGCTGGCACCTGGCAGGAGCCCGGCAAACATTAGGTCCCGTTTTCAGCCCTCTTCTGACTGGTCACTGTCACAGGGGAGGTGAAGGCCAACTGGAAGGGCACTCAGAGGAGGGAGTAGGGCCTTCTGCTTGGGGAAAGGAGGGAAGGCTTCCTGGAAGAGGTGAAATTTGAGCTGGGATGGTCCTAGAGGGCTCAGACTGAGGGGGATCGTGGGAGTAGTGGAAGCCCTCAGTACCTGGTGGGGGTGCTGATATTCTAGAGAGGACATGGCCGAGGTCTAGCCTCTTGAGGTCTGCCGAGCAGGCTGTTATTAACAGCTGCATCAGTGTCGCTACCTTGAATTGAGGGTTGGCTCTGAGCCAGGCCTGTGCTTTGCTAAGAGTATCACAGCCCCCGGGGAGGAAGGGGTGTTGGCCTTATTTCTACTGGGCTGAGGAAACTGAGGTGCTGAGGGGCTAAGCAAAGTAATTGGTTCAAGGTCGCTCAGCTGCTGGGTTTGGCTCTAAGGCCTGCGTGCTCTGTCACTACACCAGCCTGCCGTGCCCTACCCTGGACGGGAGGGGTCCTCCAGGGCCAGTTTGTGCCCTGGCTGGGAGCAGGAGTGCTGTCCTAGCATCTGTCGACAGCAGGCATGTACACACAACCAGGGGTCATCCCTGTGCCTGGGCTGCCCCCATCGAGGCTTCTGTCCACCTCTATGGTACATTTGTGTGAATTAGAAAAATGTACCCACTCTGGGCAGGTGCAGCCTGGGGAGGGGGGCAACGGCTGGGTTTCTGCACCCACTCGACCCCTCGGTCAGGCATCCTGCACAGCGGGGCAAGCTGCCCCGCCTGGCACCCCCACGGCGTTCGTGGGGTACGCAGTCAGGTGACGCCCTTGCCTGGAACACCGCTCCTCCCCTGCTCGGCACCTGGCTGACTCCAGCTCATCCTGTAAGACTCTGTTTAAAAACTGCTACTGCCATGATTAAGTAAAGAGCAAAACAAAAGACTGCCACATTCTCTGGGAATTCACCTTGTCCTCCCTGTGTCCCCACACCTCGTGCTTCCCTCTGACTTAGTACCAGTCCTCTGAAATGACCTGCTCATCTATCTGTCTCCCTCCAGAATCGGGGCTGCTGTTGAGGGCAGGAAGCATTTCTTTCTCATCTCTTTGTCCTCAGCCTCTGTGTCATGGTGGCTGGCAGCAGGTAGATGCTCAAACTCAAGAATGAATGAATGAGTGAGTGAATGAATGAAAAGAAAGAGAGAGAAAGAAAGGATACATTTTTTAAAAGGGCTGCCTTTCACCTTTCCTCCACTTAATCCTCGCAACAGCCTTGTGAGGGCAGGGCCATTATCATGCCCATTTTACAGAAGAGGAAACTGAGGCTCCTTGTGACTTGCACAAGGCTACACAGTATGCAAGAGGCAGATGCTAGAGCCAAGCTCCGTTTTCCCAGCTGGCCTGGGCGGAGGCAGGGTCTTCAGGGAGGCAGGGAGGGCTTCAGGTGTCGAGGGCCTTAGGCCAGTGCCTGCAGCATGACTGTGTCCCTCAGTGGCCCCCGCTTCGTGGACACATCTGCCCTCATCCGGCTGCCTGATGACTGCACTGTGGGCTACATCGTCGAGTGCAAGCTGGGCGGCCACCTGCAGCCCAGCCCTCTCTTCCACTCCCACCTGGAGACCCTGCAGCTGCTGGGGGCTGCCCAGCTCCCAAAGCAGGTGAGCCAGCCTTGGGGCAGGTGGCACTGGGGAAGGTGTTTGTGGGGGCTCTCCCCTATTGATGGAGAAACTGAGGCCCAGGGTGGCAAAGGATCCCCTTGAGGGCATGCAGTGACTCAGCTCTCTCCACCTCTAACCCTCAAGGGTCTGCATTTATGATGCTAAAATTATTTGATCTGGTTCCCAAATGCCAGCTGGAGGGACCTGCACACATGAGATGAAGCTCGTCTTGAGGTTCAGACCACCCAGCTCGCCACATGCTACCTCCTTCCCTCTCTCCTCTCTTCAACCTCCCATCCTCCCCGCACCCTCTGAAGGGGCCAGTCCTTTTCACCTGCCTGTCGGCAGCCCCCTCCTTCACCAAAGCTTACAGGTGTCACTGGGAAGGACCAGGTCTTCAGCAGGGACATCCAAGTGTAATGTCAGGCTGGGGGAGGGGGAGGGACCCGTCCCACTACCTGGCAAGGAATGACTCTGCTGAGGTCCAACTGGCTCTGCCTTGCAGACACGCCCTCCAACTCATGGGTTTCCAGCCCCGTAGAGGGTCCTGGCTGGGAGGCCCCTGGGATCTTCTGCCTCATGGTGTGAGTGAGTCAGAGCCCTTTTGGCTGCAAGTGACAGAGAGGCAACAGACTAATTAAACAGAAAAGGTCTGTTTAAGTCGCGTACCTGAGAAGCTGAGGGCTTGGCCTGACTTGCTAGATCTGGCAGGGTCTGGGTGCTCAGACCCTGTCCCCTCTCTCATGTGCCCTCCCCCACGTGGGCCTCATTCTCAGGCAGGCTCAACCCTCATGCGGCAAGGTGGCAGCCCCTGGTTTCCACCCCACCCATGGGAAGAGAGCTCCTCCTTCCACCAGATCTCAGGACTGGTGCTCATTGGTCACATGGCCCACTTGGGTCACATGACCTGTCTCCTACCAGTGCCTAGAGTTAGAGTTGATTGGCCAGACCTAGAACGGGGATGCAGATTGGTCCCATTAGGATCACAGCCAGGAAAGAGGGGCAGATTTTGGACGGCCAAAACCAGGGCGCCCTACAGGTGGGGTTTTCAGATCCCCCACTGTGCCAGGCAGCACACTGGGGCCTTAACTTCTTTAACTCTCTGCTTCCCCACAGCGTTCACGTGGGGGTGAGTCCTAACATTATTCCCATTCTACAGATGGAGAAACTGAGGCCCAGAGAGTGGAACTAACTGTGGCACACAGCTAGTAGAGGACAGAGAGGGATTTGAGCCCTGCTTGGGTGGCCCCTAAGCCCACAGTCTTTAACCAGTGTGCTTGGCTACCTCTTGACGGGTGTCATCATCCTGTATCCTCATTTCTCGTGGAGTGACCTTAGGCTCCGGGTGGAGACGGATTGCCCAGGCCCTAGAGTGGGTCTCAGGAAACCTCCGTTCAGGCATGCAACTTTCTGGAAAGGTGCTTTCCCGCCTTGAGCCTCAGTTTCCCAATCTGTAGATGAGGGAATCGTTCCAGCCTCCCTAGTAAACTGGACCGTTGGCGGCACAAATGGGATTATGGTCAAAGGGGAGTGGGGTGGGGCCCTCAGCGGAACAGCCATTACTGACGGTGGAATTTCAGGTGCAGAGGAATGCTTTTTGTGCCCCTCAGAATGCCTTCTGTGCCTTCTCTGTTTCTGCCCAAATGCTGCCCCCTTGTGGGGTCGCCAGTGGGACGCCCTGCACCCTTCACTCTCTTCTCTGTGTCTCTCTGCGCAGGTCACCCTCAGCTATGGCGTCTTTGAGGGGAAACTCAACGTCATTAAGCTCCATGGCCCCTTCTCCCCTGAGGAGGACTCCTCCAGGTGGGTCTGGAGGCTGAAACTGTAGGATGGGAGGAGTGGGGCCTGCGTCCAGGCATCCAAAGATGGGAGAGCCAGGAGGGAGGGAAGTGAGAGAGGCCAGTGACTGACAGCGCAGAGCTGGGAGTGGAGGGAGTGGATTTCAGTCTCCGCTCTGTCACTGGCTTGCTGTGTGACCTTGGGCAGGTGCCTTGCCCTCTCTGGACCTTAGTTGCCCCATTTGTAACACAAGGAGGCTGAGCTATGTGCATCTGAAGGGCTCTCCCAGGCCTGATCCTCTGGGAGACTGTGAAAGACTGAGCTCTCTTCACTGAGCAAAGGAGATGCTCTAATGGAGGAGCTCCAGGCAGTCATGGGGAAATGAAAAGAAAATCTTTCTTAGGCTCTTTGTTTCTTTGATGATACTTTTTGATGGATAGAGGGTTGGAATGGGGGCTAGAATGCCACTTAGGCACCTTCCAGGTCTGTCCCCAAAGACTCCCTGGGGGGATTAGGGCTGCTCAGCCCAGCCCCCTCCGTCCCCCCCCAGCCCCACCCCCAGCCCCGATGGCTGTAGGGCAGCTCAGAGCACAGCCAGTGACATACTGTGTCAGGGGAGCAAGACCTGCTTAAGGAAGTAAAAGAAGCCAGTGTGGCTGGAATGTGGGAGGAGAGAGGAGAGTGGAGTCAGATCCAGTTGGGGAGGTGGCGGGGAACACCCTCCCCCATGCCCCCCAAGGCCCTGTGGGCTCTGTCTGGACTTCGGATTTATCCGTAGGGTCGTCCTTAGGGGAGCCAGCACTCCTGCCCCTGAAATTCTGCAGAGCTGTCTGGCTGGGGGCAGAGGACTCACAGCTATCCCAAGGCTGCCTGGACCAGGGCTGTGTTGAACAAGTCGGGCATTCCAAGGAGACAGAGTTTGGCTCACTTTCTAAGAGGAAAGGAGCTGCCTTCTAATAGAGTGAACTCCCCATCCGTGGAGGCGTGCAAGCTATGGCTCTACTGCCAAGGCGTTTAAGAATTCGTGTTAAATGCTCTCAAAGCCTGAAGATTTAGAATCTAAAGGCTGCTACCTAATGGGCTGGAGCCAGCTGGGGACTCAGATATGTGCGGTCAGAGGGTGTGGCCTCAGCTGAGGCCTCTTCATGGTTTCTCTGGCTTTTGAAGTCTTTATAAACCAGCGGTTCTCAACCAGGGACCATTTTGCAACTCCCCCCCACGCCCCCCACTAAGGGACAATCGGCAGCGTGTGGGGGCATTTTTGATTGTCAAGACTCAGAGGATGCTTGCTGGCATCTGGTGGGTGGAGTCCAGGGACGCTGCAAAGTGTCCTACGATGTACGGGACAGCCGCACAACAGAATTATCTGGCCCCCAGTGTTCATCGTGCTGAGGTGGAAAACCCGTGCTCCAGAGCGTCTCTGTGACGTGCTCCCCAGGAACCCGTGGGAGTGACCCATCTTGTCCATTTCTGGTCTCTCCACAGGTTTCGCTCCCTCCATTGTCTACTCTACCCGGATACTCCCTGGTGCCCACAGCTGGTGGCCCGATGAACCCTGAACCTCCGGGCAAAGGTTGAGCTGAAGCCTTTGGTTGCCCTTAGCCTCCCAGGCGGCCTTGAGGGCCCGTGGCAGTTCCTGTGTGGGCAGCAGTCCCTGGCAGGGCCTCTGTGGTGGGCAGGCCCAGGATTGGATGGTGGCTGGCGGTAAAGGCATCCCAAGCCCCTGGGAGGTGGGCTGGACAGCCCAGGACCAGGTGCACCATGTGAGGGCCAGAGAGGCCTCAGGGGCTGGACTTCATGGGCCTTGGGTGGCTGGACTGAACAAGGGTAGGGGTCCTTGAGCTGCTCGGGCTCAGGAGTCCTAACTCTCCAGAGAATTACATGGGTCCCTTGGTGCGGTCAGAGCCCCCACCTCTGGTCCCTCAGTTACTCTCCCGGGGTCAAGTGCTGGGCCACCCACTCCTGGCTTCCTCGGCTGGATCCCCAACCACCGAGGGGACGCAGGTGGAAGAAGGGCAGAATCCAGGGTCTGCGGCAGATACTGCTATTGCTGACCAGTCTCCGGTCCCTGCTCCCCACCCGATTCTGTCTGGAGCATCCGCATGTCCAGACCCAGATGATGAATCAGAATGGGTCCTAGCCAATCACGATGATCCTTTTGCTCACTTTCCCAGCTTCCCTTTCTGTTAGGAGCTACTATATGACCCAGCCCTGGCCAGAGCCAGAGCTCTGTCTGTTAGTGCAAATAAAGCAAAACCAATAGAGAGGCTTCTGGGGAAGGTTTTGCGGCCCCAGACCCCATCTTCCTGCTGTGAATGTGGGTGTGATGTCTGGGTCTAGGGCAGCCACTTTGCCACCATGAAGGAAAGGCCAAGACAATCATCCACAGCTGTCCCTTCCAACATCTGGTTGTGTAAGAATATTAAACCCTTATTTGTTTAAGCCTCTCTTGGTTCAGTTTTCTGTTACATGCAGCCAAAGTCGTTCCTGACCGGGGCAGGGTCTTTGATCTGTCTGTCCCTCGGCTAGACAGCCCTGCCCTATCCTTGCTGGCTGTGTGACCTTGAGGAATCCACTTGGTCTCCCTGGCCTGTTGGCTCATTTTATATATGAGAAAAGGAATACCTACCTCGCGGGTTGTAGGTGAAATGATGCAGTTTGTAAAGGGCACAGCATGGAGAAAGGAATGGCTCAGTGAACAGTGATGGAAGTAGCGTGTGCTGGGTCGTTGCATGCCAGGGCATATAAGAGTGCGCGTGTGCCGTACACCCTTCTACGCTCGTCTGTGCCTAAGGACATGTGTGGGGTGTATGGATGTGTTTGTGCCTGTGTCACACCTGTGTGTGTGTGTGATGTGCACGCATGTGAATATCTGTGTGCTATGAGGTGCTGGTTTGCTGGGGACGATTCTTCCTTTTATCTGTCTTCAGGGCCTGGGTTGGTGTGGCCAGAGAATAAGGCAGGCTGAATGGAGCTAAGGGATTCCGCCTCTGGTATCAGATAAAAGGGCACTTTGACAGCCCAGGTAGGAGCTGAGTTAAAGGTAAATGCCCTTAGAATTTCATGTCCCAGAGAGGCTGCATGACTGAATGAAAGTGATCGTGGTGCAATTTCAGGCCTGATGGTGCCTGTGGGGAGGGCTAGGAAGGGAAGTTGTCTGCTCCCCGCCAGCACTGTGCTCAGAGATGTTGTGTAATTGGCGTCACAGTGGGGCTCAGGGCTGAGGGGAGGAGGGAGGGAGGACAAAGGGGCTCTGACCCAGGCAGCTGGGGCTGGGGGCTCCTTTGGAGCACGTCCTCCAGCCCTCGAAGGGCCTCGTCCCTGCCGCAGCTCTGTCTGGGCTGATGGAACCGCCGAGCACCGGAGGCTTAGCACCTTCTTTTCCAAGGAGGAGCCTGACCCAGAGGGAGGCCGCTCTGTGCGTGTTAGGCGCAGGGCTTCCTTTCTTTCTGGGTTGACCTAATGCTGGGTTTGTGGGATGCGAGCCGAGTGGGGCGGGCCCTGGGCCCACAGCCCAGTGGGGATGGGATAGTGTGCTGTACTGCCGCTGTCCTCTCCACCCTGCGCGTGGAAGGCTGCTGGCTGGACCGCTTTTAGAAGCAGCAGCAGTTTTGCAGGTTGCTCCCAGATTCTGAGGGTCGGGTGGAGGGAATAGGACTCGGGCCATCTGCTGCCTCCATTGTCCCAGAATAGCTGCTGTAGGGCGGGGAGCAGAGTCAGCAAGGATCAGAATTGGGATGGAGGAAGGAGGGAGGCTGAGTTTAACCCTCTGTGGGTCCGTATGGGAGGGTGTGAAGCTGCCTGTAGGCTCTGCTAAGGTGACCTGTGTGGGCCCCACAGGCAGGGACTGGGAGCAAGGTTGGACCACCTTGTCTAGGCTTTGCTGTGCACCTTGGGCAAGTATTATTTCCATTTTACAGGTTAGGGAACTGAGGCACAGGGAGAAGGCCCTTGGTCCAGGTCACAGGGCTTTCAGGTGCCAGGGCCAAGGTTTGAGACTCCACAGTGGTCATCACAGCGTGGGATGACCCTGCAGGGTCAGAGGGCCTCCTCAGGCCGGGGCTCTATCCTCCTTTCCCCCTCTGCCTCTATGCCCTTGGGCAGGTGACTTCACTACCATTCACTGGCCTCACCTGGGAAATAGGCACAAAGACCTCTACCTAGTGTGCAGGGGCAGTTTTGAGACGCTGCACGGAAAGCTCCTGTGGCGGGTAGTCACTCAATAACCACCGTCTCCCTGCCCTCCCCAAGCTCCGTGTTCTCGGCTGTAAAAGGGGGTGGAAGGGGCGCTGGACTGGCCATCACCTCCACTCCGCCATCCGGTCTGGGTCATGGTCAGTCTCTCCTGTGTCACCATAGCAGCCTCCTCGCTGGCCTCCCCTCAGGCCCACTCACCCTTGCCCACCGGTGCTGAGCACACGCGCCTCCTCGTGACTGCTGATGGGTGCGCAGCTCCTCTGCCTGCCCCAGCTCTCCCTCTCCCTGGAATGCATGACTGGATCGCTCTCCAGTGTCCTCTCCTAGGGAGGCTGTCCTTGATCACCCACCACAAAGTGGCTGCCTGACCACCATCACCTTGCTCTGGGGTAGCTCTCTGCATGGCTCTCAACGTCTCTTGTTGGGGTACCTGCTTGCTCGTGTATTTGTTGTTCGCCCCCATCTGACTGTTGGCTCTGCGATCCCAGGGATTGTGGTGGTTTTTCTCACTCCTGCTCACTGCCTGGTGCATAGTAGATGCTCAACAAATATTTGTGGGATGAGTTGAAAAACGAGTGAATGAGTTTCTCAGAGCTATTCCAGCTTTGTCAGCTTTAAGATTTTACGAAAGGTGCTAAAACCCTTTGGGGACCGGGTGATGGGGAAGATTTATAATGGAAGGATCAGGCTGGTAACATTGATCATTTTTAGTGTCACGCACGAAAGGAATATCTGACCTTACTTGCTTCTGATATGGTGCACTAGGAAGGACACAGCTTCACCCAGGAGGTCTGCTTGCCAGAATAATTGACTCTACACAGATCAACCCTCTGGGTCTAAATATCAGTGTCCAGGAAATGGGCGGGGCGCGGGCAGTGGAACATGTGAAAGGACAGCAGGAGGGCTCAATCCACCAAATCAACAATGAGGACGATTCTCCAGGACAAAGAGCCTGGTTTCTTCAACAGGTAAAATGACATAAAAAAGGGAAGGAGGAAGGACTGTTAGAGATTAAAATGGATTTAAGAGTCATAGCAACAAAATGCAGTGCACGGAGCTTGTTTAGATCCTGGTTCATAAAAATGGACCCTAAAAAGACATTTTTTTTTTTTAGATTAACTTGTTCTTTTATTTGCCAGTATAACTACAGTAGCCTGCAAACTTTTTTAATCTAAAAAGTACATTTTACATCACAATCCAACAAACACACATATATAATATGTATACATATAGAAAAGTGAAACACAAGTTTTGCCAAAAACGTCTACCCTCAGTGTTAATTCTTTTTAAGACTTTTTTTGTTTTTTAAACCAAGGCTGAACTGCACTGACACATCATAATCACCAAAGTTCCTAGTTCATCTTAGGGTTCACTTTATGAAGTGAATAATGTTGCACGTTCTGTGGGTTTGGACAAAAGTATGATGACATAGGGCTTCCCTGGTGGCGCAGTGGTTGAGAGTCCGCCTGCCGACGCAGGGGACACGGGTTCGTGCCCCGGTCCGGGAAGATCCCACATGCCGCGGAGCGGCTGGGCCCGTGAGCCATGACCACTGAGCCTGCGCGTCCGGAGCCTGTGCTCCGCAACGGCAGAGGCCACAACAGTGAGAGGCCCGTGTACGGCAAAAAAAAAAAAAAAAAAAAGTATGATGACATAAAATCATTATGATGTCATACAAAGTATTTTCACTGCTCATAAAAACTTCTGCACTCTGTGTATTCATCTCCCCTCTCCCCTCAAACTCCTGGAAACCATTGATCTTTTCATTGTCTCCATTGTTTTGCCTTTTCCAGAATGGCATATAGTTGGAATCTGTTTTTCGTTTTTCTTTGCAGGGAGGGGTTCAAAGCCTATATGCCTATAAGAC
Organism: Stenella coeruleoalba; assembly: GCF_951394435.1. NCBI lineage: Eukaryota > Metazoa > Chordata > Mammalia > Artiodactyla > Delphinidae > Stenella > Stenella coeruleoalba. Next base: position 10,714,919 of record NC_137157.1, read on the forward strand.
CAGTCATGGCTCACCCACGTGTGGACAGGACAGGCTGTAGGTGGCAAACTCCCCCACTGAATACTGTAGCTTTCCTTCCAGTACTGAGCCCTGTCTCACTGGTCCTGCCCAGCAGCCACGTGGAGGTGCAGGGGGATGGATATGTGTTGGGTATTTGTTCATAGGAAGGCCACAAGGTTTGTGTCCCTTGTCACAATGAACCCAGATTCCTGTCGGGTGTTAAAAAGACATTTTTGATAAAAATGAAGAAATTTGAATGTGGACTTTGCATTATATGGTATTAAGAAATTGTTCATTTTATTAGGTGTGATAATGAGGTTACTTTTTCAGAAATGTTCTAATGTGTGAGAGATACATTCTGAATATATTCTGAAATGATATATTGTCTGGAATTTTCTTTAAAGAGATGCTTGGGGGAAGGAATTAAATAAGGATGTCAAAATGGGGACGGTTGTTGAAGTGGGGTGATGGGCACATGGGGGTTCATTATTCCTATTCCCTTTATTTTGGTGTGTGTTTGAAATTTTCCATAAAAAAAGTAAAATTAAATAAATAAGAGGGCCTGTGGATATTCCATTTTGCTAGCTATGGCCCTCCCCCTTTGCTTTTCCCCTTTCTCTCTCCCCTGTCCCCTCCTCCATGCCCCACATTCAGGCCCAGAGAACATCTGTTCTCATCAGACACTGCTGTCCTGAGTCTACTTCCTGTTCTCCCCAAACACCCAGAGAAAGGAGAGGCAGGCCTTGACCAGAAGCTGACCCCTGCCTGATTTGCATTTTGCCTGTTTTCTGGTTTCCTTGAGGCCCATCCTGACTTCTTTTGGTTCTGAGCACTTGTCCCAACCGCTTCGTAACCCAGCAGCACTTTCCTCGGGCACAGTCACTGGGCAGATTCCTCCGCCCACTTACCACTCCCCCTAGTCATCCATCCAATAAGAATTTACTGTTCACCTCCTCTGGTGGGGGCACGGGGAGGTCCCGGTGATAGAGGCTACACAGGGGAGTCAAGGGTAAGCCCTACCCTCAATAGGGAGCTCGAATCCCAGTTGGGACAATATTGAAAACATGGTGTATCATGTAATCGATGAGGAACTGTGACCGTGGGACAGAAGAAGGGAGGACTAAATTCTAGGGGGTGTGAGGGGCAGCAGGAATCAGGAAGATCTGGGTCTTGAGCCATGAGGAGGTGAGCAGGAACGGAATGCATCACATGTTGCCTTGAAGATAGGTCTAGGGAGACCCTAAGGAAAGATAAATGTTAGTTATGGTTATGATTACTGTTTTCACGTGCCTGCTTATCTCACTTTGAGGGACAAAGATGAAGTACGTACCTGGCACCGTGTCCACGTAAAACACAGCAAGTTCTCTCCCTCCTTCCCTCCCTACATCTCCTCCCGAATGACTTTGTAAATTCCCCCAGAACAGAGACCTTGCTCGATGCAGCTCTGTGCCTAATAGTATCTGGCACAGTGCTGGGCACATAGCAGGCGCTTCCTGAAGACCACTGACTATTTAGGTGGGTGAGTCAACCTCAGGCTAGTACCAACCTGGCTGTATTAGCATCACAGGTGCTTGGTAAAAACAGATTCCAAGGCCCCATCTTAGATCCTCAGAATGCAAGTCTCCAAAGAAGGGGCCAGGGAATCTGCATTTTTACCTGGTTTCCCAAGAGGATCTAAGCGGCTGCTGGGTTAGAGAACAAGGATTTGAGGCGCGTTCAGCACCATGGACAGAACCTCACGCCGCTGCCTTTATCTACTCTCCTTCCTGGGACGAGATGGGGCGAGGGCATTCTAGGTATGTATGCGGCGGGAGTTAATGGTCTAACCCTGATGGAGGCCGTGAGACAACTGTGGCCTTGGCCCTCAAGTGACACAGCCCTTGTCTTTGCTTCAGGAGCACGTTTCGGGGTGGACACTGGTCCTGCTGCGGGAGACAGCTCTGACTGCACAGGGAGAGGCAGGATAATAAATATTGCCTCTATTTCTTTTGTAAGTTGTAAGCGACCCTCATACTGTGCAAGCGGCAAAGCAGGAAGCCTGAGCCGGTGTGAACAAATCAATCCCCCGACGGTGGTTTGAGCACCTACTGTGTTCAAGGGCTGTGCTGGTAGCCAGGGGGCAGAGGGATGGGTGAGATACAGCCGCCAGCCTCAGGGCCAGCAGCTTGCCAAATACGGTTCATTGACTGTTAGAAAGCAGAGCTGCCTCGAAGATAACCAGACCCGGAGTCAGTGAGTATGCTTACTGGAGAGGCTGCCAGGGGAGTGGAGAGGACAGACACGTGGCAGAAGAGGCTTCCTGGATTTGAGACCTGGCCCTGGCGCACCGACTAGCTGTGTGGCCTTGTGCCTGCTGTTTAGCTTCCAGAGCCTCAGTTTCCTAATCTGAGAAATGGGAGTGACTACGTCCTTCCATCTCCCAGGGCATTTATAAGGAACATGCCTACTCAGCCCGGTTCCAGCGGTGCAGCCCCAGCACCATTCATTCACTCATAGACTCCACATTTATGCCAGGCACGGTGACAGTCACTGTGAACAAGGGGCATGAGAACTGGCACACATGGGGAGTAAACTGGGGGGTAGGGCCACCTCCAGCCTCCCTTGCAGCGAGAGGGTGGCCATGTGACTGAGTTCCGGCTGATGGATGTGCCCCACTTGCAGGCCTGGCCCATAAAATCCGCCCCCCACGAGATGATCTCTCTCTGTCCTCATCACTGGCTGGATGGGGAGGACTTTGCGTTGTAGGAGCCTGGAGGTGGGAGGAGCCCAGGTCCCAGAATCTCTTCGTGGGAGTCTGTCCATCAGACAGATGCACTGAAGTGTTAGAAGAACCAGAAACAAACTGGTGTTGAGTTGAGCCCTTGGGTTTGGGGATGTTTGTTACAGCACTTAGCCTACCCTGGCTAATAATACAGGGAGATACAGCAAACAAGTAAACAAATGAGCAGGAGTTCTAGAAGCTGATGGAGTGAGGAGAGCCACACACAGGAAGGAGACAGTGGGGGAATGTTTGGAGGATACATTAGGGATATATTTTTAAGTTCTTCTAAGCTTAAAAAATAAACCTTTAGCCCCTCAGTGGTCCAGGTCTGAAATTCTCTGGCTTTGGCCATATAACTTCCTTCTCAAGCCTCCTGAAACCCCATCTTGTGTGATGTATGTCACTCATAACTCCACCTTCTGGATTTTATTTCAAGGACCTGCTGACCAAGTTTTGTCTTTAGTCTGGCCCTGCTGGGTCAGAAACCTGTCCCTTCATGCTACATAGCTCCAGTGACCTTTCTCTCTCCCGTAACCTGGCCTTCTGGGAAAAGAGTCTCCAGATGGACCTGTGTTCCCACCTCTCCAGCCCACTGAGACTCCCCCCACCCCAGCTTTGTTCAGTATTTGGGAGAAAGTATATCTGCACCTTTAATGACTTTACAGAGGCAGGATACAGACCATGAGAGTGAAAACATCCAATTTACCAGTTGGTTTGCAAGAGATATTTATGTAGTCCAAATCTGTTTTATTTGTATGTGATTATTTTTAAATTAAATTGAAATAAATTCTAATACATAAGTAATATGTTTACCATTCCATTTCCCATCGCTGCATAATAAACTACCCCAAAACTTGTGACTTAGAACAGTGACACCACTTATTTTGCTCATGAATCTGAGATTTGGGAAGGATTTTGTGGGAAAGCTTGTCTCTGCTGCACTTGGTGTCAGCTGGGGCAGCTCCGGCTGGGGCTATGATTATCTGAAGGCTCTTCCTCGTGTCTGACACCTGTCTGGGGAAGACTCAGATTGCTGCTCTCATTCTATGAGGCCTCTCTGGTATGACATTGCGGGGTAGGGGGACTTCTTACATGCTGGCTCAGGGTCCCAGGTATAAGCTGGGTTGCCCCCTGTGACCCAGCTTAGGAAATCCAGCAGCATCAACCAAAGCCAGCCCATATTCAAAGAGGGGATCTAGACTTCCCACCCTTGCCTTTAAGAAATTACGTTATTAATTTAAAAAATTGTGTTATAATATATATAAAACATAAAATTTGCCATTTTAATCATTTTAAGTGTACTTCAGTGGCATTAATTGTATTTGCAATGTTGTGCGATCACCACCAAAACTTCTTTGTAATGTTTCATCCATGTTGTAACATGGATCAGATCTCCATTCCTTTTCATGGCTGCATACTATTCCATTGTCTGTATATGTCACATTTTGTTTAGCCATTCATCCATCCGTGGACACTTGGGTTGCTTCCATCTTATGACTATTGTGAGTAATGCTGCTATGAACACTGGTGTACAAATATCTGTTTGCATTCCTGCTTTCAATTCTTTTGGGAATATACCCAGGAGTGCAATTGCTGGATCACATAGTAATTCTGTGTATATTTTTTTTGAGGAACTGACATACTGTTTTCCACAGCAGCTGCACCATTTTACATTCCCACCAGCAATGCACAAGGGTTTGAATTTTTCCACATCCTCACCAGCACTTGTTTTCTGTTTTTTTAAAAAATAATAGTCAACCTAATGCATGTGAGGTCTCGTCAATGGGTGGGAACCATCTCATTGTGGTTTTGATTTACATTTCCCTGATGGTTAGTGATTTTGAGCATCTTTTCATGTGCTTATTAGCCATTTGTGTGTCTTCTTTGGAGAAATGTCTTTTCAGGTCCTTTGCCCAGTTTTAAATTGGGTTGTTTTTTGTTGTAGATGAGCCCTCATTCTTTTTTGCAGCCACGTAGCATTTCAAAGAAGAGTTATAAAATTCTTTTACTAACCACTCCTCTGCTGATGGCTATTCGGGTTGTTTCCAATCATATGCTGTTCAAGCAATGCAACAATGAATTTTCTTGTACACATGTTATTGTGCTCATGTGTGAGTATATTGAAAGATAAATTCCTAGCAGTAGGATCGGTGAATTGAAGGGAAGCTGCATTTATCGTTTAGGTAGATACTGTCCAACTGCCCTTGAGAGAGGATGTGCGGATTTATATTCCCTGTAGCTATGTAAGAGAGCAAGGTGCAGCTTTAAAACTAACACATATGTTTTCGGCATTGTGCCAGAGATTTCTTCTTCCTTGGGGATGCTAGTCTGACATTTCCTGATACCGATTAAAACATTGGCCTAACGCTGCCCTCTGTTAAGGGATTTGCAACTCAATTGCATTAGTTCATAAAATGGAATTAATATCGAATAACTTGCCAACAACAGAACTGATTTTTGACCCTGTGCTATGACAAATCTGTTCATGGTTTCTGTGTGTGTGTGTGTGTGGTACGCGGGCCTCTCACTGCTGTGGCCTCTCCCGTTGCGGAGCACAGGCTCCGGACGCGCAGGCTCAGCGGCCATGGCTCACGGGCGCAGCCGCTCCGCGGCATGTGGGATCTTCCCGGACCGGGGCACGAACCCGCGTCCCCTGCATCGGCAGGAGGACTCTCAACCACTGCGCCACCAGGGAAGCCCTATTCATGTTTTATGTTTTCAAAATCTATTCAAATTTAAAAAGCTGCTCCTTAATACTATTAAAATGATATAAAAAATTAGACTCAATCTCAATAGGTATGCCAATCTTTCCAAATAGGATGCAATTTATTTTTATCAATATTTTCCCAGAGGTATAGCCATGAAAATTCATGATGGGAAATTCTTTTCTGTTATCAGTGGTATCTAACAAGATAATGGAACAACTCACACATCAAATATTAACTCAACCTGCGCTTTTTAGATGACGTGTGGATTTAGAAGCAAACAGCATCCCTTTCCAAAGCCAACGCCAAACACCTCACTCCTCCAACTTCTAATTAAGAAAGTAACTGAAAGATGTTGTGATCAAACCGGGATCCAATTAAAACAGATAAACAGACTGTAGCCACATTAACTACATTATATTAATATATGTTCATAATTAACTAGACACAGTTTTCAAGAAGAAGGGGATTTTTTTTTTCAGGAGAGGCAACTCCCGTAAACGAACTAACTTGTAAATCAACTCAGGACAGCAAATTCTATATCCTCTGTACGGCAACTAATGTAATATTTATATGAACTGATAATAAAGACATATGTCAAATAAAACATGATGTGCAGCGTGAATAAATGAGAAATACTTAATTAGTATGTTAAAACCATAGTGAACACACATTAACTTCGGACTGTGTGTCAATGTAGAAGCTAGTTCACATAAAGAATAACTCACTTCTCTTTCCTTGCACGATAACTTCAAGTTCATCCAGTCCAATCTCTTACTCAGCAAAGGAGTCCCAGGTCACCCAAGCAGAGCTTTCTTCCTCCAGTGATGAGTTTTACTATCTCAAATGGTAGCGAAGCCATGCTGCTCCTTATAAGTCACCTAGATCGGGTGGTTTGTGTCTTTCGTCTCCTCTGGGAGCTGTCCAGGACACACTGGCTTCTTCCTCAGCCGCCGGAGATTCAAAGACACATACCTGCCCAGACATATACTTTTTAGAAAGTTCCCCTGGTGATCTGTTTACAGCAAAGTTTGGGACTGTCTACTTTCTGCTCTACAAAGAGCATCATAACCTGCTGGTCATCTCCTCATTCATTTATTAGCATTAATTGAACACTTTCTGTGCTAGGTCCTGAGAATACCCATATGTTACTTACTTAATGGTTTTCTTTTTGTACCTAAAGACCTTTGTTTTAAACAGAAAGTTTATATAATGGATTGGATGGGCCAGATCTATTATATCTAACATACATCAAAATAAGTACATAATTCTTAAAATAAACAAGAATTATTATCTAAAAAGTACACTACTATCTAAAAGGTATCTTGTATATTACTAGTGATATTTACACCACCTTTTAGGAAACAATGAATTCATTTCCGCATTTGTTCACTCATTCTTTTATTCATCCATCCCACGTTGCCTGAGCTCCTCTGATGGGTCATGCTTGATACGGGCATCCTCCCCTGCCTTTTTTCTTGACCATACCTAGTGTCCATCTGCCACCCAGGAGCCCCCCGAGCTCCCTGCGGCTGGAACAGGAATGGAGCCATCCCCAATGTCTTCAGGCCCAGATGTTAGACCTGGGGGTGGAGTCCCAGTGGGTAATGTAGGCTGTTACCACCAGGGGGCACTCCTGCCTCACTGCTGGCTTCTCCCCCAGGCCAGGGACCGGCAAGGTGGGCCCCAGCTGGAAGGTTAGGATGCCTGGGATGCTGCTGGGGGCGGGGACCAGGCCAGGCTTGGGAAGAGCCTTGTGGGATAAGGAGGCATAGAAATGGGCCCCCTGCACTCAGATTCTAGGAAGTTTCCCCTCCTCCCCGTCAGGGGAAAAGAGCACACAGTACGTCTTTTTACACAGGAGCACCTGGGGACAGCAGCCATCAATTAAATAATCCTGCCATTTGGTGAAGGGCAAGGCTACCCCATGTGCAGACGCTGCCCACCATGAGCGCCAGACAGCACGCCTGTGGCCGATCCGGAACCTGCCCTGTACCTCAACCCTTTGCTGATTCTTTCCAGGGAGAGGAGAGAGCTGATGGGGGTCAGTGGGGGCCTTTCCTGGGGTCTGAGGCCATTCCTGGGGTCTGAGGCCACACTGATCCCCACCTCCAGCCAGGAAGACCAGTCCAGGTGGACCTTCTACAACTGTTCTTCCCCTGGGTCTCAGTTTTCCCTTCTGTAAAATGGGGCTGAAATCATTTCTGCCCTGCCTGACTCTCTTGGGAGCACGGCTGTGAAAACTGCTGCAAACAGCAAAGAAGAGGTTTAAACAGAAACAAGAGGATCTAAGATGGAACTTGGAGCCTCCCCTCCCCGCCCCCCCACCCCTTCCTGTTTGGAATTTGTGCCAATTTGTAATCTGTGCCAGTGAGTCTGCGCTTCACCACGCCTTGCTGGAGCTGGTAATTAGGTGCGGTGGTGGCTCCTGCTTTGCCCTCCGATGATTTTTCTCTAATTGCTCTAATCTATGTTTTCACGCACTCGCTGGAAAATGAGAAGAGTCGCCAGCTCCACAGAGGAAGGGAGATGAAGAGTGAGCCCCAGGCAAGGGGGAGGGGGAGGTGTGCCGAGCACCTACTGCCTGCAGCCCTGTTCCTGGGAGTTGCGTTAAAGGAGGACATGTGGGAGGGTGGATATTCCTAGGGGGCCTGCGTATCTGGGAAAGGGGATGGGTGAGGATAGGGAATCCTGATTGGGTTTGACTCCTGGGTAGAAGACTAGGGGGGCAGAGCTAGTTAGGGGTAGGAGTGGGGGCACAGGGCAGAGACACCCCAGGGGAGCAGGCCTGTTGGTGAGTGTGTTTCAGGGTGCGTGTCCACCTTGTTTCTGGGAGTGCACAGTTGTGGCTTTCTCTGAGACAGGACGATTCCCTGTGGTCTTTCTGGATTTGTCTTGCCTTTGGGAGGACAGTTCAGTGTGCATCTGTGTCTGGGGTTTTGTCTCTGACTGTGTGTCTGTGCGTGAGTGTGTGTGTGTGTGTGTGTGTGTGTGTGACAGAGAGTGAGGTTGTCTGTTACTACCGGTAGCTGCTGGCTCTGGGATTCAGCTTCCAGCCCTGCAGGTTTCCTTTCTGAACCTCTGGGAACCTCACCTTGGGACAGAGGTGGCTGGTGCAGCTTGGGGGGTTGGTGCTAGCCTAGACAGCGGCTTAAGCCCCTGCTGCTGGGGTAAAGCGATTATCCATGTATGTGTGCATGTGTGTGTGTGTGCGCGCGCACGCACACACGCTTGGGTAGGTGGGTGAGACTGAGCTCACAGCTCACCCACCCCAAAGAAGCTGCAAAAATGTTCCCATGGTGTTTCCTTCCCTCCCTTTCCTTGCTGTGATTCGCTCCCCCTGACCTGGATATGTGCGTTTACTCCAAGACGCTCTGTTCCTAAATTGCTTCTCTTCCTAGGGGTTCTCTGGCTCTCATGGTGGCATTTCAGTCAGTGTCAGAGGGGGCCACGGTTTGGGACATAGGGTGCTTCCTGGTGTTGCCTTAGTAACATGGACAAGTTGAGATTCTTGACCCTGTGTTTGACAAATGAACCATGTATAACCACCACTTAGTTTTACTCGCATAAACTTCACCAAGAGGGAAAGCTTTGCGTTGCTCTTCCTGCTGCCCGGAGACTCTACACAGGGTTAATTATGATCAGAGCAGTGAGTGTGAAGTCTGCAAATGAAATGTTCCAAAACTGATGAGTAAATTCAGTTTCCTGTAACAGACACACGGTAAAGAAAGTTCTCAGCACGAACATGTCAACAGTGACTGATACTTAATATCTCCTCCTACATATCAGGACTGAGCTCTTCCCAGGTCAGCTGCTAAAACCCTCAAAGCCACCTATGGTGCCCGTTTTATAGATGAGGCACAAAGAGGGTAAGGAATTTGCCTTGAGATCCCTGTTCATGGAGCAGGGACTTGAGCCCAGGCTGGCTGGTACCCTTGCTTAGTACCCAGCCGCTAGGCCATGCATTGTAGGACAGCCCTGTAAGGTGGTCTCAGTGTGAGTTTAATGGTTTCCCCTCTTGCAGGAGACCCACAAACCTTAGTTTCACATGGCAAAGACAGGGGAGGACAAGTTTAAAAGAGACTTTTACCCCACCTGGCTAGTATTCGTTTTGTTTGTTTGCTCTTTGCGAATATCCTCCAGCTTCTCCTTTATTTCTACAACAGGCATGAGTTTCAGCCCAGTGCTTTGCTTTCTCAACTACACTTGTCTCGACAGCTCCAGATGCAGTGACCAGCGTGGAGCACCACTCACCCTGAGTTGTGGGGCGCCCTCCAGGTCAGGCCAAGGCTTTTTTTAAACAAAAATTATTTATTTAATTTATTTGTTTTTGGCCGTGTTGGGTCTTCATTGCTGCGCACGGGCTTTCTCTAGCCGCGGTGAGCGGGGGGCTGCTCTTCGTGGCAGTGTGTGGGCTTCTCATTGCGGTGGCTTCCCTTGTTGCAGAGCACAGGCTCTAGGCGTGCGGGCTTCAGTAGTTGTGGCACGTGGGCTCAGTAGTTGTGGCGCACGGGCTTAGTTGCCCCGCGGCATGTGGGATCTTCCCGGACCAGGGATCGAACCCATGTCCCCTGCATTGGCAGGCGGATTCTCAACCACTGCACCACCAGGGAAGCCCCCAGGCCAAGGCTTATTCACAGTGTCTGGGAGCTGGGATTTGAATGCTAGTCTTTTGGGCATAATGGAAATCTGAGAGGGAGGCAGGGAGGCCGGGGGTGCACTTGGAAAATGAGGGTGCACGGTAATATCTACCTCACAAGGCATTTGTTTTTTAGTTGGGATTGCTTCCTGTTGCTGATAATAGAGACTGGAAACGACAGTGGCTTAAACCAGATTTAGGCTTATCTCTCTCTTACATAAAGGATGTCAGGAGAAAAACGTCCAGGACTAGTGGGGGGCTCAACGGTGTCATCAGGAACCTGGGCTCCGTCTCTCTTTTAGTCCGGCCAACTTTAGCATGTGGGTTTCATCTTTAAGGTCACTTCACGCTCCAAGAAGGTTGCTGGATCTCCACTATCACATCTACTATCTGGGTGTGGTGCGCACAGACTGGCTGAATGTCCCCCTCTGTCCCACCTAACAAGTTAGGCTCGCTCCCTCACTGGCCTCTCCTAGCTGCAATGGAGGCTGGGAAATGGAATTTTCTGGCTGGGCCCAAGCGAGTGTTTGTCACTAAGGTAAATGGGAGACAGGATATTGTAAGTCTTTGCCACAGGCTACAGCAGAGTCCTGTGCGCCCCAAGGTGAAATCCATCTCTTTTTCCAGGTTCTGTGACTGTTTCAAACCAAACAGCCAGACAGGGTGAGGGGAAGGAGCCCCAGCAGTGAGTGCCAGTTCCCAGGCCCGCCAGAGGCCTACTAGTTCGGGGGTTTATTTCCCCTTTATAGTATCCAGTAGTGGTACCAGCCTTGGAGAGGCAGATTCTGCTGGACAACCGTGGAGGGCTTTGGGGGAGAGAGGGAGCAAGCTTCCAAGCTCGGGGCTCTATGCCTTGCAGGTATGTTCCAGAAGGAACTGTGAAGCAGCAGTTATTGTACAGCTTGGCCCTGAGTTGGGAGGTCCAGGTGATCCACCTGGGAGGACAGGATGGGGTAGCCCGGAGTCTTTTTTTTTTTTTGCGGTACGCGGGGCTCTCACTGTTGCGGCCTCTCCCGTTGCGGAGCACAGGCTCCGGACGCGCAGGCCCAGCGGCCATGGCTCACGGGCCCAGCTGCTCCGCGGCATGTGGGATCTTCCCGGACCGGGGCACGAACCCGCGTCCCCTGCATCGGCAGGCGGACTCTCAACCACTGCGCCACCAGGGAAGCCCTAGTCTGGTGTCTTGAGGATGTGGGTGCCCTGTCTGGGAAGACCCCCTGACCCTCTCCAGCAGGCCCAGCCAGCCCCCCGCAACCCAGACCCAGTGGCCAAGTGTATGCTCCTCCATCTCTGCTGGGCCCTGACCATCCGAGGGAGCATTTAACTGCTCAAGGCACATTCCTCCATTTCCTCACTGATCCTCTCCACATATTGGTGAGGTTGACAGAGAGTCTCACCCCCATTTTACAGATGTGGAAGTTGAGGCTGAGAGAGGCTAAACCATGGGTTCAAAGTCACAGCGTGGTCAAGCTGGGATGGGTCCCAGGTTCTTTGATTCCGAAGTGGGTGAGAGATGGTCTGAGTACATATTCCAAACGTACTATCTCTTCATTTCTTTTTTATTTTATTATTTATGTATTTATTTCGGCTGTCCCAACCAGGGATTGAACCCGGGCCCCCGGCAGTGAAAGCACTGAGTCCTAACCGCTGGACTGCCGGGCGAATTCCCTCATTTCGTTTTTATTTTAAATTAAGAGAAACTTGAGGTATAATTTACATACAGAAAAGGAAAGAAAGTGCCTGGATTCTAAATGTATAGTTTGATGGACTTACATGTTTATCAAATATTCTCAGCCCCCCAGAAGGCTCCTTCATGTTCCCTCCCAGTCACTAGCCCCTCCTCCCCCAAGGCAGCTACTACCCTGACCTCTATCACTAGAGGTTGGTTTTGCCTGTTCTTACCCTTCATTTAAACAGAGTCATAGAGCGTGTTTTCTTTCTTTTGGCTTCTTGGACTTAGCGTGATGCCTGTGAGATTCATCCAGGTTGTGGCATGTGTATCAGTAGTTGATTCTTTTTCCTTGCTGAGTAATATTCTATTGTGGGGATATACCACCATCTGCTTCTTCATTCATTTGTTGATGACCATTTGGGCTGTTTTCTGTTCAGAGTGTAATAAGTAAAGCTGCAGTGAGGATTCATGTTCAAGTCTCCGTGTAGACACATGCTTTCACTTCTCTTGGGTAAATCCCTGCAAGTGGGTGATCAATGGGTGTAACTTTGTAAGAAACTCCAAACAGTTCTTCAAAGAGGTTGAATGATTAACAGTCCCACTGGCTACGTAGGAGAGTTGATTCTCACTTCCTTCCAATATTTGATATTATCAGTCTTTTTTTTTTAATGAATTAATTATTTTTGAATTTTTTAGATTTATTTTTTTATACAGCAGGTTCTTATTAGTCATCAATAAGATGACTAATTTTGTTCTCTACATCTGTGTCTCAGTTATTATCAGTCTTTCTAATTTTGACTATTTGTGTGAGTGTGAATGGTAGCTTATTGTGGTTTCAGTTTGCATATCTCTGATAGTCGCTAATGTGGAGTATCTTTGCATGTGCATATTGGCCATTTTGATATTCCCTTTTGTGAGCTGCCAGTTCATATCCTTTGCCTATTTAAAAAATTGTTTTGTGTGGGTTTTTTCTTATTGATTTGTGGGAGTTCTTTATATATGCTGGTTACTAGTCCTATGTCAGATATATGTATTGAATTATCTTTTCTGCATCTTTGTTTTTTTTTTTTTTTTTTTTTGCGGTACACGAGCCTCTCACTGTCGTGGCCTCTCCCGTTGCGGAGCACAGGCTCTGGACGCGCAGGCTCAGCGGCCATGGCTCAAGGGCCCAGCCGCTCTGCGGCATGTGGGATCTTCCCGGACCGGGGCACGAACCCGCATCCCCTGCATCGGCAGGCGGACTCCCAACCACTGCGCCACCAGGGAAGCCCTTTAATGCATCTTTGGCTTGGCTTTCCCTTCTCTTAACAGTGTCTTTTGCTGAATATAAGTTCTTAATCATAATGAAGCCTAGTTTACATTGTTTTCTTTTATGATTAATGTTTCTGCTTCCTGTTTAAGAAAGCTTTGCCTCCCAAAGGAGTCTTTTTAACATATGACTCCACCCGGCCCCGCCCCATCTGGCTACTCTCTCTGCCTTCTCATCCTCTATTAGGAGTGCCTCCCAGGAGCAAGGGGTGAGGAAGGCAGAGATGGGCTGGGAGATCTGTGGGGAGGAGCAGGGTTAAAGCCTCCCCAGGACAGAGATCTGTGTCTCCCACCCCTTCCTTCCCCTGTGTGGATTTCGGTTGATGCTGGGCTGCAAGATTAAAGCCAAAGAGATTAAAAGATTACCTCTGGCAGGGAAGGCAAATTCTGCCTCTTTGCTCCTAGAGCCATGAGGGGGAGGGGGGAGAGTTAGGGTGGGTGGGGGGTGGTAGTAATGGAGCCGCCTTCACCTCCAGGGCCATCCCCTTCCTGCTGAGAGCTGCACCCCTGGAAGGCTGAAGCCTGGGCCACTCTCACCGTGTGTGGCCTTGGGCACTAGCTCACCTCTCTGGGCCTCAGTCCCCAAGTTATAGACGGGGTGGGGGGCTGAGCCGGATACTAAGCACCAACATGGGCTTTAGTGAGTCCTCAAAGCGTGACCCCGACGAGCGGTCCCAGCATCAGCTGGTAAAGTGTTAGAAATGCAGATTCAGGCCCCTTCCCACACCTACTGAGGCAGAAACTCTGCGGGATGAGGGGGGACAGCAATCTGTGTTTTAAAAGCCCTCCAGGGGATTCTGATGCACATGAATGTCTGAGCACCAGTGCCTTTACTTATGGTAACAATTGCTAATTTTTAGGGTATGTAACTGTGCTCACCGGTGACTCTTCTAAAAGAGTATGTACCCACTCACTTATGGTGCTATTACTCACCCGACTTTACACAAAAGGAACTGAAGCACAGAGAGGTGAAGCTGCTTGCCCGAGGTCACACAGCTACTAAATGGCTGAGCCTGGACTCGAACTCAAGGAGGCTGCCTCCAGAGGCCAAGCCACTAACCAGTGCTGTGCATCCTGGCCTTTTCAGAAGCCCCCGGCTTTTGTCAGCTGCTCTAGGGAGTGGTGGCTCCAAAAGGCTGACCCCCTGGGGGCCCCTGGCTTGCGAGTTCCTTTCCCAGCTTCCCCCACGGCCCGCTGACCACAAAGGGCACCTTCCTGCTTCCTCTTCCTGCTGGAAGCCCCCTCCGCTGAGGCTGAGGGAAGCGGGTGCCGAGAGCTGACCTCAGCTGCACAGTAAGCCAGACCCACAGACGGGGACCCACGGCTCCACGTCTCAGAAATTCATTCGTGTCTCAGTTCATTCCCTCAATCAGTGTTTATAAAGGGGTCCCGACCAGAGTGAAGTAGAGGCCGGCAGAAAGCTGGAGGCAGAGAGAAGGGAGAGGGGAAGAGGAAACCCGTCCGTTGATTTTATGATTCTCCCTGCGAGTCCCCTCCTGCCCCTAGGGATGGTGCCAAAGCCCAACCCCCGATCGGGGAACCGTGATCAACAGACAGCCAAGGCTGGGATTTATCCGGGCAGCGCTGGGGAGTGCTGCACCCCAGTGGGAGTGAGGGCACCGGCTGCAGGGAGAGAGCAATTCATCACAGCTCTCTAGGAGAGCAGAGAGCCTCCACCGCCTGGACCCCCACTGGCCCGGCCCACACTGGGCTGCCCAGCCCGCCCTGCTTCAGTGAGAGAGGACATATCTTTGGGGCTCCCAGTACCCCCCACTTCTCTTCCCCAGTTCTCTTGTGTCTGTAACCTCTTTGAACCTTTGACTGGGGCGTGGGACGGGGAGGAAAGACCTCTGGATACAACCCTGGGCAAGTGCCTTCTCTGAGCCTCAGTTTCCCCATCTGTAAAACCAGGGCCTCAGCCCAGCTGGCCATCCTCACAGGGCGGTTGTGGAGGAGAAAGGCCGTGGCCATGAGCTGCAAAGCTCTGTCCCACCCAAGAGATGACAAGTGTGAGGTGGGAATGAGGAACCTGCCTCCTACTGCTATGTTCCTGGGCACGTGCTGGGCTCTTCGTGGGGAGATGTGTGCCGGGCACACGGGGCTGCCGCCGCCGAGGGTCTGTGTGTGCAGGTGTGTACACCTGTGCGTATACACGGTGCGTCCAAAGCTGCAGCTGCACGTACGGAGCATGCGCGAGTATGCATGCGTGTGTGCGGACACGTGTGCGTATGTGCGTGCAGCTCTGCTGACAGCTGTGGGCTGAAGCTCTCACGTACTCCCTCCACCCGCCAGCTTGAGAGGACCCCTCTGGAAGGGTGGGGGGGGGTGCTTATTCACAGGCCCCATCCAGCTGGTTATTTACTGATTAATTCTGCTACCAGCTGCTAGAGGCCAAGCCTGTGCCAGCCGCAGGCCCTGGGCTGATTTACATAATTAAAACCATCAGTAACAAGAGCTTGGCCTCACCCCCCAACTGCTTTCTCTAGCATGACAGGCCGAGCCTCCCTCTTCCACCCACACCCTGTCCTCTGCACCCTCAAGCCTCCCTCTCCTCCCAGACCCCGTCACTCTCCTGGCCTGCTCTGTGTCAGCCTGCTGGCCTGGGCCCCTCCATGACATCAGCCACCGCCCAGTCTGTGATGGAGAGACTGTAGTGTCCTGGGATTCTCCAGTCACTGACTCCAAGATTCTATTAGTCGATGGTTCTAAGGTTCTTTGGTGGAGAGCCTCAGATTATAAGATTCAGCTGTGATCCTCTGAGTATGTGATTTTTCAAGAGTCTGTTACTCTATGTGACAAAGGGGAAAAATGTTTGCTCTCAGCAGTCCTGCCTGCGCTCGGGGAGGTGGGGCTGCTATCTGGAGGGCCCGCCTTTCCGTGGAGGCCGCCACGGTGGAGTGGGTGAGTCACCCCTGCTCTCCAGAAGGAGGAGAAGTGTGTCACCGCAGAGGGCTGGGGGTAGGGTGGGGCTGGGCGCTGCAGGAACCTGGCAGAAGGGAGGAGGACCCAGGGACACCGGAGAGGGCTGGAGGGAGAAATCCTTGGTGGCGTCCCAGCCTCCAAGAGGGACTTTGGAGAATATCGGATCCCGTGGAGTGTGTGATGTTAACCCCCTTGCTGGTGTCACCTTCAGCATCTTCAGAAAAGCCTGAAGAGAGAGGCAGTTTAGGGGGAGGCAGTTTGGGGGGAGGAGTGTGGGCTGTTCTACTTCCCAGCTGTGTGGTCCTGAGGAAGCTACTCAGCGTCTCTGAGCTGCAGTTATCGCCTCGCTTGTGAGAGGGGGATTGTTGTGAGGATTAAATATTAACTTCTGTGAAGTGCTTAGGCTGCAGCTGGCGCCTGGTGAACCCCTCATGACTGGTTGCTGTTGTTGTGTGGGTCCTTTGGGGAGATGAGTAGCAGGTTGGTCAGACACGGTGAAAGTACAGACACAACGGGGGACTGGGTCTTCCCTTCGCCATAGGTCAGCTCGCGGTGGGGCCGGTGCTCGGAGGAGGTTGGTTGAATGAATGAGTGATTCTCTCTTCTCTCAGCTCTTCCCAAACACGATGCCAGCCCCAGGCAGCCCTCAGCCAGCTTAGTGTATTTGGGACACATGGCTTCTCTCAGGTGGATCCCCAGGACTTTCTCTCTCCTCGACCATCTGTCCCATCTCTGCCTCTTCCTCTCCATTTGCACAGCCCAGCTGCGATGCTGAGCAGGAACTTCTGTCCCTCCCCCAACCACCTCAAAGATTGGTCAACATTTAAAAAGTCGAAATAAAGTAAGTTTAAAATTAATCATAGAATGCAAGATGGTGCAGCCGCTGTGGAAACCAGTTTGGCAGTTCTTCAAAAAGTTAAACAGAGAATTACCATATGATCCAGCGATTCCACTCCTAGGTACAGACCCAAAGGAGTTTGGAAGTACATCCTCTGATGAAGCAGAAGCTCAAACAGCTTGTACCCCAGTGTTCATAGCGACATTATTCACAACAGCCAAAAGGTGGAAACAACCCAAATGCTCACCTGCAGATGAATGGATAAACAAAATACATAACATATATAAAGGTATAAAGATACAACACAAATACATACAATGGAATATCAGCCTTAACAAAGGAATAAGAGTCTGATTTACATGCCACCACATGGATGAACCTTGAAGACGTTATGCTAAGTGAAGAAAACCAGACACAAAATGGCAGATTTGATTTCCAATCAAATTTCCAAATTCGATTCCAGTCAAATTCGATTTTCCATATTATACACTCATGGAAGTGTATGATTCCACTTACATGAGGTCCCCAGGACAGTCAAATTCATAGACACAGAGGGAGAATAGAGGCTGTCAGGGGCTGGCGGAGGGAGGAGTGGGGAGTTAGTGTTTAACGGGTATAGAGTTTCAATTTGGGAAGATGAAGAAGTTCTGGAGATCGATGGTGGTGACGGTTGTACGACAGTAAGAACGTCCTTAATGCCACGGAACTGTACATTTAAAAATGGTCGATTTTGTTATGTATATCTTAGCAAAATAAAAGCTTTCATTGAGAGAGATGATGATTTTGTTTGTAATCCTTCTATCTCTTTTATTTTTATTTTTTAATGTCCACCACCCATCCTCCAGGCCCGCATGTCCCCGGCATATAACAGGCCCTCACTCATCCCTTGCAGAGCGGATGAACGAGCCAGGCTTCCCATCTGGCCCCGCGCGGCGCCAGCTTGACCAGCGGCTCAGGGCTCCTGGTCCAGGCAGCTGTTTCTCTTTCCCTCTTGATTTCACCAAACCCTACAGCCCATGAATCAGCCACAGGTGGTCGGGGATGGGGACAAGTGCCTGGTAGCGATTAGGTGGTTCTGGGCTTTGAGGATTAGACACGGCCCCAGGTGACGGAAGAAGCAATTTCTCACGGAGGCCTCTCTTTAGCACTCATCAGAGGAGAAGGCGCCACCCTTGCGAGCTGGAAAACGTGGGGACAAACAGCCAGGCCCAGGCTTTTGTTGCATTTCACACCGGAGAGGATTCCTTCTTGTTCAGCTGGAGCTCTTCGATGTGGCTTTCAATATGTTTGTTGCTGTGTAATCGATTTCTCCCCCTGAGCAAGTGGAGAAAATCATCAAGTGCTGGGACAGAGTCAGGCTCTTGGGGATCAAGAAATGTGCCCCACATTCAGTCTTACAAAACCCTGGTATCTTTTATCAAGTGTGAACATTGTGATGTAGCCCCCAGGTGACAGAGACAGATTATTCGAGGTGCTGACCGTATAGCCAGGTCATGTTTTTTAAAATCAAAGGCACGTGCCCCACATTCAGTCTTACAAAACCCTGGTTTTTTTTCATCGGCATCATTGTTTTGTGGGGAAAGACTTTCAATCTTGTCTCTCATTTCAAAAAAACTTGATGTGCACCTTTATTCAATAGCGAGCGTTGCTCAGGTTGCAAACAGATTTTTGTTCGGCCCATCTCTTCTGATAGATGCTGAAAAGACATCCACTCAGTGGCCTTGGTTTGATTGTACTTGCTATTTTCTCCATTTCTCTCGGTGCTGAATGAAGATGGGGAGCTACATTGTCGCCTGCCAGCTTCTCGGTGAACAAGCGCTGAGCGCTGGCATGCCTGAGCTAGAGCCCCCATCCACGGAGCTGCGCCCTTCCCTGCCGCCCGCAGGGTGGCCGAGAGTCAGTGCTGATCTCCATGTCACTTTCCAGTCCACATCGTGGCTCACAGTGTTACCATCAACTTAACCAAAAAAAGTTCTCTCCTGCAGCATCAATGTTGAGTGATGAACAGGACCCAGGTAAATCATGGAGCACATTTCCCTCATATATGTACCAATCAGGCTGCAGGTGATGGAAAAAATCCAGCTCTAAGTACTTTAATAAATAAAGGTGCATTCCTGAGAATATCGGCCTGTCTGCTATAACAAAAGCCCAATAACAGTGGTTTCAGTAAGTCTGAGCTTCCTTCTCTCTTGATTAACAGTCTGAGCATAATGTGACCAGTGCAGATAGGCTACAGTTTTTTATTTTATTACCTGCCTTCCTCAACCACAGGTGGCTCCGCCATCTGGTTTAAGATGGCTGCTCCAGCTCCTGCCACTGCATCTGCATTCCAGCCTATTGGAAGTGCAGAAAAATAAATGGAGGTATGCATCTTTCCTTTTGAGGGCATGAGTAGGAAACTGCACAACTCCTCTCTACTGTCATTTCACTGGCCAGAATCCAGTCGTAGGATCACACTTACTAGCCTGGTAAACTGGGAAATATAGTCTTTATCTGGGCAGCTATGTACGCATTCAGCAAAACTTCTATGAGTACTGTGGAGGAAGGGGAGCGTGGATATTGGGGGATAACTAGCAGTCTCTTCATTAACTCAGTGACTAAATAGCATTGACCTCCTGTGGGGGTGAAGATGGAACAGTGAACAAGACGGCAAATGTTCTGTTTCTCCCAGAGCTCACAGTCAGGTGGGAGAAGAGCAAGAGGGGAGACTTTCAAGGGGGAGTCGTCAGCCGTGTCTAAGGTGGCTGACCAGACAAGTCAGAGTTGACGTGAGAGCCTGGTGACCTTGACAAGGAGTGGAGAGGAGGGACAAAGATTGACTGCAGGGCCTCCTGGAGAGGCACTGGGGTGGGTGAGCGAATAGAGACAGGTCTTTGGGTGTTTTTTCTTTCTGTAAAAAAAAAAGGAGAGAAATGGGGGTGTGAAGTCAAGACAGTTTTTTTTTTTTAATTTAATTTAATTTATTTTTACACAGCATGTTCTTATTAGTTATCTATTTTATTTGTATTAGTGTATATATGTCAATCCCAATTTCCCAATTCATCCCACCATCACCAGCTCCCCACCTGCCGCTTTCCCCCCTTCATGTCCATACGTTTGTTCTCTTTTTTTTTTTAAGATGGAGAAATAAGTACGTGTGTGGTGATGGGAATGATCTTAGAGAGGGAAAAATGAAAATGAAGATGAAGGAGAAAGAGGAGGAAATGATGGAAGAGCATCCTTGAGGAGATGAGAGGGGTTGGGTCTAGAGCACCATGGAGGCTTGGTCTTAGGAAGAGGGATGTGGGCATTGGTGGAGTCTTGTCTGATTACTTCTGCTTCCTCAGTGAGATAAGAAACAAGGTCATTGGTAGCTTGGGTGAAGGTGGGGAGGAGAGACTGGAGGATTGGGGACATAGGAGAAGTTACGCATCTGCTACCAAGGGGCTGCTCTCCTCACGTGACAAGAAGCCTCCCGGAGGGACAAGATGGCTGCCACCACTGGCTCCAGCATTATGCCAGCATTCCAGGTGGGAGGAAGGTGGAAGGAAGGTGGGGCCCCACCAGTTGTGTCACTTGAAAGAAAAGAAAAGCTTTCTCAGAAACCCACCAGCTGCTTTCTGCTTAGATCTCACTGGTCAGAACTGAGTCACATGGCTACTCCTAGCTGCAAGGGAGGCTGGGAAATCAGGAACAGGATTCTCAAGATTGGCTGAGAGGAGGGCACACTGCCTCATCAAATGCAGCCAGGGTGCAGCTAAGAGGAGGAAGAGGGATTGTCTGCCACGCCCTCCCATACATGTGCCAAGGTCTGCTGTGCTCTGCCTGCCAGTGGTTTTGTGCATCTGTAAAGAAAGGGAAGTATCAGCCACTGTGCGTGTGTGAGCATTACAAGTCTTCTACATCGTTGGCCATTCATTTCATGGACCACCACCCCCAACTCCAATAGTGGTATTTGATAAAAGAGAAAATAATTTTGCCAATAGCTTAACCTGTTTGCTCTGACTTGGTCACCGTGTGGCCGGCTTTATAATGGTCCTGGTAACAGAGTGGTTTGTACCTGGCTTTTCTATGAGGCCAGCCACCTTGATTAACGCCTCTGTGTTTTTGGTCTCTTCTCTGCCGTTAGTGATGGAAGTCATCAATTTTGTACTGGAAAGCTTTATTTTGTGCTTGTTCTAGAAACACTCCAATGTTTTCCCAGAGTGATGCCTTGATTGTTTTCTGGGGAAACAGATGTGAAAACGTCAAAGGCTCCTACCCACCACCGGACAACCTGACATGAGAGACCCCGCACTGGTCACAGGTATGACACAGATCCACTGGCAGGTACATAGGGTTGTACTTTCTATTTTTACTGTTTGTCTTTGCTGGTGCAAAATCATACCTCTCCAAACCAGCGCATTCCACAGGCATATCAAAATCCTAGTCATGGGCTTCCCTGGTGGCGCAGTGGTTGAGAGTCCGCCTGCCGATGCAGGGGATGCGGGTTCGTGCCGCGGTCCGGGAAGATCCCACGTGCCGCGGAGCGGCTAGGCCCGTAAGCCATGGCCGCTGAGCCTGCGCGTCCGGAGCCTGTGCTCTGCAACGGGAGAGGCCACAACAGTGAGAGGCCCGCGTACCACAAAAACAAAAACAAAAACAAAAAACAAAACAAAACAAAAAATCCTAGTCACTATTGATGGTTATGCCTTATTCTGAATCATAGAATTTTTGTTAATATTTTCATCACTACTTTCATGTTTCAACAAACCGCTCTGCATCATCAATCCATTTTATTTGGAGCTGTAATACAACACAAACACGTCTGGGGGCTTCCTGTGTGCCAGGCAGTATTCTAAGTGCTTTATATATATTGTGTCAATTTTAAAGCACGCTCCCAATTTTTTGGACAATCCTCCTGTGAAGAGCTGGAATCTCTCACCATCCCTTCCCTTTTCATCTGGGCTGGACTTATTGATTCGCTTATCACCAATAGAAGGCAGTGAAAGTGATGCTTTCTGATTTCCAAGTTCAGGTGCAAATACGCCATGTAGCGTCTACCAGGTTCTCCTGCGACTCTTGTTCTGGAGGAAGCCAGCCGCCAACTCCCCTGATTCTGCCATGCTGGATGCAGGCACCAGCTCCAGCAGAGCTGCCAAACTACAGCAGGCACCAGATGCCAGCCGTGTGAGTGAGCGATCTTGGACGTCCAGTGCAGCCCAGATGATGCATCAGCTGACGGCAGCCGCAGCCGGCATCTGACTGTGCCTGCGTGAGAACCCCCACCGAGAACTGCCCAGCTGAGCCCTTCCAGAATTCCTGACCCACAAAACTGTGAGCAGAATAAAATGGTTGTGTGTGGGATTTTTTTTTTTACCACTAGAATTTTTAGCAGCAATAGTAACCAGAAGATATAGAACTCATCTCATCTCGATTTTTCCGCTGAAGCAATTGAGCCCCAGAGAGATGAAGCAACTTGCACACGTTTTCATGGCAGAGATAAGAGATGAGTGCAGGCAGTCTGATTCTAATATTCTGCCTCTTAACAATGGGGGAAAGCAAAGTTAACCAACAAGCAGAAATGCACAAAATGTAAAAAGTGTGACAGCAAGGCTACAGCACCTGCAAAAAATCACAATGAATATTCCATTTCAAATTTGCAAAATGGAAGTGAATGAAATTCTTCCAACCTTTCCTCTTTCATCTAAAAACTTCCAACTGCCCAGGGAGGTCAGGGTTTTGAGACCACGTGAGGGAAGCCCACACCTCTCGACCCATAGTATCTTAGGCACGGGAGCTCTGAAGCTTCCTGGAAGAAAATATTAGAGCCATAAAATTAGAGGACATCAAATTTAACTGTTGGAAACACCTTGGAATTCATCTCATCCAACCTTCCACCCAGGGCAAGAGAAGGAAAAACCACGGGAGAGCAAAGCAACCTCTTGATACAGTGGCCTGAGCGACATCGGTAGGCAGCTGTGGTCAATGTCCAAGGAGCTGTAGAGGAAATACGGCAGGGTCAGAGCACAGGGTCAGGATGGTCACTGAGGGCGGGGGACTGGGTCGGCCTCGTGGGCATGTAACCTGTGCAGTCACTCAGGGCCTCCTGCCTTAAAGGACCCCACGTTTCATTTAATGCTCTGCATCGCTGTCTTGAAATTCTTAATAATTTTTGAACAAGGGGTCCCGCATTTTCATTTTTTACTGGGTCCCACGAATTATGGAGCTGGTCCAGGCTGGGGAGGTCTGAGAGCTGCCTCAGGAATGAGTATTTCAGCAGAGAGAGCAGGACAGGCAAAGCCTGGAGGCTAGAAAGCCCCAGATCAGCTTGGGAAATGGTTACTTGCCCAAGACCATCTAGGCAGGAAGAGGTAGCACAAGGAATTGAACCCAGTCTTGTCGGACTCCAAGACTCGTGGTCATAAACACTTTGCTCTCCTGTCTCCTGGGACAGAACTCACACCTTGAGCCAGCCTCCTGACTGTTCCTACAAATTGCAGGCTTCTCTTCTAGGGAGCCTTCCTGGATTGCTATGACCCATCCTGCTTGCCATTCCCCCCTTCCTTCATCCTTCTTACCTGGCTGAGCCTGTGCCAGCCTGTCTATTTTCCCTGCCCCTCCTGGCTAGCGTCTACTGTGGCTTCCAGGTCCCCGGGCCAATCCTTCCAGGGCCTTGTCTCCCAAGAAGAAGCCTTGGGCTCAGTCTTCTTGCTGCAAACCTCACGTAGATTCCACGGTGAAGCCTTTCTCACCTTCCCATTCCTAGAGCTAGGCTGCAACTCCAAAGAATTGGCAATGGGAATCAGGCGTGGTTCGCATTCCTCCCACCACTGACTAGCATGAGCACCTTAGCCTCTCTGAGCCTCAGTTTCCCAATCTGTTAAGTGGGCCTAGACCCCACATTAATCACTGGTCCTGTACATCCTGATATGCAGCCATGTCAAGGCCACCACACCTCTGCGCTCTTCCTCCCCACCCATGTCCCAGACCAATCATGAGAAAACTTCAGACACGCCCGAATTGAGGGCCATACTCCAAAATACCTGATCGGTACCCTTTAAAACTGTCAAGGTCAAGAAAAGCAAGGAAAGAATGAGACGCTGTCACAGATCAGAGGAGGCTAAGGAGAAACATGACTAAATGCAACGTGGGATCCTGGAACAGAAAAAGAACATTAGTGGAAAATGGGTGAAACTGAATGAAATCTGGAGTTTAGTTAATTGTAATATACCCGTGCTCATTTCTTAATTTTGATGAATGCATTGTGGCGATGTGAGATGTAAACATCAGGGGAAGCTGGGTGAAGGGTACATAGCTACTCTCTGGGCTCTATGTACATCTTTCTAAAAATAAATCTAAAATTATTCCAAAATAAGATGTTTATTAAAAAAACAACAAACCTGCACCACTGCTATTGCTTTTATCTGCCGTGTCCCTCCCCCATTCTTCTGCTGACAGGCCCTTCTCTGGCTACAGGGTGTGGGTACCTGACCCAGCCTGGGCCATTAATCTGCCCTCATCACCCTGGCTCTTGGTCCAAGGGGTAAGCATGTGACCTGCACTGGGCCAGTCAGAGTCCTTCCCTAGAACTGTTCAGCTTGGAATTGGATGAAAATCTCTTCCCATTCTCGCCATGAATATGTAAGGCTGTAAACCTGGGGTCTCCTGGTTTCACTGAGTGGGGACGGTGACCCAAAAGAACTAAGCCTCCGAGAGAGAGAAAGAGAGAGAGAGAGAGAGAGAGAGAGAGAGAGAGAGAATGATGACGGCCTTCAAGGTGGCCTCGTCCTCCTTCCCAGTCTTCCTCAGGCAGACCCTTCCTGCCCTTCCCTGTTATGTGAGCCAATATATCCACTTTTGAGTTTAAATCAGTTAAAACTGGGCTCGAGCTGGGTTTCTGTCACTTGCAACCAATGAGTCCTAACATAACTTCTCAAGTTGTGTGAAGATTCGATGGCGTTTGTATATAACCTGGCACACGGCAGTCACCTGCAAATGGTGAGGAATGTGTTTTCTTCTGCAAGGAGTCTGGGGCCTGCCATGCACTTCCGCTCGTTTGGTTATGGCCCTGACACCTGCCTTGCTCCCCTCCTGGCTCCCACGTACCCTGCTGGGCATCCTGCTTCAGATGAGCCCATCTGGCTTCACACGCCCTCCCCTCTCCAAGCCCTGATCCCGGCCTCCTCCTCTTGGTGTTGGGAGCTGAGTTTGCAGCTGAGATTGGGTTTTGCTCTGGGAAGGGTATCAGGGAGGAAGAAATGGAACTCAGCCTCTGGCAGAAAATTTCCTGCTCAGAAGTGGGGGGCAAAATCCCAACACTGGCCTGGCCAGACCCAGTGAAATCAAGGTGTAGCTGAGTGTTCGAATGCCAAGGTTTGTCTAGTGCTTGTTCTGGAAATGAAATGACGGGGCTGTGGAGACTGGAGTTCCATGGGCCCCAAGTGTGAGGTTGTGGGGAGCAGGAGATGTGAGGGGAGGTTTTAGAGAAACCACAGGCAGAGCAATCAGAAGGATTTGAGTGAGAAAGGGCAGAAGTCACTCTTTTATCTCAGGTCTGGGCTATGGGCCAGGAAGGCTGAGACACCACCAGGGAAATCCAGGGAGAGTACTGAGGGCGTGCAGCCACCTTGCCCTGGAGCTGGGCTGGGAAGGACCTTGCTCAGCCCGAGGAGGGACGAGGCAGGTCCTGGGGTTGCCTTCCTGAGCCTCAGTTGCCCCGTGCTGTCCTGGCCACTTCGTGCATCTGTGCCTTGTCCCTTCCACCTGTCAGGCTGACAGGTAGCTGGAGCACCTCTCTCTCTTCTTTTGTTTTGCGGTGATTTAATTTTTTTTTTTTTTGCGGTACGTGGGCCTCTCACTGTTGTGGCCTCTCCCGTCGCGGAGCACAGGCTCCGGACGCGCAGGCTCAGCGGCCATGGCTCACGGGCCCAGCCGCTCCGCGGCATGTGGGACCTTCCCGGACCGGGGTACAAACCCGTGTCCCCTGCATCGGCAGGCGGACTCTCAGTCACTGCGCCACCAGGGAAGCCCAGTGATTTAATTTTTAAAAAAATTTTTATACAATTTAAAAAGTTGACTTTCCATTTACAGTTATTACAAAATATTGGCTGTATTCCCCATGCTGTACAATACATCCTGGAGCCCGTCTTACACCCAGGAGTTTTTACCTCTCACTCCCACACCTCTGTATTGCCCACCGCCCCGCCTCCTGCAAGCACTAGCTTGTTCTCTGTATCTGTGAGTCTGCTTCTTTTTTGTTATATTCACTAGTTTGTCGTATTTTTTAGATCGGAGCATCTTTTCTTGTGCGAAGCATTCCTTTTGCCCACCACGCCCCCTCCCCCACCCGGCCTTCAGGGCAGAACTGAATTCGCTTGCCTTTCTGTCCCCATACGTTTTCTTTCCTCATCTGCTTTACTCTTCCTTCCTTCCTTCGTTTGTCCACTCAGGCATGAACTTGATCATTTTATTCAACAAATATTTTTGGAGTGCTGGCTGCATGCCAAATCCTGAGCAAACCGAGGTGAATAGGACGGACCGCCCTTGCCTTTGTGGCAGCGAGAGGGAGGGAAGGGGCTGGGTTTAGGGTACGTTTTGGAGGCAGAGCGGGTAGGAGTTGTTGATGGGTCAGATCTGAGGGGAGCCCAGGGGGCATCAAGGAGGCATCTGGGTTTTGGGCCTGAGTAACTCTGAAGCAGCCGCATACACCTGCCTTTCCCCACAGAGCCTGGGGAACACACAGTTACCCTAACCCTAACGCTAACACTAACCCACCCCCACACTTGGATTCTAGACTGAGAGGACATTAGCTATAAAGGCAAGGTGCTGGGAATGATGAGCCAGATGGGGGCTAACAATGGGGCTACCTGCCTAAAATACCCCAAGAATTCCCGTGGCCACAGCACGCTTCCATCAGCAGGAAAAACTGGGTGAATTGTAGCATTGCCTCTTTCTCACTGTGTGATCTTGGTCAAATCACTCAGCATCTCTGAGCCACATCAGTAAAATGGGAATACTAACAATAAGTACCTAGTGAGATTGCTGTCGTTATTCACTGAGACTTTAATTCACGGGGAACACTTGACATCCAGCCTGAATGAGACAGTAAATGCCTCCATTTTAAGTGATTATTATGATTCTAGGCAGAATGTGGCCAGGTTGCAGAAGACTCCAGATGCTGGTGTAAGGAGTTGGCGTTTTACCCTATGGAGTCAGAGCCTGAACATTTCTGAGCAGAGGAAGGACACAAGGAAAGCAGACAGTCAGCGCTTCTCCAGTCCCTGCAGCATCCGGAGCCTTGGAACCGGCTACAGGTCAGCGGTGACAAGCCCGGCCGCAGGGCCAGTGACTTCCAGCTCCCAGAGCCCTCCAGCTGCCCCACCTCCGGACCCAGGCAGTGGAAGCCAGTCTACCCCCCACCCCCAGCATCACTCCGGGCAGAGCCCGGCTCACTGAGCCAGCTGAGACTCAAGCCACCCCCACGGCCCCGACGCTGTGGCCACAGGGCCCAGGCCTGAGGCTCCAGCCCGACAGAATTCAGGAGCCCCACGTAAGGGTGCTTAGACCCAAATGGCAGACACCGCCACAGTGCAGGGCTCAGTGGCCTCCGGCTAGTGGGCAGTGGAAGTCAGATAGACGCACAGAGCCCTGAGCATCCCCCACCCTCTCCAGCTCTCCCTGGCGGGTGTCTCAGAGGAGACCCCTGGCTCAGAAAGCTGGGGGCAGGTGGTCTGTCATAGGGCTGTAGCGCCTGCAGACCCCACCTGTGTTGGAGCCGGCTCTCCTTGGTTTGACCCTTGCACCATTGGGTGGGGCCACTTTTGTGCCTGGCGAGGGGCTGGGCACCCAGGGTACCGACCAGGTCAGACACGGTGGCGTCTGGGAGTTGCTCGCATTCTAGTGGAGGCACCAGGTGTATCAACAGGGGGACTCACAGTCCTTCCCTGTCCCAGGGTACGCTCCGGGCCTGCTCTACCAAGACTGGCAGGGAGGCGGGCTGTCCAACCTCAGCCCCCAGGAATCTCAGCTCCAAGCCGGGCAAGCATGATGCTGTCGGCACCCCTAACGAGGTTCCCTGGGGCCCCTCCCATAACTGGATCTCTGGACCAAAGGGTATCCACCTGGACATTTCAAAATATCCCCCAGGGTGTGGTCTTGGCCTCTGGCCCTCACAGACACCCTCTCATGGGCGTCACACATGCAGCCACCCGGAACTCTTGTCTGGCCTCATCAGGAATTTTATATTCATTCTTCAAGCTCCGTTGGCCTTGAGCTGCCCTTGATTCATGGAGGATGATAGACTCTCAGAAGCAGAGAATCCTCCAGCTCCTGTATCCGCACCCCTAGTTCTGTTTTTACCTTTGCTAGCGTGCTTGCAGAACACGGAACTTCCCCAATTTTTCCAAATATAATTGATCGACCTCAAGCCCACTGGCCCCCAAGATGGCTCCTGATGATACCTTTCTCCTGGAATTCACACCTGTGTCGTCCCCTCCCACAGTGAACAGGGCAGATCTGTGTAACCAATAGGAGATTGCCTAAACGATAGTGTGTACCTTCTGAGGAGAGGTCATCTGAGAATTGTGGCTTCCTCCCTGTTCTCACTCCGGGAGAAGCAGCCGCCGTGCTGTGAGGACGCTCAAGCAGTCCTGGTGAGAGGTCCATGCGACAAGGAACTGAGGCCTCTCGCCGACAGCCGGCACCAACTTGCCAGCCAGTGTGAATGAACCATCTGGGAAACAAGTCCTCCAGTGAAGCCTTCGGATGAGTACAACCCCAGCCAAACACCTGGACTGCAATCTTATGAGAAATCTCAAGCCAGAATCGTCTGCTGCCAGATTCCTGACCACAGGAACTGTGAAATAATAACTATCCTTTGCTGTTTGAAGCCACTGAGCCGCGAGGTAATCTGTTACATAGCAATAGATGATTTATATGACAAGCATGTAGACTTTTCTGAAGACGGTGGTGGGGAGAGGTGGTAGGGGAGGCTGAAGTTGGGGGAGGGGCGTATATTGCCCACCTTTCCTCAATCCCCAGCTCCGAATCCTCTCATCCTTAATACACCCAGCGATTACCTGCTCCCTAAGCCCTACTTCTAACCCGGCACACGCTGACCTTTCACAGGGACTTGCAAACCAAAATGCCCTCAGCTAAGTGACCCCACTTTCCCGAGAAGGCAGCTTGCATCTGTCTCTTTATATTCAATTTGGGGTGGTTCCGTGGTGGGCAAGGGGCAGGGGTTTTAGCGGGGAATCTTCATTATTTGTCCTTCTGGGTTCCGTGTCTTATCACTGGCTCCCACCCTCTGTGATCACAGCCCTTGGTTCCAGCATTGGAAGCACAGCAGAAAATCTGATTTTTGGTCTGGATCCAAAACAGGAATATGACACCCCGTCCACGGTCAATGTGTGTGTGTGTTTCTCTAAAAGAACCACTTAACCTAATTTCCTTAGCATCAACTCGAAATGCCATGTAGACCGAGGGAAAAAAAATTCACCTAAGTACAAAGGGTAGGTCTTGTTATTCACCTTAAACAGCCCATGAAGCTTTTCAGCAATTTATGGGTTCCTCACACTCTCACTCCTCTGTTTCCTAAGGCTGCAGAAAGGAAGATCTCCCTGAAACATGTCCTTGTGGCGATACGGCGCGGGCAGTGGGGTCGTTTGGACGCGAGCCACATCTGGTCAACTTAGGACAAAGGGCGCTTGTGGGTGGGCTGTGAGAAGCGGCTCCCAGGCACTGCCGGAAGATCCCAGGGTCTGGGATTCAGGACAGGGGTCCAGGCTGCCGGAAATGCCTGCCCATCTTCTGGCACTGAGGCTTTTGGGATGGTTCTGCTTCGGCTGTTTCTCATGTCCACGCGCCACTCCACTCACGACTCAGCCCAGCTGGGGGCTGGGGGAGGCACCTTGATTCAGATTCCACCAAGACTGTACATGGCAGTGGGGAGAGAGGAAATTGGGAGGCTGGTGGGAGGGAGGAGAGATGCTGGGTTCCCACAAAAACCCCCTAATGTTCGCTTTGTGACTTTTTAATGAGAATAATATATGTTAAGGGCCTTGCACGGTGCCTGGCTCTGAGTGAGCCCCATACAAGCTAGCTACTATGAGAGAGGTGACGGAGTGAGAAATAATTCGGGGGAGGACACATGTGAGAATGAACGATGCAATGTGATGTGTGCTGTCATTAAGATCTGCACTGACTGCTTTGGGGGCTGGTGGAAGAATAAGTAACTTGGCCAGCTCAGCTTAGGGGTGGTCAGGGAAGGCTTCACCAAGGAGGCAGCCTTTGAGCAGTACCTGATGATAGACTAGAAGTAGACAGGTAGGGAAGGAATATGAAAGGAGGAAAGTCTTCCAAGTTGAGAAGGGAACAGCATGCTCAAAAGCACAAAGGTGTGTGGGTTATGAGGTGAGAGATTCATGGGATGTTCTGGAAAGGACGGATATTGGTGTCTGGGACCCAGAACATGTGTGGGGTGATACAAGATGATGCTAGAAGAGTAAGGGCTTGACTGCAGAGGGCCTTATTGGGGCAAGGTGAGGAGTTTGGGTTTTATTCCCTAGCAGAGAGGGCGTACCATTCATCTCTGCGTCTGCACCCAAGGCAGACATCACCAATCGATCATGATGACACTGTCTTCAGGGGGAACACCCAGGTAGCTGCTGCCAATCACTTGGCATCGTCATGCAAAATGAAACACACTGCAACCCTGCATGGGCTCTGGGGAGCTACTGGAGGGTTTAAATAGGGGGGTGATGAGGGAGGATTGCTGCAGGTGTTCAGGTGAAAGACGGCAAGTCCTAGCCTAGAACAATGACAATGGGGATGGATTGTTGCCGCCCACATTTTTCTCAACCTTACCTGTTCAGCTAGAGATTCCGAGCAGTCTCTTCGTCTCCACCTCTCAGGCCTGGCCAGAGTGCTCGGGGTCCCGTGTGCGTGCGTGCGTGTGTGTGTGTGTGTGTGTGTGTATTAGCTCTGTCTGGGCTACATTGTGGGGAGAAAGGTGTTGTATTTCTGGAACTGTGCTAACCCATGTGGTTGCCATTAGCCACATATGGCCATTTAAATCTAAATTAATAAAATCAAAATTAAAAATCCAGTTCCTCAGTCCCACTGGCCACAGTGTCAAGCACTCAAGAGTCACATGTGGTTAGTGGTTACTGTACTGGATGACGCAGCTAAATAACCTTTCCACCATCGCAGAAAGTTCTATTGGACGGCGCTGGTCCAGAGAGAGCCGAGTCGGGTGTCCAGATCACCATCCTCAGTTAGCCCAGGTCAACTCCATCTTCTATCTGGTGGTGGTGACTAAGAGTTTGAAAGCCTTGCCAAGTTATGTCTGCCTGCTAAGGACGAAGCCTCCGAAGGGAGACTCTTAAGAACGTTTCAGAGCTTAAAGCCATCTCCGAGCTAAGCCACCAAGCCTGGAGGTTCCGAGGGGAAGGGAGCGCCCTTGCGGTGACCCCCAGCATTGTGCTGGGCACAGGGCTGCTTCTGTTACTCGCATTTCCCAAAGGAGGAAACTGAGGCTCAGAGAGGGGTGTGACTTGCCCTTTGGCAGATGATGGGAAAGTCACGCAAACTGAACCGGAACAGACTGTTTAGCTGCGTGCTGCCTGGTGTTCCTTGGAATCATTGCTCAGTTTCTTGGGCCAGAGCACAACTGGTGGACCTCCTCCAGTGCCCATTTCTGCAAGCCTCTGCACGGGAGAGCCTCAGCCACAGGGGTAGATTGGGGAGATTTCTGCAGTTGCCCCCTAGATCCGCCAGAGGGCGCAGAGGCCGTTGTGCTTCCGCCTGAGGTGGGCGGGGCGGTGAGCGAGTCGTTCCTTCCAGCAAGGACTTTGGGCTGGGACCCTGCTTCTCGCCTGGCCTTATGAAGCGGACGAAGAATGTATTCCATGTGGCCCCTACCCTCTAGGAGAGCTCCGTTTAGCGGGCAGAGACAACATAATGGCTTGTTTGGGTCTGCAGCAAGGGGCCTTGAAGGGTGGATAGGAGTGTGCCAAGTAGCCTGGAGTCCAGTTGTGGAGGGCAGAGGCGGAATGCCCAAGTCTGTCTCCTACTCGGAGAAACCGTGACCTCGGTGGCCTGTGTCTCAGCGCTTGTCTACCCTCCTAGCCTCATCCTGGACCTGCTTTTCTGTTCTCAGTTGACAGGAGGGAGGAATTTCTGAACAGAGGTTCTGCTCTAGTAATACCTAACTCCCTGGAGTTCCTTGCACACACCAGGTGGTTTCATGCCTCTGTGCCTTTGCACATGCTGTTCCCGCGGCCTGGGACATACTTCTCCACCTTCTTCAGTTGACCAACTCCTATTCATCCGTCAAGATTCAGCTCAGGCAATGGCTTTTTCCAGGGAGTCTCTCCCATTCCTGGCCTGGGTGAGATGCTCCTTCTGGGAGTTCCTGCAGCCTGTTCTGCTGTGCACTACTTGAGGACAGGCACTGGCGCACAAGGCCCCATAAAAGTGACTGAGACGCATAGGGCTTGTCCCAGGCAGGGCTTCGACGGGAAGGTTTGTGGGTCCCAGGAGCCGAGATGGCGCCTGTTTCTTCCTGCACGTGACATGAGCCAAATCTCCTCACCAGGTACTTGTGTGCCCAAGTGTGTGTGTGTTGGGTGGGGGTGGGGGTGGAGGTATAGGCCCCGGATGTCAGAGCTTCTTTCTGCATCTCCCACCTCTGTGTGTGTTTACGTGGGGGGCGGTGGCCAGAGAGAGGCTAGGGCTCAAAGGTCTTAGGAAGCGTCTCTGGGCAGCAGCAGAGACCAGTGTGCCCCTGGGCATACTCCGTGAGGGGTGGGGAAAGGTAGTGAGCGGCAGCCCAGAGCCCTAGCCCAAGGGTAGAGAGACCCGGAGTCTACTACTGTCTCTGCTATCAAGCACGCTGTGTGACCTTGGAGGAGTCACTGCGCTCACCGAGCCTCAGTTGTCTCGCCTGTAAAATGGGAACGCAGCAGCCACAGTTCTCCGGTTGTCAGCGGTTGAGCACTGGACGGGCGAGCCGGACGGCTGCCGGGGATGGGGTGGGGTGGGGATCCACCTGTAGTGGGAAGACCAGGGGGCTCGGGCGTCTTCGGGTGGGCGCTGGGGGGCGCTGCGCACCTCCGGCGGCCCGCCCCGCAGCAAGTTTGCCTCCAGCTGTTGAACGCGCCGGCGGCGGCGGGACCCGGTCCCCGCGGGGTGAGCGGGGCTGGGGTCCGGGGCATGCCGGGGGCTCAGCCGTCCGCGGGGCCGCGGGTGCAGCTGAGGAGCCAGGCGCGGCCCCCGCCCGGCGGGCGTGTGTCTGCGAGCGTGCGTGTGTCCGTGGCGGCCTCGAGCCGGGAGAGGGGGCGGGAGGGGTCTCGCTGCGGAGAGGCCTGCGGAGGGCGCGGAGGGCTCGGGCGGCTAGGGCGGCGGACAGACCGCGGCCGCGGCCGCGGGCCCTGACGCACGCTGCGCTCCGGCCCCCTCCCGGGCGCGGGTCCCGGCGAGGCAGAGGCGCGGCGGGCGGCGGCGGGGTCTGCGCGCACACGGCGGCTCACAGACACACACCGGCCGCGCCACAGACACACGCCACGCACCGAGCCGCGGCCGGCGCGCCAAGCCCGCCGGGCGCCGCGCGCATCGCTCCGCGCTCGCACTCGCACTCGCCCTCGCGCGCAGGCCCCGCAGCCGCCGCGGCCGGAGGCGGCGCTCGGCCAGGAGCCCGGCTGGGGCTGGAGGTGAGTGAATTCCTCCAGATCCGAGCGCCCGCGGCCGGCGGAGACGGTGGGAGTGGGCGCTGGGACCGGAGGACACCCCCTCCGCCAGTGGGGGTGGGGCTTGGGAGGGGGACACAGCCAGGGGAGGATGAGACGGGGAAAGCCACCCGCGGCGCCTCCTGGGTCTGGGCATCCCCGTGAGACCCCCGGAGGACCACCCTATGCGGGGCGGCGGGGGGGCGGGCGGTGGTGGTGGTGGGCGGAGGCGGGGTGGGAGGACGAGGAGGACGGTCGGTGAGGTGAGCAGTTTCGGGGGCTGGTGCAGAGGCTTGGTGGTGGACGGTCGTGCCAGCCAGTGCCACAGCGCACCTCTCTGCCCCCATCTTTGCGAATCGGGGGCCCTCGCTCCCCTCTTTCACGGAGTGCTGCCGGGTCAAGGGATTCATCTTCGTAGCTGGTAAGGGGGGTTTGATTGGTGCGGGATGACAGCTCCAGCGGGAGGGGGCCAGGGTGGGGCTTTCCCCCTGCTTCCCCGCAGGAGGGCGATGGGTTTGGTAAGAGGACCGGAATTGGGGAGTGGAGGCTCCCAGGGGGTGGGAACCCTTACAAACGCTTTGCCCCTTTTTCTGGTGGCGCTGGTGTGGGGCAAGCAGGGAGGCGGCCCAGGGAGGCAGCAGAAATCGGCAGAAATCTGCAGACTGCAGCTCTGGCAGGGCCGGGGCCACTGCCGGTGTGTGTGTGTGTGTGTGTGTGCGTGTGTGTGTGTGTGTGTGTGTGGGCTCCAACAACTGGCAGAAGAGAGGGGCAGGGGGGTGGGTGTGTTGGCTGGTGAGGCAGTGTGTGCACGTGGGGAAGGATGTGTGTGCTGTGTGTGCACACGGGGCTGTGTGCAGGAGTGGACCCTGTGCTGTCTGTCTGTACACACACACACACACACACACACACACACACACACACACTCTCTTCGTGGCTCAGCAGGGTTTCCTCGGAGTGTTTGGAGGGGAGAGTGCTGTTGTGTTTGTCTGTGTGTGCTCGGGGAGCTCGTGTCCAGGACAGAGGCGGCCAGGCTGTGGTGTGTCAGCCGTGCCCAAGGAAGGAGACGACAGGGGATGGTGGCATTCACCCTCTCTGGGCTCAGCTTGGGAGAAATGGAGAAACGTGGTACTTGAGGGCACTTTCTGCAGCTCTGGGCTCCCTGCTGTGTTCCGTCCACCTGGACCCCTCCCACCCCAGGGGCTGCCTCTGGAGGGCGCTTCGATCCCGTTGCTGAGACACAGGTGTTGGACCGGAGTGTGTGTGTGTTTGTGTGTGTGTGTGTGTGTGTGTGTGTGTGTGTGTGTCCGGGCTGCGGCTGTTGGAGGAGAGAAGCTGGGGGGGGAGGAGGGAGGTGCTGGCAGCACCTGGAGGAATGTGGTGGAAGCTGCAGGCCCCAGGCTGCCAGATTTAGTTACTGAGGGACATTTTTATCTGCCTCACCAGGGGAGTAATTTGCATGTGTATGTGTGTGTGTGCCTGGCTCGAACACCTGTTCTCAGGGCCTGTGGGCACCTGTGGGACGTGTCGTGTCTAGGCCATCAGCAGGGCATGGGGGCCTGCACATGTGTGTAAACGTGTGTCCTAGGAGAGGAATGTCTGCGCACTCGCGTGCGCACACGCGCACACACACACAGGCACCGTCCGTAGATGCCTGTCCTGAATGAGCTGTGTACATGGGTGGGGACCTCTGGGCCATCGGCCCCTGGGCAGGAAGAAATAGGAGTAGTTGAAGGGGGTATCAGGGAGCTCTGTGTGTGTGTGTGTGTGTGTGTGTGACGTCAGTGAGAACCTCTGGGTGTGACATCAGCTCCAGGTTGCCGGTGACGTCACTGGGACAGCAGTGTGAGGGGTCACCCCCAAGGACCGGGTGATGTCAGTGGGAGGGTGAGGGAGGTGTCACGGTGAGGGTGTGGGGCTCAGTGTGGTCACATCCCCTGTGTTGTGAGGGGTGAGGAGGGGAGAGGGATGGAGCCTTGGGGTGAGCAGTCCCTCCCAAGAGGTCCCATTTCCTGAGTGGACGTGGGACCCCTTTCCGTAAGGCCTGCCCCCCTAATAGCACATCTCTGTTGCCTACCCCCCGACCCGTGGTGTCCCCCCTCCCCCTCCCCTGCCTGGACCCCGCCAGTTCCTGTTCTCCACCCCATCCCAACGGGGTTGCACAGACCCTTCGGTGACTGTGTTCTGGTGAGTGAATGTATGTGTAAGTGCAGGTGACAACAGAAAACGGCCGCAGCGAGGGAGCCAGAGACCTTAGGTTCTAATCCCATGTTGCCTCTCTGTGTTTTGTGGTTTAGGCATTCCTGTCACTTCTCTGGGCCTCAGTTTCTTGTCTGTCACCTGGAAAGTGGTCAGGGAGGCGAGGGGGGATTACAGGAGTTCATGGGCTTCTGGGGGGCCAGATGCCCAGCACATGATAGAAGGTCAGTCCACGTGAGCCCCATCCCCTAGCCTCCTTTCCCCCAGCCCAGAAGCTGCTCCCCTGTTTTGCTTTAAGTCTGGCTTTGTAAACAACTTTCTCTTCTCTCCTTGGATCCTCACAGCAGTCCTGTGAGGCTGGTAGGCTGGCAATATTATGTGGCCATTTGACAGATGAGCAAACTGAGGTCCAGAGGGTAAAGTAAGCTGTGGTCGTTTCATTCCTTAGTGAGAACTCCCCTGCTTGGTGGGTGGGGGGAGACCCGTTTGATTGGCAGGGCACTCTCATTTAACGGAGGGACAGGGAGCTCTGCGCGGTGGGGGCAAGGAGTGGGAGGCGCCAGGGTGAGGGGCCCAAGGTGGAGCGGTCAGTGGCTGCAGTACAGGCTGCCTCCTGACTCGGTCCAGTGTCTGCGTGTTCTGCCCCATGAGATCCCGAGATGGCCCGGCTGATAGAAATGGCCGCATCTAGCTGCTTAGCCGCCTCTAGTGAGGTCAGCCAGGGGTGCTCACAGGAGGCTCTGTGCCTGATCCCCAGTGTGGCTCCTTGTCCCCGATATCTGGTGGGGTGGCTGCTGCGGAAGTAGACTTCGTGCCAGTGACACCTCTGCTGTGTGCTGGCCGCGTGTGACGCGGGGATCAGCTCCTGTCTGTGTCCGAGGTGGGGTGGCTGCTGTGGAAGTAGACCTCGTGCCAGTGACACCTCTGCTGTGTGCTGGCCGTGTGTGACGCGGGGATCAGCTCTCCTGTCTGTGCCCGAGGTGGTAGCAGCTTGCCTTGTGGGCTTTGCTGCGCGAGTGTGGCATCCCCGTGCAGGGTCGGGAGTGCACCCATCACAGCTACTCTCACCGCTTCAGCTCCGGTGCCCCTGAGCCAGGTCCTCTCTCCTGCCACCTGCCCCCCACCGAATCTGCTAGGACAGTGCACTGTGCAGACACGACGGCCAGGAAGCAGATTGCCTTGAAGCCCAAGACTCCTTAACAAGTCAGGCCTCTTCGGGGACAGCGTGAATAGTCCAGGTTAACTCAGTCCTCTGTCTCCTGCTGTCCCAGCCCAATCCTCTATGAAATTAACCTTCTCCTGGCTCACTTAGCACCTGGGGCAGAGGCGCTGCCGTTAGTACTGGGGATGGTGTCGGGGGAGAGGGGGTTGGAATGATAGAACCCCCTCCTCCTCCTCCCAGCTCTGCAGACAGTCCCCAGAGAGCCCCTGAGGGCTGGCGAGCCACCTGGGCAAGCTTACATTCAGGGTGCCAAAGGAAGGGCGCTGGCTGCATGATGCTTCTGACGGCAGTAATTACAGTGATAATAATAATGATATTAGCTAATATTCATTGAGTGTGTACTGAGAGCCAGGCCTGGTGGGAAGCTCTTTTAGGGGCACTCATTTAATCCCACAAAGCCTTCTGTAGTAGAGCTATTATTCCTCATTTTCCAGATAAGAAACAGAGAGGTTCCAGACCAGCTCAGAGCCACACAGCAGTGGAATGAGGACTGGAAGCCCCACGGGTGGACTCTTTGCATCATTAATTGTTAATTGATGAACCCTTTTGCTAGGGAACCCTGGGCATCTTGGGGTGCCCCTCTCTCTGAGGGACCTCTCAGGGCCTTGCTTTGCTTATCTGTAAATGGGGGCAGTGTAGGGAAGCAGTGGGTGTGGCTGCAGGCAGAGAGGAGCAGAAAGGCTGCTGGGTCTCAGTTCTCTCTGCATTCCTCCTGTGCGCCCTCCCTCCGTAGTGACCTGTGACGTTCCCAAAGGTAGCTCCTTGCTCCCCGGTTCTCCCACAGCGCTGGGAGTACAGGGGGTGCTCGGTGGGGGCTCCCCTCAGAGGTGGAGGGGCTGCTGCTCCAGGATCAGTATGTTCCCCAGGCCTGAGTCTGTCGTGGCCTCAGCCGGGGGCCCCTGGCCACTCGGCCACACTCCCCCTGTCTCGCTTGTGGAAGAGCAGGGAGGGGCTCAGGGCCCAAATTCTGCCTCTTTTCATCCTTGATGTGTGTCCTGGGCAAGAGAATTCACTTCCGGAAGGTTCTGTTTCCTCAATGGAAAGTGAGGGTAGTGGTACCGCATTTCTAACTCTGCCGGGTTAGTTATATAAGAGAATGACAAGCGTGTAGCATTGTGTCTGGCACATAGTAGGTGTCAATTAGATGATTTCCCTCCCCCTTCCCATCTGTGTCCTTTATGCATTCCTGGTTCCCTGGAATGGGGCTTGGGCTGCGAGTCTGTGTGTGTGTCCATCCTTCCCTCTCTTTTTAGCCTCCACTTTCATCCCCTGAAATGCATAGGAACTCTTTCTTGGAGCCAGGCTGGGGGGCCCAAGGAAGCATGAGAAGGGCCTGGGAGCTGCGTACCCCACAGCTGGAGCGTGTAGAGGGGCTGGGGGCGGCAGGGCATGTCTTTGTGGGTGTGTCTATGCGTGTGTGTGCACACTGGTCACCACCTCTCTCAGGGGCAAGCGGGGAGCCATTCTCAAGGGCCCAACCTCGTGGCTCAAGCCTGACTCAGTTTCCCTCCTTGGCCTGTTTCTATCTTTTCTCTTCCTCTTGGAACTTGGGGAGACACAGGCTGTGGGGTCAGCCTGCCTGCCAGCCTCCCTTCCTTGCCCTTCTCATTACCTGTGGGGGGGTCTCCTGTCTGTCTCTCCTGCAGCGTGTCAGCTCCAAATGGGCAGAGACTAGTGGGCCCTCAAAGAATACTTACTGAACAACTTTCTTTCATTTACGTGCTATGGAGGATGGGCTGATGTATTTTGTATTCAGTCCACACACACACACACACACACACACACACACACACACACACACACACAATTATAAGCACGTCTCACCCAAGGATAACTGCTATGCCCAGGACTCAGGTGGAAACCCCCAGAGATGAGCTCCTGTCCCGAGGAGACGGGAGATACCTGGACCATCTGCCAGGTGCCGGGCGTGGGGCCTGCACACAGTAGGGCTTCCTTGACAGGGGGTCCCTGTTAGTCTGTGGCCTGACTGACAGGGGGCTGGTTCTGAGCCAGCCTTGTAAGCAGGGCTGGAGAGGTTGGGACGACTTCTGCTCTGGGCACTGTAGAGCCCCCATGATTGCACACCTGCTACGTGCCAGGCACAGGGCGAAGCGCTCTCTATTATCTTGTTTAATCTTGGCTGGAGTACTGTGGAAGAGGTCCAGCCGGCCTCTGGGTAGGGGCATGCCAGGTGGAGACCATGTGAGCCGAGGTCTGGAGGTAGGAAAGCCCGGAGTGGATTTTGGGAAGGTGAGTCTGGACATGTAGTTTGGGGATCAACCACACAACAACCTAAATGACCCTGAAATCTGGACGAAGAAATCCAGCATTATCCTCTTTGCCAGAGCGTGTCAGAGGCTCTGGGTGTTTGTTAAAATGCAGATCCTCGGGCCCTGCCTGCTGAGAGTTGGATTCAGTACGTTGGATGTGGAGCCCAGGAACCTGCATTTTTAGTGCATTTTAGAAGGTGAATTCGCCCATGTTTGCTGGGTGGATAGCAGCTGAGGGGGCTGCTGCGTGTTCCCGGGGATCTCCGGACTCCTCCCACGCAGCCTGGGAGGCAGCAACCCGGTTTCCAGAGGAGCCTGAGCTCAAGGAAGTGAGGTGCCCTGCCTTGGGTGACACAGCAGCAAGACCGAGACCGACACTGACTAATACTAATAATCTTCGTGTTCACTGACTGATGTTCTAAGCCCAAGAAGTCCTTCAGTAAATCCTCAGAACG
The DNA here is from genome assembly GCF_951394435.1 of Stenella coeruleoalba. NCBI lineage: Eukaryota > Metazoa > Chordata > Mammalia > Artiodactyla > Delphinidae > Stenella > Stenella coeruleoalba. The sequence goes on from NC_137157.1 coordinate 10,754,595, forward strand.
ACCCTCTGCATCATCCCTGTTGCACAGAGGAGAAACGGAGGCAGGGTGTGCGGTCACAGTTCAAGGCCTCACTGCTGGGAAAGGCCTGAAGTGCGGTGGGGATGAGTGAGGCTGGAGAGGGCCTCCCTCAGCATCTTGGACAGAGCGATGCCCTGATGCCCTACGTCTCCCTTCCTTTGGTGCGAGGGCGCGGGTGGAGCTGAGCCTGCGGCTGTGCGTGTGAGCAGAGGCCAGAGGCGGGGGTGGAGGGGGGAGCAGAGAAGCCTGGAGGAAGGCGGAGAGCCAGGAAGGCGTCCCGGAGGAGGCGGCGACGCAGAGTCCCGTAACGGTGGCCAGAGGCTGTTCATCCGGTGGGCGCTCTGGCCGCGGCAGGTCCGGGTCTGGCGGGCGGCGGGGAGCATCCGTCCCCGGTGCGCGTCCCGGGCTGGTGCAAGCGGGCGCAGCTCCCTGCTGGGCACGTGCGCGGCGGCGGGGTGGGCGGGAGCTCGCATACAGCCTCCGCCCCGGGCCCCCAGCCTCCAGCCCGCGCGGCAGCGAGGCCCCGCGGGGTCCCAGACCCGCCGGCCGCCGCTCTGCTGCGCCCCCGCCCCGCGCGGCAGGCCCGGCTGGGTTTCCGCCTTACTTCCCTGTGCTTAGAATTTGCAGCCGCATCCCCTGGCGCTCGCAGCCAATTTCACGGCCCCTGGGCTCGGCGCGGTGCTCGGGATCTTAAACCGGCCCGCGCGCCTCTGGGGAAGGGGACGGAGGGGCCTACGGAAAAGAGGACCAGCCGAGTCGTTGGCGAGGGGGTGTGTGGGTCAGGTGGGTGTGGACGGCGGGGGGGCGGGGCGCCGCCGTGAGCTGCCCTGGGAGAGCTGGGGCGGGTGCGCAGGCGTGGCCATGTGTGTCCGGAGCCGTACCCCGCTTTGGGAGCTAGCTTGGAGCATGTATGTGTTGGCCTGTGAGTCTTTTCAGGGACCCCTGTGCCCGTGGGCATGCTTGTCTGGGTGTGTATGGTGAAAACTGTGTGTGTGTGTGTGTGTGTGTGTGTGTGTTGGGGGCCCGTCCCCAGTGAGTGGGCGCCTGTGTATTTCTGTGGGTGTGTTGACATGTGTCTGTGCAGTGTCCCCAGGCGTGTTGGCACATGTGCTGGTCTGCAAGTTGGAGCAGACACCCCTGTGTCTGGGTTCTGTGGGCAGCTGGGTACAGTGCATCTGAGTCTGTGTGCACACGTGTGTTGGAGGGAGTGTGAAATTCTGGTGTGTTGGTTGCTGTCTGGGTGTGCCCTGTGGCTGCTGGTGTGTGTGTGTGTGTGTGTGTGTGTGTGTGGGCATATAGTGTGCAGCCTGGGGTGCGTCCCATCCCTGCTGCCGCTGGGCTCAGGGTCAAGTGTGAGCCGGGTAGCTAGGGGGAGGGTGTCCCTCCGGACCTGGACCTGGAGCAAGCTGGCTGCTTCCTCCTCCTCTGCCTCTGGGTGTGGGTGGTGGATTGAGGTATGGCGTGATGGGGGGCGGGTTGGGGGGGTGGCCGAGAGTGTGTTTCTGTTTTGTCGCTGCCCCTGGCTGCCAGCACTTGGTGGGTATACATATGTTTGTGAATGGCAATGTCGAGGGGGCCGAGGTGTGAGCCCCTGCCTGCGGGGGAGGGCCAGGAGTACCATCTGGGCTGATGGGGTGCGGGGCCAGACAGAGAGAGGGGCCTCCGCGGGAAGGGGGTGAGTGTGTGTGTGTGTGCACGTGTGCGCACAGATGGGGGGCAGATTCGGCCGAGGCACGTCAGTCCGGGAGTCTGTGTGTCTGCGCACGTGGAGGTCAGGCAGGTACGGTGCTCTAAGGGTGTGTGAGCATGTATGGCGGGTGGTGGGGCCGAGGTGTTACCCCTGGTGGCACACGGGCGGGGGGCCCCAGGGGTGGGTGCCAGTCCTTGCAAAGTTTTGAATAAGAGATGTGCTGGGGGGGAGAGGGGTGCTGGTTCCCTGCAGCAGAGGGGATGGGGCCCAGCTGTAGGAGGGAGTGGGCCGAGAGCGGGTGTTGGGGTGGCCGAGAGCGGGTGTTGGGGTGACCGAGAGGAGGGCGGCGTGGCTGGAGGGGTGTGTGGGGGTGCCGGGCATCGGGTCAGCATGAGGGTGTGTGTGGCCATCCCCACCTGGGTGTGTGTCTGTGACCGGGAGTGAGGTGTGGGGCTGGGACAGTGACTTGGGAGGACCGTCCAGGCTGAGAGGCCCAGCAGGGGCTGAAGAGCACGGATGGGATGAGGTGGGTGGGAGTGGGGGCCCTTTAGCTCCCAGAAAATCTCTCCATCTGTTGCTTGCACCTCCTGCCCAGGGGCCGTGGAGGGATTGGAAGAAGCCCTGCGGCCCTGGCTCCTCCCCTCTCCTCACCCGAGAACCCTGTGGGGTAGGGTGGGGAGTCCCCAACCTTCCTTCTGGGTCTTGAGGCCCTTCCCTTCCCTCTTTCCTGCCCCATCATCTTTCTGTCTCCATCTCTCTGCATCTCCCTCCATTCCTCCCCTCCCTCTGCCTCCCTCCTCTCTCTCACAGTGATATTCATTTGTGGTATATTCGGTTACCATGGGAAACCTAAGAAAAAAGTGAGTGTACCCTTCAAGACTTCAGCATTTTTCCCTCCTCCCTCCCTCCTGCTGTCCCCCCCCTCCCTCCCCGTTCTCCCCCTCGCCTCCTCCCCGCAGAAGGAGAGGACTTGGGTGAGGAGCTGCTGCCGCCCGAGCTGGACCGGGACCTGAGACTCCATCGCCGCCGCCGCTGCTGAGACCAGGCCAGGGACAGGGCTTCGCTGGCCGCAGGGGCTCCCTCTGCCCGCAGAGATCTGGTAAGGACAGGGTCCTTCTGACGGCGTGTGAGTGTGTGGCTGTTGTGAGCACGGCCCACGTGACCTGGCCTTGAAAACCCGTGATGTAGCCCAGCCTCTGCCTCCTGTTTGTCCCTTCCTGCCCTGCCTCACCCCTGCCCCCAGCTGCCGGCACCCCAACTCTGCTCCCCCCCGCCGGCTTCCCTTCCACAGGGCCTCTGAGGCAGCTGGCAGAGTGGTGGGCCTTTGGGGGGCTGGAACAGGTCCACTGGGGAGGGGAGGGAGGCAGCCCCTGTTGGCTCAGAGACCCCACTCCTGCCCCTTTGCCCGGCTGAGAGCCAGAGCCTGGCCTGCCTGCACCCCAGCAGGGCAGGGGGCATCTGTGCCCCAGCTGGGGGTGGCGGGACCGGCCTCCAGGGGTTGCCCTGGAAGAACATGGCCTCTTCTGTCTCGGGTGGGGCCTTTCCACGTAGAGAGGGGTGGACGGAGGGGCCGGGAGTGAGCGGGGAGCAGGGGTAGTGCCGGCAGAGTCAATACCAGGCCTGATCCAGTGTCATTGAATTTGGGAGGAGGCAGGGGAGCAGTCTGACACTAGGAGGCCGCAGGCAGGCAGGCCGGCCACTGGCAGGAGCTGTCCAGGCTGGGGCTGGTGGCTGCCCTGGAGAGGAGAGGCCGAGGCTGTCGCTGTCACTGTGGCTGTGTTGGTGGTGGCCACGTGGAGGGAGCTGTTGTCCAGGCGGGGCGCTGAGTGACGGTGGTTGCCGTTGCCCTGGCGAGGGAGCCGCCTCTGTGGCATTGTGGTCTCCATGGAGAGAGGAGGAAACAGAGGGAGGAGGCTGGCTGTCTGGGCTTGCTGTTGGTGGTTGCTAAGGAGAGGGAGATGCCGTTTCTAAGATGTGGTGGTCCCCATGTGGAGGGGCCGTGGCTGCCAAGGTGTTGGGGTTCTCTGGGGGAGGGCTGGTGATGGGTGCTCCGTGGAGGATGGGGGGGGTGACGGGGGGGGGCTACTGCTGGGGACTCGGTATTGCTGGCACAGGCTGAAGCAGGGTTCTTTGGTGGTTTGGTGGGGGCAGTGAGGCACACTGGGTGGGTCTGAGCTGTGCTCCCCACTTACGTTGCGCATCCTGCCCTGTCCAGGCCAGACTGCGGCCCCTGCTGCACCACTGGCATCCCTCCTCCCATGGCCTTCTGTTGCCTGTCCTTCCCTCCCACTTCGTGGCCAAGCTCTCCTGCCTCTGTTCCTTGAGCCCTCTCCCTCCTCGGGGACTTGGAGCATACTAGCCCCCCATCTGGACGCACGTTCCCTCCTTGTCCCCAAATGACTTCGTCCCCATCCTTCGTGTTTGCTGAGCTCTGGGAAGCCTGGCATTGATGCCTGCCTTTGAGGTATCAGACAGGGGAAGTGACTTGCCCAAGGTCACACAGCATACATGTGCTGGGCCTGGGATTTGACCCTGGGTGCCTGCCTCCCCAAATATTCAACTCACCAGGCCTAACTCCTCCCCCAGGACTCCGGCCCCCCCACCCTGCCTCCCGCTGTTCAGAGTTGTCTCTCTTCCCTCAGTCCCCAGGTATTCATTTCATTTTGGTAACAGTAGGAGGCAGCGTGGAAGAGCACAGAGTTCGGGGTTTGAATCCTGGCTCTGTCACTTACAGCTGTATGACTCTGTGCCTCAGTTTCCCCTTCTGTAAAATGGAGATGATGCACATACCTCTCGAGGTTGCTGTCACTTGGGATAATATCTGATGCTCTGGTTCCTGGCACCGAGTAGACTCTCAGTAAGTGGTAACCACCACCATCATCGTTACTTTCTTTAAAAAATGATTTTCTGACATGTCTGGGGTGGACAAGGTGCCTTCTCACCAGAGATCTGCCTCATTTTTCCTTTCCTGTGTTCACTGAGCAGCGGAGGTATTGACCTGACATCAAGGAAGCAGGAGGCGGGGCTTGGAGAGGAGGAGGGTCATGCAGCACCTTGGTCGTGGAGCCAGGACGGAACCAGGTGTGGCTGGCTCCCTGTCCGGTGCTCCCTGCCTGCTAGCTCCAGGGGCCTGGGTGTGCACTTTAATCATGTGGGCCTTGTCCCCCGAGCTGTGCCTGAGCCCCCAGCCTCCTGGCTTCCTCCCCAAGGGCCCTGTGTTCTGCCAGCTCAGCCAGCCCTGGCTGGTGGTACCCTGGGAGTATCAGGGGAAGTCTGTCCTGTCAACCTTGGCACCACCAGGGGACAAGCCAGGCAAGGGACTGAAAAGGATATCCAAAGAGGACTTTTTAGGGATTTGCGGAGTGACAAGCAGGATGTCTTTTGAGTGACAGAGATCTGAGTTCAGATCCTGCCTCCGCCACTGTCTAGGTGGATGGCCCTAGCCACGTTTCTCTACCTTTCTGGACCTCAGTTTCTTTTTTTTTTAAATTAAAAAAAAAATATATATATATATATATATATATATATATATTTAATTGTATACTTTTTGGCTGCATTGGGTCTTAGCTGAGGCACCCAAGATTTTTGGGTGCAGCACGTGAGCTCTTCATTGCAGTGCGCAGGCTTCTCTCTAGTTGTGGCATGCAGAGTCATTAGTTGCGGTGCGAGGGCTCTCTAATTGTGGCACACAGCCCGCAGCATGTGGGATGTTAGTCCCCTGACCAGGGATCAAACCGGTGTCCCCTGCGTTGCAAGACGGATTTTTAACCACTGGACCACCAGGGAAGTCCCTGGACCTCAGTTTCTTCATCTGTATAATAGGTATGATAAGAATCCTTACCTCACCTTGCCAGTGTGAGGCAGGGGAATGAAGTTAAAGCACTGGGCCTGGTGCCTGGGGAGGAGTTTCCTGCAGCGGCAGCTGCTCTCTCTAACCTGTCAGCCTTCTCACCTTTCTGGCTGACTTGGGTAAGAGAAGATAGAGAGCAGTCCTGGGTGGTCCCAAATGGCAGAAGTGGGACCAAGCAGGCATAGGCCTCAGTTCATCACAAGAGACTTTCTAACAGAGCTGTCTTGGGATAGAGAGAAGGAGGTTCTGAGCAGTCTAAGTACAGTGAGACCACAGAAGGCTGGCAGGAGCACAGAGTTTGGGATTACAAGACCCAGGTTCACGTCCTAATGTTGCCCTTTATGGGCTGTGGGATCTTGGGAGCCTCAGTTTCCCCACCTGCAAAATTGGAGGAATAATAATGGAACAAGGGTTACTTTGTTTTTTAAATTTTATATATATATATATATATTTTTAAGTTAGATTTTAATTTTATTTTAAAATTTAAAAAAATTAATTAATTAATTTATTTTTGGCTGCATTGGGTCTTCGTTGCTGTGCGCAGGCTTTCTCTAGTTGTGGCGAGCGGGCATACTCTTTGTTGTGGTGCACGGGCTTCTCATTGCGGTGGCTTCTCTTGTTGCAGAGCATGGGCTCTAGGTGCACGGGCTTCAGTAGTTATGGCTTGCGGGCTCTAGAGCGCAGGCTTAGTAGTTGTGGCTCATGGGCTTAGCTGCTCCATGGCATGTGGGATCTTCCCGGACCAGGGCTCAAACTCGTGTCCCCTGCATTGGCAAGCGGATTCTTAACCACTGCGCCACCAGGGAAGTCCCAAGAACAAGGGGTACTTTAAATGAATTCATGTAAGTGGAAGAGACCTAGGATTCCCTTGAATCCTCACAGCATCTCATTTTCCAGAAGAGGAAAGAAAGCAAGATGCAAGGAGCTTAAGGGGCTTGTAGCAGTAATACCAGTACCTGCTGTTTACTGATTTTCTGCTACGGGCCAGGCATTTTCCCACATGCTCCAGGTGTCATTGAATTCCCCAGCCTTTGCACTTGCTGTTCCTTCTACAGGAGTGGCCGTTCCTTCTGGGCCTGTTGCTGCTCCGCAGGCTTGTGGCGTGCGTGGCTGTCTCCTGTTCTGTCTCACTGTCACCTCCTCAGGGAGGCCCTCCCTGACCACACTGTTCATTGCTCTCGTTCTTCCCTCTCTCTTTGTTTCCTTCTAGCCCCTACCACAACCTATGCTATTTTGTTTATTTGCTCGTTTATTATCCACCCTCCTACCGTGAGAGCTTAGAGTATCAGCTCTGTGAAGGCAGGAGCTTTTTCCGTCTTGTTCCCTGCTCCATCCTAAGGGCCTTGAATGGGGTCTGGCACATAGTAAATGCTCAGTAGATATGTGGTGAAGGCGTGGGCTAACCCTGCCAGCTACCCTGGGAAGTCATCTCATCATTCCCATTTTACACATATGGAAAGTGGCTCTAGGGAAGCTTGGTAAACTGCCTGTGAACACGCAGCTGGAAGTAGGTGGCAGACCTGGCGTTTGACCCCAGATTGGGCTGGTTACGGGTCAAGTGCTTTTCCTGCTGCGCTACACCGCCTTGCCCGGGAGCTTTGCATTTTAGGTTAGAGAGTTTAGACTTTACTCTGAACACAGAGGCAGAATCACAGAAAGGCTTTTAAGTAGGGAAGACTCCTGCCTGAAGGAAAACCTTATGTTAGCAGCCAGAATTGTCAAAAGAAATGAGTTCAGCTGCTCACTACCTGTGTGGCCTTAGGCAAATTACTTAACGACTCTGTGTCTCAGTTTACATGTCTATAAAATGGGGATACTATCTTGAATCAGTTCAGCTGCTCACTACCTGTGTGGCCTTAGGCAAATTACTTAACCACTCTGTGTCTCAGTTTACATGTCTATAAAATGGGGATACTATCTTGAATCAGTTCAGCTGCTCACTACCTGTGTGGCCTTAGGCAAATTACTTAACCACTCTGTGTCTCAGTTTACTTGTCTATAAAATGGGGATACTATCTTGGCTGATCTGGGCTGGCTTCTGGGAGGCAGTGGGCTTTGACCTTTGATTTGCAGCCTTGGCTTCAAGTCCCCCTCCCCAGGGTGGAAAGAACAGCATCTGCTGAATCACCCTGGTCCCGGGGGGCCTCACTGCCGGCCCTGAGGGATTTGAGATTTTGACTTCTGAATGGGGGACATTTTAAGTGCTTGGAACAGGCCATTTTCTGCCCTAGCAGCCTGGGCTCTCTTATCCTACCCCAGCCCCACCTCCCTTAAAGAAAGAGAGAAGATCAGAGAAGAGAGAGAAGGTTTTAATTGAGCACCTACTACGCACCAGAGCCATTCTTATTTGTATCCCCTTTCACAGTCACAGCAGCCCCTGCAGAGTATATTCGTTATGCCCATTTTACAAATGACCAGACTCAGGCTTGGGGAAATTCTCCATGGGGCACAGAGCAGGGATTTGGACCTAGGCTCGGAGGCTCCTGTCTGCTCTGTCTCATAAGAGGGGAGAGAGTGATGGAGGTGCCCGGGATGGGTCTGCTCTGGGGTTACCCAGAGAGTGAACTATTGGTCTCAGCCCCACCAGGATGGCGCTTAGAGTGGCCCCGATTTCAGAGGCTGGACCTTGAGGGGTTGCGGATGGGCAGACCGCTCCCACCAGCCTGGCTCCCCCCACCCCAACTGCTGGCAGCCTCACTAGCCCCTGGAATAGATCTGGCCTTGTGTGCGGTTATCCCAGTGTCTCAGTCAAGACCCCATTTGTTTGGGGAGGAGAAAGGGGGGTTTGTGGTGCCCAACAGAGGTGGGATTCATGGACAGGGCCGGGGCGGGGGTAGCCTGCCTGGTACGGGCCAGGCCTGGAGGAGGGCCAGGAGGGAGTGAGAGGAGGGGGCTGGGGCGTGGCCTGGGGTCCTGCCTGGGGCAGAGTCTTGGGCGGGGGCGGGGGGCTGTGTGGATGGAGGTGCAGGAGGAGGGGGGTGGGAGTTCCACTCTCATGACTCCTGGTCTGAAGGAAGGAGAGCATGTCGCTCTGTCCTGAGGGAGCCCCAGGTGTTAGGGGAGGTGGGGAGAGACCGAGCCATCAGGATCCTTGTTTGAGGGAGACACAACCTGACTCCAGGGAGTGCCCCGTCTGAGGGGAGATAGAGCCTCGACTCCCAGGAGCCCCAGTCTGAGGGCGGAGGCACTGTGGGTGTCCTGGGCTCCATCTGCTTTCTGAGTGCAGGAGGAGGGGATGGTCCCACTGAGTGGAGTCTCCCTGAGTTCTGGGAAGCCTTCCTGGAAGAGGCAGTCCCTGAGGACTGGGAAGGGGTTGGATTCAAGGCAGCACCTACAGGAGGGCCCGTTCTGTGGTTGGAAGGAAGGCCCGGTGGGTTAGATCCTGATTCTGAGTGGTCATGTGCACCTGAATCTCAGTTTGCTCATCTGTGAAATGGGGACACTGCTGGGCACCTGGAGGGGATGGGATGAGATAGGCTTGGAGGGAGGAGTACCTGTAGACAGTAGGCCCACAGGGCTGTTGGGGGCTGCATGGTTAGTAAGGCCTGAGGAGTTCCAGAAGCTGACAAAGGCCCATGCCCCCACCCCCTGCCTCCACCTGGGGTCACAGCTCAACTAACCCAGCTTCAATCTTTACCAGCATAGGAGGGAGGGCAGACTCTGGGCTGAGCTGTGAGGTGGACACAAGGGCTCCTTCTTGCCTCCAACTTGTTGTGTGACCCTGCCAAGTCCCTCACTCTCTCTGGTCCTCAGGGGTGCAGTTGGGGCCTGCCAAGGACCCCGAGCATCCTAGCAAGAGACAGACTACACAGAGGGGTCAGCAAAGCAGAACAGGTACCCCAGACGATGGTGGCTCAGGGGCCCTGGAGCTAGGCAGGGCCTGGGGGAGCAAGGCCTTTCCTGCCTCTGCCAGACACTCTGGGGTGCTGGGGTGGGGACAGCGGGTCAGAGCAGAGAAACTCCTGGGGCTGTAAAAGGGGGTGACACAGTGGTCAAGCATGTGGGCCCAGGCCTGGGGTCAGCTCCTGATTCTGCCCATAACAAGTGCCTCAGTATCCTCATCTGTAGAATGGGAGTAAAAATAGTACCCACCTCATAAGGTGGAAACTATAAAGTGCTTGGCACTGCACCTGGCGTACAGTGAGTGCTCAACAGATGCTGACTCTGCTTCTGGTGGTGGGAGCAGGCAGGCAGGGCTTCACGGCCTTTCCAGCCACCACCTTTTAGGCTGTTGAGGACAGGCTGTGGCTTACGGAATCCCAAAGCCTGGGGTGCTGGGCCAGGAAATGTGGGGCTGTCTGCCACTGTGGCTCTTCCCACTCTCCCCAGTGCCTGCTGAACAAGATGCTGTGGAAAGAGCCAATGAATTTCGGAGGAGGCAGCGTGGGTTCCATCCCAGCTCATTCATCCCCTTGCTGCCTGGCTCTGAGCAAATCATTTTCTGAACCTCCGTGTCTTCATCTATGAAATGGGATCAAGGGCCTTCATGAGGATTAAGTGAGAGGATACAGGAAGGCAGGACCCATCTGCTCCTTCTGTACAGATGCGTGTTGGTACCTACTGTCTCCTGTAACTGCTCTGCTCTTCCCCTCTCTGATTTGGTGCTGAGGTTGCTGGCAGGGAAGGGGCTTTGGAGACGGAGTTCCCAGCCTGGTTGAGATGGCAGCTGACCCAGAAGCTCTGTCCTGGATTCCGGAGGGAGCTTGGGGTGGGGGCTGTCCTCGGGGACCATCTGGGCCTCCAGGGCAGCTGCAGATGCTGAGGGACCTGGGGAGGGTTGGGAGCTGGGCTTTTTTTAAAACAATTAATTAATTTATTTAATTTTATTTTTGGCTGCATTGGGTCTTTGTTGCTGCACGCGGGCTTTCTCTAGCTGCGGCGGGCGGGGGCTCCTCTTAGTTGTGGTGTGTGGGCTTCTCATTGCGGTGGCTTCTCTTGTTGCGGAGCATGGGCTCTAGGTGCGCAGGCTCAGTAGTTGTGGCATGTGGGCTCAGTCGTTGTGGCACGTGGGCTCAGTAGTTGTGACTCGCGGGCTGTAGAGCACAGGCTCAGTGGTTGTGGGCTCTAGAGCACAGGCTCAGTAGTTGTGGCACATGGGCTTAGTTGCTCCGCGGCATGTGGGATCTTCCCAGACCAGGGATCGAACCGGTGTCCCCTGTGTTGGCAGGCAGATTCTTAACTACTGTGCCACCAGGGAAGTCCGGGAGCTGGGCTTTGATGGGGGATCAGGACCCCAGAGCACTGGAGAGTCCCAGCCAGCAGGGTCTGTGCTCACGGGCATGCTGATGCCCAGAGAGGTCCTGGCCCGGGGTTACCCTGCCCCGACTGGCTGGGCTGAAAGTGGAATGTGTTCTGGTGGCTTCTAGCTTAGGCACTCACTTTCCGTGGCCCCTGGGCCAGGATGAAGTGGCTGTGTCTGGACAGGGTCACCCAGGGCCTGGGCTCAGCTTTCTTAGCTCTGCCTCTGTCTCTCTCTCTGTCTCCTTCTGCCCACCCTCTGGCCTGTGCCCGCCCTGCAAACAGCCTGGCCCTGTCTGTTTATGGCAGCCTTCGTGTCCCTCCCTCAGCCACCTGAGGGAGGTGGAGGGACCAAAGCCGGGTGTGCGTGGGTGTGAGCACATGTGCCCCGGGTGGTTTTGTGTGTTTGTTGTGTGTTGGAGGGTGTGCACCCCCTTTCTAACTAGGGGCCTGACACATGCTCTCTGTGTGTAAAATAAGAGAGGGGTAGGCTGCTGCCCCTTCCCTGTCACTGGGGGCCCTTCCCCATGTTTCTGGGCACCGGCGGATACCTGTACGGCATGTTTTCTTCCCCATGGGATTTGCTGCGCGGCCTCTACCCGGGAGGCCCTGACTCCGCTCTCCAGGTACCTCCCCTCAGGGCACAACGGGGCCCATCCTCATCCACCTCGGCCTGGGGTCTCCTCGCATGGCCGTGTCTGTGTTGTGGAAGGCTGGGTTGGTCACAGTTTTTCCACTTTCACCAGTAGTGCACGACTTCAAATCCTCACCCCTCTGACCCACACGGGCCGCCCTGTGACAGGGGTGGGCTTGTTTGTGGGCGTCTGCTGCCGGGGCTGAGTGTGGACGTCTGGGCTCCCCTTGCCGCTCTGGGCTGAGGGTTTTAGGTGGGACCCCCATTCTGGATGGGATTCCTGCCTGTGGGACTCCCTGGGGCCTGGGGAGGGGTGAGGTGTGGGGGGCCTGGGCCGGGAAGCCCCTGGCTGCCCCTGGAGCAGGATGCCGGGGGGCCCCGCTGCCCCGTGCCATCCCCACTCTCTGGGTCCCAGGACCAGTGGGCCTTGGGCCATCGGTGCCAGGGGGAGCTGCTTCACCGCCTGGCTGCCCAGGGCCCCTGAATGGCACAAGAGTGCCTGATGCCTTCTGGAGCTGGGGGTGGGGGAGGGCGGGTGAGTGACAACCACAGAAGGAGGAGGTGCAGGAGTCTGGGGCAGGGTCCGGAGGCCTGGCCCCCAGCCTGCACTCTCACCCGCTGGGGCCTGAGTCTGGTCAGTCCCGGGACTTCTTCGTTCTCTCGCTTGAGTTGGAGGCGCCTCGCTGCTGTCGGGAGAGACCTGGGCTCGGGGTCTGAGTGTCAGCTCTACCCTTAACCCTCTGTGGGACCCAGTTCTCAGGCGGCCTATAGAATCTAAGGGAGTCATTTATTCTTTCTATTTAACAACATCTGTATAACACTTACCAAGTGCCAGGCACTGTTCTAAGAACTTTACAGAAATTAAATCCTCACAAAATATCATTATCCCCATTTTACAGATTGGGAAACCAAGGTGCTGAGAGCTTAAGGATCCTGCCCACAGCCACACAGCGAGCCAGTGATGTGATCGGGATTTGAACCTGGGCCGTCTGGCTCCCTGGGCCGTCCCAGCCACCTTGCTGTGTTGCAGGCCCGTGGTAGTCTGTGGAGGGTGGTGCTTGGGCCGGGCCTGGGCCAGCCTGGTCCCTTGGTCTGAGCCTTGACGGTGGGCCAGGAAGGTGGTCTTGGCACACAGTAGGTGTGGCAGCTTGGGATCAGGCCAGATTTGAGTCCCTAGCTTGTCACTTACTAAGTCACTTGACCTAGCTGAGCCTCAGTCTCCCCACGTGTAAAACAAGGTAACAGTACCTGCCTGGCAGGACTGTTGTGAGAATTTGGTGCGATGTGGTGTGTGGGGCCCTCAGCATGTGGTGGGCAGCTGTGATGGCCCCATGGAAGGGTGAGAGGGAGGCAGCTTAAGGGGTGCCCCGTGCCAGCAGAGGGCAGTGTGTGCCCCTGGGAGCCTGTGATGGACTCCCTGTCCATCTGGTGCGTCCACTGTGCAGCCGGGCTCGAGGCTGGGACACACACAGACACACGCACAGTGGAGAAGCAGCTGAGCAGCCTTGTGTGTGAGGGCTGGGACGAGCCCTGGATACCGTCTCACCCTGCTCCCTCGTTGTTGCAAGTGGGAAACTGAGGCCCGGAGTGGGGAAGAGATTTGCACTGGGACCCACAGTGGGTTCAGATTATCTGAAATTTCATTGGTGGGCGGGGCCTTTTCCAAGAAATGCAGCAACAGCCCTGCCTACAGCGGCCCTGTCACGGCCACACTGGCCCACATTCTGCAGGGTCCACGCCCTGCCGGGCATTTTTGCTGGTCTGTTGACCAGCTTACGTGCGACTTCCTGGCTTGTTTCCTGGCTCGTCCACCACAGTGGAAGCCGTGAGGACTGGGACCTTGTCTGTCCGTTCACAGCTCAACCTGTGTCCCCAGCACAGAGCCTGGTGCGTACACAGTAGGTGCTCAGTAAGCATTGGTTGAGGAATAAGCGACCTTAGGAAACATCCCCTCTGACTCTGTCATGGGAAAGTCTGAATTTCAGACGGGTAGAGAGCTGCCCAGGGCCGAGCCGGGCACTGAAGCCAGGCCTCCTGGCTCCCAGCCCTGAGCCCTCTGTGCGTTTGTGAACGTATGTAGCACACAGAGACAGCCGTGCACACACACAAATGCACACACTCTACGCCATGATTCAGAAGCTTCACGCTGATCATTGCTCAATTTTCTAGCTTCAAAGTGTCCATCTGTCCATCTCTCTGCCAAGGCCGTGGGCTGGACACCTACTGAGGCACCTGCTCTGGGGCCTCCCCCACAGCCTGAGGCTGTCCCCAGGAAGGGGCAGGGGTCCTGGTAGGGGAACCTGGGAGGGTGCAGCCTGCCCAAGTGAATCCCCCCCGCCACCCACCCCCCCCCCCCCGCCCCAGGTGCATTCCCTGCGCTATGCCCAGTGGATTCTCTGTGTCCCCTTCTTCTGGCCACGTCCACCCAGTCCCACCTTGACAGCCCAGCTGCCCAAGCCTGATCCCTGCCCCCATCACTGGGCTGTCTGAGGCTTTGGGGGAAGGGGTGTCATTCCTGGGGACCAGGAGGATGGTAATTAGCATGAGGCAGGCTGATTAGCTCAGAAGTTAAGTCTTTGTTTTCCTCACTCCCCAGTTTCTCTAATTGAGCAGATGTAGAGTGGGGGAGGGGGAGGGGCTGCTGGGTTGGTCCCAGGGCTGGGTGGGGGCACGCATGGCTGTGTGCTTGCTGCAGGGGGTGGCAGGGTGGGGGGCACCCAGGTGGGGGGCGGCCTGGTGGAGGAATGCCAGGGCAGGAGCGCCCGCGGGCAGGTCCCCAGGCTGCAGCCCTCTGGGGGTGTGGTTGCATGGCTCTGGGAGGGCATCACACCTGGGACGCCACTGTGAGCGCTCGTCTGCATTCGCTCATTCCTTCCGGTCTTCGCATCCAATCGCGAATCATAACTGCTGTCATTTATTGAGCACGTGCTGTGTGCATTCCCTGGGCTGGATGCCGCTTGCGTATTGCCTTGCTCAGTCCTCAGACGGTGGTGCAGGTATGGGACCCTCATTTCTTAGGGGAGGAATCTAAGGCTCAGAGAGGCTAGGTGACTGATCTAAGGTCGGAGTGGCCAGGGCAGGGTTCAGACCCCGGCGGTCTCCCGAGGCCCTGCCCTGGGCTCAGGGAGCCATTGGGGCTGGGAGAAAGGGGAGCCTGTGACCAGGTGGTGGCCAGGCCAGGTCCTGGACACTAGGGTTGTTAGGCCTTGTCCTTCTCGTCGGTTGCATGGGGATCAGTCCATCCACCTTCTCAGGCTGTTGGGAGGAGGAGTAACAACAGCTGTGGTAATGGCAACGGTGATGATTGGTTGAGTGCTTGCTGTGTGCCAGGCAGGTGACAGATGCTCTACATGTTTTCATATTTCATCCTCGCAGCAACCCCGGGAGCTCTGGGTAGACACCCTTATTACCCCATTTCACATTCACAGAAGCCAAGGATCTGGGAGGTAAGGAGCCTGCCCCAGTCCCGGTTCGTAAGTCGGGGACCCAGGATTTAGCCGGGAGCCGTCTGACTCCAGGCCCTTCCTCCTTGACTGCCACTCCATGTGGTGTATAACCCCTGTGAGGTGCCTGCCACATGGCAGGTGCTCAACAAAGGTCAGTGGCCTGCACCCTTCCCGCAAGGGCTGGTTCCTGGAGATCCTGTGTCTCTGGGGCTTAGCTGAGTGGTCCAGGGAGGACAGCCCTCCTCATGATATCCTGTGGGGTAGGTATTACTTTTATTTCCATTTTACAGGTGGGGAAGTTGAGGCTCAGAGAGGTGAAATGACTTACCCAGGATCTCACAGCTGGTGAGGTGAAGGGGCCGGGATTTGAACCCAGGTGGTCTGGGTCCAAGTGCAGCCGTGCGGCAGGCTCCTGGGCACAAGCGTCTGCTCCCAGCTGTGTCCGTCCCTCAGGGGTGATCCTCCTGGCCTGATCCTCCACTTCCCTGGCTCCTCTTATCAGCCGTGTGCGGGAATGCCTAAGTCTCCATCCTCCACTGTGCCCTGCCTCTGGCTGTTGGGCATTGGGTGTGGCCACCTGATGACTGGACATGTCTTTCGGGGTGTCCCTCTGGCCCTGAAATCTCAACTTGTCCAACGCAGGACTCTTCCTCTCTCCTCCTGCATATCAGCCCATTTGCTCCTTCTCTGAGGCTCCCCGTTCCAGGGTGGGCACTACCGTCATTCGGCCACCCATCTGGACCTGGAAGTCATCCCCGAACTCCACCCCTGGTCTCCCACCTTCATCCTGTAGGTCACCAAGTCCTGTTCTTGTCCCATCACCTGTCCACTCCGCTGCCCTCACCTGCATTGAGTCACCATCGAGAGCCTGGAGCATTGCAGCAGCCTCCTCAAAGGCCAGCTCTCCCCGCCTCCAATTCATTCCGCACCCTTCTGTTGTCCTGGGCTCCCTAGCATGTCACTGCTTCCTGTTGTCCTGGGGCTGAAATCCAGGAGATTGGGTTATTTACGATACAGGTGATTCTGGCTTTTTAAGTGAGGAGGCCATAGAATTGCAGCGTTGTATAGTTATGGTACTCGATTGGTAATTGTACCAGTCAGAATCAGCCTGGATTCTGGGACCTGTTGGACTCGGCCCAGCCATGGGGCTCCTGCCTCTGGGCTCCCTCTCCCTGTCCCTCTCACATACCATTATCCCGTCTCCTGGCCTCGTTCCAGTTTCTCAAAAGTGCTGTCTTCTGGGTGCTGCGTAGGCAGTTTGATCACCAGGATCACCCTCAGCAAAACGTTCCTTGACCGCAGGATAGATGAGACCCCTCGGGTGCCTCTGCACTGGGGACGGCCTTCTAATTCTCCTAAGAACCCTTGGAGGGGAGCAGTGCTGCTCATTTTGCAGATGGGGAAGCTGAGACTCAAAAAGCTAAGCTGGCATCTGAACCCAAGTAGCTCGCCATGGAGCCCGTGTTCTCCCCCGTCTGTACGCGTGTGTGTGCACGTGTGCGCACACTGCGGGCTCTGTTGTCTGCTGTCTGAGCCAGGCGGTGTTTGGGCTGGGATGAGCCGCTGCCACCTTGGGAGAGGAGGTCCGAGGTTGCCTCCGGATGCCGGAGCCCGTCTCTTCCTGTAGGGGGTGGAGATGCTACATGTGAACGTTGTGTGTGGGGGGGGTGTCAGTCCCTCGCTAGCCCCCGAGATCACAGCCTCCCCGGCTCCTCCAGCTTCTCTCCCCTTCCTTCAAAACAAACACCCGCGAGCCCAAACCACCCATCCAGCCAAGGCACAGATAGAGCCAGAGTTGGAATTAATTAATCCTGTTGCCCGGGCAACTGGGATCCAATCTTCTCCGTCCAGCCCGCCCCCGCCTGCCAGGCCCCGCCCCTGCCTGCCAGGCCCCGCCCTGCCTCTCTTGGCCCCACCCCTCAAGGCTTTGGCCCCACCCTCTCCCCCACCAGCAGCTGGTGGTGCCCTGGTGTCCTGGGAGACTCTTCCAAAGTCGAGGACGGAGAGGGTAGGGGTATCTAAGAACTGGGTTCAAGAACCCACTCAGCCACTCTTGGGAGCGTGGGAGCGTGGGAGCGTGGGCAAGGCCCTGAACCACTGGGAACCACGCTATGACTCTGCTTACCTGGGGAGCGGCACCACCGGGGGATTTGAGAGATGTGTGAGAGAGGAAGAATGAAAGTGGCCTGAACTGGCGATACCATTGAGACCAGCGGTGGGTGTGCAGGGCTGCAGGAGCAGGTGTCCAGTGACAGGAACTGTTACAGCTGCAGTTGACGGCAGTAATGGGGCCGCCTCCCCTGGCCACAGGTTCTGACTCAGTTCCCCCTCCTCCATCTCGACCTTCCTTTCATCCTCTGAGCCTGCACCCCTCTGGCTGGACACCAGCAACCAGGGTCGTGTTCTCCATCCTTGTCTGTTGGTCTGTCCACCAGTCCACCCCACTCTGTCTCTTCCTGGGTGACCCTGAGCAAGTTACTTAGCGTCTCTGTGCTTCCAATTCCTTGTCTGACAGATGGGCCTAGGAGCCCGCACCTAGGGAGCCGTGGAAAGCCCCCTGCGTGGTGTTTAGTCTGTGCTAACCACCCGGTTGCTTCTGTGCCGCTGCTGGCCGCAGGCCAGGGGGTGCCCTGTGAGAGGGGCTGTGGGGAGCACAGGGGACAGTAGTCCCACCTTCCTCTCGGGGAAGCCGAGGCTCGTGACCATGGCCACATTGTTGGGTCGTTGAGGCTCCCAGCCCTACCACTCTTCTCTCTAGGACCAGCTCACCGTGTCAGGCTCAGCCGTATGGCATTGCAGATGGGGAAATCAAGGCCGGCATGGGGTGGGGGGGTGGTGGCAGTTGTAGCTGGTGCTTCAGGGGCTGACCTTTCTAGCGTGGCCCTGTTTTCTGGATCTTGCTGGCTGGTGCTGGCTGGAGGGTAGCACAAGCCAGGTCTTTGCAAGCCGGAGCTTGAGTCTCCCTCTGTTGTAACCGTAGGGAATGTGCTTCTCTTGCTTGGGCCTCAGTTTTCTCTTCTGTGAAATGGGAGATCATGGGGGTGTAGCTGGTGGTAACTCTGACTGAAGCAGGTTGGAGTCGTGGCTTTTTAGGCTTTGTGCTAGCAGAAGGGGGCCAGTGTGGGCAGCTCTCACCCCCAGCCCCCATCTTTTGGAGTCCCCCGTTCTGGACTCTGCCGAGCTTGGCAGACTCAGCAGTGAGCTGGGATGAGGCCCAGGGCAGGCCCTGGCTCCTGCTCAGCCTCCCACCTGGTCCTAAGCCTGTGGAGGCTGAGTGCTGGGTCTCCCATCATCTGTCTAATAGGCCATTTGCTCCTCTGTGTGCCAGGGAGGTGTCTCTCAAGCTGGCATGGTGGGGCAGGGGCTCTGGAGAGAAAATGGCCAGGACTGGTGATGGAACTCTCCTTGGCTCCACAGCCCCTTCCTCAGGCACTGTGGGTAAGTTGCTGCCCCTCTTGAGCCTCAGTTTCCTCATCTGTGAGCTGGGCCTAATGATGTAATCAATGATAACACCCGTTGTAAAAGCTTTTTAAAAAAAATTTTTTTTATCTATTTATCCATTTATTTATTTTGGCTGCGTTGGGTCTTTGCTGCTGCGCGCAGGCTTTAGTTGCGACGAGCGGGGGCTACTCTTCGTTGCTGTGCACGTGCTTCTCACTGCAGTGGCTTCTCTTGTTGCAGAGCATGGGCTCTAGGTGCGCGGGGTTCAGTAGTTGTGGCGTGGGATTAGTTGCTCCTCAGCATGTGGGATCTTCCCGGACCAGGGATCGAACCCATGTACCCTGCATTGGCAGACAGATTCTTTATTTTATTTTTTTTCATACATCTTTATTGGAGTATAATTGCTTCACAATGTTGTGTTAGTTTCTGCCGTACAGCAAAGTGAATCAGCTGTAAGCACACACATATCCGCATAGCCCCTCTCTCTTGCGTCTCCCTCCCGCCCTCCCTGTCTCATCCCTCTAGGTGGTCAGAAAGCACCGAGCTGATCTCCCTGTGCTGTGCAGCAGCTTCCCGCCAGCCATCCATTTTACCTTTGGTAGTGTATGTATGTCCGTGCTACTCTTTCACTATGTCTCAGCCTCCCCTTCCCCACGGTGTCCTCAAAGTCTGCATCTTTATTCGTGCCCTACCACTAGGTTCATCAGTACCATTTTTCTAGATTCCATATATACGCGTTAGCATACGGTATTTGTTTTTCTCTTTCTGACGTGCTTCACTCTGTATGACAGACTCTAGGCCCATCTACCTCACTACAAAGAACTCAATTTCATTTCTTTTTATGGCTGAGTAATATTCCATTGTATATATGTGCCACATCTTCTTTATCCATTCATCTGTTGATGGACATTTAGGTTGCTTCCATGTCCTGGTTATTGCAAACAGTGCTGCACTGAACATTGCTGCAATGCAATGTGGTAGATGTATCTTTTTGATCATGGTTTTCTTGGGGTATATGCCCAGTAGTGGGATGGCTGGGTCATATGGTAGTTCTATTTTTCGTTTTTTAAGGAACCTCCATCCTGTTATCCATAGTGGCTGTATCAATTTACATTCCCACCAACAGTGCAAGAGGGTTCGCTTTTCTCCACACCTTCTCCAGCATTTATTGTTTGTAGATTTTTTGTTGATGGCCATTCTGACCTGTGTGAGGTGATACCTCATTGAGGTTTTGATTTGCATTTCTCTAATGATTAGTGATGTTGAGCATCCTTTCATGTGTTTGTTGGCCATCTGTAAGTCTTCTTTGGAGAAATGTCTATTTAGGTCTTCTGCCCATTTTTGGATTGGGTTGTTTGTTTTTTTGATACTGAGCTGCATGAGCTGCTTGTATATTTTGGAGATTAATCCTTTGTCAGTTGCTTCGTTTGCAAATATTTTCTCCCATTCTGAGGGCCGTCTTTTCATCTTGTTTATGGTTTCCTTTGCTGTGCAAAGGCTTTTAAGTTTCATTAGGTCCCATTTGTTTAATTTTGTTTTTATTTCCATTACTCTGGGAGGTGGGTCAAAAAGGATCTTGCTGTGATTTATGTCATAGAGTGTCCTGCCAGGCGGATTCTTAACCGCTGCACCACCAGGGAAGTCCCTAAAAGCTTTTGAGAGGCAAAAACGAGGGGTGGCAAACTCAGATGCCCACAGGGGCCGGGTCACGAAAAGTGTGCATCCGGGCAGAGGAAGGCAATAGGGTGAGGCGGGGCCGTGGTAAACGCCCGCGCTCAGGCTCTGCCTAATGGCATCAGACTCGGATTTGTATCAATACCGAGACTGCCAACAGAAGTGATCTGCGGGCTGCGTTTGGAGCTGCCGGCTTGCCCCAGAAGGCAGGCTCTACAAATGGATTAACTGGGAGGGGGATATTTAACTCTACTGTACATGAGAACAAGGGCTAACATTTATTGAGGGCTTCCTCTGTGCCAGGAGCAAACTCAACACTTCGCTCGGATTACCATGTTTGATCCTCACACCAAGGGACCCGGAGGGCCGCAGGGCGCAAGTGCAATTCCTGCTTTGTGGATGAGCCAGTTAAACCAGAGAGGTTAAGTCAGAGCCCAAGGTCACACAGCTGTGGGGGAGGGAGCAGGGCCCACCCTGGGACTTCGGATTCCTTATTGGGGGTTTTCCCCTCCGGCCTCATGGGGGCAGAGTGGTGGGGGCCGGGGGGGGGGGGGGGGGGGCAGATCTGCTTGGCACAGAAGCACCCAAATCTGTGGCTTTTTGTTTCTCTCATAGGAGGCTGGGAGAGGGAGGAAAACGGAATTCAACAGATGAAAGGTGTCGTGGGGCTGAGGAAGAATAACGTTTTTTGTGAGCTTGTTAACATTTGTGAAGTTAAGTAAGAAGAAATTTATGCCGTTCATTTGCATGCATTAAAGGGAGGGTTCCCTGGGCCCAGTGTTGTACCTGGAACCTCACCAGCCTCCCAGGGCAGCTGACCCTCAGCCCACAGGAAGCTGCTCCCGCGTAAGGAGGATTTGTTTTGGCTATTTTCTGTGATTTCTTCAGATCCACCTGTTTTTGGATGGCCTACTGTGTGCCTGGCACTAGCCTTCTGCGGCTGTGGCTGTCCTTGCTGTGTTTGGGAGCAGCTGACCTGGATGCCGTCAGAGCGGCCTGGCCCTTCGTTCAGAGGCTGAATATTCTAGATACGGTTTCCAGCCTCTCCAGGGACTACAGAAGGTTCGGGAGGCCCAGGGACCACCAGCTTTGCTGCCCAAGAGCTGGGGGACCCAACTTTAGCTCTCTGAGCCTCAGTTTCCTCATCTGTGAAATGGGGACAGTAGCAGTACATGCTCATCTGAGATGACATTGGCT
Organism: Stenella coeruleoalba; assembly: GCF_951394435.1. Classification (NCBI taxonomy): domain Eukaryota; kingdom Metazoa; phylum Chordata; class Mammalia; order Artiodactyla; family Delphinidae; genus Stenella; species Stenella coeruleoalba. The sequence continues at coordinate 10,775,783 of NC_137157.1, forward strand.
TGTGGGGATGGTCTGCCCCCTTTGCTAGTTGACATGGCTCTTTGGGTCCCTTGGTTTCCGGTGGAGCTGCATGAACTGAGAGCTAGCTGATCCTTTCTCTAGGAGGCCTTCCCAGACACCCCCCATGGGCCTTGGCCACCTTTTCTTGAAGCCCCACGGCACCCCCACTTTCTCCCCCAAATAACTGGTCTCCTGCACTACTGCCTTTGAGCTGTGAACTTCCTCAGGGCTGAGCCACCTGTGTCTTGGTCACTGCGAGGCCCTGCTCCTGCCCCAGGGCTTGAGACATGGTACTAAATGAATGAGTGGGTGAAATACTTAACCTCAGCCTTGTTCTCACTGCTTTGGGATGAAAAGTCCCTTCCAGGTGTGTAGTGATTCGTGGTTTTAAAACACTTTCAGGCCGCTGCTGTCATTTGATCTCTACCTTTTGATCCCCACGTTCCCTTTCCCGCTCCCCCGCCCAGGCAGGAGCGTCAGGATTTGAACCCAGCACTCATTCATTTGTTTTTTTTTCATGGAAACTTCTGAACTCCTTCTCTGTGCTGGGTATGGAGTTTCTTATAAGGAGTAAGACAGGGTCCTGCGCTCCAGGGGCTTTGAGGCTGCATTCAGACACAGTGAGGGTCAGGGATCAGGAAGCTGCAAATCCTCGTTCTTTCATTCACCCAAGAGGAGCAAGGTGGCCTTTGGTGGGGCGAGCACGTGAGTGAGGAGAGAGGTGAAGACGTGAAGTCAGGGAGGGCTGTGGATTTTATTCAGATGTGATGGGAGTCAGCAGGCAGGGGAGCGTGTCGGCAGGGAGGAAGGTGATGGCCACTGCAGTAGTTCAGGTGTGCAGCTGGAGGCCAGTGGAGGTGGGGAGAAGCGGGTGGGTTCACACTGGTCGCGCTTGGCTAATGAACTTGTTCCCTCTGCCGCCAGGAGCTCTGGGAAGGCTCAGGAGGGAAGCAGCGTGTTTTTTCGGCAGACGGTTCTCAAGCATCTGGTGTGGGCCAAGCATCCTGCAGGGTTCTGGGGGATTGGGGGTGAATGAGAACTGTCCCTGCCTTCAGGGATCCCACAGCCAAGGGGAAGGCAGAGGAGGCTGACTGATGCCTGGGTAGGCTGGAGGGCTTCGTGTAGGAGGCAGCTTTGAGTCTGAGGAGTAGCATTCAGGAGGTGGGGGTAGGGCATACCAGGTTGTGGGAATTTCAAGGGGAAAGGCCAGAGGTATTGGGTGAGAAGGGTGACGCTCCCGTGCTAGGGCCTGAGCGTGGGGAAGGAGGACGCAGGAGTCTGAGGAGGAGGGCAAGGCCTGTGAGCTCCCTGCAGGCCAGGGGAAGGAGTCCAGGCTGTGCGTCTTCCAGCAGCAGGGCTCACGCCGGGGCTTTAGAAACAGGGTCGCACATGATGCCATCCAGGACTGAGGGAGTGGCAAGAGCTGAGGAACTGGGGAGGGGAGTTCTCAGAGGTTCTCTGTTCTGGGGTCGGGTTGAGGGCTGGGAGGCTAGTGGTGGTAGAGGAGGGGTCGAGGCAGAGACACAAGTAAGGGAGGAGTCACAGGACAGGGTGGCCCAGAGCAGGGTGGTGGGAGGGGCATGTGTGTGCAGAGTGGGGCGCCGTTTTTTCTGACTGTACCCTCATTACAGGAGGCGTGTTGGAGGACAGATTTGCAGAGACAGGGCCAAGCCCGATCTTGAATGCGGGATAAGGACTAGGGAGGCACCGGAGGCTTCCAAGCAGAGCCGTGCCCCATGAGCCTGCTTCGGGACGTTTCCTCCGGCAGCTGTGCAGAGGCTGGGCAGAGGCAGGGTCGTCCGGGCATCTCCTTAGGAGACTGCTGCACCCGTCTGGTCCGGGGAGCTTTACCGGCTGGCATGGAGTGGAGGGAGTGTGGCAGAGCTCAGGGAAGGCTCAGTGGAAGAGGTGGCATTTGATCCGGGCTGGAGATGGTGAGAGGGTTCGGCTCTGTGGGGGTGGGGAGGAGGACACAGCAGGTGGCTGCAGTGGAGGTGGGAGAGACCAGTCTATTCAGAATGCCTTTGAAAGAAAGGAATATCATTATTGAGGACCTCCCCAACCCCCCGCCCCGGGGCGATCCTTCTCTGCCCAGGGCTGCACGCCCAGCTCCTCATGTACAGCCGCAAGGCTTCGGGCAGGTCCTTTGTGCCTTCATTTCGTTGTCTGTAAAATGGGGATATTGTTAGAACCTGACTCTTGTGGGGTCATTGCGAGGCTTAGGGGAGTTAATCCACCTGCTGCCCAGCCTGGGAGATGCTCTGTAGTTATTGGCTGTGGTCATTTCAGTCTCATTTAACATTCACAGCAGGCCCGCAGGGCAGCCTCCCATCTCCGGGGAAAGATGAGAAATGGGCTCAGAGAAGCTCTTCAGCCTGCCTGAGGCCACACAGCTGGGAGGGGTACAGAGCAAGGGTCTGAATCCAGGTTGTTTGGGACCCCGGTCTTGATTCTCTGTCCTCAGTGCCTGTGGCCTCCTGGAATGCCTGTAACAGCCCTGGACACTGGGTGAAAAATCGCTCCCTTCCTTCGGCTTCGAAAGCTCCTGGATCAGGTGAAAGGAGAGTAGGCAGGAGTCAGGCTCTGATCCCTAACTCGGCTGCCACTGGCCGTGAGGCCCCAGATCAGCTGCTTTTGCCCTCGTAGCCTCAGTCTCCTCGTCTGTAAGCAGAGGCCCCATGTGCCCAGATAAGAGCTTCTGGGCCTCCTTCAAGTTCAGCTGTGTCAGCCCCCTGGCCCAGGTGAGGCTCCCAGTAGGGGCTCCATTCACATTCCCTTGCTTCCCGTGTTCCTCCGCCCCTGCCTGACCACACTGCCCTGAGCGGGCTGGGGTCAGAGTGTACGTGGGAACCTCAGCACTGGTCAAGGCCCCAGTGGCCATGTTATTGATGATAAGGAGCTGGGAGGCCCTGTTGTCATCATTAGTAGTAATGGGCCCACTCAGCCCATTGGGGCGGTGGGCAGGTGGGTGGGGGCAGAGGCCAGCTGGGGATGCCATGCCTGGGGGCTGTGTGGTCCTTGTGCTTTTTCAATTCCCTATGCCCCAGGCACCTCCTCTGTGCCAGGCCTCTTGTTGGTACTGGGGGCACAGAGCGACACGTGGTGCCGCCTTGGTACCGGGGTCCGGAACTTGTGCACTAACAGTTTGCTTTGGCCAGAATTACTGAGCACCTTCTGCGTGCAGACCCCTAAGATGGGGCCTGGGGCGGAGAGCGGACCCTGGCCGTGGTCCCCAAACCCTCAGCGCTCACACTGAGAGTGCAGTGAGGAAGCACCTGGAAATCCACGCGTGTTCCCCTGCTTTGAGCAACCCTGATCTGTGAAAATTCAGATTCTTCATGAGAGAAATTGGAGGCTGGTTCTCTGTTTTCCAAACTAGTTTGCAGGAGGGTTTCCTTAAATAGCAGAAGTCCCCCGGGCTTCTGGGTCTCCCTTTGCCAGTGGGTCCCCTACTGGCCCCTGAGTTCCTTGCCCATCTTTGCTTCTTCCACCGTGCGCCATCCTAGTCCAGGCGCACAGCAGGCGCTCGTTAGACGTGGAGTGTCTAGTTGGCAGGGTGCAGCCGCTTCGGGGATCCCTCAGAGGTCCTGAGCCCTCCCGGTTAACCATCAGCTTCTCTTCTGCCCTCCTGTGGGCTTTGTGCTGCTCTCGGTGGCAGCAGGCAGGCACTTGTACCCTGTTGCCCCTGAACCCTGAATGAGGCCCCTGCCCCTTCCCACCCGGGGTCCCCCACCCCCTGGTGATCCCCTGCGGGCCAGAGACTGGTTTTGCTAGCTCAGGGCCTGGTGCGTTGTAGGCCCTTAGGCGAGCGGATCAGGTGCCGCTGATGAAGGGACACCTGGGTTGTCTTGTCACCCTCTTCCAGATGAGGGAGCCACAGTGGGCTTCTCACCCAGGGCAGCTCTGGCGGCGGAGGCCTGGGGAGATTTGAGCAGAGCTGGAGGAACAGACTAGCTCCACGGCCACAACTTGGTGTGTCCCGGGCTCTTCCACTTCCTAGCTGTGTGCCCTTGGGCGAGTGGCTTCGCTGCTCTGGGCCTCAGTTTCTTCATCTCTCAAATGGGTATATAGTCATGCCCGTCTCGCAGGGCTGTGGGGAGGGTTGAACGAGTTAATGTAAAACCTCGCTAAGGTCTGGCGTGTGGTTAGTGTCTGGCGCTCAGGCCCAGGCAGCAGGGGTTGATCCTGGCCCCACCACTTACTAGTGGTGACCCAGGAGCCCACTTTGTCTTTCTGAACCTCGTTTTCTCACTTGAGAAATGGGTCTGATGACATTTACCTTGTCATCCTGTTGCGTGGGGGCTGTGTCTGCATGCAGACAAAAGAGTGGTGAGGCCGTCACCGGGTCTTCCCGGGTTCCCGGTTGACACTGATGCAGCCCCGTGGGTTTGCCGTCTTGACGGAGGTGTTCGTTCAGCCTACAGCACTGCTGGGCTCCCTGTGCGGGGGGCTGGAGCTGCAGCGGAGAACACCCTATGCTCACTGGCTGGGCGATGTGGGAGGGGCAGACACCATCACAGGGTCAGACAGGAGACGGGAGAGTCACTGCGGCAGAGCGGAGAGCTGCCTTGGGAGGAACGCAGGAGGGAGGGTCTGGAGTGGGCGGTTGGGCCAGGCCTCATAGGGCCTTGACCTTTAGGAGGACTTTTGGCTTCAGCCTGGAGCCACGGAATTTTCTGGAAGGGCCTTAAGGGAGGGCCCTCAGTGGGTCCACAATAAGCAGGCTATTTTGAGAGGCTCTCTGGCAGCTAAGCAGAGGGTAGGGGAGGAGCCCAGGGGACACTTGGAGATGCTGGAAGGCAGTGTTGCCATCCAGACGAGGGCCGTCAGTGGCTTGGGCACACAGATGTGTGGCCCGGGCAGGCGTCAGGGTGGATTGGAGATGAGGGATGAGGAAGAGGGTGGAGTCAGGCGTGATTCAGATAATGAGACCGAGGCACAGAGAGGTTTGTGATGGGCCCACAGCCTCACAGCCAGGGAGTGAAGCCTCAGACCCGGCATTTGTACGAGGCAGCGGCCTGGCCTGCTGCCTTGGCGGCGGCCCCCCACAGAGACGCCCGTGGAGCAGAGGGGAGGGCAGTGGAGCGGCGTCCTCCCGCTGCGTTCCTGGCCTCTGCTCTGTGCCAGGCGTGATGGAGATCGATCAGGGCATCTGCCAGGGAATGAGGTTCCACTCCGTGCTGCCTGCGGCCCATTAGGCAGGGATTGGCGTATAGAGGAACCAGTCAGGGAAGGATGGGGCCAAGGCAAGGTGGTGGCCGACCTGAGTGACGGTGAGGAACTGGGGACCCCCGGTGAGATGGGGAGACGGCCATGACCTCACTGGCCTTGGTTTTCCCATCTGTAAAGGGGAGGGGGTTCTAAGAAGGATGAGGCAGTACAGGACTTCGCCCAAGCCCTGGGGCGTGGTATGTGCTCCGGAAATGCTGGGCGCTCTTATGATTATTGTTGTTGTTGTTGTCATTATTGTTTTGTGGTAGCTGGAGTCCACCCTTGCTGGCCCCGAGGGTCAGTTAGCCTCTCTGATTTGGGACATGTGGTCTGCCAAGCCAGCTTAGCTCAGGGACGGATGATGCTGGCTACAAAGCCCAGGCCCAGGCCCGGGTATGAGAGAGGCTGCTGGTGGGGGAGGATAAGGAAAACTACAGAGAGGACTGGTTCCTGTTTTGTGAAGAACAGAGGGTCATGTGAGTCCAAGAAAGACGCATAGGTGCAGGGAGGGGTCGAAGGAGTCTGCAGAGGATGGGACGGGCCGACTTTGACAAACCCAGGCGGTGCTTAGAGACTGTCCTTTGCCTGATTTTATGCAGGAGGCCCAGAGAGGGTGAGGGCCTGGCTCAAGGTCACACAGCAGCTGGTGCAGACCTACCAGCTTGGGGGCCTGGGCGTTGCCCCACTCTGTGAAGGAAGGATGTGATCATTTATCAGGGGAGTTTAATAATGAATGAAGTTGAAGTATCTTAAATGCAGGCAGCAGGCCCGAAGTAATAAGGGGCCTGTATTAATTCGGAAGTTAATGAATATGCAGGTGTGTCTGAATGATTAATGGGGCTCCCGAAGGCCTTGGAGAGGGGTGTGTGAGCTGCTGCTGATGGAAATATGAATATTGCATACATCTGCGAAGTTGGTTAAACCAGGGAGCAGGTGGGCATTAATGAACCAGAAGACTCTAGCGGCCACAAAGGGCTGAATATGTGGCTACAAAGGGCTGAATATACGGATACTTGGGGGCAGATATACAGGGTCATGGCCAAGTGCTCTCATTTCTTGCTGTGTGGTCTTGAGCAAGTCACTTAACTTCTCTGAGTTTCCATGTCCTCATCTGCAGAACGGGCATAAAAATAGTACCTGATTCCTAGTATCCTGAGGATGAAATTCATGACAGCTCCTTAGCACCAGGGGCAGGCATAGTGCGGGCATCTGATAAAAACTGTCACAGCCTTGTTAGAAAGGATGGCAGAGGAGTGGTTGAGGAAGGACAAGGAAAGTATAACAGTAATAATGAAACTCCCTCGAATATGGCTAGCACTTTACAGTTTGTAGGGGGGTTGGTCTCTCATCTGCTCCTTGAAGCAGCTGCGTGGGGCAGAGATGGGTCTTGGGGAAGCTGAGGCTCAGGGCTGGTCCCTGCTCAAGTCACCCAGTCGGCAGAGGCAGAGTCAGGCCTGGGCCCAGGTCTACACCCCTTGCCAGTGAATTTCAGAGGGGATGGAGGTGGGACTGCCGGCTGGCAGGAGGGTCCCGCCGATGCACTGACCAGGAAGGGCCTTCAGGGTATTTGTTGGGCCCGGGGTTGGGAGATCCCACGTGCCCTCTCAGAGCCTCAGTTTCTCTGTAGTGTGAGGATCTGTCTGCCACTCAGAGCTGTTTTAAGGCTTTGGGGATAAAATGGGACACTGCACCCTCACCTGTGCTCAGCCTTTGGGGAGTCCCAGACTCTGCAAACATTATCGCTCTGATGCTCGCAGCAGCTGGACCGGGAGTTTGTGTGCACCAGCCCTTGTGTCTGGTGTCTTATGTGCGGGGAGCTGTGGGTCCTCGGCCACTCTTGTAGCTTTGGGTCCTTGGGCACATCCCCTAGCCTCTCTCAGTCTCAGTCTCCCCATTCTTCAAGTGGGCAAGTGATATATTAAGTGTGCGGGCTCCCTCCAGCTGCCCCACCTCCCCATGCGCCCATGTCATGGCCTTGTGCATGGGCGTCCTTTCTTTGAATCTCTGTGGTGTTTTATTCATTCTTTTCTCCTTTTGTGAACATTTATGTAGCGCTTCCTGGGCGCTGTGTTGGTCTCTGGGTTTACAGGGTGAGTGAGATCACCTTCCCCATCCCTGTCCTTGACAAGGTCCTGGTCCAGGCACAAGGCGAGTGTGAAGCGAGTGTCTGGTGAGGCAAGCTCGGATGGGGCATGCGAGCCAGAGGACGGCCTCTGGGCCCAGACATGGATTGCGGGGAGAGGTGCTTGTTTATCTTGCTGTCTTCCCCGCTGGAGCTTCTGCCTGAGGCTGTGTCTTTTGGCTGTGAGTCCTCTGCTCCCAGCAGGAGATGGTCAAAGAATGGCTGTTGGAATGAATGAGGGAGTGAATGAGGGAATGGCTGGTATCTAGGCCCCTTTCCCTGCCTCTCCTGGGCTCCAGGCCAGGGAGCAGAGGCCCAGCCAAGCCCTCCCTGGGTTGTCCCAGGTGGATGAGGGCAGCCTCTCTAACATCCTTTTCTGTTCCTTCCTGGGTCTCTAGCCTGGGCTGCAAGGCCCCCGCTGCTGGCCTGGCTGGGTCACAGAACTGAAGGTTGTTGGGTAAAGACCCTGAGCCGTCGTGGTCGTGGCGTAGCCTGCTGTTGACAGACGGGGACGCCGGGAAGGGGCCTGTGGGGCAGGGCTGGGGTTAGAGCGCCCGCTGGGCTGCTCCTCGGGCTTGGCCCTGCAGTGCCCAGCCTGGCTGTGTATTTATAGTCTCTGCTGATCTATATTAACACCAGGGCCTGCCCAGGCCTTTGCAGCCTCTGGATCTGAGGATGGCTTTGAACCAGCACAGCCCCGGGGCTCACGCTGGGCCCGGAGTTTTTTCGCCAGCCTGGGCCTGGGCTCTGGCCACCCTTTGGTGGGTTCTGTGTCTTTGGGGTTTGTTATTCCTCGCTTCCGTCCTCTGCAGGGAGACTGTGAGTACAGCATGGGCTCAAGCACTTGGGCTACGTGACCTCGGGGAAGCCGCCCTGCTGTCCGAGCCTCAGTCTTCTCATCTGTAGAATGGGCCATAATTCCCACGCAGCTTGGTGTCTCAGGCACTGAGCCCTCAATGCTTGTGAGCTGGAGTCACTGTTTACCCTCCTCACGTCTCTTCTGGTCCTCATCACAAGCTGTCCTCAGAGCTCCTAGGGACTGGAGTGTCATCTCCATTGGACAGATGAGGCCACCGAGGCCCTAGGGGCGGTGTGACTTGCCAGGGCCACACTGCCTGTTGGGGCAGGATTTCGGACTCATCTAAGTCCGAATGTTCCAGCTTCCCAGACCCCTTATCCTTTCCAGAGCCCCTCAGGGTCCTCGGGGCAGGCCGCCTCCTCACCCCACCAGCTTGGTTCCCACCCCTGTCGCCACGGGAACGGCTCCACTAACTCTATGCTTCTCTTACAGAGCAGAGACGACTGGCCGCCCTGAGCGCAATTCAATTCAACAGACATTTACTGAGTGCCTACTATGCGCCAGGCCTTAGGCTAGGCACGGGGGTGGGGGCACAGAGAGGAAGACGGAGTCCCATCCTCAGGTAGCTCCAGGCTGGGGGGCGTGGAGAAGACAGGCCAGGGCTAAGCCATGACAGCTCAGCTCCAGGAGAGAAGCTGCCTGTAGGGCTGGAAGCAGCAGAGGTACCTAGGTTCAAGTACACCCCTGGAGAGCTGCTGTCCCTCGCCTGTGCCTCAGTTTCCCCATCTGTAAAATGGGGGGAAGGGAGGTGGGGTGAGACAATCTCTAGGATCCTTCCAGGAGTCCATGGGGATGGAATCAGGGCACGGGGGCAGAGTAGAGAGGCCCACACTCTCCCTGTGGAAAGGAAATCTCTGAAGGCTTCTTGGAGCAGGAGGCATGAGGTCTGGGCTGCAGGGGGTGGGGAAGGTGGAAATGGTACCCCAGGCTCAGGAAGAGCATGAGCAAAGGCCCAGGGGACATGCAGAGGGGTGTCTCTGCAACTCCATAGGTTGTGAAGGGGTGTCGTGGGGTATGAGTTTAGAGAGGGAGGGAGGGGCCCAAGGGCTGCATGTCGGGGTGTGAGCTCTGTTCTGTGAGCTGTTGAGGATGGAGAGTGAGGAACAGTGGTCCTGCTTTGTGCCACCCCCTTCACCTCCCCTCTCTCCTGGGTACACTTGACCATCACGTTCCCGTAGAACATGTGGCCATGGTGGTGCCCGTACCTTCCTAGACATGTTACACATTAGTCCCCATGGCAACCCCGTAAAGTGGGCATTACTGGGCCCAGTTCACAGATGAGGACACCGAGGCTGAGAGGGAAGCTTTTGCCTGTTATGATCTGACTCCCAGCTCCCCCATGCTTCTTCCACTAGCTGTCACTGTTGGGAGGGGGGCGGGTCTCTGTCCTGTGCTACACCTGCTATGCTGGGAACCCCCAAGCTCTGAGGAGTACCTGCCAAGGGGAACACAGTTGAGTTTGGAGGTGAGGGTGGGCAAACCCTCAGATGTTGTTAGCAGGACCGGCTTTTTCCAAGGCCTGAGCTTCCGCCCCTGCGGCCACCCTCTGAGATGGGGGTGAGGCAGGGCTCCTTCCCACTTTACAGATGAGCAGACTGAGGCCCTGGGGGTCCAAGGTCGAGGCAATGACAGCCTGGGCAGGGAGCACCATTTTCTTATCATCCAGCTGAGGCTGGAGGGAGGTTCAAATCCTCCGAGATCTGTGCCGAAGCTGACCCACACAGCCCTCCCCAGGCAGTGGAAAAGACTGGCATGGAATCACAGACCTGGGTTCAAATCCTGCTTTTGTCTCGCACAAACAGTGTGATCTTTGTGAGCAAGTCATTAATTACTCTGAGCCTCAGTTTCCTTGTCTATAAAGGGAGAGCGCAGACCTCCTTCATTCAGTCATTAACAGACGTTCGTTCAGCACCTGCCGGGTTCCTGGTGCTGGGCTTTGATGGAGACTCAGTCCCTTCCTTGGAGGACTCAGTTCAGGAGTAAGAGCAGCAGTTTTCGTTCGGTTGTGATGGAAGAAGCCCAGGGGGCTGTGGGAACCCACAGGAGGGACCCCAAGCAGACCATTTAAACTGGTGAGGGCAGGCAGGAGGGCAGGATAGGAAAGCAGGAACCAGCTCTGCAGGACCCCAGGGCCTGGGCTTCAGATGTCTGTTGGAAATTTCCCAGATCAGTAGGGAGCCAGGGAAGGCTTTTGAGCACGGGAATATCGGAGGCCGGGAGCCCAGTGAGGATGCTGATTGAGAAACTCATTTGGGGTGAGGAAGGAGGCTGAGGCAGGGCAGGAGCAGTGGGAGGGTACAAAGGCCTTCCAGATGTGGGCAGCTGGGGCCGCTTCGAGCCGGCTCAGGGACCGGGCAGAGAAGCAGGGCTGGGGAGCATGTGGGCAGTGGGAGGCGAGTCCAGTTGTGGGGTTCAGGTGCCAGGGAGGGGTCCGAAAGGCAGCTGGCGGTCAGTACCAAGCTGATGACAGAGACCCTGAGAGGGATGGAGATGCTGGGGGGTGGGAGTGGGGAAGCAGGTTTGGGCAGAGCAGAGGACCGGAACCAGGACCTCAGAGAAGGTCACTGCAAAGTAGCCCAAGGGGGAGCGGCCTAGCAGGTGGGAGGAATCCCGAGGTATAGGGACTTAGGTCTGCCGGGAGATGACAGAAGTCACCTGTGGCGGGCACTTTGCCCAGTGCCAGGCTCACAGACGGGCCCAGGAGGGTCAGTTCCCACCTGGCTTTCGCTGGGAAGCAGAACCGTAGTCTGTCCCCTGCCATCCCGAGGAGGAGGCTCTGAGGAGGAAGGTGTTTGGGAAGGAGGGAAAGGGGAAAAAACATTTGCGTGTGGAGCAAGGCTGAAGCGAGGGAGAGAGAAAGAGGGAGCAGGGGATGAAAAGAAATTACCATCCGCCGGGATCTTGTCATTCAACCCAATTTTCAAAGGACCACAGCTGTCGCACTGAGATAATCTGTTAATTATAACAGCCATTGTGCTGTGGCAATGGGAGAGAAACCGAGGCTGAGGAACAGGCCAAAGGCAGGGGTGGGAGCCTTTGGGGGGCAGGAACAGGCAGGAAGGCAGACACTGTCAGGGGCCAGGCCTCATCCCTTCCTTGCCACCACTGTTGCAGCAGTGGGTGACGGGGACCCGCTGTGTGCCGGGCACTGTGCCACGCCTGTGAGCCAGGCCACCATAACCATTCTAGAGGCAGCTAACTTTATTGAGCACTTACTATGTGCCATACCCTGCTCTGAAGCTTTCATTCTCCCACCCTCTGAGGTAGTGCCCTTCTAGTCCCATTTTACAGAAGCGGAGACTGAGACTCAGAGGAAAGAAATTGCCTGCCAGGGCCATACTCTTCGTTCAGTGGCAGAGCCAGGATTTGAGTTGAATGTGACCTGTCCTTCTAGGAGAACGCTAGGGAGGGCCGGTCCCCATGGGTTGGCCATGCGGGCTTGGTGGCCACATGTCCTGGGCTGTGGTCTCAGCGCAGCCGGCAGTCCATGGGGTAGCCCCCCCCAACCCCGGGCATTTCCGGGGCTCCTTCTGCACGAACAGGGCTTCCTTGTTCTCTGATGCCACAGCTGCAGGCCCCTGCAAGCTCCCCCCCACCGCCATCCGCACCAGAGAAGCTAGTCTCAGGGCCAGAAGAGGGACCCCATACGACCGCCTGGTTTGGGGTTGTGATGGGCTGCGGCCCTGGGAGGGGTCTCAGCCTGGCCCTGGCTGGCTGGCTATGGGGCCCCGGGTGCTGGGGCCTGGGAGAGGCAGTGGGGAGGGTGGGCAGGAGTCCCAGGTGAGCAGAGTGAGGGGATCCTGAGGTCTGTGGGGAGGGGCAAGAGCAAGGGGCCATTCCAGAAGGCCAGGGAGCTCTTTGCCGCAGGCCCTCCTCCGGGGTGTGGCTTCAGCAGCCAAGGCCTTAGGCCTCCTGGTGTTCACAGCGGCCTTGGCTGGAACCTCAGCGCAGCCTGGCTGGCAGCGTTTTACGGAGTGGGAATCCTGTTTGGGAGCAAGTAAGCCTCAAACCCCAACAGGAGCCCCAAACTTGACCCGGCAACCCAAGCAGCATGGTTGGAGAGCCAGGGACCCCACAGGTTGACAGGCAGGTCTCGGAGGCTGTATGGGTGCTCTCCTGGTTTGGGGTCCCCACTCCAGTGGGCCTGCTTGGAGGCAAGCAGGGTTGTGGATGGGCCAGGGCAGCTAAAAGTCCTGTAGAACTGGTGTCACAGAGGCCAAGACTCAGTAGACTTTTAGGATCAAGGGATTTGTAGAAACACTGTAGAACTCCTGCATCCCAAATTCATAATTAGAGACCTCCCCCCGCCCAAAGAAAACGACCCGTGCCATTAGAGTGTCCCAGAGCCACAGAACCAGGGAGGCAGGTACTGTAGCACCCTCGGGTCCCAACCGGGAGTCTCATGGGATTCCCCCCACAGGTCCGGATTCTAACTGTCGCCACTCTGGGGTTCCCTCTGTTGCCCAGGGGTGAGTGGGAGCCTCAGCCAGAGAGGCGGGGAGGAGGATGGGTCCACCTAGGCCTGTGCCACCTGCTCTGTCTCTGCAGGGATGCAGAACCTGGGCAGCCAGTTCTTCCAGGTTTTTCAGTGGATTCCAGAAATGAGGATTTTAAAAATAAAATCTCCAGAGCTATCATCATTGGCAACTAATTAAAATTTTTTTAAAAAACGATTGTCCAGATGAAACAGGATCCCACAGCATCTCTTGACCCAGAGCCTGGTGCCATGGAGGGTCAAAACCACTATGTAGTAGTTGTGAGACCTCAGTTTCCTCCTCTGTAAAGTGGGAACAGCAGCATCGACTCGTGAGGTTGTGCAGAGGGTTCAGTGAGTTAACGTGCTTAGGCCTAGCCCGTGTCAGCCCATGACTCTGTTTTCATCTTGCCCCACGCTGCCCGTCCCTCCCCTGCCAGGCTGCCTCCGTGTGGGCTGCGCGCTTTGCCACCGGGAGCCCGCACGGCTCCCCGTGGGCTCCAGACACACCACTCTGCCTTGGGCCAGCCCTGAGGGTGTGGGAAGGCAGGGAAACGTTCACCCCTTGGGGCCCTGGAGAGGGAGCAGAGCTGGGAGGGAGGCCTAGCCGGCGCCTGGCACATAGTAGGTGCTCCATAAATGTTTATTGAATGAATGAATGGAGGCCATGCAGGCAGAGGCAGCCGCGCGTGCGCAGGCACTGGTGAAAGAGCGGGTCCCGTGGAGACTGGTGAGTAGTGCCCGGGGCTGCAGCTGAGTGGGGCCTGGGGTTTGCCGAAGCCAAGGCCAAGGGACCAGCAGGGGTCAGGTGGGGGAGGCAGAGCCAGGTGGGGGAGGGCAGGGGTCGTGTCGGGGGAGAGGGGCAAGGTGGGGATGCAGGGGTCAGGTGGGAGAAGTCAGGGGTCAGATGGAGGAGGCAGTCCCTTGAATAGCCTGGAGGATTCTGGGAAAGCCAGAGATAACTCCTGGGGTGGGACTAGGAGATGGACTTTTAATACAGATCATTCTTGGCCATGAGCAGGAGGGTCCCATGCTCTACACGGCACCGGCGGTGGGTGGGGTGGAGGCTGGGCTGCTTAGGGCTGGGGAGTGGGTACCAGGGAGTGGGCCGTGTGAGGGGGCCGTCTGTGAAGAGCTGCCCCCAGAGCCAGTGTTGGGGCTTCTCCTGCCAGGCTGCTGGGTGGTTTCCCAGGGCCAAGACCTTCTGCTAAAAACCCTTCCGTCCTCCTCCCTACCTCCTTCCTCTGAGGCCTGGACACAGCGCAGGTGCTAATGACAGATCCAATGCCCCTGGGAGCAGGGGAGGCCCAGGCATCAGTTGAGTTCCTGGGAGATGACCCAGTGAGCAGTTACAGAGGGCTTGGGGCGGGCCCCAGCAAACCAGAGAGACACAGGTGCTCAGCTGTTCTCCCCCTAAATAGATGAGGAAACTGAGGCCCAGAGGGGGCAAGGTGCTGACCTGCCCAAGGTCACACAGTGAGCCAGCCCTCTGTGTGTCATAACAGCTCGTGGCACAGCAGACTAGCCCAGCCCCCTTCTCTGGCCAAGGTTACTTGGCTTGGAAACAGATGCCCAGTACGTCGGGGCCTTGCCAACCCAATTAACCCCCAATAACTGTCAGCTGTTGCTGCTGTCGATGTGGCCATGTTCTTAGTAAGCTCTTTTGGGTAAGTCAGAAACTCGGTGAAGACAGGGTGCATCTGTCTGCAATACTGCACATCATAGGCGCACAGTAGGTGTGCAGTAAATACCTGCGGATGTGTGAGGAGCGCAGGTGAGCGTGTGGCTGGTGGCACAGCGTGCTCGACCTGCCCCAGTGGTGAGCTGCAGGCCCGTGACACGGATGCAGCCACGGCCTGCTCACCCAGCGCAGGATGGCACAGAGCTGGGAGCGGGTGCCGTAGTATCAAGGGGCAGGAGCCAGCTCCCCCGAGATGTGGGGCAGCTGGCACGGAGGGCTGAGACTAACAAGACGTGATGGAATGGGAGTGGGTGGAAGCCTAGCACCTCGGGTGAAACCCAAAGAGATACTTCCCAGAGCTGCCTGAGGACGTTCTGAGGGCATCGGGGCTGCCTGGCAGGATGTGAAGGGGCCCGGGGCTTTGGTTGACATCTAGGTCAAGGTGAGGACACACTGCCCTGCATATCCACGCTGCTCTAATGGAAGTGTGGCGCCCGAACAAGGGAAGCAGAGGGCCCCCGGTGCCGGTCACTGCTCGGACCATGTTGGCGCTGAGGCTCAGCTCCAGGTGACACCTTTTAGGAGGGATCTTGACAGCAAGCATGACCCGGGGCAGCTGGACCCAAGGGTGTGGGACTTGACACCGTGGCTTTGGAAGAGCAGTAGAGGACGTGAGGCTGTTCATCCTGGATACGCGGATTGCAGGGGCATGAGATAACTGATGAACAAATATCAGAAGGACCTTTGCGGAGGACTCTTGGCTGCAGTGTCTCCAGACAGGCCGTGTCTGGCCAGTGGCAGGTTGGGACCAATGAATGAACACGGGTACAGGAGCTAGGTTTGGCTTTGTAATATAAAGAAGTCTCTAATAATCAGAGCTGTTCAGGAAGGGAATAAGCCTCAGATGGGTGCTGAGATCCCTGTCACTGGAGGTATGCAAGTTGGGGGAAGTCACATCTGCAGGGATCCTGGAAAGTCTGGTAGTTCTAAGAGCTCAGGCCAGTTCAAGTTCCTGGCTGTGTGGTCTTGGGCAGATCACAGCCCCTCTCTGAGCCTCAGTTTCCTCATCTGAGAAATGGGAAGTGTGGGTCATGGGGCTAAAAAGAAGAAGGCTCAGCACATTTCTTGCACACCGTGAGCACCTCATCAGTGGTGAGGGCCCTCCCTCTGATAGTTATAGAAAGTCCTGATTCGGTGGAGTCACGGACCCCAGGATCTCCCTCTGTGCCCCATCCCCGTCCCTAGCCCTGAGCTCTCATTCCACACATCATGTTCTGGGCACCTGCTAAGTGTCTGAGCCTGTTCCAGGTATGGAGGTTGCAGTTTAGCCCGAGATAAAGCCTACTTTGACTTTATTATGGGGGCAGGGAGGGGCTCATAAGGAACGAAGGGATGTCTGGTATTGTTGACGGATCAGAAGGGACCAAAGCCAGGGTGGAGTGACCAGTGAGTTGTCTCAGATTTGGCGTCAGGGAAGGTGGGGTTGTGGGGAGCAGTTGAACAGAGATCTGAATGAAGTGAGGTAGTGGGTTGTGCAGATACTGGGGGAAGAGCATTCCAAGAGGAGACAATAGCAGGTGCAAAGGCCCTGAGGTAGGAGTGTGCCTGGGGATATTTGAGGAACACAGCTGACCTGGACTGAGTACTTCCTGACTGATGGTAGAATTGAATTCTCTCTTGGTTTATGGATGGTCCACTCTTGTACACTTTCCTGATAGGGAGGGAGGTGCCTACCCAAGGGGCAGGAAACTCACAAGGTGGCCTGTGCATGTCCAGTCCCTGCAACGGACCCAGCTCTTTGGAGGAAGCTGGGGAAGGAGGGGGCCTCAGTTTTCTCATCTGTAAAATGAAGCCAACAGCACTCACCATGCAGGGCTGATATAAGATTCAAGGAATGTAAAATGTCAGACACAAATGAGCCATTGAGTAAAGGGTAGCTGCGACTATCTTATGGACGAGGAGACTGAAGTCCTGAGAGGTTGATTAATGTGCTCTATGTCACACAGCTCAGCATTCAATACCAGGACCCTTTGTCTCCAACATCCATGCTTTTTTCTCTCCATCCTGCAGCTGGGGCTCTTTGCACCTGAAATCCAAATGGTTCACTTACCATACGGTAGTTCAGTGGCGAAGGTATAATTATCCCATTTTACAGATGAGGAACGGAGGCCCAGAGCAGTCTGCCCGAGGAGCCCTGGTGAGGTGGAGGCAGCTACAAGACCCGGCATCCAGTTCCCAGGGGGTGGCAGGCTTTGTCCCGGAGGGTGGAGTGGTGGCAGCCCATCTCTGGAACCCCTGGCCTGGTGCTGCGCTTCCAGCAGAGGTGAGGTGGCTGCCCGCCTGTCGAGTTTTGGCTGGAACCCAGGAGTCCTCGGTCCTCGTAATCCTGGGTAATGGCATTGACACGGACAGGGTCAATGGCACCTTAGAGAGCCTTGGCCAGCCTGGCCCAGGGAGGAGCCCATGCCAGGGCTGATCAGCTGCTGCAAATGAGATTTCCCTGGCTAAGCCTCACGTCCCACTCCTGGGAGGTCAGAACACGGGCCTCACCTCCCCCATCCACTCCCTGGACCCTGCGAGCATCCTGCGGGAGTAGGACCTTACGAGCGGGAGCCGTGCATTTGCCGGGCCTCCCGCCCTATACAGAGCGTGTTTGTCTCTACTATGTTCTGGGATTTCGTGGGAGCCCCGGGCGATGGGAGGCGCTCACCTTGCCACACAGGTGGAGAAACTGAGGTTTGGAGGGGGCCTGCAACTCACCCAAGGTCTCAGAGCCGGCCGGCCCCGCATCTTCCCTGCTGACCTCTGCCTCCCCACTCCCCACCCCATCTGCCCTCAGCCGGGGGACACACAGGCAGACCTCACCCTGTCCATCCTCTCTCCCAGCCCAGGCAGGGGGAGCAGCCCCATGACCCCCTGGCCCTCACAGCCCCACAGCCTGGGGCGGAGAGGTCAAGGCTCCCCTCTGACTGGGGAGCTTGGGGGTCAGCCTGCAGTGGAGGGGTCTGTGGCCCAGGGGGTTAGGGAGCCTGAGTCCCGGGGAGCCCTACTCTTAGGTGATGACGGTTGTGAGGAAATAATGAGAAAAACCTCATGAACAACGGTAGCTGACGTTTTCTGATGCTGCCTGCTACGTGCCAGGCCTTGCGTCTGCACCCGCCACGTCAGCTCACTGCAGCCTCGCGGGCAGGGATCGTTTGGCCCACTTCCTCGGCAAAGGAGGAGGCTTGTGCCCAGTGTCCTGGGGTAGCTGAGTGGGCCGTGTCCGGGGCAGTCAGCTCCCAGAGGGCACTCGAGTTTGGCAGATCAGGATCTGTCGCTGCCACCCTGGCCCCTGAGCTGACCTCCCACCAGCTGGACGTGTCCCTTCCCCAGTGCTGGCCTCGGTTGCCCCTCTGACAGTGGCTGGGATTGGGCTAGAGCCAGGGCTCCTCGTCCCTGCTGCTCTGAGGCTCTGGGATTCTGAGTCCACGGAGGGGCCCTGAACCTCGTGGCCCCTGGAGGAGGGTGCAGAATCCAATGGGATCGACTGGTGATGTCAGGGGGCGGGTATGAAACCCAGAGAGGGAAGGCCTTTGCCCAGAGTGACTCAGACTTTCCTTGGCTGTACCGAGCTCTGAACAGAGACCTCCCGTCAGCTCTGCCCCTCAGACCCGTACGGTTTTGCCCACTCTTCTCCCTCCTTTCTGTCCAAGGGTGTCCCCATGAGAGTGGACATCATGCAGTGTGTAGCCTGCTAGACGGGGGGATCCCTCGACGGCACGCTGCCCCCCAACTTCACCACATTCCTCCTCTCTGTGGTGGCAGGAGAGAGGGACCCTTGGAAAGGTGCTGGTTGGGCACTTTGGGGCTGCCCCCGCTCTGGCCAGAGTTCACTCATTACCTGACACCTGGGGGAGGGGTCCGTTGAGGTCAGGTCCCCTGGGAGCGCTGCTCTTTGCCCCCTCACGCCCTGGTGCCCTGGCCACTGGCCCACAGCCTGCTTCCGGGGTGGCCACGCCCTCCCAGGTTTAGCACCGTTTGGGTCCTAGGCAGAAGAGGCCTCTGCTTCCAGCACCTGCTCCCTGCCGCTCCCCAGCCCCTTCCTGGGCTGCTCACCGTCTGCACTTCGATGGCTCAGCCAGACCCAGTGCTCATCTGACCCCTGGATGGGGGGGGGGCAGGCACTGTGTCCCCTCCCTCGCACCCCCGTATTTGTCATCTCGCTGTGCTTTGCTGTGCTTTTCTGCCGATCGATTCCTTTGTCTCCGACGCGCCCTCTCCGTTTATCTCTGTTCCTCTGCCTCTCCCTGCTCAGCTCTCTCCAGATTTTGGCTTTTCCCTCCTCCTCAGCCCTCGCCTCCTGTCTGCAGCTCCCTCACCTCCTTTCTCTCTCTCCCCAGCCCCCAGGTGTGCTGGGGTGGGTAGGGCCCTGTTCTTGCCACTGGTGTCTGGGCTGGGGCATCACTCCCGTGGGAGCAGGGGAAGGCCTGACCCCAGGACCCTCAGCCCCAGGTCTGATAGCTCGGCGGCCGGCTCGCCCCTCCCCACACCTGGAGTGGGTGTGCAGCCGGGCGGGGGGCCAAGTGCTGCTGTCAGCGCCTTTGCGGCCTTGCTGTCCCCCGTCCCTGGATGCGTCAGGCCTCGACAGGTGGTGGGCAGGCAGCCCAGGGACAGGGACAGGCGGCTGACGCACACGGGATGGGGAGAGGGGGAGCCTCCTCCCCACTCTGAGTCATGGGGGGGAGTGGGGGGAGCCGGAGAGAGGGCGGGGTCACCTTGAGGGCCCAGTTGGGCAGCGCTCAGAGGGCCTGGGTTAGGGGCGTGGGGGCCACTGTACCCCCTGAACTGTTTGGGAAGGGAAGAGGCAGGACTGGACTAGTGCAGCCTCTCCAAGTCTGGGCGCCTTCTCCTACTCCCCTCCCTTCCCCTTCGCCTCTTCTTACACCCTCAGCATGGGCTGGGCTTTCCAAGAGTCTGGCCAGCTCAGCTTAGCCTGACAGCTGCTGGGTCTGGCCAAGCGGGTGACGGTTTGAGCAACTCAGATCTGAGGATGAGGGGGCTCGATGCGGCTCAAGTTCCTCATGTGCGCATACATACATACGCACTCGTGTGGGCCACACATGTGCTTAACATGTCGACATACAGGCAGGTGCGGGCCTGTGTTCCCCAGAGACGCTCCACATGCATCCCTTCCCACCCCTCCACACACAGGCACGCCCTCGTTCACTCCTACGTTCACTCCTGTAGCTGGCCAGGCAGGCACACATCCTGTGCACACGGGCATACGTGTGCACAGCCGCCGGCCTGCACACCCGTCTACTCGTACACGTCAGCACACCCCTGCTCCAGTGCTCTGAGCCAGCGCACACCTGCGCGTCACCTGCAAACAAATGCGGTCCCCAGACATTCCCAGCCAGAGGAGGGGCAGACAGGGTTCTCTGATAGGGCAAACTTGGCAACTCAGCCTCTTCCATTACAGCCTCGCTGCCTGAGGGGGAGGGGAACTGAAGCCACCGGAGGGGTAGGTCTGGCCTGAGGCCCCCTAGGAGCCAGCGGCCACGTCGGATGGGAGCCCTGGTCTCCCGACTGCAGCCCTGAGAATTTTTGTGGCACAGCCAAGGACAGAAACGCTCTCTGCTGCCTGTCCTTGCCCCCTTCTTGGCCGACAGCCTCGTGGTTGCCCCCTCCCCTGCCCCCGTCCGGCCTCTCTGCCTAAGCTGGTCCTGCAGGGGACGGGGAGGTGTGAGGCGGGCCCCCCCGGAGGTCCTGATCGTCACAGCCTCTGACGCTGCATCAGCCTTTCACCCGAGGGGTCACCTGGACGCCCTGTTCACTTGCCACCTCAACAAAAACTGCCTGCCTGGGCTTCTTTGGGGACTTCTCTCCCTCTCCACTTCCCTTTCCTCTGTTCCAGCCCTCTGGGACTCAGGGCTGTAAATTGGTTTCGCTTTAACAGCAGAGGTTTCACATTTTTTCTTAAAGTGCTTTTTTCCTGGAGTTTCCCGGGAGGAGGAGCAGGACGCAGAGGTGGGCCTTGTGAACAGTCTTCTGCTTTCTTTATCCAAACATGGATTTCTCTGGCCTAATCTTCACATCCCTGACCAGTGCCCAGGGCGGAGGGAGGGAGGACCGAGTTCTTCTCGCGGTCAGGAGAGCACTGGGTGTGAGTTAGAAAGTGATGTGGATGAGGGGCCGTGTCTGGCTTGCTGGGTGACCGGGGCAAGCCCACCCCAGACTGAGGTTCAGTTTCCCCACTTGGAAAATGAGGGTCTGTGGGCTGGGAGCCCTGCACTGCCTCCCCTGACCCTCTTCATCTTGAGCACGGGCAGCATGGCCCACCTTACTTCTCCCCGCATCAGATGGCCAGGCAGGGGCTTGGTCCCCTACTTTATAGTTGTGGAGACAGACTCAGGGGTGGTGTGCTCCACCTGGCCAATCAGGCAGGGTGGGCGGGGCTCCAGGCCTCCGGATTCCTGCTGGCTCGGTAGCCTTCATCCTGGCCCAGGCTGTGGTGTGTGTCTCTAGGCAAGTCACTGCTCCTCTCTGGGCCTCTGACTCTCCCAGCCACTGAGGGGTTGCCGGGCTTCGGTCACGGGATTCCGGAGGCCTCTGGCTTCTTCTGCCTGAGGCGTCCCCTGCAGGATCCGCGCCCCCTACCGGAAAGCGCTTTGCGGAGGGGCTGTGGAGGGTGTGTCTGGATTCCCAGACTCTCACCCTCTCTTTCCCTTGGCTCTGCTCTCGCCTGCAGGATGAGCTCATCTTGTGACCTCCCACTGCGGGAGACCCCAGCCTCTATGCATCCCCCTGCCTGGGGTCCCACGGCCATGCTGCTCTGCTCCCCCTCCCCCATGGAAGCCGAGACAAGGGAATTATTTTTGGAACAGCAGCAGTTACACAACAAATGAATGATTTATCTTTGGGCCTGGAGCAGAGGAGGCATCTTGCTGGGCATCTTAATTCTTCTCTGGATTGGAGGGTGGCTGCTTGGGCACGTGGCCACGCGTGTGTGGGCCTGTTGTCATACACAGACTGCAGGTGTGCGTGTGTGTATACACCTGTCGACGTGAGCATGCCGTGGAGTTCTGGCTCATGTGGGGGCCTGTGGGTCTTTGTGCAGGCAGGTGGACGAGTGTGGACACTAGCGTGCTGGGGCGTGTTTGTGTGTGTGCGCGCGCATGTGTGTGTATGCACCTGGCCTGTTAACTCTCCAGTCTCCCTTCTTTGCCCACTGGCTCCAGACTCTATCCCCTCCTCCCTCCCCCTCCCTTGTTTCTTTGGTCTCCCTCCTTCCATGTCCTGCGGCCCCCTCCTCCCCCTCTTGCCACCCACCAACCCCCTTCTTTTATGTAACAGGGACCCAGAGTGCTGCTGGCGCAGGAACCCCCGGGAGGGGGTGGAAAAGGGACTGGGGGCCTGCACTGGAGCATAGTGGGGTTGCTCTGAGCCTTCACACTGATCTCTCACCCCCTCTTGGTGCTGCCTTTCAGGAACCAGGTGACAGATGGGTCTCTTCCTTCCTGTCCCCGTCTCTCGCGCTCCCCCCTCAGAGCTCCAGTCTCCAGCCTCCCGTGGGAATCGTCTGAAGTTCTGAGCCCAGAACCCCAAGGGGAAGAGGAGGAGGAGGGAGAGGAAGGCAAGCCTTGAGAGCCCGGGCACCCTCCCGGCAGGAGAGGAGCACCTCGGGGAAGCAGACTGTGGGGCCTGTAGCCCCCGTGGCCCTGGCCTGGCCGTGGCGCCCGGCTCCTGCGGGTAGCACCCCGGCAGGCCCCCGACAGTTGGCACCGGCTCTGCCTGCCTCGCTTGGGGCCCCCAAGCTGGGGGTCGCCCCCAAGATGGTGGCGGCCCCAGGGAGGACTGTGCTGCCGGCCCCAGCCTCTGGCCGCTAGGCCACCTGCGCCCCGGCCCCCGACCCCAAGCCCGGCCTGTGAGGAGGCCGCGGCCGGAGCCATGCTGCGCCTGGGGCTGTGCGCGGCCGCGCTGCTGTGCGTGTGCCGGCCGGGCGCCGTGCGCGCCGACTGCTGGCTCATCGAGGGCGACAAGGGCTACGTGTGGCTGGCCATCTGCAGCCAGAACCAGCCGCCCTACGAGACCATCCCGCAGCACATCAACAGCACCGTGCACGACCTGCGGCTCAACGAGAACAAGCTCAAGGCCGTGCTCTACTCCTCGCTCAACCGCTTCGGGAACCTCACCGACCTCAACCTCACCAAGAACGAGATCTCCTACATCGAGGACGGTGCCTTCCTGGGCCAGTCGAGCCTGCAGGTGCTGCAGCTGGGCTACAACAAGCTGAGCAACCTGACCGAGGGCATGCTGCGCGGCATGGGCCGCCTGCAGTTCCTCTTCGTGCAGCACAACCTCATCGAGGTGGTGACGCCCGCCGCCTTCTCCGAGTGCCCGAGCCTCATCAGCATCGACCTGTCCTCCAACCGCCTCAGCCGCCTCGACGGCGCCACCTTCGCCAGCCTGGCCAGCCTCATGGTGTGCGAGCTGGCCGGCAACCCCTTCAACTGCGAGTGCGACCTCTTCGGCTTCCTGGCCTGGCTCGTGGTCTTCAACAACGTCACGAAGAACTACGACCGCCTGCAGTGCGAGTCTCCGCGCGAGTTCGCCGGCTACCCGCTGCTGGTGCCCCGGCCCTACCACAGCCTCAACGCCATCACCGTGCTGCAGGCCAAGTGCCGCAACGGCTCGCTGCCCGCCCGGCCCGCCAGCCACCCCACGCCCTACTCCACCGACACCCAGAGGGAGCCCGACGAGAACTCGGGCTTCAGCCCCGACGAGATCCTTTCGGTGGAGCCACCGGCCTCGTCCACCACGGACGCCTCGGCGGGGCCGGCCATCAAGCTGCACCACGTC
The DNA here is from genome assembly GCF_951394435.1 of Stenella coeruleoalba. Classification (NCBI taxonomy): domain Eukaryota; kingdom Metazoa; phylum Chordata; class Mammalia; order Artiodactyla; family Delphinidae; genus Stenella; species Stenella coeruleoalba. Next base: position 10,798,971 of record NC_137157.1, read on the forward strand.
ACCTTCACCTCGGCCACCCTGGTGGTCATCATCCCGCACCCCTACAGCAAGATGTACGTCCTGGTTCAGTACAACAACAGCTACTTCTCCGACGTCATGACGCTCAAGAACAAGAAGGAGATCGTGACGCTGGACAAGCTGCGGGCGCACACCGAGTACACCTTCTGCGTGACCTCGCTGCGCAACAGCCGCCGCTTCAACCACACCTGCCTGACCTTCACCACCAGGGACCCGGTCCCGGGCGACCTGGCGCCCAGCACCTCCACCACCACCCATTACATCATGACCATCCTGGGCTGCCTCTTCGGCATGGTCATCGTGCTGGGAGCCGTCTACTACTGCCTGCGCAAGCGGCGCATGCAGGAGGAGAAGCAGAAGTCGGTCAAGGTCAAGAAAACCATCCTGGAGATGCGCTACGGGGCCGACGTGGATGCCGGCTCCGTCGTCCACGCCGCCCAGAAGCTGGGCGAGCCCCCTGTGCTGCCCGTGTCCCGAATGTCCTCCATCCCCTCCATGATCGGGGAGAAGCCCACCACCTCCAAGGGGCTGGAAGCTGGGCTGGACACGCCCAAGGTGGCCACCAAGGGCAACTACATCGAGGTGCGCACGGGCACGGGCGGCGATGGCCTGGCCCGGCCCGAGGATGACCTCCCGGAGCTGGAGAATGGCCAGGGCTCGGCCGCCGAGATCTCCACCATCGCCAAGGAGGTGGACAAGGTCAACCAGATCATTAACAATTGCATCGATGCCCTCAAGTTGGACTCGGCCTCTTTCCTGGGGGGTGGCAGCGGTGGCGGGGACCCTGAGATGGCCTTCGAATGCCAGTCCCTCCCTGCGGCCTCCACCACCTCCTCGACTGCCACCCCTGGGGGGCTGGAGCGGCCCAGCTTCCTCTCACCTCCCTACAAGGAGAGTTCCCATCACCCGCTGCAGCGCCAGCTGAGCGCTGATGCCGCCGTGGCCCGCAAGACCTGCAGCGTCTCCTCCAGCGGCTCCGTCAAGAGCGCCAAGGTCTTCAGCCTGGACGTGCCGGATCATCCGGCCGCCGTGGGGCTGGCCAAGGGCGACTCCAAGTACATCGAGAAGGGCAGCCCCCTAAACAGCCCGCTGGACCGGCTCCCGCTGGTGCCAGCGAGCAGCAGCGGGGGCGGCGGCGGCGGCGGCATCCACCACCTGGAGGTGAAACCCGCCTACCACTGCAGCGAGCACCGGCACAGCTTCCCGGCCCTGTACTACGAGGAGGGCGCCGACAGCCTGAGCCAGCGCGTGTCCTTCCTCAAGCCGCTGACCCGCACCAAGCGGGACTCCACCTACTCGCAGCTCTCCCCCAGACACTACTACTCAGGTTACTCCTCCAGCCCTGAGTACTCATCCGAGAGCACGCACAAGATCTGGGAGCGCTTCCGGCCCTACAAGAAGCACCACCGGGAGGAGGTGTACATGGCCGCCGGCCACGCCCTGCGCAAGAAGGTCCAGTTCGCCAAGGACGAGGACCTGCACGACATCCTCGATTACTGGAAGGGGGTCTCGGCCCAGCAGAAGCTGTGACCCTCTCCTCCCTGGTGAGGTTGGAGGGGGAGGGCCAGGGGCACGCGGGGAAGGGCCCGGGCGGCCGGGCGGGGCGCGCTGGGGGCCGAGGCCAAGGAGTGGACGTACACGCACACCCGCACGCACGCACCCACGCACACACCTGACCACCACCTGACTGTGAACCACCACCACCCGACAATACCGGACGGGAAAACAAAGACATGTTCACCTTAAAGTTTACACACTGATACTGAAACCAGTCGTCTCTACTGTGCTGCCCAGGGACTCTGCCGGGGTGTGCGTGCTGGGTGGGGCCGGCGGGCAGGCGAGGAAGCCAAAAGAGGGGGTGGGGTCTGGGGCTCTGGGACTAGGGACAGGTTTGGGGGCAAAGGAGCCCGGGGCGGGGATGGGCCGAAGCCCCCCCTGGGGCAGGGAGCGGGTCCCCCCGGCTGGGGGACAGGTCACGTGGAGATTTAGTAGAAGGTGGACAGTGGGCATCGTTTCCGTCCTTTGTGGATGGGGAAACCGAGGCCCAGAGAAGGGAATTGCTAACCCCAGGGTCACGTGGCAGGCGAGAGTCAGTCTCCCAACTTCCCGGCCCAGTGCAATCCCCCAGCCCCAGGAGCTCTCCCGGGGCCCTCACCCTCGGTTCACCCACTACCTGTTCTAGAGCTGTGGTCTCCTGGGGCTGTGGCACGTGAGAATCAGGCGGGTGCTTTTCCTTTCTAGAAAGCCCCATGGCCACGTCCCCCCCTTCCCGAGCGTGGAGCTGTGATTCATCACGTACAGGGGCCTCTGCACCATACACACTCCCCCCTCCCCCCAACCCCCGCCGCCAGCACCCAGGGGAGGTGGGAGGTCCTGTGGACAGGGGAGGAGCAGGTACGGGGACGGTCCACCGGCCCCCTTCAAGTGTCTTCCAAGTAGCCTGAGGGCTGCCGATGGGGTCTGAGGAGAGCGGCTGAGCCAGCAGCCACCGCGTCTCAGGTGCAGGCCCCATGCCCTGGCCCCCCAGCCTCTCTGGGCCTCCAGGAGCCCTGCTCGTCCCAGAAAGGCAGCAGTATACTGTGATGCCTGGGAGCAGTGGGGAGGTGGGATCTAACGGGGGCCTTCCTGCCTCTGCCCCCGCATCCTGGCCTCCCACCGGCCCGATCCCCCCTCCCCCTCCCCGCCACGGCCCTCGGGGCAGCATCTCAGCCTGCCCAGAGGAAGGAGGGCTTTCCGGAGCTTTTCCACTCACCCCCTCTTGGTTGCCCATCCCTGCCCCACCCCCCTGGCCTGAGGGGCTCCCATGTTTCCCTGAAAATGGCCACTCCTCCCTTGCTGACCCCCATCCTACATCGAACAAAGCACAAATGGTGAGCACTCCCACCTCACCCCTGCTGGGAAGGAGCAGGCTGGATTCCCGGGGCCCCTCCCGTCCCTGGCCAGCCTCTGTCGCCATGGCAACCCAGAGCCTGGCAGTTGGGACCGTTGGCCTCTTGGGGGTTCTCTCTCTCAGTGTGGGTGGTAGAGGGCGGTGAGAGAGGGCAGGGCCAGAGGGGGTGGCTGGATTTCTCAAGAGCTAGGGGCTTCCTGGGGCGCTGTAAGGGGGTGGGTCTGGGTTCCTGAGACCGTGGGGTCTTGAACGCTGTCAGGGTGCTGAGGGGCTGGAGTCGGCCGTCCCTTCCCCTGTGGATGGGAGGTGGGCCCGTGGGGGGCGGAGAGACTGGAGCTTTGCCCACCTGCCAGTGTGCCCCTTGGTGCCTCACGCACCGCAGGCGGGGATGGAGCCCACTTGGCTCTCCCCACCCTCCTGCCTTTGGCCTGTCACCCAGTGGGTTTCTTGAGATTTGGGGAGTGTGACCGTGGGGTGAGGGTGGTTGCTGGGAGGGGAGCAGACCTGCACTGCGGGGGGCATTCTGACAGGGAAGCTATAGCGCCGTTCCCCTAGGATCTGGGGGAGGGCCGTGGAGGGCGAGGGGACCTCAGGGCTCAACCCAGCCCCTCTCACACCTACTTGGGGCACGGACCAAGCCCGGGGCTCACTTTGGGGGTGACGTTTGCAAGGAAAGGACTGTTCTCCTGGGGAGTGGAGGGGAGGGGGCCAGCATGGATGTGCAGAGCAGACCTCCCCCGGCTCCCCAAATCCTGCCCCCCAGCCCCTCCTCAGACCGGATTGGCAAAACAGAAGAGCAAACAGGCCGAGAAGCCAGTGATGTGAGGAAGCAGATTCCCTGTTATATTTGCATGACGATTTTACTGTATTTTTCTGAGCAAACATCTGTCGTGTATGTGCCAGTTTGTCCAGACTCCCTTACCCCCCTCCCCGCCGTCCCCCCCCCATTCCCACAGTCCCTCTGTTGTGATCTGACAAGCAGCTCTTGAAACGTGGGGACGGGCCAGCTCTGCAAAAGACCCAAAACAGGTACCAGCGAAACACAGCCCCCGCCCCACACCCGCCTCCTATCTTTCCGGATGTTGGGCCCACAAGTGCCGCCTCCTCTCCTCCCACGTGGCCTCGCCCCTTGGCCTCTTCCTTGCTCGGGAAGGACAGCCCCGGGCAAGGGGGCGTGGGGGGACCTCTCCTCTGTCCCACTTGCTCCCATTTTGCAGATGAGGAAGTCGGGGCCCCCGAAGAGGGAGGGGGTCTGGTGATTTGGCTGCCGGGTGGGGAGGGTCAGGCACACTGCTGAGTACAGGAAGCCCAGAGCTTGGGGCTTCATGGGTGGCCCTACGGGGAGGTTTGGGGCCCTGAGGGAGGAACCTATAGGCGGAGGGGTCCCCCCTCCCGTGACGTTGGCCTGGCCTCACTGGAGACAGAGCCGCCTTCATTCCCCCATCATTCCTGGTTGAAGATGACCTATAAAAACCTCGGACAGGCCGGCTTCAGGGCGCTCTAAAGGATAGATCTCCATCTTAACCACAAGGGTCTTCCACTCCCAGGAGGTGAACCGACATTCACAGCCCAGGTCGTACAGATCTTTGAGGAAGAAGACGGTCCCCCAGCTGCCCAGGCCATGCCGTAGCCCTGGGGAGGGGGCCGCTGCACTGTAGCTCACCCTGGAGGCCTTCCTGCGTCTGTGTCCTGTGTCCCGTTCAGGGTAATTTTTCCTCGGGGGGCGGGCAGGGCGAAATAGTCACGAAAGTCAAATGAACATTTATGTCAAGGAGTCTGGCTGGCCCCGGTCCTGTGTTTGTAATGGAGGTGAGCACGGTGGACCTGGGCCATGGCCTGGGCGGGCCAGGAGGGCAGGTAACCAGGAGAGAAGGGAAGGTACCAGGGAGGAGGAACGAGGGACCTGGTGGAGTGGAGGGGGCGAGCCAGCTGGAGGAGATGTGAGTGCCGCATCCTGGACCTCCTGGGACCTGCCTTGGGTCGTGCCCAGGCTTGCCATCCCTTATCACAGAATCTCTCGAGCCTTCTGGGTGCCTGTTCCTGGGAAGGGGCACCCGTGGGTCCACGCTGTCCTGGAGAGCACAGGTAGGGGCCGCGAACCCTCTGTTGGAGCTAATGGCCTTCCAGAAGTGAAAAGCGGAGGTCTGGCAGGAAGAAAGCTTAGTCTGGGGCGGCCGCCTCCTTGGGGGTCCCAGGCTTGTTTCTCCCCTCTGCAGGAGGGGCCTGTATTGGCCACCTGAAGGCCCCTCGCCTCTGACCCCTCCTAGGGGACAGAGCAGGAAGACGGTGGTGGCGTGTGTCCAGGCCAGGAAAGGACTGTGTGCGGGGCAGTGGGAGTGGAAAGACCCTCTTGGGGAGAGTAGGTCTGGAGAGCCCTGGAGAGGCAGGGTGAAGAGGCTGGGCCTGGCCGAGGGGCTCTGATGGTTCCCAGCAGGAAGTCGCTCACCTGCCCCCCTCCACGTCCTGGGCATTTAACAGAGGGGGAAACAGAGGCACAGGAAGGGGAAGGAAAGAAAGCTTCTAAGGTCTCGAAACCAGTTAAAGACAGACTGAGGCCAGGAAAGGGGCCCGGGCATGGGAGACAAGAGTGACAGGTCCTGACTTATAAGGGGCTTACATGCAGTGACGGGACAACCTCAAACTGTTCCCCAGTGATGGGCACTGCACGGAGAATTAAAATAGGGCGACGGAGGGCGAGGGCCTTGGGGAGCCCTCAGGGCAGGGGTGACCGGCAGCCAAGCTCTCTGAACGACAGTCTGAGGACTAGACTGCCGGCTGTGGGAGGATGAGACGGGAGCGGGAGGGAGTAGGGTAGGAGGAGCTGGGTGTCCCCAAGTACCTCCTCGGGTGCCCCCCACTCCCCTGGCCCTGCCCTGCGAGGACCCCACGGCTTAGCAGCATCCCACCCCATTCCTGAGGGAGCGGGGCTCTGTTTCCGGGGGGGGGGGTTGGGTGGTCAAGGCATGGGGAAGCCCTGGGGTGTCCGGCCCCCACGGGGCTTAAGGGGCAGGGCTGAAGCTTGCCCGCCAGGCCAGTGTGAAGGTTGGGGCTCACCTGACCGCAACGCTGATCTCCTCTCTGCCAAGACTTCTGCTCCACGGCCACCTGTCCATCCTCCCACCTTTAAGTCAGAACCAGTATTTAGATTCCTGTTCTCACGCCTGCTCCAGAGTCCCCCCTGTTAAAGGTACACCTCTGCTGCCCAGCAGTAGGGAGAGGAAGGGGGGTCGAATGGGGTGGGGGGAGAGGGTCTGGGCGGCCTCTCCTTCCCCTGCCTCTCGCCAAACAAGCACAGGGCTGGGGAGGGCCCAGGGGCCCACTCTTGGTTCCTCCCTCCCCAAGGAGCCGCCAGCCCCTCGGCCCTGCCCTGCCGCCTGGCACCTGGTTTGGGTCTGCAGAGTTGGGCTCCTGGCCCCGGGCTACGAACCTGTGAACCCTAGCTGTGTGTGGACCCTTCCTCCCTCGGTGGGGCCTGAACTGTCCTTTTCTTCTTTTCGGGGTCGGGGGGGGAAACTTCATTTATTTTCTCTTCCCTATATCTGCCTCCCCTTCCTCCCGATTTCCTGTTTTAAACCGAATGGCACGAAATTGTTTTCCTCAACTCGGAGATTCCTGTATGGAGAGAATCAATTTCTATATTTGCAATAAATTTCTTATTTAAAACAACAGGGCCAAGGTCTTTGTTGAATGCCGACCCCTCCCTCTGCGAGTTGGAGTCTCCGCGCCTCCAGTTTCTGGTGCCTGGTTTCCGTCTCCCTTTCTCACCAGAGCCTCACACTCAGGGTTATGGTAATGCCCGCCCCTGGTCAAGGAAAAAAGAAGTGTGTCCGCCAGACAGGGTGGGCCAGCAGGGAACTGAAGTGTCAGTGTGCCTCTCACCGCCAAGCCTAGCCGGCTGGGGGGCCTCGTGGCCTCTCCCCGCTGGAAACCTGGCAGCCCGTATGCCATGTGCCCCCGCTCCCCTTCCTGGTGTCCTGGCCTCCATCACTGGATCCAGACCTTAGGGGTGGAGGGGCATTGGGGCATCACTTAAGTCTCAGCTGATTCCTGGGATTACGCCACCTAGTCAGTATCCGAGGGCCCCAGTTTCTCATACGCCTGCCTCTAACTGCCCTCAGAGGGTTGGGGTGATGCGGGAGGACCCTAAGCAGGTCCCCTGGCCTTACCGAGGACAACTTCCAGACTGCCTGCCTCTTCCAGCCCGTCTGCTGTCCTTTCCTCGCTGGGCCCCCGACTTGGGCCCCCTTACCTGCCTGTCCCCCGCCCTCCCCGCGCCACCAGTCTGCTGCCCTTTTCTCCACAGCTGTCAACCACCCCTGCGCCTTCTCAGGGATCCAGAGATGTCTCTCTGGGCAGGCACGGAGCTCGGGCCCTCATCTAGTGACCTCAGGCTGAACTGCCAAACGTTCGCTCGGGCCGGGGGAGCCCGGAGCCCACCTCCAAGCCCCAGCCTCCGTGACTTCCCAGGAGGCAGAGCCCCTCCCCCTCTCTTCCCAGACCCCTGCTCTCCAACCGCTGCAAACCCTCCTCTGGGCAGCCCCTGGGTTCAGCCGGGATTGCTACAGGGGCACTTGGAGTGGCCTCCCAGGCACTGAGCTCTTCCCCCGCGAGTGATGCCACACGGAGGCATTCGGCAGGCCCCGCCCCGGGGTCAGCAGTCCCTGTGGCCCTGGTGGCTCTTGGCCCATGGACCCTTCCTGATACCTTTTGCCTCCCTGGGAGTTGGTGTGGACTGGGGGGAGGGGCTCCTTGGAAGGGCCCAGGCTGGAGCCTCAGCTGGCCTCCTGTCCCCTCCAAGCTGCCCTCAAGCCGCCTCAGTGCTGCTGTCCCAAGTTGGCCGCAGCCTGGGCCGTGGTCTCCCACTGCTCACTGGCTCTTCCCAAGCAGCTTGTGTCCTGCTTCCTGAGGGAAGTTTCACTGTGAACTTGCACCGTGGTGGGGTGGGGGGCAGGTTTGTGGGGGAGGGTTCAGAGGAGCAGGTATTGGAATCACACAAGTTCTGTCATCTCAGGCCTGCAGTTGGGACTGGCCTAGGGTCCCCCAGCCTGGCTCAGGCTCAGGCTCACCCAGCCCAGCTGCCTTCCCCTTGCCATCCACGAGGCCTCCCCAGGCCATTGTTGTGAGGATGGGGGTCTGCTACCCCTTCTTCCAGGATAGCCTTCAAATTCTGCTCCCTGACAGTAGGGTACTTACGGCGATCTCACAGCAGCTGAGGTGTTTTCCTCAATGTTTTCCAGAATGTGGGGCTGGAGAATCCAGTTGTGAGTCTGAACTTTCTCTTGGCCCCAACCCACCCCGCTTCCCTGGGTTACGGGTCCCAATGTGCAGCTTCTCAGCCCTGCATTTGCAGCCTCCTGCAGGGTAAGGTCTCAGCCCCCAGGAGCCGCCTTCCCAGGGCTCTTTACCTGCAGGAAAGGAGACCTTGTGCCTGACGCAAGTCAGGGCAAAGGTTCTGTGCACATTCATTGTTCCCCCATCGCCCTCCCGCGGCTCACCCGGTCCCCATTCCTAGCTCTGCTTTCCGCCTTGCTCTTAGGGAACTCAGCTACTGTCTCCTTCCTCGGGCCCTTAGCTCTCGGCGTGTCCTCCCCTTCACCCTTGTCTTTGGCACCAAGACATCCTGATGTGTGAGCCTGGATGGCAGGGTCTCTGGTTAACTCAGGGCTCACCTGCGTCCCCTCGCACTGGTGCCTGGAGGGGTTTGTGACTGGATCTCCACGGTCCATTCTCCACGTGAGGTCCAGGGCTGCCTCTCTGCCTGGCCTGGGTCCCCTTTCTCTTCCGCTAGGCCTGGAACCCCGGCTGGTCTGTCCTCTCTCTTCAGTGCCAAGTCTGCCGCACCCATTCCTGCCTAGCTCCCCTGGGAACTGGGAGCCCCGCCCCGAATCTCCTTTCTTGGGCTGAAACGGTCCTCCCCAAAGTCCCCGACAGCTTGTCTTGAGTCCTCATGGTTCTTGCCAAACCAAGCAAGATCATGTGTGAGGGAGTCACGGTGACGGGTGGAGACATGGGAAGTTGTAGCCTCTGAAAGTCCTTGTCCTCAAGAGTCTTGCCTTCCCTTTTCCTGACCTCCTCCAACAACTGCCCCTTCCTGTCGTTTGGAGAGCTACCAGAACCTGTAAGGAACCCGCCCACCCTCCCCTTCCTCCAGTCGCTCTTGCAAACAATATTTCTGGCCCCCCTCTATTAGTGAGGCACAATAGCTGTGAACTGATCAACTCTGCCCTGGGCTCTGTTGCAGACAACAGATTTCTCTATAGCTAATTGAGCTGGGGAAGGATTAGAGAGGGGACCAAGAGTCATACAGACTCATCTGGAGGGCTGAAGACCCAGACCCAGACTGGAGTCATACAGACTCATCTGGAGGGCTGAAGACCCAGACTCAGGCTTGTGCTTTGTGGACTCACTTTCTAAGTAACAGCGCAGATCTGGACCACCTAGCAGGCTGCTGCCCCTTGGTCCATTAGCAGGACCCGGGCTGCTGGCGCCAGGACCACAGGAGCCAGTGGATGCCCGTGGAAGCTGGTGATGGGCTGAAGGTTCCTCTGCTAAGGCAGGGGATGGTCACAGAAGCATACCCTCGGCCTCATTGCCTCCTTCCGCGTCTCTCCAAAGAGTAACCGATCTGCAGACCCGAAACCGCCTGCGACACTCAGCTTCAGGAGGGTCTTGCTTGGTGGTCCATTTTTAGCTTTCTGGCGTCCACAGTGCCAGGAGGACCTCTGCAGGGTGATGGGCCAATCCCACGTATCCATCACACAGACCAAGTTGCATCTGATTCCCACAGCAACCCTGTGAAGTAGGTGCTTTATTTAGCTCTGTTTTGCATTTGAGGAACAGAGTCAGCAACAGGAACTTCCCTGAAGTGGCATTGCTCATCAGGGGCAGCTGGGAGGGAATGCCACCCCATTTGACTCCCATGCTTTACCTGTTCCTCTAGATGGTTTCTTCCAGACATCCCCTCAGGCCAACGTCCAAAGGCCTGAGGCCCAGTTAGGACATGGCAGGATGTCCCAACCTGTAGTCCAGCAGAGAACAGACAGAAGGCCAGCTTTGAAAGAGGCCCAGGGCCTGTGACTGTCCTGAGCCTCGGACTTATGTGAAGATGTCCCAAGCTCTGTCAGACCCTGCATTCCGATTCTTGCTGTTAAAATCCTGGCTACTTCTAAGCTATCTGTTACAAATTCCTCACTTCAAGATGAGACAAATGAAGTCCAGAAAACGGGGAATGGGGAGAGCCTTTCCGGTCATAGGGAGCGTGGCATGACCTGGGAGGACAGAGGCCGGGCCTTAAAATATTTCGATTAGGCCCCAGACATGGGAAGGAAAGGAGGCAGAGGTCGGGACCAGGGTCAAGAGGGGCCCTGCCCTGGGCCGTGCACATCAGAGGGCCTACTTTGACCTGCTTCTGCCCCCGCCCCCAATTTCTCCCTGCAGGGCGATGAGTCTGCAAGGCCGACATGTGCATGCCCAGGGCCTCCTCATTTCTAGACCCTGTTCAAAATACCTGGGATCCCCGGGACTGTCTGCCCAGGTGGCCTTAGGTCTGCTTCCAGGATCTGTCTTTCCAAGGGCGGACAGGGCCACCCATGTGGGCACAAGAGATGGCCAAGGGGTAGCCGTGTGGGGGAAGTGCGGGCAGAGCCTAGATGTGTGGGCTGGGGGGCTACGTGCATGCACGTGAGACCCCTTAAGTTGTGGGACGGCGCTGGAGTGAGAAGAGAAGGGGTGTGCGGTGGGCCAGAAAACAGGGGCTTGCTTCCCCTGGGCTGCCGCACTCAAGGAGTCCAAGAATTGGAATTCAGATCTGTTGTAGGTCATTATGAGGCATGTTTGTTAAAGCAGGAGGATGTGCTAATGATTTCTTAGCTTGATGTGGCCCTTAAATATTTAGACTTACAGTATTTGAGCTTCCCCTTGAGCTTCCCTTTGAGCTTGCCCAGGTCTTGCAAGCACTGGGGGAGGGGCGGGGAGGGGCTGGGCTTCAGGATTAAGGGAGCCCTCGGGGAAGGGTTGGGGGAGGGACCCACTGTTTGGAGGAAAAAGCTCAATAAATGGCTTTGGATGAGGAAATGGTTTTGCTTTTTTGTGTCTGGCTCCTGGGAGGAGCACACTGGCCAGGGCCAGGCATGGGAGCTGCCGGATGTGATTATCCCTTAACTATTTATAAAGTTCCTTTCACATTCTTCAGGTGAGGAGTGAATACTGGGAATGTAACCCTAGTAGATAATGGGGCCTCATGTGGCTCAGTCTCTGAAGTGAGTACCATTCCCAACAGCACAGCCCCACCATCAAATAGCAACGAAGGAGGAATGCCACTCTCTGCTCTCTTGAAGAACATCTAGATTGCATTTCGGATTCACAGCAATCCTTCTCATAAGCCCTTTTTTTTTGCGATACGCGGGCCTCTCACCGCTGTGGCCTCTCCCGTTGCGGAGCACAGGCTCCGGACGCGCAGGCTCAGCGGCCATGGCTCACAGGCCCAGCCGCTCCGCGGCACGCGGGATCCTCCCGGACCGGGGCACGAACCCGCGTCCCCTGCATCGGCAAGCGGACTCCCAACCACTGCGCCACCAGGGAAGCCCCCCAGCCCCTCTCTTTGAAGCAGCCAAAGGGACCTTGGTGGGCATGCATGTGGTTGTGTTCCTCATCTGTTTAAATAATCTCATCGCCTCCTTCAGCCAGGCTGAGAAAGCCCTTCATCCAATCACGCCTCTGGGCCTTTGCACCTGCTGTTCTGTCTGCTGGGGGTTTCCCTCCAAACCCCCATGTCTCCCCTTTACCTTCCCTGAAGGAACCCTCATTAGGCTCAGGAGAGCTTTCCCCACATACACACACCACTGGACATGGCCCTGCCCCCAGCTCCAGGCCAATCTGGATTGGGCTGAGCCAATCATGGTGGCCCTACCCCCCCTTGCCAGTGATTGGTTTAGGAATGGCCACGTGACCCACTTCCTACCAAGGGAAGGAAACCTATAAGGGAGCTTTGGGGGGAAGGGTCTCCTGTGTTCCTCAGGATGCCCTTGTTGTATCTTACTGGATTGCGGATACGGGAACCACTGCAGCCTCGTGGCCGCGAGGGCCTTCTCTGGGAGCAAAGTTGACACACTAGGAAGGCCAAATGGAAAGAGAACAAAGGTCATGTTTGAAGAAACGGTGGAGCTGAGGATCGCAGTGGGCCTGGACCTGCCTGCCTCTGCTTCTCACGTGAGATGATGTCTCTTTAGCTTGAACTTGCTTGAGCAGGGATTTTGTGTGACTTGCCGCCGTGTGCAGATCGACACCATCAACATGAAGCTCCTGCTTCCGGAGGTTGTGGTAGATTTGGGCTCCGTGTCAGTTCGCAGAGTGACAGAGCTGCTTCTAGGGCTGATGCGGTCACGGGCCACATTCGTAGAAACGTAGGGTCCAGGCTGGGGGAAGTGAGGGTTCTCTGCTCTTCTGTACTGCCCAGAACCCATCTGGAGAGGCTGTGGTCAATTCCAGGACCCACTGGGGTCCATCTCCTGAGAATAATACCATTTGGAAGGGTTTGGAAATCCTGTCAGACAAGGGACACGTGAGCAAATTGGGGTTTTAGCCTGGCAGAGAGAAGGCTCGGGGAGGCCTCATTACTCTGTTCAAGATGTGTGCGGGGCCGCTGAAGGGCGGAGACACCGGCCATGTTTGTGCTGCTCCGGACAATGAAGAGGAAGCGAATGACAGCAGAAAGAGGTTTGCTAACAGTTCAGGGCAAACTCAAACTTTGGCGGGTGTCATTCTCACCTGGGGAACTTGGTAAAGCCACAAGGTCCAGTCCCTGTCTTCTTTCAATGAGTCCCGGCCTCTGCCTTCTTAGCCCTCCAGGGGCCTGTGATACACGCCAACGTGGGCGACCCCTGACTTAGGGGAAGGAAGCTATTTGTGGGGTGCCTAAGATGAGTCAGGTGCTGAGCTAGGCCCGTCACTGTGTCTCCCATTTGATTTGGACACAAATCCTTAGAGCCAAGCATCGTTGTTACAGTAGTGAGTTCCCCACAAGAAGCATCACTAAAAATAACAACCAATGCAATAGAGAAAGAAGAGGATAAAAAGATAATTCTCAGGTGAAGAACTAAAAATGGCCAGGAAACCCGTGCAAAAATACTCCTCCAGTGTGGCAGAGATCACAGGCTGTTCTCCAGTCTACCTTCCCTTCTTCCACAGGAGAAGAACTTTTGGTTTTTGGCTGGGCACGTGATCATCTAGAATAAAGACATTCCCCCCTGGGCTTCCCCGGTGGCGCAGTGGTTGAGAATCTGCCTGCCAATGCCGGGGACACGGGTTCGAGCCCTGGTCTGGGAAGATCCCACATGCCACGGAGCAACTAGGCCCGTGAGCCACAACTACTGAGCCTGTGCGTCTGGAGCCTGTGCTCCGCAACAAGAGAGGCCGCGATAGTGAGAGACCCGTGCACCGCGATGAAGAGTGGCCCCCGCTTGCCACAACTAGAGAAAGCCCTTACACAGAAATGAAGACCCAACACAGCCAAAAATAAATAAAAAAAAAAAAAAAAAAAAAAAGGCATTCCCCTGTCTCCCATCTAGATGAGGCCATGAGCCCAAGTTCTGGCCAATGAGAAGTAGCAGATTCTGGGAACCTTCCTGAAAAGACAGCTGGTAGGTGCTTTTTTGTCTCTTTTTTCTTTATCCCTTCTTTCTTCCTGTGGCTGGAAGACAGGACATGATGGTTGGGGCTCCAGCAGCCATATTGGACTGTGAAGAGATCTTGGGAACAGAGATCACACACAGCAAAGTAACAAGAGAAGGAGCCTGAGTGATTGACACCATGGAGTAGAGCTGCCATGCCAGCTCTAGACTACCAACTTCAAGATTTTACCTGAGCAATACATTTCTGGCTTAGGTCTCTGTTATTTGTACCCATGCCTAATCCTAACTGATAAAATGACAATAGAGAAATGCAAAATGAGAAATGAACTGTCCCTTTCCACTTATGAGATGGGTAAGAATTAAATGATTATTATGTCACTGGAGACAGTGTAGCCCTGTGGTTAATATCGCACCTGGGTTGGGCTCCTGCCTTGGACTTACCAGCTATGGAAACCTGGATGAAGTATGCAACCTCTGTGCCTCATGACTCTTTCAGGTGTTTCCTTACCTGAAAAAAATGATTGTCAAAAAACAGTACTAGTCTGTAGTGTCATCGTGAGAAATAAATTCTTAGAAAAGTGCATGTGCTAATGTGTCTGCCCTTAGTATTGATACTTAGCTATCACATTTGCTGTTGACTTGGGTGGAGGAAGTGTAACATGTAGACAGCCATTCCAAAGGGCTCTTGGTTGTATCTATTAAAACTTTAAAAGTTCACGCAAGACTCTTTCTAAGCGTCCCCTCTAATGGAGTAATTCTACTTCTAGGAACCTGAAATCCAGATTTGTTCCAGATTTTAGGAAGGTAATTTAGTGCATATGCCACATTCTCTGTCACTCTCCCACAGGGTCTGGGGGTGTCCCGTGCTGGGGTCTTCAGCCCACTTTTGATTTCAGCCTCATGCAGACAAGGTCCCACCTCAGGTGCAGCTGGGAAGTTCTGGGGAGTGAATGCTCCTTGGGGCAACCCTCAGCTAGGGCCCAGGGGCAGGTGGGTAAGTGCCCAGCAGCCTCCATCCTTCAGGCGAGCATGAGGTCCAGGCTGCTCGTGAGGTCCCAGAAGACTTGACCTCCCCTCTGCAGTGACCTTGACAATGACCCTTGTTTTGGTATCTCCCTGTCCCTAGCTCACTCTCTCCAGTCCTCACCACCTGCTTCCTGGCATCACCTTCCAAATAAACCACCAGCACCCAAGTCCTGTCTCTGGCTCTGCTTCTGGGGAGCCCAGCCCAGGATAACCCCCTAATGAAACACAGTATTTCTTCAGCAAGCTGCCTACATATTCATAGTAAGTGGGATAAACAAAGACTCTAAATGGCCTCACATCAATTTGGTTCAGGTTTGCTGCCATATAGGTAAAGAGAAGGTTTGCCGAGCACTGGGATTTTATGGCTGCGGATAAGGGACCGGCCTGTGCTTGCCTGGTACACAAAGGTGCGCCCTTTCATGACCGGTTCAGTCAGTGTGAGTGGAGAATGTTCAGGGACCATGGACTGCTCTCAGAAGGCCCCAAGGACACAGCAGCGACCAGCACGTTGAGGACCTGCCCTCAAGGAGCTGACATCCAAGCAGGAGGAAATAGTCGATAAATACAGGTAGGTAAACAAGGTGATCTGACCTCTGGGAACACTGGGGAAGGAGATCCCAGGGTGGTTACATACGATGGGGTGCTCCGGGGAGGCCCACCTCTGAAGATGTCTGAGCAGAGAGCTGACGAGGAGAGGGAGCCCAGGACGCATGGTCCAGGCATCGGGAAGAGCAGATTCAAAGGCCCTGAGGCTGCGTGGCGTTTGATCTGTTTGGGGAGGAGCCACAGGGGTAGAAGGCACAAGAGCTGGCTGGCAGGGAGATGGGAGCAGGCCCTGGTGAAGGTTTTATAGCTTCTAAGAGCAGAGGGATGGGCTTCCCTGGTGGCGCAGTGGTTGAGAGTCCTCCTGCCGATGCAGGGGACACGGGTTCGTGCCCTGGTCCGGGAAGATCCCACATGGGCCCGTGAGCCATGGCCGCTGAGCCTGCGTGTCTGGAGCCTGTGCTCCGCAACGGGAGAGGCCACAACAGTGAGAGGCCCGCGTACTGCAAAAAAAAAAAAAAAAAAGAAAGAGCAGAGGGATGGACTGAGGGACTTCAAGCAGGGAGCACCACAATCTGCTTGTCGCTCGGGGAGCGGATGGGAGTATTAGTGGCAGCAAGGCAAACCCAGAATCAGCAGAGTGGCCTCTGCTGCCCACCAGCACCCATACCGCCTTTTTCCTAGCGGTAACCATGCCCATTCTGGCTCCTCCCACCTCCACTGGTGCTCTTGATTGGTCTAAGGGGGACCACACCCTCTGCCGGTGATAGGTCAGGAGTGGGCAGGTGACCAACCCTACCCAATGAAACATCAGGGAAAGTGGCGCGGACCTTGCTGCGGAGTCCACGGACACAGCCAGCTTGGGGGTGACATCTGCAACGCCAATGAGATGGGGGTCAGCAAAATGAGGGAAGAGGCTGCTTCCTGCGTCCAGGAACCCAAAGCTCACTCCAGGCTTCCTGCTGCGCAGAAATAGGGATGTACTTGTGGTCACAGCAAGATCGAGCAGGGGTTTCTGTTGCTTGCAGCAAGAAACCTCAGAGG
The DNA here is from genome assembly GCF_951394435.1 of Stenella coeruleoalba. Lineage (NCBI taxonomy): Eukaryota > Metazoa > Chordata > Mammalia > Artiodactyla > Delphinidae > Stenella > Stenella coeruleoalba. The sequence goes on from NC_137157.1 coordinate 10,815,120, forward strand.
GACAAGCAAAATGTCTATCAGAAGGGAAGGCTTAACAAATCAGGGCACTTCTGTGCTATGGAACACAGTAGAGCCGTTGTAAAGAAGGGGATCCTCACACCCAGGAAGGGAACCAGCCATAGGGGATACTTCTGGTTCTCAACCAGGGATGATTTTGTCCCCAGGTAGCTTGCCAGATTAAGTAAGTAAAAATGCAGGATGCCCAGTTAACTATGAATCTCAGGTAAACAGTGGATAATTTTTGTATATAAACAAGTCCCAGATCGTGCATATTAACTGGATGTACTGTATTTTATCTGGTAACCCTACCCTTGGGACTTTGGCAGTGTCTGGAGACTTTTCTGGTTTTCACGACTGGCAGGAGGGCACTAGTGGGTAGAGGCCAAGGATGCGGCCACACATCCCACAGGGCACAGGACAGCCCTCCCCACAAAGCAGGATCCAGCCTGAGGCGTCAATAGTGCCAAGGCTGAGGACCCCCGTAATGAAATGAAAAACAACAACGCAGTAAGATACAGTGGAATCCCATATGCGTTAAAATTCCAACTAAATTTATGGAGGTCACACTCCAAAGTCAGGTGGGGTAGGGAGTGAATATACTCCTCATTCTAAATCCTTCCGCAGAGTTATTTAAAGTTAATATATTTGAAGTTAACCGTAATTAAAGTTAACATATATATGTACACACACACAAAGTACATAGACGAAAATGATGGATTTTTCACCAAGTGAACACACCCATGACACAGACACCCCAGATGAACACCAAGAAAATGACCAGCATTCCACGAGGCCCCTCATGTCCCCTTCCAGTCTCTCGCCGCCCTGCAAGGATACTGCCTCTCCTGGAGGCTAACCTGTTTTGAACTTCATATAAACGGAATCACACGGTGTGTATGTCTGTGTATATGCGTTCGTTCATTCACGCCCGTCTTCTTTCCCTCAGTGGTGTGTCTGTGAAAGTCATTCGTGTTGCTGAGTGTCACAGTAGTTTGTTCCCCTTGCTGTGGAATATACTCTAATTTCTTTACTCATTCTCCTGTTGACGGACATTTGGGTGGTTTCCAGTCTGGCACTGTGATGAATGAAGCTGGTATGAACATTCTTTCACACATCTTTCGGTGGCATCTGTACTCCCTCCTGGTGGGTGTGTACCTGGGACTAGATCATTCTGCCGTAGGGTGTGTGTATGATCAGTTTTACTAGATATGACCAAAGAGCTGCCGAAGTACTTGCACCAATTTACACGTCCCCCAACTGTACGTGAAAGTCCTTACCAACCCTTGATGCGGTCTAGTGATTGCATTTTGGCCCCTCTGGTGGGTGTATGAATTGGTAATCACTGCGAGTTTAATTTGCATTTCCCTGAGTAAATAAAGTTGGGCACTTTTTTATACCTTTACTGACCCTTTGGATATCCTCTGTTGTGAAATGCCTGTTCAAGTCATTTGTCATTTTTCTATTAGGTTATCTCCTTTTCTCTCATTGATTGGTAATGAAGTCTTACTTGCAAATATATTTTCCCACTGTGTGGCTTTTCCTTCATTCACAGTGCTGCATCCTTTTCTGGGTATCATCCAGGCTCAGGTCATAGAAGGGAGACTTTTTGAAAGCGGCTCAAGGCTGAGAAGGTGACAGCCACTCTTAGCATTAGATAATAAGGTATGGGATAAGGAACACCCTTAGCCGAAGGTTAATCTCTGCAGTGTGAAAGGTCTGGTTGTTTTTTCTTTTTTTGCGGTACGCGGGCCTCTCACTGTTGTGGCTTCTCCCGTTGCGGAGCACAGGCTCCAGACACGCAGGCTCAGCGGCCATGGCTCACGGGCCCAGCCGCTATGCGGCCTGTGGGATCTTGCCGGACCGGGGCACGAACCCGTGTCCCCTGCATCGGCAGGCGGACTCTCAACCACTGCGCCACCAGGGAAGCCCTGGTTGTTTTTTCATAAGTGCCACTATTGGGCTAGACCCCATGAGGGCTCTGCTCCTCCTCTCCCCTTGAGGACCTTAGTGCCCGCCCCCTGTTCCCCACCAGAGCAGTTGCAGAAACTGGATAAAACTGAGAAGGACGGGACAGCACGTGCTGGAGACAGGACTTTGGTGGAGAATTAGAAAGAACCAAGGTATGCAGTGAAGGGCAAAGGAATGTGAAGGTGGGGAGAGGGTCCTAGGAAAGCACTTCCTGCTCTCAAGGATGGAACAAGTTCAGTGGACCTCACCCCATGGACCGGCCTCTGTTAGCCAGAACCACTTCTCTCCGCGCTGCCACCGTGCCTGTGCCATCAGCATCTCTTGTCTGCATTCCTGCGACATCCCTTTAACTGGCCTCCCAGCTTCTATTCATGCCACCCCACCCTCAACAACCCATTCTGTGCCAGCAGCAGAGCATGGAGATGGCTTAAAATGAACAATAAAACACATTTTCCTTGTGCTTAAAAGCTCCACTGGGTGTCTGTTGTGCTTAGAGTGCATCGCCAGCAACTTCCAGGATCCACAAGGCAAGATGCGACCCAGCTGGACGAATATCTCCGACCCCTTCTGCTCCAGCCATGCTGGCTGCCATCCTCAGATAACCACACGTTCCAGACTCAGGGCATCTGTACTTGAGGTCCCTCCATCCAGAATGATACTCCCCCCAACCCTGTCATATTGGCCTCTTGTCATTCCGGCCGCATCTCAGTGTCACCTCCCCCGAGGTGTCTTCCCAGAGCCCTCGGAATCTGGCCCCGCCCTGAATCATTGTTCCCTCCCTCTGTTCTGTGTTTTTCGTAATGCTGGTCACTCTGAAATGATCTACCTTTGTATTTAGTTGTCTGTAGACTGTGAGACAAGAGGACTTGTCTGTCTGTCAGCTTCTTTGCTGTGTCCCCAGAGTTCCAGCAAGTACTTGGCACACAGTAGGTTCTTTTTTTTTTTTTTTGCTGTACGCGGGCCTCTCACTGTTGTGGCCTCTCCCGTTGCGGAGCACAGGCTCCGGACACACAGGCTCAGCGGCCATGGCTCACGGGCCCAGCTGCTCCGCGGCATGTGGGATCTTCCCGGACCAGGGCACGAACCCGCGTCCCCTGCATCGGCAGGCCGACTCTCAACCACCGCGCCACCAGGGAAGCCCATGGCACACAGTAGGTTCTTGATAACGATTCTTCCCTGCAGGTTGCTGGAGTCTGGACTGACGGGAGGGCCCCTGGGATCCTGTGTGTCCTCTACCAGCTGAGGGAGGAGGCGAAGAGGCTACTTGTTGGGGTTTCTTGTTACCTGGGTAATTAAAAAAACGTTACAAAAGTAATATTAATTACAAAAGAAAACTGTTGATCTGGGTGAACCGTTGGCGTCCTCAACCCTTGCCAACTTCTGACACCTACAAGGTCTGAGGAACTGAAACTGAGCTGGACCCTTGAGACTAGGGTTGGCTTTGGATGGGAGCAGGTGGGGGGCCAGGGAGAGGCACCCTCTTGGGCTTGCCTGGGAGCAGGCGGAGGTGGGATTTGGGTTACCTAAGTGCCCGCTGGCCCTGGGTGACTGCCGGCTCGGAGTCGGGGAGCCCAGGGGCCCCAGGAGGAGCAGGGACACTGTCTGTTCAGGGCTCAGGCAGGAGCAAAGATGAGTGAGGCAGCCCCAGTGACAGAGGGAGTGAGAGCGTCTGTGAGGAACTGGAACTCTGTGCCCGACCCCAAACCATTCATAATAAAAACAAAAAAATGAGGCCAGCCACCAGAGCAGGTACCGTGTTGCTTCAGAGGAAAAACGGAAAGGTCTGTAGGCCACACGGCCTGAGCCAGAAGGGCTCCGAGGTGGAACCCCATTTTACAGATGGGCAAACCGAGGCCCAGAGAGGGAGACTGGCCGGGACGTGCTCTCTGCACTGGCAGCCTAGTGATCTTTCCTCCCAGCTGTGAATTCTGCTGACAGCCAGAGCTCAGGGGAGGGGAAGGTCGAGCAAGAGGAGGGGGTGGCTCGCTCCCATTTGGGGAAGTGAGGGGAGCCTGCAGGCCTGGGGTGAGGGGGAGCAGTGGGGTGGGTGGGCTCATCCCCAGGCCAAGCCCTGCCAGGGAGAGGTAAGCGGGGAGGAGGAGGGGGGCAGGGCTGGGCTCATTAGGATTCCAGACAGCTCCCGACACCCAATTTTCCAGCTGGGTGCCCTGGTCTGCTCTCAGAGCATCCTGCCAGAGCCAGTCTAATTGACAGGGAGACAGGAGGCGGCTGAGGGGTGGGGGTGGGGGAGGAGGCAAGGACAGGGAGAGGAGAGGGACAGGGGTGGGGGAGAGGGAGGGGAGGTGGGAGAGAAGCGGGGGGGATGGAGACAAGTACGGGCAGGAGCTGGGGGGCGGGAGAGGTGGGAAGAAGGGGGCAGAGGAAGAGCCGACCCTTTGGGGCAGGCAGGTAGACACTGACCCTGGTGGCTGCCTGGGAGGAGGGTCTGCAGGATGATGCAGCTGGAAGGGAGTCGAGAAATGCCACCCGCTGGTTTAAGAGAGGAGGAAACAGGCCCAGAGAGGAGAAGCTACTTACCTGGGGTCACACAGCCAACGGGAGGCAGAGGCAGGATAAGAAGCGCCCTGGTTTCCTGCCTCCCTGGCCGCAGGAGGAGAGAGAATCCTGAGAGGGGAGGGGAGGGGCTTCTGGGGCGACTGGAGGTAAAGGGAGACTATCTGGGGGGTGGTCGCGTGGCCCCGACTCATGGGAAAGTGCTTCAGCACTGGCCGCCTGCCCTCTGCGTCCGCACAGGCCCTGTGCACTGATGGCAGGAGTGGTGCAGAGCAGGGATAACTGGCGTTTCTGACCCTGGGTAGATGGCTGGGGTGGGCGCCAGAGCCGCCGCCCTCCGTCGTCCCCCAAGTTGCTGATTGGAGTAATTAGCGGTAATGACAGGACTGGGGGCTCTGTTCCCATACACACACACACACACACACACACACACACACACACACACACACACGCATGTGCACAGGCCCCCTGGGGCGCCATATTAGGGAAGGTGGGAGGTAGGTGGCCGATGGGCCTTGGGAGAGGCCTGAGGTGGGGAGCACGGAGGGCAGCAGGGAGGGGAGGGGCGCCACATCCCCCCAGGGGGACCTGGGCCTGCTTCAAAGTGCTCCCCAAAACCGTCGGGTTGGTCACGGGTGTTTCCTCTGCCTCTGGGCCCAGAGTGTCCACGCCACCTCCCCTCCCCCCCCAGGGGAGGCCACTGTGTCCCCTGCGGCTGCCTGGTGCCACTGTCTGCTCACTGAGCAGCACACTGCATGGTGGGAGGGAAATTCCTCAGGCCACAAGTTCAGGTGGAATTTACCAGAACTAAGCTTCACCGTTTTCTGTCCCCGACCCGGACCTCCTGCTTTTTATGTTTCAGCTGCTTAGCCCCTTAGAGACAATCCCAGCCGAAATGGGGATTTCATCACGTGAGCTGACAGGCATCCCCCTGGCAGGGTCAGGATGTGATGGGGTTGGCACTGCCAGGCCCTGTCGGATGAGGCAGCCCTCCCTGTCCCATGGCCTGGGCAATGCCTGCAGCAGGAGCACCAGGGGCTGCAGGGCGCTGCCCCCTGTGGGCAGAGCTGGGGGCTCCCTCTCAGCCCCTCGGATCCCAGAGCCCACAGGGGCTTCTTCCCACAGAGGGAGGAAGGTCCATGAAGGGGGTTCTTCGTGCCAGGGCTTACGCTATGCCCAACTGGCAGTCAGGGCTGTGGGTCTAGGATGGAGTTGCGGCTGGAGGTGAGGGCTGGCGGAGGCCCCTGGGGGGCTTCTCAGGAACCTCCAAGCATCCTTGAGCAGAAGTAGGCCGGTCCCTCAAACTGGGACAGGTGCAGGGAATCTGGGCCGGCGGCCTGGCTGGTCTCTAGGGCTGTGCCTTGTGCGCTGGTGCCTCTCCACGGCCCGCCCCTGCTCAGGGGGTACAGGGCAGGGCCGCCTGCCCACCCACTGGTCAGTCCCTGCCCTGCACAGGCTCACAGCTCTTTGTGACCCCTGGCTCAGTCATGAGGCCCAAAGAGGCAGAGTAGCCCATCTCCGACCCCACAAGAGCTGGGTGGCGGGGCTGGGGGTCTGTAGGCAGGCCTCCTTGATGTTAGGGCTTGGCCTTTTCCAGACCATCACACTGCTGTCGGGGAGCCAGAGACCCAGGACTGCCTGTCGGAGTCACCAGCCCAGCCCCGGCCAGTGCCCGGCACTTAGCAGGTGCTCCACAGACATCTGGGGACTGCCTGGTGGTGGAAAGCACTCAGCATGCAGTAAATGCTCAACAAATGGGAGTAAGCTAGTGGGTAAGGATGTAAGAGGTGTAGACACCATGGCTCCCAGGAGGCCCCTAGTGGGCAGATCACCCCTGCCCATCTCGGCTCCCTTCATATCCCACGAAGCAACTGGGATCTTCCCCAAGCCCCAGTCCTGCAGAATCTGACTCTGCATCCTCTCCCACTATCCCACCCAGGCCCCCTTGGTGGGGGAGGGCTGTACATTCCTCAGACAGCAGGCAGATGGGTGGGCCTGGGAGCCGCAGGCAGAGGGAGGGCCTAGGGGAGGCTCATGAGTGTCCTCTCTGGGGCAGCCTGTCCTTAAGGAGAGAGGCCCAGACCATGGACTCCCCAGGAAGGGTGGCCGCTCCTCCGTCAGGGCCGTTGTGCTCATCCCAGCCCTGCCTCTTTTTTCATGAGGCCCTTCATCCCTTCCCCGCTCAAAACAGGGCCCCGTGTCCATCACCCCCCCACACTCACCCTCTCTGCACAGTGCCCCTAGGGGCTGCCCACCCCAAGAGGATAGCCCCTGCTTCCTACGTGTGTGTGTGTGCGTGCATGCATGTGTGGCCTGGGGAAGTTTTCTGTCCATAGGCCTGGCAGGGGAGGGCCACCTCTGCAGGTCCTCTGAGGCTGACAGCAGCCAGAAGAGGACACAGTTTGGATCCCAGGGAAAAAACCATGATCCAAGGTGGGAGAAGCCCTGAGGGCTAGAGTTCAGCTCAGCATAAGGGGGGAGGGTCTCAACCTTCACAGGAGATGGTGGAGAGCAGGTAGGAGTGAGCTGCCCAGTCCTGGAGGTGTGCAAGGACCAACTGCCCTAGGCAAGGATATTGTAAAGGGAGCTGGATATCAGAGGGGTTGAACTAGATGGAGTTTAGTTTCTTCTGGCCCCAGATTTAAGGAATCTGGGGGTTCCTGGCCTTAGAGTATCAGAAATTATGACTTTCCCAGGCATAATGCATCTTTAGAGAGAAACCTTCGAAATCTTCCAGGTGCAAAAGAATAGGATGATAATGGTATGTTGGAAGCCCAGTGAGTGGCGCGTGCACGTGTGTGCGCGTGTGCGTGCGTGCGTGTGTGTATTGCCACCTATCAGCTGTGCAACCTTGGGTGAATCCTTCAACCTCTCTGAGCTCAGTGTGTTCATCTACAACACGGAGGCCACGGTCCCAAGCAAGGAACTGCCCTGTGTGGCAGGGGCTGCTGGGAGAGATGTGATATCGAGAGCAGATGTGCTCCAGTGCAGGAGGAGAGGGTTAATTACACCCCTGGATTTGGTTGTGATCGTTGTCCAGCCAGGTAATAGGGAGCCCATGAGTGTTAATGGATGAGGTGGTGATGTCTGATCATGCATACCTGCAGCTTCAGATCTGGAATGGACCTCTGGAACAGGCAAGAAATAATGAAGGTGAGGTTGGTCCCAGAGCAGGATGCACTGGGGCATTGGGGGGTGGAGGTCGTCCAGCCACGCCCCCTCCCTGCCCTGCTGAGGGGGTTGCAGGGAGGTGGCTTGGGGTCCCTGAGGGGTGGGTATGGGCTGTTCCCCGAGTGTGGACTGCGTGTATGTGTGCATATGTACGCGTGCTCGTGTGTTGTGTGTGTGACAGTGTGTGTGGTTTGTGTGTGTGTGCTGATGTGTGCATGTCAGGTCCCCGTGCCCGCCTGTGCACACATGTTTTCTGCTGTCAAAGAGAGAGATGCGCACAGACCCTGCAGTCTCCGGACAAGAGCAGAGGAATTCTCTATTTCCATGGCCTTCCACGGTGATTAAGTCTTGAACTTCTCCTTAACCATCATTTCTTCAAAATGAAAAACCCAATTGCATCTCCAAGCAGCTTGGAAATCGATTTCTTTCAAAATGAACTTTTGGGGAAGCGATTCCAAATAGAAATAAGAGGAGGAAGGTGGAAGGGGGTACAGGGTGGGGTCAGAGCGGCTGCCGGGGCCTCCGAGGGCAGGGGGGTGGTGAGGAGGGGCTGGGAATTCTCGACCCCTTGCTGGATTGCTTGTTTCTCCCCAGCCTCTCCTGGGACAATCTTAGCTCCCCCAGCCCCTCAGTTCCGACCCGTCACAAGTGGTCTGGTGTGGAAGGCTTCAGGAAGTGTCTCCCCCATGCACAGGCCTGAGGTCTTCTGGGGTGGAAATGCGTCTTAACAAGAAACCCAGGAGGACTTCCCTGGTGGTCCAGTGGTTAAGACTCCATGCTTCCGATGCAGGGGGCACAAGTTCAATCCCTGGTTGGGGAAGTTCTGCATGCCACACAGCCAAAAAAGAAAAAAAAGACAAAAAGAAACCCAGGAATAACCGTAGCCGCCATGTTTTCATTTAATCCTTATAACAGTTCCCGTTCTGTATTATCATTCCATTTTAATGACAAAGAAACTGTGGCCCAGGTAGGCTAGGGAGTTTTTTTGAGGGGGTAGTGGATTCAGGTGAGAACAGATGAGAAGTGCTCAGCACCGTACCTAGGATCAGTATGGGGGTCAACAGGCTTGGGGGGACCCCTGCACCACGGAGAGTTACAGCCAAGTCAAGGGATGGCCCTTCATGGTGGGAAGAGGTTTATGCCTCGGGATTTGTTGCGCACCTACTGTGCGCCATTGGCATTTATGAATCCATTTTACACATAAGGAACTCAGGCTCGGAGAGGAGGAGCGACTTGCCCGTAGTCTAACAGACAGGGAGAGAACCCAGGTCATCCTGGTCCAAAGCCTGTACGCCACCCAGGATCACCACAGAGAGCGTACGGGGAGGGCTTCCTGGAGGAGGTGGCTTCTGAGCAGCGGTCCCAACCTTTTTGGCACCAGGCACCGGTTTCGTGGAAGATAGTTTTTCCACGGACGGGTCGGGCTGGGGATGGTTCAGGTGATAATGTGAGCGACGGGGAGCCACAGATGAAGCTTCACTCACTTGCCCACCACTCACCTCCTGCTGTGCGGCCCAGTTCCTAACAGGCCAAGGACCTTATGAGGATGATGGGGAGGGAATAGCAGAGAGGGTGTTCCTGGCAGAGGAAACTTCACAGTGACAGGCAGCAGAGGGTGGGAAAAGTGGGGGTGGCAAGGAGGAGGCTCGCAGTCTGGAGGGGGCACAGGCAGGGAACAGACCCCTTCAACCCCTGTGATGGGAGGGGAAGGGAGTGCTGAGGTGGAGGGAGGCCCAGAGCCCCGGGGTGATGCCCCTGGGCCAGCTCCTGGTGGGAGAGTGCTACTCAACAGGCAGAGAAGGGGAACCGGGAGGGCGCCTGGCAGAGCTCACAGAGGTGGGGGGATGTGGTGAGGACGGCTCACTGACTGAGCTCTTGCTAGGTGCTAGGTGCCATTCTAAGGGTCTCGTATTAACTAATCTGATAACCTGATGAGGTGGGTACCACGACGATCCCACTTTACAGGGGAGGAAACTGAGGTTCAATGAAGTTAAGCCAGAGCTAAGAAGTGGCTAAGCTGGGAATCGCACACAGGCTTGCCCGTCCCTGCCGGCTGCTGGGTAAGAGCGGGGGTGTGGAGGTGGGAGGGCAGGGTGCCTGCTGGCTGAGGGGACAGCTGTGGGCAGGGGGAGGAGAGAGAGGGTGGAGGCGGCGGGCATGTGAGGAGCCTCGAAGGCCATGCTAAGGAGTTCAGGCTCCCCCTGGAGGCTGGGGGTGTGGGAGCCTTCAGAGAAGGGGTGGGGGGCGACAATGTGACCAGGACCATTGTCACATTATTCCCTCCCCTGTCGCCAGCAGAGGCAGCAGGGTGAGGGCCAGGAGAGGAAGGCAGCCTGTGAGGGGGCCGCAGAGGTGGGCTCTGAGGCGGAATTTCCTAGGGTGTGACCAGGTCTTGTCTGCTCCCAGCGCTGTGTCCACCTGGCCCCTGAGAGCACAGAGCGCCGGGGGCTTCTGTGGTGGGGTCAGAGCTCCTGCGTGTGTGTGTAGGTGTGTGTGAGTTTGAGGTGTCTGTGGGGTAGTGTGTGTGTGTGTGTGTGTGTGTGTGCGCGTGTGCGCGTGCGCCTGTGTGGACAGGGCTGCATGTGTGTGTCTGTGGACTTTTGTGCCTGTGTGCCTGTGTGTGTGTGTGAATGTGTGTGTGTGCTGCTGGTAGGTGTGGACGCGCGACACAACCAGCCCAGGGGGGGAGGGTATCTGTCACGCAGAGTCTGCAGAGGGTGCTGAGCCCTGGGCGCCAGGCGGTGGGCTGGCTGGCTCTCCGAGCTGCTGGTGCCCTTGGTCTGGTAGACAGGTGGGCAGGTGGGTGAGCAGTGCTCAATTCTTCCACCCTTTCTCCCCCCTCCCCACTTCTCTGCCACGCCCCTCTATTTGGGGGAGCCCAAGGGATCCAGAGGCCTGAGGCAGGGGGGCTAGAGGAGACTGGGAATGGCCAGGGGGCAAGAGGGTTGGGGACATCAGGAGGGGTCTGGACAGGGCTGAGGGGCTGGAAGGGTCTGGGGATGGGGGACTAGAAAGGGTGGGGGGCTGGAGAGCCTGGAGGGGGCGCTGGGGGTTTGGAAGGGGGCTAGGGGCTGGAGGAGACTGGAGACTGGACGGAGTTGGGGGCCTGCAGGGATCTGGGGGCTTGGAAGGGGGCTGGTGGGGGGCGGAAGGGGGTGGGGCGCTGGAGGTGGAGGTGGGAGTCTGAGTAGGTGGGGAGCACAGAGATTTCTGAGCCACAGTGAAAAGTGCCAGTGAGGCTGCTCCCTGCCGCGCTCCCTCCCTCCCTCCCGGGCTGGCAGCTGGGGTTTTGATCATCTTCACAGCGCTGAGCACCGAGGGAGCACTGAGAGGGGGCAAGGCGGGTTCGCAGCAGGAGGGAAGCCCGCCAAGGTGGAGGTGGAGAAGGCAGGAAACACACACAGCGGAGCCATGGGGGCTGACGGAGAGACAGACAGAAACTCAGACTGGAGGCGGCTGGTGGGGGGGGCGGGGAGGCGGGCACCTCTGTGCCAGGTCCTCACCCACAGGCCAAGAATTCGGCTGGGGTGGTGCCCAGTTTCCCTGGGGAAACCGAGGCTCAGGGAAGGCGGCTAGTCCGGCAACTCTCCAGTCAGAGCTGGGATCCCAGGGCCCACAGGGCTCCTTCCTCATGGGAGGAGGGAGAGTGAAGGGAGAGGATGGGGCTGTGTGTGGTCTAGACCTTTGGGCTGGAGACGCCAGGGCCTCCCCACCGGGGCTTCCTGGATGGAGGAAGGAGGCTGGCCTGAGGGCAGGAGCCCTTAGTTCTGCTCTCCGCCCTGCCGGGGCCTCACTGTGTGTCCTTGGCAGGTCCCTGGCCCTCAGTGGAGCTCCGTTTCCCTGTCTGTGAAATGGAGGAGGTTTTGGACCAGACGGCCTGCCATATTTCTTTCAGTTTTTGTGACTTGAACCCCACGAGACTCACCTTGCCAGCATTAATGGGGTGCTGAGTGGGCCCAGCTAAGCTCCTTAGTCAGGACTGTCCTTTAGCTGCTGTGGGACCTTGGGCAACTCTCTCAAGCTTTCTGTGCCTCAGTTTCCCCTTGCTTCAATGGGGGGCTTGAAAGGGATCTGTCTGTCCGGCTAGGCACAGAGTAATGGGATGACTGCGGCTCCCTTCGCCTCCTCTTCCCGCTCCTCCCCTCCCCATCTCCTAAAGCCTCTGCAGGGGCTGGTTCCGATGAAAGGTTCATTTTCCTTTCATTGAGCAGGTGACGAATTCTGCCGCCAATAATCACTTGTGAAAAATCAACAGTGAAGCTCAGCGGCTCCCAGGCCCCTGGAGAAATATGAATGGATTTCCAGAGGAACAGGGTGGAAAAAACCCAGGGGTGGCGCTGCGATTTGGGAGTAGGGGGGCCGGGGAGGGGCAGCCACACTCAACAGTGTGCCCAGGTCCCCCCTCCCACACCCCAACCCTTCTTATCACCACCGGGAGCCTTTGCACAGGCTGGTCCCTTCCATGGGGAATGGCCCGAATAAACCAGGGTGGTACGGTGGGCGCGCTCCGAGGATGGGGGTAGGCAGGCCTGGCCGGAGGGGAGGTTAGAGCCAGGGGAGTGATGGTGGCAGAGAAAGACAGAAGGGAGGTGGCGTCCTGTTCTGAAGGCCCTGAAAATCCACAGAAGACGGGCTCCTTTGGTGGGCAATGGGGAGTCACAGAAAGCTGTGGAGCAGGAGAGAAACAGGTGTGTAAAGGAAATCTCTGTTTCGCCTGTCTCCTCTGCACCCTTTCAGGAGGGGCCCTTCCCGGGAAGACTCGGCCTCCAAGGACCTAAGCCCGCATCCTGGGGAGGGGGCTGGGAGTGCGTGGAGCAATGGGGCAGGGGCAGGGAGGCTGGGGGCAGGCACCCGCCTAACACGGAGGGGACCGGGTTATCTCAGGGATCCCCACAGGGTGACGCAAGTGCTAAGTGGCTGAGTCTGACTTTGAGCCGAAGTCTATCTGAAAATAGGGCCCCAGCAGGAAGAGGATCCCGGTAGTGCTCTGTCTTGTGGGGAGATTCCCCTGAATGGTCTCGTTTATGTCTCTTCCTCGTTCTGAGGGTGAGGCTCTGCCCTCACTGGCCTATTTTGCAGATGAGGAAACCAGGGTTCAGAATTGTTAAGTGTTATAGAGGTCACCAAAGAAACCAGTATTTCAGTATTTCCAGTCTTTCTGGACCAGTGCTTGGCACACAGTAGGTGCTTAATGAAAGGACAAGAGTCAGGATCTGAGCCCCGTCTCTGCACTCCAGAATCACTGCTCTCCTGATAGCACCAAAGAGCTTTCCCTGAGCTGGCGCTGTGGTCAGCACGAAAGCCCCACAAATAGAACCATCTGAGAAATGTTCAACCATCTTGGAAACGTGGCCCAGAGAGGGAGAGTGACGGCCCGAAGGTGTACAGTAGCAGAGCAGGGACCAAGATCCAGGTCTTCAGACTTTCCCCCCGACTCTGGGCCCAGGTGGTGAGCACCCTGGACTCAGCCCTGAGCTGGGCAGGAAAGGCTGCCAGGCTGTGATGACTGCTCCCTGGCTCTGAAGCTGGGCAGGAGGGCCCTGGATGGGCAGGGAGGAAGGGCAGGTGCCATGGCAACGAGCCACAGTGATGGGCAGCAGGTTACAAACTGGACAGCAGCGTGGGAGGAGGCGCTGAGCCCCGTTCAGCTCCTGGGACCCCCAAGCCAGAGCCCTGGGAGGCAGGCCTGGCCAACTCAAGTCTTCCACCTCCACTGGGCACCTAATTTCCATTTATATGGCCGCCCCCATGGCTGTCAGTGAGGACAGTGGATTTTTCTCCTCAGCTTGGTGCTTTGTGACCGCCTGGAGGGGTGGGATAGGGAGGGTGGGAGGGAGGGAGACGCAAGAGGGAAGAGATATGGGGACATAGGTATATGTATAGCTGATTCACTTTGTTATAAAGCAGAAACTAACCATTGTAAGGCAATTATACCCCAATAAAGATGTTAAAAAAAAAAAAAGCTCCTTCTTGCTTGATCTTTCTGTCTCTCCATTTCTCTCTATCTCTCCCATCCTCCCTCCCTCTCTCCATTTCTCTTCATCTCTCTCCCTCTCCCCGTCTCTCCCTCTCCCCGTCTCTCCCTCTCCCTCTCCATCTGCTCTTGTCTCTCAGACTTCAGCTTCAGACAGATGTGGATTCCATGTCCCAGCCCGAGCATTTTTCAGCTGTGTGACCTTCGTGGAGCCATGCCCATCTGTCCACTGCCTTGCCCGGGCCTCACTTTTCTCATCTGTACAATGGGGTTAATACCCAGAGTGCCAACCTCTCCAGGCTCCTCATGTCTACAGAGGCCCCTGAGCATTCAGCAGGTGCTCACTCCATGGTAGCCGCCAGACGGTGATGGGGATTTGTGATAAAATTCACTGGACTCCGAGCGCCTCACCGCCTACCCACCACCTGACACCCGCCTTCCACCTCTCCACCACAGCGGGGGAGGGTGGGCAAGCTCCCCACTCCTGCTATTTCTCCTCTGGAGCCTCCCAGGAGGTTAAAAGCAGCTTCTCACTGGGATGTTTGGCTTTTTTTCGGAGTCTCCTCTGCCTCTTTGCTGTGAAGATATTCCCAGGGTGGCTGCAGTGGAAGGGAAGGAGGGGAGACTCGAGGCATTTACCAACTAAGAGGGGCACTTAGGGATGGGAGGGGGTCTGGCCTGGGCAGGACGTGGACCAGGCAGTGCCTGTTTCCAGAATAGCTCCCAGATGCTGGGCTGGGTTTAAATGTAGCAGAAGAGGCTCTGGAGTTGGGTCGAAGGTTCCATTGACCCTAGCCCAGGTTGTTGGACTGTGGAGGGGTTTCTGAGTCTGTTGGGACCTCAGTCTCCTCTCCTGGAAAATGGGCCTGATGACCCATGCCCTGCCCCCAGGGAAAGGACAGAGTTTTGTGAGCTGCAGATAGAGGTGCTGACGACGTGCTGCGGTGACAGGGTTGGCTGGCAGAGCACCGAGGGTCTCCCTGGCTTACCCCTGGGCCCTTGGGCTCCTGTTCTCCACTCGCCCTGAGCTCAGGGCCGGCCCCAGGCCCGAGAGGAAGGCAGAACTCTGGGCAGCCCTTCTGCTGCCCCCGGCTCAACACAGCCCCTCAGAGCTCGTGTTTTCACACCCTTCCCTGGCGGGGGCCCAGCCAGCCCTGTGTGGTAAGGGCTGACCACTTTCTTTGTTTTGCATTTTTTAAAAAATGTCATAAAATATGTGTAACAAAAAACTTACCATCTCAACCATGTTAAAGTGTACAGTTCTGTGGCCAGTTCTGTGGTGCTAAGCACATTCACGATACTGCACAGCAGTCACCGTCATCCACCCCCAGAACTTCTTCACTTTCCAAACAGAAACTCTACCCATTAGACCATACCTCCCCGTTGTCCCTCCCTCCCCCAGCCCGCAGTAACCACCCTCTCCTTTCTGTCTGTATGAATTCACCTATCTGAGGCACCTCGCATAACTAGAATTACACAATATTTATCCTTTGGGGTCTGGCTTATTTCACTTAGCAAAATCGGATGGTCTCTTTTTTTTTTTTTTTTTTTTGCAGTACGTGGGCCTCTCACTGCTGTGGTCTCTCCCGTTGCGGAGCACAGGCTCCGGACGCGCAGGCTCAGCGGCCATGGCTCACGGGCCCAGCCGCTCCGCGGCATGTGGGATCTTCCCGGACCGGGGCACGAACCCGTGTCCCTGCATCGGCAGGCGGACTCTCAACCACTGCGACACCAGGGAAGCCCTCGGATGGTCTCTTTTAACGGATGAGTAAACTGAGGCACAGGGAGACCATGGGGCTTCCCGAGCTGTGCCCTATCCCATATCTTTTCCGCCGTTTCTTTTCTGTCCTCCCATAGTCCTGTCACTGTCCCACTTCGCCTGGCATGCCCCCATTTCACAGAGAAAGAGAAACCATGAGCTCCAAGGCCCCAAGGGGCTAAGAACTCCTGGGTTCCAAGCACAGTGCTCAGACAGTCAGGGGAGCCACCGGCTCTGCCCAGGAGGGGCCAGGGGCTGGTTCAGTCCCAGTGTTTTTTTTTGTTTTTTTATAATTTTATTTTATTTATTTATTTTTCACTGTGCTGGTTCTTCGTTGATGCGCTCAGGCTTTCTCTAGTTGCGGTGAACGAGGGCTACTCTTTGTTGCGGTGCGCGGGTTTCTCATTGCGGTGGCTTCTCTTGTTGTGGAGCACAGGCTCTAGGCTCGCGGGCTTCAGTAGTTGTGGCTCACGAGCTCAGCAGTTGTGGCTCGCGGGCTCTAGAGCCCAGGCTCAGTACTTGCGACTCACAGGCTTAGTTGCTCCGCAGCATGTGGAATCTTCCCGGACCAGGAATTGAACCTGTGTCCCCTGCATTAGCAGGTGGATTCATAACCACTGCGCCACCAGGGAAGTCCAGTCCCAGTGTTTGAAGGGGAACATGCCAGGGACTGCCATGTCTCTTTGCAGGTCCCACGGTCTTTTCTCCCGAGATTGACCCCGTAACCAGACCCTGCGGGGTGCCTTGGGCTGTGCCGACATCACCCCTCCCTGGGGCTCTCAGGGTAAGGGAGGGGACAGGCTAGCAGAGCAACATGGCCTGAGGGGCCGCCCTAGGCAGAGAAGAGCCTGATCGGGGCTTTGGCCTCCCGGCGACCCACACTGCCTGACACAGTTCCCTGTGCCTCCTTCTCCAGCCGCCCGCGCTCAGTGCGTGCGCGCTTGCAAAGGGCCGCGGTGGCTGGGAAGCTTTTAAGAATTGGGAAACACATTTGCTGTGCTGTCAGTGTGAGCTTGGGGACATAAGCAAGTCAGGCATCTGATGAGGAAAGAGAAGATGGAAAGACGTTCCCCGTGTCCCACTCACCTTCTTAGTCTAACACTTAAGGCCTTTTGTGATCTGGCCCAGCCCATGTGTCCATCTGCAAATCCTGCTATGCACTGACCCTTTCATAGATTCATTCATTCATTCATTCAGCAAGTATTGACTGAGGA